>NC_132848.1:50632745-51274530 GCF_048164855.1 Canis lupus baileyi
CTAAAATGAGCATAGGAATTAGGAGAGCACCAATCTCCCCATCCTATCCTATCAGAGCACTCCTGTAAAAAGCCACTCTTGCTCAAAGAGCTCTCCCTCTATGGCTTATCTTGTCAATAAAACCAATATATCTTGACATGTATCAGTTGTCACTTTACATGGGTTTCTCTTAGAAAATCTTCTCTCCCCAATAATTCATTTTTGCCTTTGGAGACATGTCTAGTAAGAAGTTGCTGTGGCCAAGGTTGCAAAGATTGCTGTCTCTGTTCTCCTCTAGGACTTTGATGGATTCCTGTCTCACAGTTAGGTCTTTCATCCATTTTGAGTTTGTCTTTGTATATGGTATGAGGAAATGATCCAGTTTCATTCTTCTGCATGTGGCTGTCCAATTTTCCCAACACCATTTGTTGAAGAGACTGTCTCTTTTCCACTGGATATTCTTTCCTGCTTTGTCAAAGATTAGTTGACCATAGAGGTGAGAGTCCTTTTCTGGATACTCTATTCTGTTCCATTGATCTCTATGTCTGTTTTTCTGCCAGTACCCTACTGTCTTGATAATTACAGCTTTGTAATAGAACTTGAAGTCAGGAATTGTGATGCCATCCATTTTGGTTTTCTTTTTCAACATTCCTTTGGCTATTCAGGGTCTTTTCTGGTTTCATACAAATTTTAAGGTTATTTGTTCCAATTCTGTGAAATAGGTTGATGGTATTTTGATAGGGATTGCATTGAATATATCGATTGCTCTAGGTAACATAGACATTTTAACAGTATTTGTTCTTCCAATCTATGAGCATGGAACATTTTCCACCTCTTTGTGTCTTCTTCAATTTATTTCGTGAGTGTTCAATAGTTTTTTGAGTATAGATCCTTAGTCTCCTTGGTGAGATTTATTCCTAGGTATCTTATGGTTTTGGGTGCAACTGACTATTGGGACTTCATCAAGATAAAAAGCTTTTGCACAGCAAAAAACAGTCAACAAAACCAAAAGACAACCAACAGAATGAGAGAAGATATTTGAAAATAACATATCAAAGGTCTAGTATCCAAAATCTATAAAGAACTTAACAAACTCAACACCCAAAGAACAAATAATCCAATCAAGAAATGGGCAGGAGAAATGAACAGACATTCCTCCAAAGACATACAAATGGCTAAGACACATGAAAAAATGCTCCACATAACTTGACATCAGGGAAATAGGAATCAAAACCATAATGAGGTACTACCTCATACCAAACAGAATGACTATAATTAATAGGTCAGGAAACAACAGATGTTGAGGATGAGGAGAAATGGGAACCCTTGAACACGGCTGGTGGGAATGCAAGCTGGCGTATATGGAAAATGTATGTGAGTTCCCCAAAAAGTCGAAAATAGATCTACCCCATGACCCAGCAATTGCACTAGGTATTCACCCCAAAGATACAAAAGTAGTGATCCAAAGGGGCACCAGCACTCCAATGTTCATAGGAGTTATGTCCACAATAGCCAAACTATGGAAAGAGCCCAGATGTCCATCAATAGATAAATAGATAAAGATATATTCTATATATAATGGACTACTACTCAGCCATCAAAAAATGAAATCTTGCCATTTGCAATGACATGGATGAATTAGAGGATATTATGCTAAGTGAAATAAATCAGAGAAAGACAATTATCATATGATCTCACTCATATGTGGAATTTAAGAAGCAAAGCAGAGACACCTGGGTAGCTCAGTTAGTTAGTCATTTGCTTTCGGCTTGGGTCATGATCCCAATATCCTGAGATCCAGCCCTGCATTGGGCTCCCTGCTCAGTGAGGAGTCTGCTTCTCGTCTTCCTCTCCCTCTGCCCCTTTACCTCCACTCATCTCTCTCTCTCTCTCTCTGTTGCAAATAAACAAAAAAATAAAATAAAGAAACAAGAGAATCATAGGGGAAGAGAGAAAAAATAAAACAAGATGAAATCAGAGAGGGAGCAAACCATAAAAGACTCTTAATCATAGGAAATAAACTGAGGGTCACTGGAGGGGAGGGGGTGCAGAGATGGGATAACTGAATGATGGATATTAAGGAGGGCATGTGATGTAATGAGCACCAGGTGTTATAGAAGACTGATGAATCACTGACCTCTACCTCTGAAACCAATAATACATTATTTGTTAATTAATTGAATTTAAATTTAAAAAAAGAAAGAAAGAAATTCTCTCTCCCCTGCCCTCTTCCCTGCTCACTCTCCTTCTTATATACATATATATATGAAAGCATAGGAAGATACACTTCAGAAAAAGACCCTTAATTCCTGGAGAGTAGAAGTGTAGAAGCAGGACTTCACTTTATAAATAATGTATGTCAGAACCGTTAAAATTCTTTAAAAAAAATAGGTATTATTTGTATAATTAAATTTTTAGAAATAGAGTAAAAATTTTAAAAGACAACATAAGGGATCCCTGGGTGGCGCAGCGGTTTGGCGCCTGCCTTTGGCCCAGGGCGCGATCCTGGAGACGCGGGATCGAATCCCACGTCGGGCTCCCGGTGCTTGGAGCCTGCTTCTCCCTCTGCCTGTGTCTCTGCCTCTCTCTCTCTCTCTCTCTCTCTCTCTCTGTGTGACTATTGTAAATAAATAAAAATTAAAAAAAAAAAAATAAAAGACAACATAAGACACTTTTTGTAACTTTGGGACATGAAGAAATTTCATTAAAAAGAAAAAAAAAGCAAGCACCTTAGGAAAAAAATTAGGAAAATTAAAAGAATTAATAAATTAACTATAATGAAACTAAGACCTTCTATTTTATTTTCTTTTTATTTATTAGACAGCATAAAGAAAGTGAAAAGAAGTAACAAACTGGGAGAAAAAAATTGTAATACATATAACTAAGAAAGAATATCTTTAAAAAGACTTATAAATTAATAAAAATAGAAGAAACAACACAATAAAAATGGGCAAAAGACTAGAACAGGTACTTCATCAAAAGAGGAAGCTGAATGGCTAAGCAGGAGATATATGGGGATTTGTTTTATTAGAATGACTTATTCTTTTTATGCTATAATATTCTTTTACATAGTCATTACTTAGTAAAACAATTTTTTAAACATAGTTTTCAAAAAGGAAGAAGAAACAGAGATGATCTCTTGAAGTAAAGCCAGTACCTTTTACATTGGGTCTAATATAAGACAGCAGACTGAGCTCCCCTGGATTCTCAAGCAGTGTTTTGGCTGCTCCTTCTAATCCCAACTGCTTTGCTCTCTGGGCTTTGGTGCCTTTGCTCCCAGTTTTATATGGAGCTGACTAGAAAAAAAAGTCAGAAAATATACCATATCATTCAGTTTTAAAAAGCAAAAGTCAAATTGAAACATAAAATCAGAAGACATGGTAGGAATGCTAAAGATATCCTTTGCTCAATCCTTTCCTTTCCCTTCAGAGATGAATTAATACAAACCTGAGATTACTAGCTATACGAAGATGGTTGTTCCTTATCTGATTCTTTATACTTTTCTATTTATTTCATATTAGTCATTTGTATTTACTCATTTTAAAAATTCAGTGCCTGGACTGCAAGGACTATGAGGTACTCTCCTCAACCCAAGCGAGCTCCTCTAATAGCTGCTGATACATAATGCTTCTGCGGCTTTAAACACATTCACTCTTCAATCCGAGCCATTAGGCTTCTCTTCCCACACCTTGCTGAGAGTGGTATCATAAAGAAGCACAATGATCCTCTAATTACCAAATATACATTTTTCAGTCCTTATCTTGCCAAAGCTCCTTGCTACATTTATTCACTTAACTATTGACCATTACCTTCTTCTAAGATTTTCTTCCCTATTGTCTTCCATGGTATCATCATCTCCTGATTCTCCTCCTACTTCCCTGACCATTCTTTCCCTGTCTTCTGCTCTCCCTTCCACCACCCATGCTTCAAAAGTTAGTGTTCCTTAATGGTCTCTCCGGACTTGCTTACCCACAAGCTCTCCCTGAGTGAGTTCCATTCTCATGGCTTTCAATACCAACTACATGCTGAAGACCCTTACAGCCAGGTTTCCACCTCAGCACTCCCCTTTAGGGTTCTCAATTCCATAACATACTCTCCTTTGTCCCCTGACTCAACTGGGAATGCCTTGGAGACATGGATTATGTATTATTTATCTTAGCAAACTACACAAAAAAGCATCTGATATTGTTGCACTGTATTGAATTAAATAATGGTGGCTGATGATTTTAGCTTTTTATTTCCAGATCTTTTTTAACTATAAAAAGAGACAAATCCTAACATACCTAGGTAGGTATTATATTAAAAGATTCAAAGAGTTACTTACCACATGTTCTAGTTCTTCAAAAGTTTTACAATTCAGCAAAGCTTTTAACAAGCACTCGGACATCTTCCCTTCCTTCTTAATTTTTTGGATTGTACTATGAACCTTCTTTGCAACAGCCCTGAAAATAAAGACCTTCTGTAAAATACTAGACTTATGTGTCAAAACTTCCTTTTTGAAGTTATCTCAAACTTACAGAAAAGTGGTAGGTAACATAAAACATTCTTTTCCCCTCTGAACCATTTAAGAATAAGTTACCATTACCCAAATAATTTAGTATATATTTTTCTGTAAACAAGAATCTCCTCCTATATAACAATATAGCCATTAAAATCAGGTAATGGATATAGATATATTACTATATTCTAACCCTCAGGTCTCACTTAAGTTTCACCAATTGTTTCAATAATATCCTTGATGGAGAATTCTGTTAAGAGTCGGTTGTATATAATTGCCATGTGTCTATGGTGCCCTTCAAGCTGAAACATTATTTCAGTCTCTCCTTGATTCTCAAAGCCTTGATACTTTAGAATGTTACAGGCCAGTTATTTTGTAGAATGTCCTACAGTTTGAGTTCCTCTGATGTTTCTCTGTTATAGAAGTAATGCTGTATTCTTATCATTGCATCTTTTAGGTGAAAAGTGATATGAAATGATTTTCACTTGTACTATCACTCATTACCTTAGATTATTTGATAGTGTGTTTGGATTTCTCCATGATGCAGGCACTCTATTCCTGTGTAATTATTTTGTGGAAAGGTACTCTAAAACTATCCCATTCCTTATTAAACTTCCAATTTACTTGCTGTTTTATTTATATCACCACAGACTCATGATTTTTTTAATTTTATTTAATGATTATAATCCATTAGTAACACTTATTTTCAGGCTCAAATTATTACAAGTTTGACCAGAAGTAACCACTCCAAGTTAGTTTCTGTGTTCTTTTGACATATTTCCATCATTCTTTGAACATTTCTTTATTTTCTGGCACAAGATATTCAAGGCTTTTACTTTCCTTGCCCCAGCCCTGGAATCAGGCAAATAGTAACCAAAAACCAAGTTATGGGTGCTAGATGTGCTCATTGCTACTGGGTATCACTACTCTGGACCAACACACCTAGCACCCATAACTCATTTCTAAATACATTCTCCAATGGAGAGAGCCAGGATTTCACTGAGAAAAGCTGATTCCAGGAAACAATGCATAGGTAGGGGCAAGGGCACAGTCACCCCACCACTTTCAGATGATTCTGTGTTGTGAACAAAATCCCGTTATATCTAAGGCCTCTCATCCTACTTTACTACATAGCATCTGCCTAATAAGATTTGCTAAAGTGATGGGGGAAAGTTAGACAAAAATATAGATTATTAGAAATGATTGATAAGGAAAAAAAAATAAATATACTTATAAAAAAAGAAAAAAAAAGATAGAAGATTATAAATTAAAGAGGAAGCTTATGCAGTAACAGATTACAACCTGTGTATCTTTTACATTCCTGGTAGTCCAAGACTGTTTTCAGGGGCTGAATCACACTAGGGTCATTTTGACAAGAGGCCAATGTCCTATTGGCCTGTATATACAGAAGAGGAAAGGCATCTTTAGAGAAAATATGGAAGCTTTTCCTACTATCCATGATCAACCTCTTTTATTCACATTTTTAGTGACCCTCAGTAAAAAGTGTTTTTTACTTTGCAACCTAGTACACATATACACATATATAATTTTATATATAAAAATTATATGTACATATAAATATGTATAATAAACAGTTACATAAACATAAACAGTTTCATGAGACAATATTTACCTTTACTACATAAACTACACTCTTACATTTTCTATTGTCTATTTAATTTTTGTTAAAGTGGTAATGACCCATTACATTAACTTCACTACTCCTTTATAGCTAGCAATTAACAGATTAAAAACCAATGCTTTAGTTATAGAAAATGCTGAGCTTAAGGAAAAATAGAGACTATACCTCATTACCAAATCTCTGTATGGTATACTAAAGGTCTTCAAGCCCCAGTCAATATTCCCACTTAGTTGGAGAAATTTCCTCCACTAATATTCAATGTATTTCACAATTAATAGACACCCAGGGAATGAACTCATTTGCAAAAGTGTTTTTTTATAGAAAAAGAAAATAATAATAACCTGCACATAAAGCTTCTATTTGTCTTCCATACAACCAAATATTATATTAATTTTTTTGTATATTTTTTTATTGGAGTTCAATTTGCCAACATACAGCATAACACCCAGTGCTCATCCCATCAAGTGCCCCCCTCAGTCCCCGTTACCCAGTCACCTCGTCCCTCTACTCACCTCCCCTCCACTACCCCTTGTTTGTTTCCCAGAGTTAGGGGTCTCTCATGTTCCGTCACCCTTTCTGATATTTCCCACTCATTTCCTCTCCTTTCCCCTATAATCCCTTTCACTATTTTTTATATTCCCCGAATGAATGACACCATATAATGTTTGTCTTCTCCAATTGACTTACTTCATTCAGCATAATACCCTCCAGTTCTATCCACGTTGAAGCAAATGGTGGGTATTTGTTGTTTCTAATGGCTAATATTCCATTGTATATATAGACCACAACTTCTTTATCCATTCATCTTTCAATGGACACGGAGGCTCCTTCCAGATTATCATTAATTTTTAAATAGACTATTCTTGTTCGTTTGTGACACTTTCCTCATTTTCAGATCCCTAAATCCTCACATTTTCTTCATTAGCTTGCCTTCAACCAGATAGAAAGCTTACTTCAGAATTCATAAACTACTGGCCTTCAACATGTGGCCTGTAGGTGATTTCATCTAGCCCAGAAAATTTTTATATAATAACTCAAATTGCCGGGTTCTTTTAAAAAATAGGATAAGCTGGCAAGCTGGGTAGACAAGCCTGATGTCAGTAATCAGCTGGAGTAGATGCCACTCCTCTTAGGGGTTAGGATCTACAGTTTGTATCCCTTGATGCTCATTACTAACCTGGCCCTGGAAGGCTTGATTCTGAATCTACTTGATAACCTAGTCATTTATGCTTCTGGGTTGGTTAATTGATTTTGCCTCTCAGTGAACTTTAACTCTCCACTTATTAGCATTTTAATACTCCTGGACTAAAAGAACTTTAACAAAAGGTGTAGAAATGCTAGTAAGATGCAGGTTCCCGCCAAAATCATAGGAAGATTATTAGGCTGCTTGTAAAAATAACTTTTAGCACTTTGAGAATGGCTTGAAGGTAAGATTATATTCAATTTTAATCAGATCCTTGTCATAAAGTTGAAAAACAAACATGTTAACAACACAGTGCTTGGCTTGTAGGAGATGTGCAATAAATGCATGAATGGTGAAGAGTGTTTTAATAAACTCTACTGAAAAATATAATATAGTCTTTGCATGCTTATTTCTAAATTATTACAGTAAGTCCAGAAGAATAATTTTTGGAAGGGTGCTTTTCATTCTATGGCCACACAAAACTTAAGACCCACTAATATCAAAATATCATGCCCTTTAAAAGGTTAGAAAAAGGAAATATACATATTTCCCTCCAAATTGTATACACCAAAAAACTCTTCATTTTAGGACTTCATAATATTAAGAGGATAGTTTTACAATAAGCTGTTGAAGATTCAGACTAAAATGCATTTTTCTCAGTTTCTTTCCTTTGCCATATGCACAACCAATTCTATGAAAGAATATAATGGTCAAACTCTTAGGCACATACTTTTAATGCAAACCTCCTTTCTGCCCATGTATGCCCCAAGCTATGCATAAACACTCCAGCAGAGGGACTCTGTATACACCTAAAGAAATAAAATGGAGCTGACTTCCTCTGTCAGAAGGCAACTATATTCAGATTATAATAATTCAAGAAAACAAAACAATGGAACTGTTGAAATATGCTGTCATTCATTTCTTCACTGTTTCTCCTCCCTAGCTCACATGGCCTCTTTCCCCTCACAGTAGGTTCTTCCCAGGTTTCTTACCGGAGCTCCTCTAGGGTTTGTCGAACTTCTCTCAAGGAATCAGCATCAAGGTTATTAATAAGCTCTTTTCGATACCGTATAATGAAGGGAATTGTGTTATCATCATTAAAGAGACGAATAATGTTGGCACATACCCAAAGTTCAATATTAGTTCTCTCAGATAAAACCTGCAAATTAAGGATAGTGATTTAAAATCCTGAAAATTAAACATCTATACTGTAATGTATGGTTCAAATATAGAATCAGATAATGTTCTCCAGTCACTTAGAAACTACTTTCTGTGGTTTAAAAAAATACATATATGTACTGACAATCAAAATAGTAATTCAGTAAAATCCAATAAAGCCACTGTATAATCATTCAAGTTCTACAAGGCTCAATAAGACACATTTTTCCCCTCTCAAGAGTTAGCAGTAAAGATCAAGGAGTTAGTAACTCATTGACATGTCAACACATGACACTGTTGTCTCACTGCTAGTGAGAAAATGCAATGGTCCATCCACTAGAGGAAGAACAGTTTGGCAATATCTATCAAAATTTATAATACATAAACTCTTTGACCCAGCAATTCCACTCCTGATGTATTCATACCCTTGGGAAATGATATTATTTATAGCGATATTTTTTGAAGAACTTTTTGCAGTATAATAAAAGTGAGCAAAAACCTAAGTCTATAATGGGAAACTGGTAAATAAATCATGATATGATAAGAGTAGAATACCATGTAAACTGAAATGGAATGACTCACAAAACCTAGGAACATTGCTTACTAAGAACACTGGCTGAATGAGGATAGGAAGATTCCTGTGATCTTTTGATTTTAATATCATACACATATACTACATATTTGAAATAATTAAGTCTTTTTAATAAAATAAATCTATGGGTTTCAGGAGAAGGTACATGTAAGCAGAAAGGTAAAGAAGTCAGCCTCAAGAAGAGAAAGAAGGAAATGCAATCTCAGTAACTGTTCTCAAAACCTAAGCAGATTTTTCAAAGTATAGCACAAAAGGCACAAATTTTATTACTATCTCAATTTTGATGCCCAAGATCAGTCAAAACTGAAGGGTAATAAAAACCCAGAAAAATTATTAAAGAATTATCATAATCAACTAATTAACAAAATCAAGTTAATATATAGAATAGAATGAATTTCAAAACTACAGATGAAATAAAAGGCTGAAATCCAGAGACTATCCAAGGAGGATATGCTCATTCTTCTGGGCATCTTAAATTCCGAGGCCTATATTTTATTACCATTTTGATGCATTGATACCCTCTCTCCGGTGAGTGAGAATGCCAACTTCACATCTCCAGCCCTGGCTGCCTTCCACATGAGCTCCAGACTCATTTAGATAACTACCTGACATATTCTCTTGAAAACATAATGGGCATCTCAAATGGCTTTGCAAAGTGATCTTCCTCTCAGACTTATTCCTCCTCCAGTGTTCCCCGTTATTATGTCCAAACAGCAGTTCAAGCCAGAAAACTAAGAGTCTAACCCTTTCATTTCCTTCAACTCTTAAAGCCACTCTATCAAAAGAATTAATTCACCCAACCGCAAAATATTTCTGTAGTCCTATCACTCCTGTTCATTTCTTCCTCCCTACACCTATCTAGATCAACCAGGATTACTCAATAGCCTGTAACTATTCTTGCATCCAATTCTTTTTTTTTTTTCAGAGCTTTTATATTTGAGTTTATTCTTCATTTAGCTTTTAAAACACTACTATAGTTGAATATTAAAACAAAAACAATAGCAAGTAGTGAGCTATGATTATAGTCCTTCACTCATCCACTACTGCATATAAAATGCCAGCAGCAGTGTTATTCACCAGCCCCATTAAGAAGTCTGACACTGAACACCACCCCTAGGATGATGTTCATCATCCTCATATGCTTCCCCATTGTAATGGCGCCGTCTCTCCTGATTGGGATCAAAGTCCACAAGTTCTACCTGGTCCATTTCATCAGTCTCTTCTACTTCCTTCCTCTCAGGTAGGAGTTTTTGTTTATCAGGAGAGAGAAAGTCGTTCTTGGGGAAGTTTACCTTAAATTCCATGATTAGGTGACCCTTCTCATATGGTCTATGATAAATTGGCATGCCTTCATTTAGCACACACTTGATATCCCCATGCTTGACAATCTGACCTGGATGAGAGGTGATGACGATGGTTCGGCTGTCAAGAGTAGATATTGGCTTTTGAAAGCCACACAGGGCTTCAACCAGCTGTATATCCATACACATGAAAAGATCTTCTCCTCGTCGAGTAAAAACAGCATGGTCCTTCTGATCTAAAACAATGATAATATCTCCTGGTTCCAGTCCTGGTTCTTGGTCTCCCTCACCATGGAATGTTATCTTCTGGCCATCTTTCATGCCTTTGTCAATATGCACTTCTAGAATCTTCTTCTCTCGAACTATCTTCCTTCCGTTGCAGCTTTTACATCTATCTTTAGGACTGATCCGTTCCCCATGGCCCTGATCCATGCACACAGATTGAATTTGCTGAACCATTCCAGGTCCTATCTGATGAATTCTTATTTGTATTCCAGTACCTCGGCAATTGGGACAACATTCGACTGCTCCTTTCTTACCACCTCGGCCTTCACATTTATCGCAAATCACATTCTTTTGCAGAGCTAGTTTTCTTGTTGCACCATTATATACATCTTCTAAGGTTACTGAGAGCTGATGTACAACATTTTTACCTCTCCGTTCTCTCTGCATCCTGCCTCCTCCTCCAAAAAACATATCAAAGATGTCCATGGGGAAGCCAAAACCACCACCAGCTCCACCTTCTTTAATTGCCTGTTCTCCTCCTTTGTCATATAATTCCCTTTTCTTTGTATCAGAGAGCACTTCATAAGCTTGAGAAATCTGTTTAAACTTCTCTCCTTCATTTGGATTCTTATCAGGGTGGTACTTCAAGGCCAGTTTTCTGTAAGCCTTTTTCAATTCCTCCTGGGTGGCATTGGGTTTCACCCCCAAAACATCATAGTAAGTGGTTTCTTTCACCATTTTCTACAGCCAGTGAGAGGGCCGAAGCCGGTGTGGGGGAGCGGGTAGGAGCGCGTTGCTGGGCGCAGCTCAGGCAGCCGCCGCTCCTCTGCGTCTCACTGAGCGTTCTGGAAAGTTCCCTTTTGCATCCAATTCAATCCCATCTATTCTAGTCTCCATGAACCAACAAGGATTTTTTTTAAAGATTTTATTTATTTATTCATGACAGACAGAGGGGGAGAGACAGAGACACAGGCAGAGGGAGAAGCAGGCTCCATACAGGGAGCCTGACGCAGGACTTGATCCCAGGACTCCAGGATCACACCCTGGGCTGAAGGTGGTGCTAAACCACTGAGCCACCCAGGGATCCCGGATTTTTTTTTTTTTATTGTTACTCAGAGGTGCCTAGGTGGCTTAGTTAAGCGTCTGACTCTTGATTTCAGCTCAGGTCATGACCTCAGGATCATGAGATTGAGCCCCAAGTTGGGCACTTCACTGGGGAGTCAGCTTGAGATTCTCTGTCTCCCACTCTCTCTGACTCCTCCCCCCCTGACTTATGCACACGCTGTCTTGCTCGCTCTCTCTCTCTCCAAAATAAAGAAATATAAAAAAAGAAGAAGAAGAAGAAGAAGAAGAAGAAAAAATGTATACTGGATCATGTCACTTGACTGATCAAAACCTTTCAATGATTTCCCATTGCATTTAGAATCTAAACTCCTTACCATGACCCAAAAAATCAGCCTCTTATCAATCTCATCTTATCCAGTCTTCCCCTCATTGGAAACCAGCCCCAATGACTTTCTCTTAGTTTCCTAGAACATGTCCAGTTGCTTCTCTCTTTAAAGGCATTCCTGAGGCTCCCTCATTCAGAAATTCTGATCTTAGTTGTTATCTTCCCTGACCCTGACAAAATCAGACTCATCAGTATTTTCTCAAACCTATACCTCATCCTATTTCTTACTCCAGCCAACATCATTTTCTACCACAGAAACCATCAGGGATATTACAGCTATCTCCTTCAACTCCAACTTTCCATTAGATAGCAGCTATGTCCCTTGAGGGTACTTGACCTCAACTCCACCTCCACAGCATTTTGTTCAGTATTCAGTTGTTTTATAATTAAGTGCCAGAGTATGGTCAGAAAAATTGGTCCAGTCAGCATGAAGCTCAAGACTTGGGTTGAAACTCTGGACCCAGGTACAATTTCTTCTAGAGAAACACGGTTTGTACATGTAGACTCCTGAAGCTGAGGATGGCAGTGCTAAGAGAATCATGGAAAGACTGTATCAGTGCACTGATCAAACTTCTGTTAGAGGTTAAGAAATATCCTTCAATGCTTAAACATTCTAGTAAGTTCTCAGTATCACTGTGTGTTCCCTATCACGACCATCTAATCTGCCCCCAAGGAAGCAAACTGAACTTCTAACATGTCTGTTCTTTCCCCTCAAGTTCCCTTTCTGTTAATATCATCTTTTATCTGAACCACAGAGCAGTTTTGTTTTCTATACTTTCCACCCAGCCTCTCTACATTACTCCTGATTATGTTTCTAAAACACAGATATAATAAATTGAGTATTTTTTTTTCTTTTTTTCTTCTTCTGAACACAAGCCCCCAATGACTCTTACCAACCTGCTGGTAAAAGTCCAACCACTGCGACCTAGTTTTAAAATCCCTTCCTAAGTGTGATTCTAAGCTGTACTGTCTTAAAGGAGTAAACAATCTAGAAGAGAAGGCAAATGTCAATGCAAATAAGTACAAATAAAATAGGATGTGCCAATGATAGACTGTTTTCAGAGAAAAGTCTCCCGGGGGTTATCAAGGAAGGCTTCCTACAGGGGTAGCATTTCAGCTGGCCCTTGAAAGATAGGCCAGATTCTAAAAGACAGATGTAAGAAATGAAAAATGACTAAAATGCTCATCATTTTGTGTGATTGTTACAGGAACCTACGGGTTCCCACTATTCTAAACTACCTCAGCTACTATTAACTGAAAAGGCCCCCCCATAGCCCAAGATCCAAATTTGGGTTGAACTAGGTCTTAACAAATCCAGAAGCATCATATGTGTTAAGGAAGTGTACACTGCTGCTTATATAGATTTATATAGATTTATATTTAGATTTATATAGATGCTGCTCCATGAAATTAAACATAACAAAACTCCGTATAAGTAGTCTCCAGTTTTGGGCCTCCAAATCATCTAATTCCTTCTGTCTTAATTTGGTCAACTGTTTATTTTAGCTCTTATTATGTGCCATTAACCATACCAAGCCAGTGAAAATCAAATGTAAAATGACAAGTCCCTCTTCCCAAGGAGCTTATAAGCTAGAAAGAAAACAGACAGATGAGTAGTTAAAATATATTGTGATCTAGGACAGCCCTGGGTGGATCAGCGGTTTAGCGCCTGCCTTTGGCCCAGGGTGTGATCCTGGAGACCCGGGATCAAGTCCCACGTTGGGCTCCCTGCATGGAGCCTGCTTCTCCCCCTGCCTGTGTCTTTGCCTCTTTCTCTCTCTGTGTCTCTCATGAATAAATAAATAAAATCTTAAAAAAAAAAAAAAAATATATATATATATATATATATATATATATATATATAGTGATCTGTACTCTGACAGAAGCACATGTAGATTATTTTAAGAGCACATGGGAGATACAAACATCTAATTCTGCAGCAATGGAAAAGCAACAAAGAGAATGAAGGTGTATCTTCAGGCAGCCAGATAGGGGCAGGAATTCCATGAAGAAAGAACGGCATGTCAAAAGGCACTAATGAGAAACTACTGCACGTTTTTTAAATTCCTGTAAATTCAGCAATGCTAAAATGTACAAAGGGTGTTAAGATGAGGTGAGAAATGGAAAGGTGGATGAAGCTAGATGGTTGGATTCCAGGTAGAGTTTGAACTTATACTCAATATTGAGCCACTCAGTGATGATCTGCTTATTACTTAATTTCAGCTGTTGAGCCAACCTCCCTGTACAAACCCCTGTGACATTTTATGAGTCAGTGAAATCTGTGGACTAGAGAAAGTGGCTCACAATGTGTGGTCCCCAAACCAGTAGCATAAGCAGCACCTGGGAACTTGCCAGAAATGCAAATTATTGAGCCCCACCCAGATCCACTGAAGAACCACCTCTGGGTTAGGGCCCAGAAATCTGTGTTTTAGAAAAATGAGGCAATCAACAAAGATGTAACTGAAAGAGTTGAAAGTAGAGATCAAACCTCAGGGATGGGTAAGGGTAAGGCAGAGAACTATCATAGTTTTTATTTTGAAACTACTCACATTTATTACTTTAATAATATTTATACTTAACTGGTTAGGAATGAGAGTAAAGTAAAAAAGAAGGCGGTCTCAGGATTTTTTTCAATTCTAACACTTAAATATGAGAGGCACTTTTTGTGACTTGTTTCAAGCTAACATTTGTATAGAGCTTATTATGTTCTCAACACTTTCACATATTCAGAATTAACTCAAACTACATGAGACAGTTATTACTCCCATTTTATAGAAAGAAAAACTGAGGCCCAAAAAAGCTAAATGAATCGCCCAAAGTCTACAAGCTACATTACCTTTTCAAAAATCTGATTTGTGTGCAAAGCAAGATGATATTTTGGGGGACAAAAATACAAATTAATCAAATAGCCTCACTTCTCTTCCTGAATCAACTGCAGATAAAACCGTTCCTTTATACTGCCCTCTGGTGTCTAAAACTTCTAACAAAATGGCCTTCTCCCAAAGTATCCTGAGATTTATTTTTCCAATCTATATTCCCATTTCCTGAATTAAAAAAGAAAATATCTGGGTATCAACAAACTATAGCCTTAATCGTCCTGGCAGCATCTATGTTTTAAAAGAACACCTAAATTAAGTTCTACTCATTAGAATTCTAATGAGTAGACTTGAGAGAAAATTTTCTACTCAAAATCATTTCCCAATCAGCAGTTGAACACCTCCTTTATGAAAAGCTTTTGATTCCTGCTGTTCTCTTTACTCCTGCCTATTTATTATATCACTTAATTTATCACACAGAAGCTTCCTTAAAGACTGCAAAGGAAAAACTATGCTGTTAGAAGTCAGAAGGGTGGTTACAGGAAAGGGGACAGGAGATTGGAAAACCATATAAAAGGGGCTCGTTGGGTACTGGGTAAGGTTCTGTTTCTTGATCTGGAAGCTTGTTATTTTCAAACATTCATGAGCTATACACTTAAGTATATATATTTCAAAAATAGGTATTTTAAAGCGCCCATAACAAATACCAGCTAAATCAAAGAAACAAAAACGGCTAATCCAATTGTTTTAACTTAATCCCTCCTGGAACAAACAGGTAACCTGTTAATGGGTGGTGTGTGCTTATATGCGGAAATACAGTGAGAAAGCCAACTCAGAGATACTCAAACCCCCTTTCCATCTCACTTCTTTCCCCAATTTTGTTATCCCATGGTCCTCTTCACCCATATCATTTCCCATTATCTCTTGCAAGAAAAATAGCTAATAAAGAAGGCTTTGCTTGCTTTTCCTCCCTAATTTAGCAAACTTTACTAACATATTATATGTGGCTACTCTACTCCCATACTCCCAGGCCCCTCAAAATAAAAAGACTATAACAGCAATCACCATTTTGAAGCATTTAATTTTCTAAAAACTGATTGTAGCTAGTTACCTCTTCAAATTCTAAAGAAGGTCATGGTATTTGCATAATTATATAATGTTCTTTAATGAAAATTAGTTTCTGATAATGACCACACATTTGCAGTGTGGGGGAAAGGGCTGAAGAATAGGTTGCCTCCGTTCAAGGGATCTGGAAATTCCCAAAGCCTGATTAAGAAATGGCCACAAAGTACGTTTATGCATAAAGTCTAGCCCTTTCATGAAGATGGCACTGAAGGTGAAGAACAAAGCCCCTGCCCCTCCCAAAGCCAAAGCCAAAGCCAAAGCAAAGGCTTTGAAGGCCAAGAAAGTGGTGCTGAAAGGCATTCACAATCACAAAAAAAGATCTGCATGTCCCCTACATTCCAACAACCAACACTGCATCTCTGAAAGCAGCCCACACAGTCTCAAAAGGGTGCCCCCAGGAGAAATAAGTTTGATCACTATGCCATCATCAAACTCCCTCTGACTACCGAGTCAGCCATCAAGAAAATAGAAGACAACAACACACTTCCCTGTGGATGTCAAGGCCAATAAGCAGTGGATAAAACAGGCTGTAAAGAAGTTCTATGACACTGATGTGAAGGTCAACACCCTGATCAGGCCTGATGGAGAGAAGAAGGCTCCTCTTGTTCAACCGGCTCCTGACTATGATGCTTTGGATGTTGCCAAAAAAATTGGGATCATCTAAACTGAGTCCAGCTGGCTAAATCTAAATATAAATTTTTTCATCCCAAAAAAATAAATAAATAAAAATAAATAAAATCTATAAAAAACTTAAGTACTAAAGTATTTTAGGGAACTGTATTCCCTTCCCAAACAAGATGGTGATATTCCTGAAAAAGCAATAGACTTTTCAGAGTTCAATAACACACTGTGAAAGCAGCAAGGGGCCATGCGGAACATGAAGGAAATATAAGTGACATTTCCCACTTGATCAATTAGTAATGATTAATAATCTCTTTACAATTAATTTCCATCAACAATTTCTTCCTAACTAGGTATCTTTCAGGATTTCCCCAAAGAACTTGGCCACATATTTTGTGGCAGATAATATGCCTATCACAGGTGTTTGAATGACTGGTCATCCAAAGGCTAGAGGCCTTCCTGACTGTCGGACTCTGCACTGGTGACTCTCACTCTTCTCTCCTACACCTGCCACTGTTGTCAACCATGTTTGGAAATAGGAATGCAGTGCCAAAATAAAATTACTCTCTGCTGTCTATGGGGGAGTAAGAAAGGAAAGGAAAAGAAATCCACATATACCACAAGAATAGTCTAAAAAAGTAATTCAGGTTTAACAAGGATGACTACCTCTGGTTATAAAAACAACAACAACAACAACATCAACAACAAAACATATAAAAATCATACCCAAAGTTCCCCGGGCAACCCCTAAACCCATCTAGAAAATGCTGAGCTTACTAGTTGTCAGGTTGCTCAACCAAAATAACAGCTGTAGTTTAACCATTTTTCCTAACTCACAAGTAAGGTGTGCCATATTCCAAGAACAGGCTTGTTTGAGCTGTCAAAAATCACTCCCAATAAGAAGGAGGAGGAGAAAACAATGCTTGGAACTGAAAAGAAAAAAAAAAACTGAAAAAGTGCCTTCAAGTCCTCATGGTTTTCCAATTTCTGGCTCAAGGCCTTTGGGAGACTTGACCACACTTTGTCCCTTCCATTCTCTGAAAGACCTCTGTGTCCCTGGTAATAAACTCTTTTCTGTTTCAGTTCATTACAAGTAGGTTTCCATTACTTGAAACCAAGAGATAATGGGCTAAGGAAGGACCATTTCATCTCCTTCTCCGTTACACAGATTAGGAGATGGGTGTGAAGCAAAGTGTCATAGGGTAAGTAGCCCTAAACCTTGAAGAATTTATCTCTGCATCTCAAGAGACTTCATGGTCTCTGAAACCCTCTTCCCTCCCTCCTGTTCACCGTCCACTAGAGGCAGATCTATGTTCACAGCAGAGAAATAAGCTTCTAAGTGTTAGTGAAAGGAAAGGAAACACATCCACCTGCCCCTAGGAGTCTGGACTGAAACTAAACAAGGTGTCTGCATTTTAGGAAAGCTTTCAGGTGAATCTGATGCAGATGGTCTATGATCCATCCTTTTAAAACATGTCCTTGTGTGGGAGTGGAGTAGGGAGAAAAAGTTTCAAAAAAACATGTCTTTGTAGACCTAAGTGAATAAAGATAAAGATGGTATATAAAGGAGCCTAATTATACACGGTTTAGTTCAAGAACAAGAATGAAAAGAAAGCTCTGAGGCAACATTTTATTCCTTAGTGGGCCAGAGAAAAGAAAAATCATAATTAAAAATTCCTGCTGATGTTCCACTAATAGGTTATAGAAGAGACAACACGGGGGGAAAAAAAACTCCTCTGAAGAAAAAGGTAACGTGCAGACAGTCCCAGACTGGGAAGTAGTATTAGGAGCCAGCAGAGGCTCCCAGGCTCTAGAGCAGTAATTCACAGAAAGGGAAGGAGTACCCATCAGAATCACCATGAGACAGCCAAGAAGGGAAGTCACACTTCTCTACCCTGAAAGGCACTGCCATAATTAAGTTTGAAATGTCCCCAGAATGTGTTGGCATTGACAAAAGGTTGAGAATCACCATTTAAAAGTCACTCTTCAGGTCTTCTCTGTCATCCCCAAAACCAACCAAGAAATGGCAAGAAATCCAAGGCAGCTCAAGTTGGAATTCAGATAGTTTTCCTAGGAAATTTCTAGACCTTGTTTACTGTATATTACAACATTACATTAAGAATTAGAACAGTACTAATGGCCAATGACCTAATTACTCACATTGCTTTTATAGTCCAAATTCAAAATAAAACCTTAACAATGAATTTATGAGGGCCCAGTTTGTTGGTGCAAGCTCTGTAGAGTACATGTTCACTAAAACACCATGGCAGAGATCCCCCTCACCTGAGGTCACAGCTCTTAGCTCAAGATCTGATGATAATGAGCTATAATATAAAATAGTACACCTAGGATAGGAACCAATAGATGAGGTCTCCAGAAATCACTAGCAAAACTGAAGAGACCTGAAAACTCCCAACCCTTTCCTTACCCAGTGCCACTATCTTAGTCAAAAAGAAAGGAACCTAGTGAACTAAAATGACAAGAGGATGACTGCACATACCTGTACTATGTCCCAGTTCATTTCCACCTCCTCTTTAATGTTGTTTGCATTTGCTGGAAACCTCACAGGCTGCCCCTGAGGACATGTTTCAGTCTTCATTTTCTTTAAAGGGGACTGACCAAATGTGAAGTCATCTTCGCTCTCTTCCTTCTTGCACACACCTTCCCACAAGGTGCTTGTGGATGGTGTCTCTGCAGTGCTGGCCCTGTTGGATTCTTCATCAACTTTCAGCTTTTTGATCCTCTGACCTGCAGGTGACTGACCTGAATTCTTCCGTTTTGCCTTTGCTGTCTTCAAAGTCTTCACGGTATCCACTTTAATTTTTTTGTCTTCCAAATCAACATCAGCAATAGCCACAGAGTTATTCTATCAAACCACAAATAGAATACATGAGAATTAAAAGATAAAAACCAAGTGCTCTGAAATATTATTCAGCAATAAAAAAGGAAAAATTACTGACACACACAATAACCTGGACGAATCTCAAGGAAACTATGTAGAGTGGAAGTGGAAAAAGGCAATTGCAAAAAGTTACATACTTTATAACTTACATAACATTAATGGTTTATAATTTATATAATATTCCTGAAAAAATTAGTGGTTACTAAAGGTCAGAGACAGGAGCAAGGGTTTGGAGGGAGGTGGGTATTACTACAAAATGGCAAATACTAGGCAGTACTAGGGATCTTGTGGTAACCGAACTATTCTGACTGATGGATACAACACATATGCATACAGATGACAAAATTATACAGAAGTACACAAATAAGTGGACAAAAAAAAATTCTCTTAGGAGAAATCTCCTAAGATCCTTGGATTTTATCAGTGTAAATATCATGGTTGTGATATTTTGTTATAGTTCTGTAAAATGTTACCATTGGAAGAAATTAAAGGGTACACTGCCTCTGTATTATTTTTTACAACTG
The DNA here is from genome assembly GCF_048164855.1 of Canis lupus baileyi. NCBI lineage: Eukaryota > Metazoa > Chordata > Mammalia > Carnivora > Canidae > Canis > Canis lupus. The sequence goes on from NC_132848.1 coordinate 50,652,762, forward strand.
CATGTGAATCTATAATTACCTAGAAATAAAAAGTTTCACTTTTAAAAATGAGTAAAGGATAAGTCTATGCATGCTGGGAAAACCAAGATTTTAAAGCTTGCAATCAAAAGTCAACCCTTTGGGGGAAAAAATAACACTTACATACTCATAAAACTCAATAGGCTATACCTGACACCAATTTATGCAGAAGCCCAGGGAACAGAAAACAGAGCAGAGTAGTGTCAGGCATTTTTCTTTAGGAGGAATCTACATAATAGTCCACACTAGTGTCTAGGGGCCACTCTCTCCACCACCCCTACCCCTCATGACAGCTCAGGTGTGAAGGAATGACACCTGGCATTCATTTTGGCACTGGAATGGTAAATAACATACAGACCCTACCTGTATGGAGTTTACAGTTTCACCAGCTAGCCTGTTTTTGGTTAACTAAGTAGATGTAGCTAGCACAAACTCAAATAAAAGAATTCTCAAACTATTTGTCAGTCAAAATTCAATTTTCTCTCCTATCAAGTATTTTCCCAGAATTATTGACTACTAAAAATCCTGGGAACTACCTAAAGAGCATCCCCATCCTAATACCCACCTACCACCACCTAACCTGGAAATGATGTACATTAGATAGCCCTCTGAGTATTACATTTTTAGCTGAAACATTATGGATAAGAACAGAGATATAAAAATAGAATGATTCTGAGGTCCATAAGAGTTAATAATAGCCTGATCAAATGACTTGACATAGCCGAAGAAAAAGGTGTCAACTGTACAGAGGGCTGTTAACCATGTAGGAGAAGAAAAAGAGGAACTATAAAAAGCAAATACCATCTATGATCAGCCATTCTTCTAAGCAACGTACAAAGAAGAGGAAAGCTTAGCAAATGGACTATGAGTATTTTGGTCCCAAAGGTAAGACAGCCCTCCTGTGAGATGCATACACCAGACTACCTTAGATTCATGCATTTAAAACATGTGATGTCATTGTGACAAACATTAATGCCTAGAACACAGCAGGCGTTCAATTAATCCAAAAGAATGGATTTTTTTAATTCCCCCAATCTGGATCCATGCTCAATGAGTAAATTTCTGATTCTTACTTAAATGCCTACTTACTTTAGCCTCTGAGGACAGTTATCAGTCGGAAAAATTTCATATCCTTGTGATTATTATATCAAATCATTAATTATTAAAGCAGCACTCTGTTTTTATACATCCTTCTTATGAGCATGGCTGAGATAAAACCACCCATGAGAGACATATGTGTTCCTGAAATGCTCTCAAAATCATGTTGCTAACTTAGAATTCCAGTTCCATCATGTACTATCTGCTACCCATAAGGAAATCACTTCAGATTTCTTTCCCTGGCTTTCTTATCTATAAAATCAGGATAGTTATAGCAACTGCCTCGAGTAGTTGTTGTGAGTTAAGATTTAAGTAAGCTTATGCAACCCAACTGTTGAGCATGTTGCCTGGCTGATGGTAAGAACTAAAAATATCTGTAGACACCACCATTATTACCACCACTATCATATCTAGACAATCTCCTAGGAGAGGGAAAAGGAAGTAGACAAAGAAATGAAGAAAATGTAAAATGATCAAAAGGAAAAAAAGTCAACAATCACAAAAACACTTAAAGTTACCCTCTTTGGACCCTTCAGGCAAGATTTACTGAGTGTTTCTCAGTGTTGTCCACAGAACTTTTTAGGGGATTTGTCAGATCAAACTCTTCACAATAATGCTTAAACATGATTTGCCTTTTTTTTTTGTTGACATTTCGATGATAGTACAAGAGCAATGGTAGCAAAACCCAAGGCAATGGCATCAAGTAGTACTAGCAATCAATGTTCCCTTCACTGACAAACACTTATAGTAAAACAATGTGAGTTTAACAATGCAGTTAAAAATTATTAAGTTTTAGGGGCAGCCCTGGTGGCTCAGTGTTTTAGCGCTGCCTGCAGCCCGGGGTGTGATCCTGGAGACCTGGGATCGAGTCCCACGTCTGGCTCCCTGCATGGAGCCTGCTTCTCCCTTTGCCTGTGTCTCTGCCTCTCTCTCTCCCTCTCTGTGTCTCTCATGAATAAATAAATAAAATCTTTTTTAAAAATTATTTTTAAAATTAATTAATTTAAAAATTATTAAGTTTTAATATTTTATTTATTCATGAGAGACACAGAGAGAGAGAGAGAGAGGCAGAGACACAGGCAGAGGGAGAAGCAGGCTCCATGCATGGAGCCTGACGTGGGACTCGATCCCGGGTCTCCAGGATCAGGCCCCGGGCTGAAGGCAGCGCTAAACCGCTGCGCCACCAGAGCTGCCCAAATTATTAAGTTTTAGTGCACCTTGCTGGCTCTGTTGGTAGAGCCTGCTACTCTCGATCTCAGGGTTGTGTATTCAAGCCCCACATTGAACATGGAGCCCATATTAAAAAAATAAGTATGAGGTTTGGCGCCTGCCTTTGGCCCAGGGCGCGATCCTGGAGACCCCGGATCGAGTCCCACGTCCAGCTACCGGTGCATGGAGCCTGCTTCTCCCTCTGCCTATGTCTCTGCCTCTCTCTCTCTCTCTCTCTGTGACTATCATAAATAAATAAAGAAAAAAATATTTAAAAAAAATAAGTAAATAATTTTTAAAAATTATTAAATTTTAAAGTTTCAGTCCTTGAAAACATATCTTTTTTTTTAAGATTTTATTTATTTATTTGAGATAGAGCAAGGGAGAGAGAGTGAGAGTGAGTACAAGCAAGGGAAAGGACAGCAGGAGAAGGAGAAGCAGGCTCCTTGCCAACAGGGAGCCCCATGCAAGGCTCAATCCCAGGCCCCTGGAATCATGACCTGCGCCAAAGGCAGACACTTAACCAACTGAGCCACCCCGGTTGGCTGAAAACACACCTTTTTAATACTGTATGCTGAAATGGTCAGTATACATAAAATACTTCTGCTGTGTGGCAGTGTATACAGACGTGCAATGGTTGTCTTGAGCAAAAGCTCTTATGCACTCGTTTCAATTGTGAACTGAACCAGCTTGTTTTTCCATAAATCACCATTTTTACTTGAAATAATGACTGATGAACGATCGTTATTCAAACTTGGATATCTGGTGGGCATTTTTTTCAGAAATGAACTGAGACTGTCATTTTAAGGAAACATTTGACCAAGAGTAAATTTCAGGCTTTAAAAGTGAAAATTTAAAACAAACAAGTAAATAAATCAATGTGAAAATTAGAATTTTGGAAAATTTGTATCCACTGTGAACTTGCTTCCCAACACTGTGATGAGACTGGAGGTTATATTAACAAATGTGACTTTTTGACATCAGATAATAAAAGATCCTCACATTTGGAAGATCTGCATAAATCAATGCACCAATATTTTCCAAATGACCAATAAATGTCACAAAATCATGAATGAGTAATAACAACAAATAACAACACAAACCAATGGATTATAATGTAATAGAGCATAGTTAAGTTCATTAATATGGTTTCAGATTCCACAATGAAACAAACTTTTAAGAAACTACCACTTACTGAGTTTTGGTAGTACATCAAATAAGAATATTCATCTGAAAAACCTTTCAAAACACATCTCCCTTTTCCAAATATGTATCTGTGTGGAGGTGGGTTATCTTCATACACTTCAGTTACAGTCTAGTAAGTTAACATTAAAGATAACTGTAAAAATGTAAAACAATGTAATTCTTCTCACTAATTTTTTGCTGTTGGTTGGGAAAATATGTACTTATTTTTCATTACAATAAAAATTAGTTGCATTAACATGTAATAGTCTTTAAAAATTAATCAATATTTTAATTTCTCACTTTTCATTTTTATATGGTAAATATCAGTAACAATAACTCACATAACCAGAAGTTCCCTGGGGTCCTCAATAAGTTTTAAGAATACAAAAGGGTTCAAAGACCAAAAGTTTTGAAAAATGTAGATCTAAATCATTGAAAACAGGGAAATAGCTCTCCATTTTATGAAGCTCCTAAGCTTCTATAGCCTGTCTCAGCGACATACTTAAGTTTAGTAAGCCTCCATGAGAACATTTTTCTTCCTTATGCTCAACCTGAATCTTTGGCAGACTGAATAATCAAAGTTCATTTTCTTCTGCCTTCACTGTTTTTATCTGCCTTAACATTCCACATGGTTATTATGTAGCCTATGACTAAACTCAAGACTCCAAGAAGAATTTGACTATTCTTTTTGCTGTCTCTGAAAGTAGTCAACTGCCTAAAGCAAAAAAGTGGCTCCTCGTGTCTTTTCCAGTCAAATCAGTTAGCAAACCTTGGCCTTGGCTTGTGTTGTACTGGGTGAGCTTGATATATAACTGGAAAAGGATAAAGAGTCGAAGGGAGGCTTCTTAAAAATTATATTTAAAAGAACATTTTTATACTCTGTAGCAGCTGAACCACTGGAAGAAAAGTTGAAAAGAGAAAAGAAAGGGGGTGACTACAGACACAGAGACAACAGCCCCAGCAGTGGGATTAACTAACCCAGTGGGTGGCATGACCTTCACTGTTACAGGACAGGGGAGGAGGCAAATATACCTCACCTGGGTGTGAGGTCATGAGGAGCTTCATGTATTCTCAAATACATAGGAGGCAATGTCATCAGCTGAGAGGAGAAAAAGGAATTTAGGAAGTTTAAGAGAAAAAAATCAGGAAAACAAATGTGCCACAGAAAAAGAATGAGCCTCCCAGATATTTTCAGTGCAATGTTGAGGTCTGAGATTGTGAATCTAAAGGAAGACAAATTAGGTCAAAACTGTTCTCAGCAACAGTCAGCTGCTCAATGCTGGCTGAACAGAGGCAATGGCTCACCCCACGTCGGGACTGATCAGCCACGCGACTCAAGGAAAAAAGGGCAAAACTGGTGAGATGAACACAAAGTGGTTTCAGTAAGAGGTTATGTGGTCTAGACGAGGTAAGGTAGGGGAAGAGAGGGGCTGACTCTTAGTGGTCTGTGAAGCAGATGTGGTGAAGCACAAGAGTCCAAGGATCAGCTGTGGCTTTCCCAAAAGTCACCTGAGGAGCTTTAGGAAAGTAATATTCCTGAGGCCCAGGCCCACCCCCACCCCTAGAATTCCTTCCAGATTTAATGAGTCTAGAACAGGGGCTTTGGCACTGGCATTTTTTCAAGCTCCCTGGGGTTGAGAACTAACAAGATGTGACAAGGCTGTAAAAGTGTGGCCGTGAGGACCTCTGAACAGTGAGCTAAAGAACAGGAAAAGGTGAGATGATGCTCTGAAAGCAGGATGGTTGAAAAGGAATGTCAGTCGTCGAAGTTTCCAATAATGGCAAGATTCAGGGTGAGTTCATGAGAGGGGTGGTGAAGGCAGAGAAGATGACACAGTCTCTGGAGATGAGGAGGTCGAAGAACCAAGAACACAAGGCATAGGGAGTTCATCGTAGTGGAGGGTAAGTCACTAAGAACAAGAGCAAAATATGGGAGAGAGATGTAAAGTGGGGCTGAGTTAAAGTCTTCAATGAATGAAGAGGGATGGCCAGTGGGTTGGGAAATGCCAGCAACATATGCAGGAAGAGACTAAAGAATGATTAATTCTGTCTATGATGTTTGCTAAAAATAAAGTTATAAGGAGGCTACCAATTCTAGTTCTATCCAAAATAAGGTTTTCAATTATTTTGTTTGGTGGTGGCTACAGCAGAGCAGAACGCCAAACCTTCTTCTAACATGCTCAAAGTCCCTTCATTGAAGTATAAAATGTGTGAATTTTGGCAGTTCTGAAAGAAATTCTAAATCTCCCCAGAATGTTTAAGTGAAAGACTTCCTATCTGAATTCTTTTTTTCCCCTATAGTTTATACATATAACTGAGCATCATTGGAAGGATCAAAAAATCACCATGACAAGGTTCTTAAGCTATACCTTCCTGAGCTATACTTTAATGTTTAGAGGCCAGGCATGTGTACATTTACTGAAGAGAGGGATCATAATTTTTATCAGATTCTCAGAGTTTATATCCTAATACCAAGAACCACTGATAGAAGTTAGTGGTTAACCACTTTCCTAAGTTAGGCAATCAAGCTACTTTTAGGTGAAGCCATGCCGCACTTAATGAAAAATCTCCAAATTCTGCCAACAAGATGAAAGAAGTCAATACCTTCTCAGCTATAGATGAAGCCTGCTCACCCATTCAAAGGGTATTCAGTGAAAAGCTTATATGTAAATATGAAGAAACAGAGGTACTGGATAACTGGAGAAAGGCTGATTTAAATAAAAGCCCAATCCAAGGGCGCAGCAAAGTACACTGTAATGTTCCCTATTATACACAATAAATGTGTCCCTGGAAAGTCAGTATTCTACTGCATATTAAAAGAGTATTATTTCAAATGTACCATGGAAGCAGTTTCTTAAAGGAATATGACAGGGAATGATTTTGGAAATGCATAACTCTCTTTAATGCAATAGGCCTGTAATTTATTGTTGTTGTTGCTGCTGCTTTAATCCAGATTAGAATAGGTACAGTGTTTGCTTATAGCAAAATAGACCAATATATCAGTTGATAAATATTTTTTTCCCTCCAACACAATGGGTCTAATGGTAAATACTATTATGGCCCATGGTAGAGAATGCCACTGTGGTATTCTTTTTGTCATCCACCTGTTCTGTCCCACTCTAAGGACAAAGTAGCATCAACAATTAAGAAAGCACTACAGTGTTCCCTCCACTCAACTGAAGCACCTACCAGCTCCTCCTTAACAGCCACGCCTTCTGAGCCATCATTGATCTGTAGGGTGGTCTTCTTCACCCGTGGCACCCTCTTTGGTTTGGATTCCTTGGCAACAGGCTGCTTACGACTTCTGGGGACTTTCTTTTGGGGCTCCCAGGCACTATCTTCCTTGTCATCTTCTTCAGAGGCAGATGATCTAGAAGTAAATTGACAGAAAAAACTCTAGGAAAAATGAGGCCAAATGTTAAAGGCAAAAGACATGTTTCTTAAAAGAAGAATAAAATAGTAAGTGTTTAATATAAAATGGAGTGATGTGAGCACAGACTATGAACAGATCCTAAAACAAGAGTTGATCAAGGACCAATGTAAAAACAGACCCTGAGGGCAGCCCCGGTGGCTCAGCAGTTTAGCGCCTGCCTTCAGCCCAGGGTGTGATCCTGGAGTCCCGGGATGGAGTTCCACATCAGGCTCCCTGCATGAAGCCTGCTTCTCACTCTGCCTGTGTCTCTGCCTCTCTCTCTGTGTCTCTCATGAATAAATAAATAAAATCTTAAAAAAAAAAAAAACAAAACAGCCCCTGATATGCTATGAATCACAGGTCTCTCCATTCCCCCCCTCACCTACCCAGCACATGCACATGCGTGCACACACACACACACACACACACACAACAGAAGAAATCATTTATTATCTTATGCAATTTACCAGGTGGTGTCACACCAGTCATTGTAAGGTTTGCCATTATAACAATGAAAAATGCTTAAACAATTTCCTAAGCAGTAATCAAATTTACTTAAGGTTATTCAAACCAATGCAAGGAATGGGAAATGGCTCTAGGAAACACCCTAAATTACATAAAAAGCCAGCACCAAGATCCTTCCAAATGCTTCAATTAACCGTTTTCTGTTCGTTTGGTTTTTTTTCCACCTTTCACAGAATGGATTTGTTTCCTGGTTTATACTGGATCAGGTGCAGCTACAGTACTTTCTAACAACCCACGAATCAAACTCACAGCAACAACAGAGGAAAAATAGCCATGTGAACCCTGGTAAAGAAACATCATGCTCCTGCCAACCCACTTAATTCTATGCCTACCCCTAAAGTAAAAGGTCAGTATTGGTGAGAAGGACAATCACTTCCTTCACTTAGGCTAGTGAATAGGGATATTTGGCTTTTTGAATGGTTTAAGCTCTGCCTGGAGGCAAAAACCTGATTAAATGACTTCTTCTAAATTATGCTCTCCTAGGTCTCCTATAGTCCCCCAGTGAATTCTCTTCAGAAGCAGATGCAAGCTAAAGCCTAAGAGTAGGCAAAAACAAAATCATTTAAACTCACACAACACATAGTAGTGTCATTGAAAGGAGGGAGAATTTAAAAACCAAGGAAACAGAAAAGCAGGGTTCTGCTCATATTATCTCCAAACTGAGCAGAATGACTTCTTTCCACGTCAGCCTCACCCAGCAGGAGTGCAGACCCCAGTTCACAGGGGGGCAGTTTCAAAGGTCACATGACAGACACAAAAGGGCTTTCAGGTATTAGAAAGAAAAACATTAATTACACGTATTATTTTATTATACGTGGGCAGTTTTAAGACAGCTGGTCATCTCTTATTACTAATTGTGCATCTGGCGCTCACTCTTGAAGCACATCTTTCATACCTTCAGGTCTTTCCAAGGTCTTCACTCCCCTGCTCTCAGGGAGCTTATGTTCTAGTATAAATATCATGTTATATTTGGTTGGTTACTTTCTCTCTCCTTCTTCAATAGTTTAACAACACTGAGATAGAGCCTGAGATACAGCATGAGTTCAATAAACATTTGTTTCACTAATGAATGAAAAAGACAGCCTTGGGACACGAGTGGCTCAGCGGTTGGGCATCTGCCTTTGACTCAGGGCTTGATCCTGGGGTCTGGGATCGGGTCCTACATTGGGCTTCTGCATGAAGCCTGTTTCTCCCTCTGCCTGTGTCTCTCTGTCTCTCTCTCTCTGTCTATCATGAATAAATAAAATCTTAAAAAAAAGAAATTAAGAAAGGGAGAAAGACAGACACAGCCTTCTTCAACCTAAATGATTTACATTAGTAAGTGACAATGCATTCCTCCTTAAAATATACGTAATTCTTGTAACCCCATATGAAACCAGTATGCTTACAACTCAGACAAGGAAGAGAATTCATCTTTGGATACCACAGCCTGGACCTTTACTTTTGCTCTTCTTGGCAATGATGACATCTGAAAGAAACAGAACATAAAATCAGCATGCCCTGAATCACCTGAATGACTGATCACTTATGTTGTCCATAAAGTGATGTGCCTGATGTTAAAAAAAATGCCATTGGTAAAAAAATGAGAAGCATTCAAAAGCCTGAAGAACTGGTTTCCCCTCCCACACAGCTGCCAACTATAAGAGCAGCTAACAGCTTCAAATGATTTAAAAGCATGATGAGTATAGGCCACCTTTGGAAAAATGTAAGCTCCAACAAGGTGACAATTTTTAATTTTTTTAGAGTTATATGACTGAGTATACCCCAAGTGGTACTAAATGGCTTATCAGACAGTAAATGACAAAATCCTCTATTAAACTAGGTATCTCGAAGATTAGAAGTATTTTCCCACTTCTGTATCTTCTTACAATATAAAAGAAAAGCCTATCTACAAAGCTGACAATCAAATAAATGATGTTGCGAGACTAAACAAGCAGCCAGGTTATTCCTAAAAAAGATATCCATTCCCTTAAAATAAAATTTACAGTATTTAACACTTATTTGAAAATAAAAAAATAAATTAATCACTAATGTCATTATAAAATATTTACTAAATTCAAAGGCCTAAGTTTTTAAAAACTTGAGACAAATAACCAGAGACATCCTATAATATAGAAAGTAAGCAAATTTACTTTAGCTACTAAATTTTATTATCTAAAGAGTGTATGTCAAGCCGTAAGAACTACATTAGACTCTGACATGCTTGGAACCCTTTAAAAGTTTCTAAACCAGTCATATTTTATAATGCCTCTGGTTCTAACTTCCACTTACAGGAAAAGGAATGCCTCACAGAAATAACAAGAGGTTGTCACAAACAGAACATGTGCCCTCAGCTCTATATAGATCAACTCACTATTAACCAAGAGAACACTGAGAGGAAAGCAGAACAAAAGAAACAAGAGTCTCCAGGAAGTAGACAGGACAATCTTTCATCTTCTTCACCTCTCTTTTTGTCATTTTATGTTTATGCAGGTCATCTTTCTTCAAATAAGTGCTTCTAGATATTGATCATAAAGAAATGGGTTGGGACACCTGGGTGGCTCAGCAGCTGAGCCTTTGGCTCAGAGCGTGATCCCAGGATCTGGGATGGAGTCCCACATTGGGCTCCTTGCAGGAGGCCTGCTTCTCCCTCTGCCTGTGTCTCTGCTTCTCTCTGTGTGTGTGTGTGTCTCTCTCATGAATAAACAAAATCTTTTTTTAAAAAAAAAAGGGTAACTTCTAATTTCTGTGTTACCTGCATTTTACACAACAAAACAAAAATGCAAACAGAAAAAGTCAGTGTATGATGGGGTAGCATTTCAAACCAGGGCAGAAATTAATTATTCAATAGGTGGTATTAAGAAAACAAGCTATCCCTGTGGAGAAAAACAAACATTTAAGTCCTACTGCCACACGCTGAACAAAATTTTATTCTATGCTAATGATTTAAAATGTACAAAATAAAACTATAAAAGTACTACAGAAAATAAAGATGATCATTTTCATAGTTTGGAGTAGAGGTGGGGGTATACAAATTTTTCCAGGCATAACTCAAAATTTCAAAAGACAAAAAGACAAACAGATTTCACTACATAAAAATTAAAATTCCAAGTCAGCAGTGGGACCTTTCCAGAAGCAAACCAATTTGCTTTGCACTATCCTCAAAAAAAATCCTAAGAAGCAGTGCCTGATACCTTGGAACTATGGATGAAGAGACTAAGGGCTGGTATAAGCTGTATGAGGCAAAGGAATATCTCTAGAGGCCCTATTCTACTTTATGCTATTAAGCAACTGACCCAGGAAGACATCTGGAGATCTGGAAATTTATTCTCTGGAGAGGATAAAACAGTTTCTAGGCTAGAGGACATCAAGTATAGTTGTGGGCATGGGAATGCTAAATGTAGAGAACCCCTCCCCCTAGTCCTCTTCTCCCACTAGGCTCCTAGTCAGATCCTTACTCTCTAGGGAGAAGAATGGAAAGGTTCTTCGCTGGACAATCTGACTAGCCCAAAAATAAAAACCTGAACATACTAAGTTTCCCAACAAACAACCTAACCAAATCATCTACTCCCACCACCCCATTTTACAATATACCTGAATTCAGAACATTCCCTTATGGACCACCATTCACCAATTCTCACTCCATACTTCATCCTTAATAGAAATGGGTTTAAAATAGGGGTAGACAAATGCTGGTAGTCTCATAAAATGTTTTAACCATTAAAGAAGACTTCCTTGAAATAAATATTTCTAAATGTCCCTTAATTAGGCACCCTGGAAGCACTGTTACCACTGAAAGATAAGATATAAAATTGTCTTTTGACAATTAGAAAAATAAGAATTTGAAAGAGGAGGAGGGGGTGCCTGTGTGGCTTAGTCAGTTACATGTCTGACTCTTGATTTCAGCTCAGGTCATGCTCTAAGGGTTGTGAGATCCAGCCTTGCAGCAGCAGGCTCTGTGCTAGACATGGAGCCTGTTTAAAATTCTCTTTCTCTGTCTCTCTCTCTCTCCTCTGGCACATGTGCTTCTGTGTGCTCTTAAGAAAAAAAAAAAAAAAGAAAAGGTGGGAAAGGAGAATATGCATGAGCACACGGTTAATTTCAGAGTGATCAGTTTTAGAAAAAGTATATACAGAAACTAAGGACCTAGAAATTATTTCTTAAAAGCTGCCTACACCAGGCATACTCCCAAGGATATGTATATTCCAGTTTAAAGACCAGAGTGTTCTTGGGAGTTGTTTCTCAACCTTCACTCCTCCCATGTTCCCTTTCCTCATATCACAGGATTTGTTAGACTAACAAACCATTTCCACGGTTTTAAATATCTATATCATCTACTTATTAACGATCCCAATACTTCCATCCCAAATCTTGCCTAAGATACGGATTTACATAGTAAATTATTCATAATGCCTATGAAATTATGTAAATGCCTCAAAGTTACCTAAAATTTAACATATCTACGATGAAGTCTTGATAACCATTTCCTGTTATAAAACCCATTCCTACCCCAGTCTTTCCCATCTCAGTAAATGGCACCATCATCCACCTAAGTGAATGGCTAAACCAGAAACTTGGAAAATTTTTAATAGCTTCATTGAGCAATAATTGACATAATAAATTGTACATGCTTAAAGTGTACAAACTTCATAAGTTTTGGCATATGTACACCATATCCACACTCAAGATCCTGAATACATCTATCATCCTCTAAAGTTTTATTTGCTAGCCAAAGCCTTGCAAATCTTTCTTACTTTTACCTCCCACAACCAGTCTACTAGTAACATAACTTCTTCCTCCAAAATATAGGCTAAATTTCTGTGATCTCCAGTGTCTTTAGTCTTCAATATCTCTTACCCAGACTACTGTAATAGCCTCTTAACTAGCTTCCTTGCTTCCCCTCTTGCCTTTACTACTCATTCTCCACATACCAATGCAAAAAAAAAAGATGATTTAGAAAATGCTTAACCATTTAATGACTTCCCACTCCATTCTCCACATAGAATCAAATCATATATATTTTTTTTTTACCACAGCCTTCTAGAATACCCTACAGAACTGACCCCCACCTACCTTTCTAACCACCTTTATCATGTGCCATAGGTCTTCAGCCACAGTCACTACATTGTTTCAGTCACTATAACAAGTATGATCCTTTGCCATTTCAGGTTCACTCTGCCTGGAACACTATCCTCCCTGCTCATCAATAGGATGGCTCCTCATCTCTTAGGCCTCAGCATTTTAGGCCTAAAATGGGTTTCTCAGATATCACATTATTATAGGACCCCATTTACTTCCTTCATACAGTACTACACAAAGCACAATCTATAATTATCCTTGTTTATTGTCTGCATCCCCCATGTTTACTCTATGGCAGTAAACTCCATGAAGGAAGAAACCACATTTGCCTTATTCACTTCTCGGTAACAGAGATTAGCACTTAACGGCTGCTCTATAACTATTGATTAAATGAACATAAGAATATATACAAAACGGTCTTTATAGAGGAGTATACACTTTTCCCCATCACTATTAGGCAATAGCACACATGGCACTCGTTGTTCTTTCCAAAGAGTGATGGTATAGATGAACCTTCCTATTCTTAGTGACTTGAGATTTCTAACTTTCAAGGCTGTCTCAGCTCTGTGGACACATGAGCACATTCAAAACCAGTTGCTGTGACCTTACTCAGGGAGGAGGCACTAAACAAGGGCAACTGAAAAATCAAGGGGAGGGGGATGAGGAAACTGGCACACATGTAAATGCTACATTAAAATTGGGAAATCCGGGATCCCTGGGTAGCTCAGCGGTTTGGCGCCTGCCTTTGGCCCAGGGCGCGATCCTGGAGTCCCGGAATCGAGTCCCGCATCGGGCTGCCAGCATGGAGCCTGCTTCTCCCTCCTCCTGTGTCTCTGCCTCTCTCTACGTCCATCATAAATAAATAAATAAATAAATAAATAAATAAATAAATAAATAAATAAATAAATAAATAAATCTTTTATAAATAAAAAAATAAAATAAAATAAAATAAAATAAAATAAAATAAAATTGGGAAATCCACGAGAAATTTTAGGAAGAGCAGAGGTGAACAACTTTTTAAGAGGCACCTAAAGAAATTTCCCTGAGTACAAAAAGTGCTCGGAACGTGAGCAAAGATCCTTCCGTAATAAAAATAAAGTAATAGACGTGGAAAGAGCCTCAGAACTCATACAGACCTTTAAAACAAAAACAAAGGCAACCACAACGACAAAAAAATCAGACGCCTGAGATCCAGCGAGGTGAAATGGTTTACTCAAAGGGAGAACCTATATTCTGGTTATGTAGCTAGAACCCAGAGCTCCACACATCAAGCCTAGGCTTGCTTCCCATTCCACAAACATTCTATGAATGGCATTCTGGCGCGTGGGAGGTTACAGGAAAGTTGCCTAGAGAGTTCCCATTCATTCATTCCTTTCCTCAAGAGTTATTCGGAGCCTCCTGGAAGCCAGGCGCCCTGCTAAGGATGGAGTTGACGCAGACCAGGCCATGATGTGATGGTGAAAAGGGCGCTTCCTCCCCCATCTCCGATAACTTGAGGTACAGAGACAATCTGGGTTTGCCCGGCTTCTCCCACGTCTGCCCCCACGCGCTGAGAGGACGCGCCAGGTGACACGCGGCAGGCAGAGGGGTTTCCGGGTGTAGGCTGGAAGACACAGACCGCAGACCGTAAAATGTCATGAGACTTAGCACTTTAAAGAGGGATGTGATTTCCCAAATGAGCGCTCCGAACTTTTTAAATGGCCCCTAGAACACCGGAGCCCGGGCTCCGCGCTCACGCGAGGCCGCAGGAACACCGCCCAGGCGGACGCTCAGCTCACCTTCCCGCCCGGCGAGTCAGAAGGCCCGGGATGCTGGGTGTGTGACCGCATCTTCCGGTTCCCGCCGGAAGTTTTTCAAACGCCGGAAGTCCCGCCTCGCTGCGCTCAGGCTCGCCGCAGAGTCGCCGGGCTGTACCGGAGCGGGATGGAGCGGAGCCGGACGGAGGCGGGGCTAGAGCGAGGATCCCGCGGGAGCGCTGAGGTGGGGCCCTGCTCCCGGGGCGGGGTCGCGGCGGGGCGGGGGGGGCGGTTCGGGGGGCCGGGGGCTCGGGGGCGAGCGCTTGTCCCGGGTCCTGGGGGAGGTGGGGGCGGCGGTGTTACCCGCGCGGCGCGCCTCCCGGTGCTTTCTCGTGTCTTCACCCGCTTTCCTCTCTTCGCATCCAGCTTCTTTCAAATTCAATCAAGAATGTTTCTTTTCATTACATCACTCGGAATTTGCAGTAGAAAAATGAGAAACGGTCAAGTTTTATTCTTTCCAAAGTCGATTTTAATCGTCGTCCGTGAACTTCCCTGGCCGCGTTTTAGGCGTATGTTTAGCGTGTTTCATTACCTCCTAAGCCCCAAGACAAGGGGTTTTGCTTTCGTCTCTGGAAATACCCACGTTTTGCCTCTTCTGAGAAGCCCTCACACCGCCCCTGAGGCGCCTGCTACCTTAAAGGAAGAGCCTGACCCTGGAGTCCTCGCTGTCCTGCTGCGGTCTCGGTCTCGGCGGCTTGCGCTGCCAAGTGGATCGGTTTGCAACTTCCTATTGCACGTGGGCAAAGCCCTTGATGTCTTTGAACTTGTTTCCACCCCTTCCCTCGTCTTACCCCATCCCTCATAAGGTGCCCCGTTACATATGCGGAGCAAATGCGCTCACAGAGTTCATGGGCTCAAGCGCCTCTCCCACATAACCTCACCTTGGTCAAAAAGGAGAACAACACCCTGACCCATTTCATTTTCAGAGCTTTGAAAAAGTGCTGTGATTTTTGTCCTAAAGACCCAGTGTCTCCCAGGTGAGCCCTGCTCCTAATCCCAGCGTTTCCATTTCCCTTCCCACCAAAACAAAAGTAGCTCTTGCTTTTTATTTTGATGACTCCAAAGAATCTCACCCCCACTTGCATCCCCCAAGTTCCATTTTTTCCCCCATTGCAAGTTAAAAACCATGAAGGGCCTTCCCAGCAATTCTTTCCCTTACCTTGAATATATTTCCTCAAAACCAGTATTCAGTAGAAATGAAAAAATGACTTGTGTTTTGACGTGTGTTCTTTTGTTGTTGTTGTTGTTGTTGTTTCGGTTTTTTTTTTTTTTTTTTTTTTTTGCCAAACACACCACACTGTAAACTCAAAATAACAGACCCAAAAAAATTAGACTGAAAAATTAGGGAAATAAGTCTGTTGTTGAGATTCAATTTAGCAGATCAAAATCCTATGGATATGGGATGCCTGGCTGGCATAGTCAGTAGAGCATATTACCCTTGATCTTGGGGTTGCAAATTTGAGCCCCATATTGGGCGTAGAGTTTACTTAAAAAAAAAATTTTTTTTAATTATTTCAAGAAAAAAAACTTTTAGAAGATTCTATAGAGCAGCTTTCCTTGCTAATGACTCATTTTCATGTGTTTTGAGTACTGAAAGGCCAAACAAGGTATTGAAATGTCTTATCAGTGAGCCTTGCTACAGATTTACCCAAAGTGACCATAAATTTTGCTGGATAATGTTTGAGACAGGAAGAAACAGGATTCTTTGAATTTAGTAAGTCTGTTCAGCTATACCTAACCTTCCTGGACAGTAAGGATCAATTTCTGAGATTGCAGAGTTCTTTTTTTTCTTCTTAATTTGTAGTCTCATGTTGCCTTTTGAAATGGTTCCAGAAGGTTTGGAACCGTCTGCTATAATCACAGTCTGCTCCATAATTTCTAGTTCTGAAAATACTAGAGAACACATTACAGTTCTGGATGACAAGGGGAAACTGGGTCATGATAATCAACAATAATAATTTACTGTTTACTATTCAACTACGTTTGAGGTCAAATTGTGCTACCCACGTTTAAGGTCGGGGATATTATCTAGAATCAGGGTTGGATTGTATATCAAAATAGCCACAGTATAAAGTGAGGGTGAGAGTAGAGATTGACCGGCATTATGCTAGATCTTGACTCCTCCATCAGGGATATTTGACTTTCCACTGGTGAAGAAAAAAAGAGGGCAGCCAGGGTGGCTCAGCGGTTTAGCGCCACCTTCAGCCCAGGTTGTGATCCCAGAGTCCTGGGATCTAGTCCCACATGGAACTCCCCTGCATGGAGCCTGCTTCTCCCTCTGCCTGTGTCTCTGCCTCTCTCTCTCTCTGTCTCACATGAATGAATAAGTAAAATCTTAAAAAAAAAAAAAAAAAAAAAGATTACTAAGTTGAAGTAAATAACCTATAAATTTTTAGACATCAGACATCTGGGAAAAATAAAAGCTGGGGCAGAGTCCTCTAAAATTAATGCAGGTGGCGACGTACTCCAGAGACAAGTAACACTGTCCAGAAAACATTTCTCTGTTGGAATTTTGCAAGACAATCACTCCTACTAAAAGCTGTCAAAGGAAATTTATAATCACTAAGTATAAACCAGGCCCCAGCATAAAAACTGCCTTTTCTCTCTAGGACCTTGCCCAGTCTATTGTTTACTTTTGGATCTTAATTGCTGAATTTCAAAAAATTCATGGCTTTAGCCTGGAATAATTTGGACTCTCACCTGAGACTTATGCAATAGAGTTTGGGAGTAATGAAACATGTTTTGGATTTGCATGCAGGTTATTTATTTTATTGCTGCAAAACATAGAGCTGTTAATATGGTATTTATTGGTATGTTATCACTTGCATGTTATTGTCTGTGTTTTCAAGTCTTTTCCCTATGGGATCTGTCTCCCCAGGGACACTGTAATAATGTTAATGACTTCTATTTATGGATCATCTACTTTGTGTCACACACTAAGTTAATGCTTTTACATGTATGTGTATTTAACCTACATCTCAATGAGATGTTGCTATAATCCTCTTTATAAATGAGAAGACTGAAGTTATATCAGCTATTAAATTGCAGATCTGGATTTAAACCTAGTACTCTCTTTTTTTAAGACATTTATTTATTTGTTTGTTTTAATTTAAGGAGGGGAAGGGCAAAGGAGAGGGAAAGAGAGAGTCCTCAAGCAGGTATCTCGCTGAGCACAGAGCCTTATGGCTAACTCCCAGGATCCCGAGATCATGACCTGAGCCGAAACCGAAAGTCGATAGCTCAACCAACTAAGTTACCCAGGCCTCTAAACCCAGTACCTTTAAAGACATCCATATACTACCAACTCAAAGCAAAGATCTCTCCTTTCTCCACCTTGTTGGCCAGTGCAAGACTGAATCTTTGGATGCTCAGGAACTGTTAAATCTCTAAATATACTAAATCAAGAACTGTCTACCCACCCAGGACATTACAAGGCCCTTCTTCCTCTTCATTTCAAACTAATCAAAGTTCCATGGGAACAAAAATTCTAAATATAGATGTACTATATTTTGTACCCACTAAATTGTATGGTACTTGGATCTAAATCTTGGAACTAAGTCTTAGTCATTTGGTCTCCCCTTCTCCAACTTCTCCCTCCACCCACACAGTTCCTAATAATCTTGACAAATAATAGGTATTTAATAAAATAGTAGAACTAACTTGTGGCCCAAAGAATGTGCCTGAAGTAAAAATAAATCCTTCCTCATACCATGAAAATAATCTAAAGCTCCTGCCATGGATGGGTTACCATTTAAAAACTCAAGTGTACTTTTGGAAGCTCAAATTTTTTGTCCCTGAGAGTCAATCACCTAGCAAAGGTAGAGGAGTCTGTTTAAGATAAGAGAATACACAAACTGAAACTAAGCCCTAGTACATGAATTGCATATTAGCTGTGCCCATCCACTTTCCCACTATTAGAAGCTCTCATTCCTAACACTGAAACTCATTGGCTTCAAAGAGCTTCTCTCAGTGATTCAGCCGGGAACTTAGAGATTTCCTGCAAAATACAAGAGATTGGTTACCAGAGAGCAGACTGCCTCTGTCTTCCAAATGAAAAAGGGTGTTAAGTGAGCTAGACCAGGCTGGTAGTTGGGTTCCCATACTTGGCCTTTCCTGTTACTTTTTTAGTCTGACTGGGAGCAGCAGCATAATTCCAACTTGCTAGTCTAGTGCTGAGGACATTTTTCTTTTTTCTTTTTTTTTTTTTTTTTTAGGACATTTTTCTAGCCCGGAGTAAGTATGTCAGTTTCTTGTGTAAAAGGAAAAAGATTCAAGGGATTAAAATCCTGAATTTTGATAAAATGTTGAATGGATCTTGAGGAGCCATAACTTAAGCCTGAGGAAATTAATTGTAGATTTTTCTAGGAAATGGATATTCAGGCATCATTCAGAGGGATTAGATACATTTAATTTATCTTATATGAAGTAAAACTGTGGAACCTACATGTTGAACTAGAATATAAATTCTGCTTTAGCTGAAAACTGAAATTTTCAGTGTTTTCCTACTTGCTTTTTTTTTTTTAACAAATCATCAAGATATTTTGTAATGAATGCAATTAAAAGCAAGATTAAGACAAAAAAATACCTGAATAGTAGATGAAATACTTTATTGCATGGTCTACTGTTCCACTTATCACCTGCCTGGCAAATTCACTGGCTAAAAGGCTCAATCAGTTGATTCATGAGCAAATATATTGCATTGTTCTCATGATGAGTTTCTCATTCTCAAGTAGTGTCCAGGGACCCCTTCAAAGGCCCCAAATATCCATTAAACAACCTGAGATCTAAGCATAGAAACCCCACAGGGCTCATTAGGATCTTAATGATGGCATAGCTGATTGGGTTGCAGGCAAGGGATGAAAGGCAACATAGTGGAGCCAAATTAATTTTGTTCTTCACCATGGGGATCCATATCTGAAGACTATACATCAGAACTAGGTTTTGTTTCTAACACCTCTGGTCTGTCTTACAGTTAATAAGCTGCAAAGTGCTTGCCAGAAACACTCATCCAGAATACCTACAAAGTTTTAATACTGGAAGCTTCACTCACTAACTGGAATTCAAATTCAGAAAAGCATTGTGTGTCAGATAAGTCCCAAGTTTGCCCTTTTTTAAAATCAGGTTTTTGAATATAATTTACATAGAGTAAAACCCAACTATTTTATTGTGACAAACATATACAGTCATATAGCCACAATCAAAGGTTTAAAACATTCCCATCACCTAAAAAAACTAATGCCCCATTGTACTCAGTCTCCCCCCAACCCAAAGCCCAGACCCTGCAAACACTCATCTGTTTTCTGTCTCAATGATTTTTACCTTTTCCAGATTGTCATATAAATGGAGTCATACAGTAAGTAGCCTAGCCATTTAAGTCTGGTTTCTTTCACTTAGGATAATGCATTTGAAACTAATCCATGTTATTGCATGTGTCAGTAGTTTTTTTTTCTTTTTATTACCAGTTAGCAATCCATTGTGAATGTACTACAGTTTGTTTATCCATTCAATAGTTGATAGACATATAGTTTTTTCCACTTTTTGGCTATCATTAATCTGCTATGAACATTCATTCATATACAAGTTTTTTGTATGAGTGTATATTCTCATTTCTCTTGGGTAGATAAATGACCTAGGAACAGGATTGCTGGGTCATATGATAAGTATTTAGTTTTATGAAACTACTAAATTGTTTTCCAAAGTAGCTATACCATTTTGCATTCCTACTAATAGTACATGAGAGTTAGTTGCTCCACACCCTTGCCAGGACTTGATATTGTCCGGTTTGTTTGTTTGTTTGTTTGTTTCTTTCTTTCTTTCTGTCTTTCTTTCTTCCCTTTAATAGGTATGTAGGAGTATCTTATTAGAGCTTTAATTTGCATTTTCTTAATGACTAATGATGTTTACTACTAATTTATTTGCCACCATATATCTTCTTTGGTGAAGTGTCTGTTAAAATAGTTTGACAATTTTTTATTGGATTTTTATGGTTTATGAATCATGAGAGTTCTTTATGTACCATGCATACTAGTCCTTTATCAAATATGACACTTGGCTTTAAGAGTTTTAAGTTACCACAGGCAGTTACCAGCATAATAACACGCAAAAAGTGATTTTTTTCCCTGACCACAAAGAAAACTGCCCCAGCCTCGTGTTCTTCAAGAGGCTAGCTAAGAGATGGTATCAAAACCACCAACATTTTTACATACAGGAATTTTTCTAAAACCAACATCAGCGCAGACAGAAAACATTCTTTGTATAAAAATGAACTAATTTCACAGTGAAAGATGATCACACTAAAAGAATGCTTAAAATTAAAAAGGTGGTACCCACAAGCTTTAGCAAATAATGTGGAAAGTTAGCTAAGCTATAGTGCTCATACAGCATAACAGGATATTTTCTTTAGACTGGACTATGATCTGAATATAAGAAAATCCAAATAGTTTGCTGAGAAACTCCTGTTGGATTATGCAAGTTAGAGAGTTTAGCAGAAGTAGCTATTGCATATATAAGGGCCTTTGATAATTTTCTGTCATGAACTGTTGTCAGGAGAACCAGGTCTATAATTCCCATAACTTTCAGGCCTGTTTCTAGAAATTATTGGCTAGTGTTTCTCAAATTTTAATGCATATAGGAATCACCAGCAGAGCTCCTCTTAAAGACTGATTTCTGGTCCCTGGCCTCCAAGATCCCAGGGTAATGAGTTTAAGGTTGTATCTATGTATATATGACAATACCAGGTGATTCTGATGGGGTGTTCAGTGCTTACAGAAAGATCACCCTGATTTTACCTGGGCACTTGATTTAAGAAAAAGGGGGATCCCTGGGTGGCGCAGCGGTTTAGCGCCTGCCTTTGGCCCAGGGCGCGATTCTGGAGACCCGGGATTGAATCCCACGTCGGGCTCCCTGCATGGAGCCTGCTTCTCCCTCTGCCTGTGTCTCTGCCCCTCTCTCTCTCTCTCTCTCTCTCTCTCTGCCTCTGTGTGGGTGTGTGTGTGTGTGTGCGCGCGCGTGTGTGTCTCATGAATAAATAAATAAATTCTTAAAAAAAAAGAAGAAATGTTTTATGTTGAACATTAAACAATCTTAGTAAAAAGTAAATTTATATAAAATTAGGTCTATCCTAATTCTAGAAAATATCACATCTGTACCCTAAAACACAAACCACTGAAAATCGTTCATTTCACTGCTGGGTCTTTAAGCTTGCTTCACCCTGCACCAGCCTGCCTGTAACAAGGAACCACAAATGCCAACAGGATTTGATGGTAATCACCCAGGATCCTGCTCTTATCCACACCTAGCCAACACTGGCTTTGATCCCATATCCATCAAGCTGTGACCCTAAAAATTGTACTTCTGTGTTAAACTTTTTGAGTTATTCTCGAAATAGGCCTGATATTTGACATCTGCACTGGTTATCAGTGATTCTTTGTCACCCAGGATTGCTAGGATTGATTTTGCCACTTGAAATTTAATACTGCGTTTTGTGTGTATAAAGCATGCAGAGTGGTTTGGGAAATGGATCTCTGCATTTCTAAATATCATCAACAACAGGAATGAATTGGCAATACTGTTTTAATGGCATCCGTAACTGCCAACATCTCAGAGTCATTCATTGCAGTTGCTTCCTGGTTTGTTTAGCAAATACCACGTATGAGCAGCCCAGTTATTGCCAAGTACACTGGTGCCAATTAAACTATTTTCTTCTCTTTTCAAGATGCTTCTCTCCTTATTCATCTAGATACTGCTAGATGGTTCTGCTGGAAATCAAAGTCTAACAAAAACAATATCTGATATATTTATACCTTGGTTTATGGAATAGATTCATCAGTAGAAATATCAAGGAAATGATGAGGGGAACAGCTATATCGAACTTAGTTTTTAACTAGCAAATATCTGGGTGATGACTTACAAGTGACAAGAATCCTGAAAGAAAGGGATGATGTCAGCTGATTTTCGTGGCTGGTCAGGTACCATGCTGGACTCTGGATGAAGGATGAAGAGTGGTGCATGCAATGGCCCATCCCTTCCTTCACAGTGCTCGTTGGCCATTATGAGGAACAAACACAAAGCTATGTACAGTCTGAACAAAGTAGTGGTGTCAAGAGCACTCATGTCCAGTTGCATTTTTCTAAATTGGAATTTATTATTAAAGCATTTTATTTGTTAACATAGTTATGCGGGACAAAGTGCAAAATATACAAAAAGGAATATGATAGAAATTGTCACCTCTGTTCCCCAGCCACTAGTACCTATCCCTATGAGCAACCTATGTTACCAGTTTCTTGCAAATCCTCCCAGAAAAAATTCTTTGCATATGCAATCAAATGAAAGAATACATCTTATCAAACCTAGAATGCCATTGATTGCATGCAAGATGTAATTATTCTGTTTATATGTACTATATATGCCATTTAGATCTTCAAATTGGAAAGATCTTCAAATTGGAAAGATCTTCAAATTGGAAAGTATAGAACAAAAATCATGAAGAAGGACTCAAGTTTGCCATGAAAGAAGAAAAATGCTAAGAAGATATCTAGTCAATTTATAGGAGTTAAAGTCTTTGAGTGTACACAAATACCAATCACCACACTAAGACACACAGATGTGACAAAATCATTCTTGGGAATTCCTGGGAAATATGAAGGAAAAAAGAATGTTTATTAACACTGAAAAAGTAAAAATGTCATACTCTTTTTAAAATTTAAAGAAAAAGAGGTAATTAAAAGGCCCCAGAATAGGTTTGTTAGACATTTTATGCCACAGCCAGGTTGTGGCTATGGTGTGGGGGAAAAAACTAAAGAGAGGCTTACTTTGCCAGCAAACTAAATAACTTAACTGCACCCCATCAAGTCAAGGGACCCATAAAGAACAAGTATGCATTGTGTGTCAACTACACTCAAATGAAAAAGATTTCTGTCGTTAAAAAAAAAAAAGCAACAATCATAATTGGGTGAAAATTGGAACTGAATTTTTTTTTTTTTTTTTTTTTTTATGGAACTGAGTTTAAATCTTGTCTCTGACACTACCTAGTGGCCTTGGGCGTATCACTTCATCTAATTTTTTTCCTCTAAAATAAGGTGATTAAATTTATTGACTCCTATGTTTCTTCCTGTGAATTACACTTTAACTATAACCTAGTTGTAACTATATTACATATAACTATAAATATTTTTTAACTATATAATCTGGAGAATTTGGAAGATCTAAAGTTTATTGATGTAAGCAAAATGCCATCTGTCATAAAATCTTAGTGGAAGTGATGAAGAAATGGATTAGATTTCCACCTAGTTGGAGCACCTGGCTGGCTCAGCATCTGTTTTCGGCTCAGGTTATGATCCCCTGGTCCTGGGATTGAGTGCTGCATCAGGCTCCCTATAGGGAGCCTGCTTCTTCCTCTGCCTATGTCTGCCTCTCTTTGTGTCTCTCACGAATAAATAAATAAAATCTTCAAAAAAGATTAAAGATTTCCACCTAGTTCCAATCAGACTGGCTGACTGATAAAATCATAAGACTGGGAAAAAGGGTCAAAAATCATCTCATACTCCTGGGTAAAAAAAAAAGATCTCTGAAATCAGTAAAAGGAAATATAATAAAGTTGTCCTTGAACTCCTCTAAGAGGAGTTTAGAGGTTCCTCAAAAAATTAAACAGTTGTCATAGGATCCAGCAATTCCACCCTAGATAAATACCCGTGAGAAATGAAAGATGTGTTCATATAAAAACTTACACGTGATGTTCATAGCAGCACTATTTGTAATAGCCAGGAAATGGAAATGACCTGACTGACCATCAGTTGATGAAAGGTTAGAGAAAATGTAGCAAATTCACACAATGGGATATTATTCAGCTTTTAAAAGGAATGAAGTATTGATGGATACTACAATATGGCTGAACCTTGAAAACATAACCTAGATGAAAGAAGACATAAAAAGCCACATATTGTATGGTTCCACTTATATGAAATGCCCACACTCCGCAAATTAATACAGAAAGTAGGTTGTTGGTTGGCAGGGTATTGGAATGGGGGTATTGGGAAATGACTGCTAATGGGTATAGGATTTCTTTCGGCAAGATGAAAATGTTCTGGAATAAGCTAGTGATGACAGTTTCACAATCTTGTGAATACCACTGAATTAAAAACTTTAAAATGACTTACAGCATATAAATTTTACTTATTCTAAAAAATTAATTTAAGGGTCACTTGGGTAGTTCAGTTGTTTAAGCATCTGACTTTGGCTTGGGTCCTGATCTCGGGGTCCTGGGATCAAGCCCTGAATTGGGGTCCTCACTCAGCAGGAAATCTGCTTCTCCCTCTCCCTCTGCCCCTTCCCCTACAGGTTCTCTCTCTCTCTCTCTCTCTCTCTCTCTCTCTCTCTCAAATAAATAAAATCTTTTTTAAAATTAATTTAAAAGGCATTTATAGAAAATCAGTGTCAGAGACCAGACTTCATAGTTTAATATGGTAAAAATAAAACAGATTTTGAATTGGCTATAAACTCATAAGAAATCAACAGACTGAAATGGTTACTTAAGAAAGTATGCTATCTTGGGTTTCATCAACATTTATTGAGGACATTGAAAATTGAGTCAAGCATTCCCAGGATCATCACAAAAACTTTGTAAGTGGATATTACCTCCATTTTATAGAAAAGGAACCTGAAGTTAAGTAATTTGCTCAAGGTACTCTGCTAGGAAAGGGAGAGCCAAATTTTGAACCCAGTTTATGTACCTGACCACTGCACCATACTTCTTGCATTAAGAAAAGATGAAAAGTCCACAGAAACCTGGCTGGCTCAGTTGGAGTTGCATAAGAGTCTTGCTTTCAGGGATGTAAGTTTGAGCCCTGCGTTGGGTGTGGAGATTACTTAATAAAATCTTTAATGGAAAAAAAAAAGATGAAAAGTCCAGATTAAGGGATATGATAGCCTGACAGCAAACTGTACTAATTGTACTTCATCTTGGCCGTTGTGACCAGCTCTGAAAAACACACTAATGGTTTTAAATTATGTCCACAGACTCTCTGATGCTGGTGCCTTCAAAGGTGAAACCAGATTTCTCTCCTTGAGCGGAAGTTTGTGCTTAGTAACTAATTTCTATAGTATGTCAGTATGATATTAAGACATAAAACATGGCTTCTCTCTTGTGTTCTTTCTTGGATCACTATATCTGAGGGAACCAAGCTGCTATGTTTTGACTCAAGGAACCCTATGGAGAGGTCCAAATAGTGAGGAAATATGGCCCTCAAGAACTGAGGCCTCCAGCCAGAAACCAGAAAACTTGCAAGGTATGTGAATGAGGCTTCTTAGAAGCAGACCCTCCTATTCCAGTCAAGTCTTCAAATGATTGATTCTTACTGGGACTTCATGAGAGATCCAGAGCCAGAACCAAACACCTAAACTATTCCTGGATTTCGATCTCCTCCTGATGATGAAAATATTCTGGAATTACATGATAAGAGTGATAGTTGCACAATTTTGTGAATGTTATAAATCATTGAATTGTATACTCAAATGATGTAAGATGATATACACTTGTAGCTCTAAGCAACTAAGTTTTAGGGTAATTTGCTTCATAGCAATAAATGACTAAGACACACAATTAAGTGACACGGAACAAACCTAAGTGTGTCCCAAGAAGGACAATTAGGAGGTCACGAGGGTGTGAAGCCCTGTCATTTGTGGATTGCACTTAAGGTGCTTTTTGTCTAAAGTAGGAGAGTCCATGAGGACCTGGCTTCCAAGTGCAAATATCTTCCAGTTGGATGGCATCAGCATCATGGGTAAATAAAACATCCCTCATCATGTCCCATCCTTCAACAACAACAATTTGGCATCCATCCTTGGACAAAGGTACCTTTTGGGGAGCTATGCAATCCAGCACCATATACTAAGGAGTCTGGGAGGAGTATTGCCCGCATGTGTATCAGGTAATGGGCATATAAGCTTCAGTCCCAGCTGTGTACTCTACAGTGGCCTATGAACCAACTCCAACCCTTCTGGACCACAGTCTGGGAGCCCTGGAAAACATTGTCTCAGACAATCATT
Source organism: Canis lupus baileyi (assembly GCF_048164855.1). NCBI lineage: Eukaryota > Metazoa > Chordata > Mammalia > Carnivora > Canidae > Canis > Canis lupus. The sequence continues at coordinate 50,679,105 of NC_132848.1, forward strand.
CATGGGTGAGAGATAGCCTTTGATAGCTTTCCAGCAGAGAGGTTCCAGCATACCTTTGAAGCAAAAAAAAAAAAAAAAGAGAGAGAGAGAGAGAGAGAGATTGGATACATTGGTAAATAAATACTAGAAGAGGTGATTGCTACTCCAAATGCAAAGACAGCAATACAAAACTTCAAGAAACATGAGCAATCAAGAAAATGTAACACCACAATAATTTAGTAACTGAGTTACTGACCTCAACAACATGAAGATCTATAATTTACCTGATGAGTGAAGAATTCAAAATAGCTGTTTTAAGGAAATTCAACAAAACTAAGAGCTGTTTTTTTTTAAAGATAAAATTGACAAATCTTTAGACTAAGTAAAAGAAGATTCAAATAAATTCAGAAATGAAAGAAAAGACAGTATAATTGATACCATAGAAATAGAAAGGATCAATGGGACTACTATAATTATAAGCTAACAAACTGGACAACCTAAAAGAAAAGAATAAATTCATGGAAACATACAATCTACCAAGATTGAATCACAAAGAAATAGAAAATCAAAATAGACCAATAATGAGTAAGGAGACTGAATGAGTAATCAGAAACCCCCCCAAAAGAAAAGCCCAGAACCAGATGGTTCCCCTGGTGAATTCTACCAAACATTTAAGGAATTAATTACCAATCCTTCACAAAGTCTTCCAAACAATGGAAGAGGAGGGAACACTTCCAAACTCATTTTACATAGCCACAACTACCCTGATTCCAAAGCCACCTAAGAACACGACAAGAAAGGAAAACTACAGGCCAATATCCCTAATGAATATAGTTACAAGAATTCACAACACAATATTAGTAAACCAAGTTCAGTAGCTCATTAAAAGGATTATAAACCATGATCAAATGTGATTTATCCCTGGGGTACAAGAATGGTTTGACATATGCAAATCAATAAATTTGATACACCACAGTAATAGAATGAAAGATAAAAATCATATAATCTCAATAGATGCAGAATAAGCATTTGACAAAATGCAACCTCTTCTGATGATAAAAACTCTCAATAAATTGGGTATGGAAGGATGCACCCTAATATAATCAAGGCCATATTATGACAACCCCAAAGCTAACATACTCAATGGTGAAAGGTTGAAAGCCTTTCCTCTAAGGTGAGGAACAGGACAAGGGTGTCTGCTCCCACCACTCCTGTTCAGCATAGTGATAGAAGTTCTAGCCAGAGCAGCTAGGCAAGAAAAAGAAATAAAAGACATCCAAGTTGGAAAGGAAAAAGTAAAATTGTCTCTGTTTTCAGATATCAGGATCTTATATGTAGAAACTCCTAAGGACTTTACCAAAAAACAAAAAAACAAAACAAAAAACTGTTAGAACTAATCAACGAATTCAGTAAGGTTGCAGGATATAAAACCAACATACATAAATGAGTTGCATTTCTATATGCTAAGCACAAAATACCTGAAAAAGATTAAAACAAATTACCTTCCAGCCTGTGAAGGAACCTTCTCTATGTAAATCCAACAGGAAAAAAAAGAAAAAGATAGGTTTGGATTCTCATTTATGAAGCATTTGGCAAGTCATAACTGAGCCAGATGAGAAGGGGGCCTTTAAAGGAAGTTACCAGAAGGGTCCCACCTGAAGCTCCACAGCACTGTCAGAAATGAGTATGTTCCTGCATGGGAACAAAGGATATCTTCTTAGGGGCATCCAAATTTATTCCTCTCTTACCACTCACCCCCATGGTATAGGATCCTATTTTAGGATACTCAGTTGCAACTTAGGGCCACAGCTGAGCTGTTAGTATAAATGGATATAAAGTGTTCTCTAACTACAAGCTATTGAAGTTCAGGATCTCTGACCAGTGCTGAATGCTGAGCAGTGGTGACAGCGAACATCCTGGTGGGGCTAAGATTTTCACAATGGTATTATAGACATCTGCTCTACCAACTTCTAGTGTTTTCATTGTTCTTTCATATATCTTCTCTCTCTTGTTTTATATCAACACTGTGAGTAGGTGGCAGCGATGACTCGCCTCTTTTATGTGGATGAGGACATAGGTTCAGAGCCATTTAGTAATTCACTCCAAATCGCACAGCTGGCAACTGGTCAGACAGGGACTTAGAACCTAGATCTAGTCCATATTCTAAGAGAAATGTCACAAGCAAAGCTGAACTACAGGTAAACAGATCCTGCTGGGTGGTGACCAGAGGAGCTTTGGTAAACTTCAAAGCTAATTAAAGCAAACAAGCCAGTGAAAGAAAGACTAGTCTTAATGCATACACCCAGAACAGTTTTCCAGAGATAGTCTTCCACCTGCCTCTTCTGAATTAAGCTTATTAATGGAAGGAACAAGTGTGTGGTTGCTTGATTTGAAAATAGGACAGTTTCCTTTCCTAGAAAAGTATAATTATATTCTAAGGAAGGTTGGAAGAAATGAGAAGGAAGCATGATTTTCCCAAATAGTGGGGTGCAAGAGAGAAATCAGTAATAATAACCAGGGGTTTAAAAACTGTATTCCTATGGTAAGCTTAATCTTTCTTAAAAGCTTAGCTGGTGCTCTCTGGGCAATTCTTAAGGATTGGAGGGAAAGGTGGCCTCTGGCTCTGTTCCTAGTTGCACCACCCTGAAAGCTAATGACAGTTCAAACAGAGTGAGTATACCTTTTCCAGGGGAGAGCTCTGCAGACTGAGGGAGAGTGGATTGGGAGCATGGGGGAAATCAAATGGGAAAAATCAACAGCAGTGCCTCCTTTTTCAAATAGACTTTTGGCTCACACTAGTACTAGTCACCAGACCTGGGTTGAAACAAGCTCCAAAGCCTGAGGTAGGCAACTAATCTTATCTTTTCAATTCTGAGTGATCCATGGTTCCAGAGTAACCAAGAAGCTCAGGTCTCCAGTGAACCATGTAAAAGCTCTGTGTCATTTCGTATGCAGAGTGGCATTTTGTCCTTAATTAGCCTGGACACATCTCATCAAAGAGTTGATTGCTCCTTTCCAGGGACACTGAGGATGTTCTGCTGCCTGTGGTGATAGAGTGACAGAGAAGCATGAACCCAATGCTTCTCTCATTCATCTTTCTCTCAATCTTGAGTCTTTTCTCACTTCCACAGGGAAACAGCAGTTTCTTGTGCAGAAAACCTGGGTTTGGGAGCCAAATAGACCACATTGAGTCTTGTTTCTGTCACTTACAAGCTATGTGATCATGGGCATATTATGTCCCCTCTGAGACTCAGTTTACCCATATATGAAAGAGAAATACTGCTACTTATCACATACAATTCTTGTGAGTATCTAACACAGGACCAGGCTCACAGTACTTGTACAACAAACATTGGTTCCTTTCCCCCAACTTTTATTCCTAGCTCTTTTCCAGAATCTTCAACTGTGTCAGTTACTGGGACACCTGGGTGGCTCAGTGGTTGAGCGTCTGCCTTCAGCTCAGTTCGTGATCCCAGGGTCCTGGAATCGAGTCCAGCATTGGGCTCCCTGCAGGGAGCCTGCTTCTCACTCTGCCTGTGTCTCTGCCTCTCTCTGTGTGTCTCTCATGAATAAATAAACAAAATATTTTAAAAACAAAAACTATGTCAGTTACCTGGTCAGAGTTACCTGGAGGAGTGAATCTACCAAAGGTGTCCTTCTTACGGAAATTTGAAGGCTCTTTGAGTTGTACCCCGAGGAATGAGAAAAATTCTTATTGAACAGTCTACCATACTGTTTCATCTGACTTCCTGGGTCAAAGGGCATGCATCTGAAACACATGGTCAAAGTGAGGAGCCAGGGTTGAGATGAAATGTGTGACTAGAGGTTATATCTTTGAGTATGGAGCAAGGCACAGGCTAACTGGCCTACTTATGGTGAAAGCTGGGACGCAGAAGAAAAGCTGACCTTTGTAGAGTCAATGAATTCTTCTTTATGACCTGAAGACTTCTGTTTCTTCATCTTTATTTCATTTAATCACTCAGCAAGGGCAGCCCGGGTGGCTCAGCGGTTTAGCGCCATCTTCAGCCCAGGGCCTGATCCTGGAGACTAGGGACTCCTTGCATGGAGCCTGCTTCTCCCTCTGCCTGTTTCTGCCTTTCTCAATCTAGGTCTCTCATGAATAAATAAATAAAATCTTTTTAAAAAAATCACTCAGCAAGTCCATGCCACTGGTCTTAGTTTCATGTGGCTGTACCATAAACTAGGAGGTTTAAAGCACCAGAAATTTTATTCTTTCATAGTTCTGGAGGCTAGAAGTCTGAAATCAGGGTATCAGTAGGGCCTTACTACCTCTGGAGGCTCAAGGGGAGAATCCTTCCTTTCCTCTTCCAGCTTTTGGTTGTTGTCCTCCTTCTTTGGCTTCCTTGGTTTATGGCCTCATCATTCCAATCTCTGCCTCTGTTTTCTGTTTTCACATCACCTTCTCTGTGTCAGTCTCCCTCTGCTTTACTCTTAAAAGGATATTTGTCATTAAATTTAGAGCCCACTTGGATAATCCAGGATGAAGGCCTCATCTCATGATCTTTAATTTAATTACATCTGCAATGACCCTTTTTCTAAGTAAGGTAATAGTCACAGCTCCAAGGATTAGATTCCAGAAATTAGGAAGTGATCCTGTCTTTTGGAGAGGCCACCATGAAACTTCCTTAAACCAGCCAAATCTTTGTAGATTTCTAACTAACTGATTCATGACAACATGAGCCCAGGTATAACTCCTTCCAGACATGCTTGCATTATAAATATATTAACCTAAAAGAAAAGGGCAATTTTTAATTTAAAAGGAAAAATAATCACTAATATTGGTATTTTAGGCATTACTAAGGAACTGTTTCTTTTCATCATTTTCTTTCCAGAAAGCCCCCTTCCACTTCTCACTGTGTAGGTTTGTATTATATGTTCAGTCCTAAACTAATCACAGGTAAGGGGGTGCTTTGTACTTCCTGCAATTGGCTTAGAGCCTTAGAATGATCAGGAATTCACTCCCGGGACTTGGGAAGTTGGGGAGGATCCAGCTTCTGAGATATACATAACCTCCCATCAAAAGCAAAACAAAACAATCTCAACAAGGAAGTAGGGGGTGGTGGATGGTTGTTGGAAGGCAGCCACCACTCCACATGATCTACCCCCTTTCCCATCAGCTATAGAGCTGACCCCTGCCATTCACAGCGCTCCACCACATGGAACATACCTAGTTGGGGGCATTTGGCTGGAAGGAAGATGTAAAAAAGCATTTGGCATTTCTGCATATACTATCGTGATATTTCTGAAGTGGCAGAGGCTATAGGAGAAAGTATTTATTTATTTATTTATTCATTTATTTATTTATAGAGATTTTATTTATTTATTTGTGAGAGACACACACAGAGAGAGAGAGAGAGAGAGAGAGAGAGAGTCAGAGACACAGGCAGAGGGAGAAGCAAGCTCCTCGCAGGGAGCCTGACGTGGGACTGGATCCCAGGTCTCCAGGATCATGCCCGGGGCTGACGGCGGCGCTAAACCAATGAGCCACCCGGGCTGCCCAGGAGAAGGCCTTTGAATTAATATCAACTGGATATTATTAAAAATATTCTTTCAAAAGACAGCTGCCTTGTCATAATGTGAATAACCAAGCATGTCCACTCGGTATTTTTAAATTACTGAGGTTTCTTTTTTTTTTTTTTTAAGACTCTATTTATTTATTCATGAGAGACACAGAGACACAGGCAGAGGGAGAAGTAGGAAGCCCAACGTGGGACTTGATCCCCATCTCCAGGAGAGGGCCCCGGACTGAAGGCAGTACTAAACCGCTGAGCCACCAGGGCTGCCCCTAAACTACTGAGGTTTCAAAGCACCAAAAGGCTCTTTTCACAACTCAGGATGTCTCTTTGGAAAAAGACTCTTGGCTATTCAGATACGGCTGAAAACAGATTGGCAAGAAGTTAGAGGAAGAAAGACCAAGATATCTGCACTTAAATCAGCTCAGAAAAATAAAATAATAAATCAGCCTGGAGACTACAGAGAGATTAGCCATATCTTCCTTGGCCTGATTTTGAACCTGTGACCTGAAGGTAAAGGGTGAACCTTTCCCTCCAGAGGAAATGTCAGAATGGCAATTTTCATGGAGCAGTCCCTGCCATTGAGTTAGCCAGGAACCTCCCTTTCACTAGCTCTTTACTCATGGAGCTTATATTTGCTTTTAATACAAGTTACACCTTGTGAGGCACTGTCTTGATTGTTCTCATCTTGTTATTACTCTTACCTTTCAAGTCTTCCTCAAGTTCCATCAAAATACAAAGTAGCCTCTGGCATCTTACCCACTGAGCAACACTGATAAGAGTTTAAGTTCAGGCAGTAGAGCATTGGAGAAAAACTCTTGCCTTATTATGCAATTATATTGCCTGGAATGTGTCCTACCACACTCATGCTATTATGCCAGAGACCTCAAACTGGCAGCCTCTGGAAATGTCTGGCTTGTAAAATGTTTTACTTTTTAAATGAATTGCCTACTTTAAAAATTATAAAAATGAAAAAAATGGATTCAAATATTTATTGTCTCTCCCGCTCTTTCCTCTTCAAGGACTGCAATTACTTCATATTCTATATGAAATATATATGTTTAAAATTGTTCCACAGCTCAGTGATGACCTTTTCATTAAAAAAATCTTTTTATTAAAAAGAATCTTTTCCACTGTGTTTCATTTAGATAATTTTTATTGCTATTCTTCAAATTCACTCAGTTTTTTTCTTTTGTGATGTCTAATTTGCCATTAATTTCAATGTGGATTTTCCTCTCATATATTGTAGTTTATATCACTAGATGTTCGGGTTTGTGCCTTTTTAATATTGTCTATCTCTATTTAACCTTTTGGAAATATAGAATTGAGTTATACTAACTTTTAATGTTTTTGTCTGCTAATTCTAACATCTGTGCAAGTTCTTCATCAGTTTCAATTATTTCAATTTATTTTTCTCCCCATTATGGGACACATTTTCTTGCTCCTTTGCATTCCTGGTAATTTTTCTTAAGTAGGCTCCACACCTAATATGGTGCTTGAACCCATGACCCCAAGATCAGGAATTGCAGTCTGAACTGAGTAAGCCAGCAAAGCACCCTGCATACCTGATGATTTTTTTTTTAAAGATTTTATTTATTTATTTATTTATTTATTTATTTATTTATTTGTTCGTTCGTTCATTCAAGGCACACACACACACACACACACACACACACACACACAGGCAGAGGGAGAAGCAGGCTTCATGCAGGGAGCCCAAGTTGGGACTCAATCCTGGGACGCCAGGATCATGCCCTGGGCCAAAGGCAGGCGCTGAGCCACTGAGCCACCCAGGGATCCCCCTGATGATATTTTATTGGATGCTAGATATTGTGATTTTTAACTTGTTGCACAATGGACATTTTTATTTATGCTTGAATATTCCTAAGCCTTGTTCTGGGGTGCAGTTAAGTTAGTTGTAAATACTTTGATTCTTTTGGATATTACTTTTAAAATTATTAGGCAGAACTGGAGCAATGCTCAATTTAAAACTAATTTTCCCCACTAATAAGGGAAGATCTTTCTAAATACTCAATACCCTGTGAATAAAGAGGTTTCCCATTCTTGCTGATGGGAAGAGGCATCCTTCCTAGCACTAGGCACTATTCTTTCTAATGCTCTCAGGTGATTCTTTCTCAGGCAGTACACTAATTGGTACATGGATTAAAACCTGAGGAGGGGGCAGCCCTGGTGGCACAGCGGTTTAGCGCCGCCTGCAGCCCGAGGTGTGATCCTGGAGACCTGGGATCGAGTCCCGCATCGGGCTCCCTGCATGGAGCCTGCTTCTCCCTCTGCCTGTGTCTCTGCCTCTCTCTTGCTCTCTCTGACTGAATAAATAAATAAATCTTTAAAAAAAAAAAAAAAAAACCTGAGGAGGTCCTCTTTACATATCCAGAGTATCCCCCTCTGTACAATACTGTGTGTTATACCTCTTCAGTACTATGTCATACAGTTTTTAGCTACTGTCTCCCAGGCTGTCAACTATACCTCCCCAGCTCAGCAGTCCACCAGGGTCTATCTGGATTCCTCCTCACTGCACTATGGCCTGGAAACTCTAAAGTCATTAAGCTGGGTCAATCATAGGGCTTGCTTTGTTTGTTTCCCATTTCAAAGGGATCATTATTTTTAAAAAATATTTTATTTATTTATTCATGAGAGACACACAGAGAGAGAGAGAGAGAGAGAGGCAGAGACACAGGCAGAGGGAGAAGCAGGCTCCATGCAGGGAGCCCTATGCGGAACTCGATCCCAGGTCTCCAGGATCACGCCCTGGGCTGAATGCAGGTGCTAAACCGCTGAGCCACCCAGGGATCACATCCCAAGGGATCACTATTCATTATTGCCTGACATCAAGCATCTTGAAAAAAAAAATCATTGCTTCATATATTTTGTCTTTTTTATGATTGTTTTGATGGATAGATAAATCCTATCCTTGTTATTCTTAGTTGGAAGTGAAAGATTTTATCTGCTTGAATTTTCTTTATTTACATTTCATATAATAAAATAATACATGTTTAAAATTCATTAAAAAGTAAATCTACAGGGGCCCTGGGTAGTTCAGTCAGTTAAGCATCCAACTCTTGATTTCAGCTCAAGTCATGATCTTGGGGTCATGGGATTGAACCCTGCGTCAAGCTCCACACTGGGCATGAAGCCAGCATGGGATTCTCTCTCTGTCCCTCACCCTCTACCCTTTACCCCACCATCCCCTCACACTGCCTCTCTTTCTCTCTCACTCAAAAAGAAAGAAAGAAAAGAAAAAAAGAAATCTACAAACATCAGTATTTCAGGAAAGATCAAGTAAGTAATTAAAAAACTGGACAGAATGCTTGGAGAAGTGATCGGAAGACTCTGAAAAGTAAATGGTAGCAGACATAATGACCTGAGCCAAAGGCAGATGCTTAACCAACTGAGCCACCCAATGCCCCTGATTTTAGAGAGTTAATGCAATAACAGTCAAAATCCGCGAAGGACTTTTTATAGATATAGGGAGGCTGATTCTTTTCATGTACATGAAAAGGCAAAAGATCTAGAGTAACCAAAATAATTTTGGAAAAGAAAAACAGAATTTGAGGACTCATGCCATTCAACTTTATTTTATTTTTTTTTTAATTTTAAGATTTTATTTATTAGAGAGAGAGAGCATGAGCTGGACGGAGAGGGAGAGAGAATCTGAAGCAAACTCTGAGCTGAGCACAGAGTTAGACACAGGGCTCAGTCCCACAACGGCAAGATCATGACCTGAGCCGAAACCAAGAGTCAGCCACTTAACCGACTGAGCCACCTAGGTGCACCTCACACTATTCAATTTTAAAACTTAATCTAAAGCTAAGTAATCAAGATAATGCAGTACTGATGAATTTTTAGACCTAAATAAAATAGACCTATGGAGTAAGAGTCTAGAAATAAATCATTACAAATATGATCAATTGATTTTTTTTAAAAAAGATTTATTTATTCATTCAGAGAGAGCGAAGAGAGAGGCAGAGAGAGGAGCAGGCTCCATGCAGGAAGCCCAATGCGGGACTCCATCCCAGGTCTCCAGGATCACACGCCGGGCTGCAGGCGGCGCTAAACCGCTGTGCCACGGGGGCTGCCCTGATCAATTGATTTTTAAGATAGATTATTTTACTGAGATAAAATTCATGTCGATAAAATTTACTGTTTTAATCATTTAAAAATGTACAATTCATGATCAATTGATTTTTTACAAAGGTAGGAAAACAATTCAGTAGATAAAGGATAGTCCTTTCAACAGATGAAACAACTAGACATCTATATGCAAAAAAAATTGGACTTCAACCTATACATCAATGTATTTTATAGAAAAATTAGCCTCAAATGGATCATAGATCTACATGTAAAATCAAGAGTATAGATTTTATTTTAAAAATCATAGGAGAAAAAAATTGTGACCCTGAGTTGGGCAAAGGGTTCTCAGAAATTAAAAAACTGACCCATAAAATTAAAATTGAAACTGTTTTCTTGCAAAAGACATTGTTAGAAGAATTACAAACTTGGAGCAAATATTAACAAATTACATATCCAACAAAGGACTTGTATCCAGAATACAGAAATAAACTTCAAAACAATAAGAGAACAACCCAGTTTAAAAAATAGGCAAAAGATCTGAATACACTTCACCCAAAAAGATGTAGATATCGTTGATTAGCACATGAAAAGATGCTCAGCATCATTAGTCCTTATGAAAGTGCAAGTTAAAACCACAACAAAATACCTATTAGAATGACTAAAACAGCAGCCGAAATGTTGGTGGGGATGCAGACCAACTGGAACCATCATATGCTGCCATATGTGTGGGAACGCACAATGGTACACTCCGGAAACAGTTTGACAATGTTGTTTTTTTTTTTTTTTCTTGTCTTTTTAAATTTTTGTTGTCATTGTAGGTGGCAGATGGGAGCTATGGCAGTTTCTTATGAAGTTAAGTATATATTTACTGTATAATCCAACAGATCCCATTCCTAGATAATTACTGTTAAGAATTGAAAACTTATGTTCACACAAAAACCTATACACAAATCTTTATAGCACCTTTATTCATAATCACAAAAAAAAACTGGGAATATCCTAAATGCCCTTTAATAAGTGAATGGCTAAGAAAAACATAGTATACCCTTTCAGGGGATCACTACTCAGTGATACAAAGGAGCACATTATCAATACACTCAACAACATGGATGAAGCTCAAAGACATTCTGCCAAGTGAAAGCAACCAGTCTCACAAGGTTACATATGTAAGGTTCCATTTACATAATATTCTGGAAAAGGCAACACAATAGAGATGAAGACCTAATCAGTAGTTGCTAGAGGTTAGGGATGGGGGCAATTTTACTACCAGAGCTAAACAAGGGAATTCAGAGCCGGTAATAGAACTGATCTATTCTAATTGGGGTGGTGGTTGTACACATCTATACATGTGTTAAAATTCATAGAACTATACACATACATATACATACATTTTACTCTTTGTAAATAAAAAGGATACGTCTATTGAAGATGCATGTTCAAATGTTTAAAATGTTAAAGATGCACCATCAAAGAGTTTGGAAGTGGTTTGGAGTGGAAGCAGGCCCCTCATTTTACAGTTGGAGAAACTGAGGCCAGAATGTGAAAGTAACTTAAGGCCAAAAAAAGTATGAAGCAACCATAAGAGTGTATTTTCTTTTGGGAACTCTTTGCTGCCTGCCTTTCTCACCGCAAGCCTACCCAGCCAGGTTTAATTTGGCCTCTTTTTCTCAAGGCAGTTTCTAAATTCAGAGTTTTCTGTAAGACAGAATAGAATCATAGTTATATGTGCAAGTTAAAATCTGTATGTATTAAAAACATACATATGCTATTTTATAAAGTGTGCCGTCGGCATGATCCCAGCTCCTGGTGGACAGACATAGGGCTGTTAGGGAAGATGTATACAGGATGCCAGAGACTGCAAAACAAACAAGCAAATAAATGGGTGGGCCCTGGATCTAGAACACTTGTGTCTGAATCCAGGCTGTGCTACATACGAGTGGTGGGACCCTGGATACACTGCTTAGTTTTCCTCCATCTCACCATCTGTAAAATGCACCCCAATTTTATGTACTAGTAAGAGATTTTTAAAAACCTTGCCAGCAATTATAGTGTGACACAGAACTTATCTTGGATTATAAGATGTTAAAATGTGATTTTATTTCATTTTTTTAGAGAAGCGTATCTTAGAACTGGAGATATATGGTAATATTGTTCCACTGAGTTGTTTTGATGATAAAAGAAAAGTTGTTAAAATTAATGCCTGGCACATAGTTCTCAATTTAATGGTCGTTAGCTATTATTAGGATTATTATTGTTGTTATTATTACCACTACTACTATTACTATTTTAAGAAAGGAATAGCGGAACTTGTATTGTAATAAATTGTTAAATGCCCCTCCCCCTCCATCCTGCCTTCTGCAAGCTCCACCCACTTTGCTGTTGATTTTTCAGGCTTGGGCACAGGCAAACGCAGAATGTGTGGACGTCACCAGAGGAAAAACGTGAGAAACATTTACCACTTCTCAATTCTCGTTAGAGAAAAACCACAACGACACTCTGCATGTTGTGTTGGCAAGGTTGTTTCTTGCATTGGCACATACACTTGTTCCCACGAGATGAGGGAGTCAGAGCGGGAACTTGAACTGAGTAGTGTGTGTGTCAATCCTACACTGAGGGACAGGGGACAGGAAGCTGCGTGTAAGGTGGTGAGACCATGGACCCAGCCTGCATTTCTGGCTTTGCTGCTTGCCTGCCATGTGGCTCGATGCCATTTCAGTTTTAGTTTCTTCTCTGTGAGACAGAGAGAAATAATTACTACTTTATAGCCACTGAGAAGTATACATAAATTCGGGTTCCAGTTGGGTTAAAGGACTGGAAAACTCAACCTGGCTGCAAAGGGAAGCTAGTTAGCCATGTGATTTGTTTCCTTATTATTTATATTTTTATTCAAGTTCCTGACTTGTAGGAAGGAGTAGTATATAGGGGGATACCCCAGACCTGTTTCCAGGGCCATTCTTTTCTCTTTTCTTTTTTCCCTTCCCTTCCCTTCCCTTCCCTTCCCTTCCCTTCCCTTCCCTTTCCTTTCCTTCTTTCCTTTCTTTCTTTCTTTCTTTCTTTCTTTCTTTCTTTCTTTCTTTCTTTCTTTCTTTCTTTCTTTCTTTCTTTCTTTCTTTCTTTCTTTCTTTCTTTCTTTCGTTTTTCTTCTCTCTTTTTCTCTTTCTCTCTCTCTTTCTTTCTTTCTCTTTTAGAATGAGGGGGTGGGTAGAGGGGCAGAGGGAGAGAAAGAATCTTAAGCAGGTTTCATGCCCAGCACTGAGCCCAACCTGAAGCTCAATTTCACAACCCTGAGATCATGACTTGAGCCAAAATCAAGAGTCATATGCTTAACTGACAGCCACCCCAGGCGCCCCTCAGGGTCATTCTTATTGGGATGCTGGGCCCAGCTCAAATTCTTTTGTGAGCTTGGATCCTTCACCCAAACCTTGTTGTTCAGGAACTACCTGGTTAAAAGGCTATAAGTAGCTTTGGGAGAACTGTCAGTGATAGAAAAAGGATTAAAAATGAAATATTCTTTAGGGAGTCAATATAGAAAGAAATTTCCTGAGAGGGACTCAGTGCCAGGTACTGTACCTATCTGTAATACAATATTTATTGTTATTCTGGAGAGGAGTTGTTACAAACTCCTTGTTACAGTTGAATAAACCATTTGAGAGGCAGGTGATATGCCCAAGATTCTATAAATGAAGTCCCTGACCTTCCAGGCTGGATGCCACCCCCACCCTCCCACCCTTATCCCTGTTGTGCTGTGCTGAATTGACAGCCACTTGCCAGCCCATTCCAACTGCCCAGGTGACAGTGCTGAAGCTTCTTAATGAGAACTACTGGTCTTCTAAGCACCGGCTAAAGAGCCTTTCTTCCTTTTGTTCTTTCATTTAACACCTATCCATTGAGAGCCTCAGCTATGCTCTAGAGTACCCCAGGGAATTGGACACACAGCCCTGAATCAGGGAGTTCACAGAGTAATGGGAAAGACCACAAGTAGACCCAGGTTTCACGTGGCCCAAAACTTAAACAACTTCTATAAGCCCTCTTTAGGAAAAAGAATATAAAATTAGCTAAAGGCTTTTGCAAGGAGCAAGGGAGGACCCTAAAGTTTAAGCAAGGGGAAGCCAACGACCTACATTGACAGTGACATGTATTCAGGGCTAATGGGGGCTCAGAGGAGTCTCTTGGAAGAAATGCCAGCTAAGCTGCGACACCCCACCCCTGGATGGGCCACGGAGTCCTGGCAGAGGGAATAACAGGGCACAGCATCCACTGATGGAAAAAAATCTGCCACAGTTCTCAGGGAGCGAGAAGAAAAGCATCTTTTCTCCTCTTTTCCCTAACCCCCAAGACACCAGGGTCCCTCCCAAAGTGCAGGGCCCTGAGTTGGCACATCCTAGAGGTTAACAGGACTAGCCGTAGGCAGGGCTTCTCTACCTTTCCTCCCAGCTGTTTGAGAAATCTTGGGTCCCAGGAGAAAGCGCTCAGGCTTGGTGTCTACGCTTCAAAGAACAGGAACCTGCATTGGCATTTGTAGGAATAAAGCAATCCAGAAGAAGCTTTCCATGCCAGAGATTAACCAGTGGTGCAACAGGTTCCAAGAAAGAGATGACAGGAGAAGGGAGGAAGGAGAAGTGGAGAGAGACTGACTTTCAAAATAAAATCCTACAGGGATGTCTGGGTGGCTCAGTGGTTGAGCATCTGCCTTCGGCTCAGGTCCTGATCCTGGGGTCCTGGGATCGAGTCCTTCATTGGGCTCCCTGTGGGGAGCTTGCTTCTGTCTCTGCCTATGTCTCTGCCTCTCTCTGTTTCTCTCATGAATAAATAAAGCATTTTTAGAAAAACAAAATCCTTCAGTGAAATAAGAACTTGAGAGACATCTATCCTAACCCAGAGGAGGGTGAGGTTAGTACCTTCTCCAAAAGCAGGGTGCCCTAGTAGGTGTAAGTTTCAAAGGTGGGGTTCTGAATACCCTATTTCCTCTCTGTGCAGCCAGTACCTTGCCTGTTCCACCATGATGTGAATGCACCCTCACAGTCCTGGGCAGAGAGTGGATAGAATGACTTGCACGTTGGAGCCCATGTCTCCATGCAGCCCATGAGCTGGAGCAGCAGCCTGTGTCTTGCAAGACCATGAGGCATCCTTGGAGGGTCATTTTCCCCAGAAAATTCCAGAACAGAACATTCAACCCACTAAGCCTTGACCTTTACACAGAAAAGGTTGGTAACGTTAGTCATCATAGGAAAGCTCCTTCTAGGAAACCAGGGCCTGCTTTGGGCTCTGCTCCTGTGTGCACTTGAGTCCTCCACCTTCTCTGAGTTGCTTTTTCTTCTCAGTTACCCCATAGGTAAAATGGGAATAATGATACTTGCCCTGAACTTGTGGTTGAGAAGGGAGCAATAAAGGGAGAATGGATATAAAATCTCCCTAAAAAGTTCAGAGTACAGAATATTTTTACATTTGAAGTCTCTGCCTTGTGACTCACTCCACCTTCCAAGGTCATCTGGGGGAAGGACCTTGACCAAGTTCATTTGTGGGTTGAGAATGGACCCTTCTCCCAGGGAACAATAGGTGTTGTCTCTTGCCATATCACACCTGCACCAAACCTGAGAGCAACCTGGCATTGTAATGGGCAGGGGGGAGGTGCTGGAAGAGCATCCTCTCCGGACACCTGTAGCTCAAAACTGCTCTCTTTCTCCTGCTCATCACCCTTCTCTTGGCCCACACCTGCACCTGCATCTTTTCTCACAGCTGCAGGGTCCTCATAGCTCTTTTTCATACATCAAGTGGGAAAAGAATAAGGAAAACAGAGAAGGGATCAAATTTCTACTCTTGGTTAACCCAAGGGGAGCATCCTGATCTCCAGCAAAGGAGGGAAGGACCTAGTGGGAGCTGCTGCTCTCTGCTCACCTCTTCTTCTTGGTTCTCTAATAGACTATGTTTCCCAACCTCCCTTGCAGGTATGTATGGCCATATGACTAAGTCATAGCCAGTGGAATGTAGGTGACTTCACCCATTAACAACCTTCCAGGCTCCGTGCTCCAGGCCGTTCCATGATCTTTTCTCTTTGTGGATGGTTCCATTGGCTTCAGCCCCCAGAGTGACTGTGGAAGCCTGGAGAGACAGGGCCACCCTTTTGACCTGTTCACTCATTCAGTACTGTTAGGTGAGTAAGAAATAAACATCTATTGTGTTTGAGCTTTTATACACTGTGAGCATACCTGTTGGAACGGTTAGCCTACCCTAATTTATACAGAGCAGAATAGCCCACAAGCCCTGCCCCCTCCAGGAAGCCCTTGCGCATCTCTTCCCCTTTTTCTACCCTTTCCAGCTCTATCAATTGCTATTTAATGGAATGTTAACTAAAATTTAGTCTAGGGACTCGTGTCTTTATTTTATGACATACCTAGCAAAAAAGATGCTTAATAGTCACCTGATAGATTTTCCCTGCTGTGCATTTCATGGGCAATCCTGCCTCTGATATTCTATCACCATTCTATTTCCAATTTCCATCTCGCTCCCTTCTTGAGGGCTTCTCTTACCACTCCATGCCACAGTGATCTGTCCTCCTTTCAAAGTTCACTGCACCTAAGGTCACCGAGACAACTTTTGCATTAAATGTCTTAACATTCTGCAGTGTAACTGAAAAATAATGATGCATTTAAGAGATGGGAAAGACCAAGTAGAGGAGAAAAAACTGGAAGAGAAAAGTCAAGGAGGCAGGCAGAAAACTTTGGAGAGCTCAGACGTCATGGAAACCAAGGGAAGAGAGCATTTCAAGGAGGGAACAGTATCAGGTGGTACCAAAAGAGTGGTTAAGTACGCTGTGGACTCCACAGATGAGCTTGGCGGGGTGGAGACAATTGGTTCCCTCAACAAGAGGTGTCTCGGAGAGCCCCAGCATCTGTGCTCAGGCTTAGGTGGGATGGAGAGTAAGAAGAGGAGACAGGAAGCATATATAACTCTTAAGTTTGGGGAGGAGAAGAGGTTTGAGAGGTGGCCAAGAGCAATGTGAGGTGAGGCAGAGTGTGAGATGGTTTTTAGGATGGGTGAGTCTAATGGGATGGGGAAGAATGGCGGGGTTGAGGGGGGGCTGAGGGAGAGAATGAGAGGTGGCCAGCAGCAGAGTCCCCGAGAAGTCAGGCTGGGTCACAGGTCCAGGACACAGGCAGGGCCTTGGACTGGAGGGACCCTCTGCCGTGACAACTGGTGGGATAGAGGAAGGATGCTTGTCCTTTCTTCCTTCCTAAGTGTTTGTTGGGTTAGGTGGCAGAAAGTCACGGGAGCCCTGGGCTGATGGTTCAGTGTTTTGTCAGAAAATGAAACTGGGTTATCTGCTGGAATGAGAGGAGCAGCCGGGGGCGGGGGGGGGGGGGGGCAATTCTCTCCCACTCCCAATATTGCCCATTCTGGGGGGGGACAGTAGGGTTCCTTGGCTCTCTCTCACAGCCCTCACCTCAGCTTCAGGAGCTCACCTGCAGTTTGACGTCAGGAAAAAGGTGGGGTGTGTCCCTGGGGCCCGTCGGGAGGTAACAACATTCCTTTACCTTCAAGTTCTAACTTCTCTGAAACCTGGACTGCTTCTCCTTCATTGTTCTTCCTGAACTCAGCATGGATTTAACCGGCAAATGGATGGCCTATTGTCCTGATGCAGTGATAGGAACAGAATTCATTTTGAGAAGCTTAGTTGTTAAAAAAAAAAATTCTTTTTAAGATTCAGCATGGTGTTTTCATAGGGCAGGTGCTCGCTGGCTGCGTTTGTCTCCTGTTCATGATGGGCATGTGGTTAAGGCCACTGGTCCCATGCCCTGTGGTCTGCCCCCAGACTATCCCTTTAGCTGGTCAAGGAATCCCAGTGCTTCCAGCTTTGGGAGCCCGGCTGGGCGGCCTCGCATTCGCCAGAGGGCGCCGTCGGCTCGCGGAGGCCCTGGGCCGGGAGGTGCGGCCGCCGGGCTGCCCACGGGCCCAGGGACTAAATCACCTTATCACTCCGTCCTCGGTTGCGGCGCAGTGGAGCGAGCCAATCGTTGCCAAGGCGCTCATCTGTACAAGCAAGAGAGAGGCGAACAAGATTTGTGACACTCTTCTTATTTCAGAGTGTCATCCTTGTGACAAGTATTTATAGAGAGGGCTGTACCCAGTATGTCCGAGATCCTGGAGATCCTGGAGAGTAAGTACCCAGATGAGTCATACTGCACCTCCAAACTTAAAGACCTTTTGGGGAAGTGGTACAATTAAGACAGGTCCCAAATAAATACAAAACAAAACAAAACACTAGTTCAGGCAGAGGTCAAGACTATGAGGAGAAGCAAGGGGAAGTGGTTGGGAGGGTTCAGGGAGGAGGATCTATAGTTTCAGATAGAGGAATAAGGATTGGGACAGGGAGGGGTTAGGCCTTAAAAGAGAGAAGATTTGGGCATCTGGGTGGCTCAGTGGTTGAGTGTCTGCCTTTGGCTTAGGTTGTG
Source organism: Canis lupus baileyi (assembly GCF_048164855.1). NCBI lineage: Eukaryota > Metazoa > Chordata > Mammalia > Carnivora > Canidae > Canis > Canis lupus. The sequence goes on from NC_132848.1 coordinate 50,697,160, forward strand.
ATCCCAGGGTCCTGGGATTGAGTCTCACATCAGGCTCCCCCCAGGGAGCCTGCTTCTCCCTCTGCCTGTGTCTCTGCATCTCTCTCTCTCTCTCTCTCTCTGTGTATCTCTCTTGAACAAATAAATAAGATCTTAAAAAAAAAGAAGAAGAGAGAAGGATGCATCATATCTCGGTTGCAACAAAACCTGTGGGTTTAACTAGTTCAGATTGTACATCTGTTACACCTAAATGATTGTCATCGGTGACAAGAAGGCAATATTCCCTGCCCTGGAGACTTCGCTCCTTACTCTTTAAAGGGAAATTAGAAGTAGAAATGGATTGACCAAATGTTCAGAATGGATTAGAGATATATAACCTAATTTGAACAGTCAGATAAAAAAGTGGTGGTGGTGGTGGCGGGGAGGCGCCTGGCTGGTTCAATAGCTAAGCAAGTGACTCTTGCTCACCAGGTCGTGGGTTTGAGCCCCACAATGTGCGTGGAGCCTACTTAAAATTAAAAATAAAAAAAATGGTTTCACTGAACAGTAAGATCAATTCTTCTGCTAAATGATGAATTAGCCACCAGAGTGCACAGAAACAGCTGTTTGCACTTGGTGCAGGTATCATAAAACTATATACCAAAGATGTATCTAATTGGTGTTAGGAGACAAGACTCAAGGATAGAGAAGTTGAGGAAGAATCGAGTCCTTTAGTTTTAAGGACTGTGTTTACACGTATCCCCAAAACCTAAGAAAGAACTCTGTGAATATCATAGTCCACCAAGAGTTATAATAAATCTCTTAAATCCTATTGTGTTAAGGCCAGTTAAGTTTGGAACCAATTATTAAAACATCATGGACCTTTGATTTACAGAAATTTTGTTTCCAAGGCCTTAAAGTATAATTGGAATTCTTATCATTAAATGACATTTCATTGGTTCTAATGTGACAGTGTAGGAAAACCAGTAAACTCCAACTAGGAAGCCTAAGAGTTGATTTGAGACCTCTAATTAATTCCTTCTTTGGTTATTGTGAAAAATTCCCTTGTGTGGCAAGTCCATTAACTTCTCTAGGTCTCAGTTTCCTCATTTCATAGAGGAATTTAATAAGAAAAAAGAATATCAAGAATCACACAGGTGATCTCCAAAATCTTGCAGCATGTAACAAATAAGTATTAGTTCTATTGTGTCCAAATGCCCCCTTGCTGTGGATTTGGTTCTGAAGTCGCCCGTAGAACCTCTAGGTCCTGTGAGATGAAATGTTCTGTTCTGAGAGAAGGGGAGAGGGCCTGAGGTGGCTGCTGGTTCTGATACAGGCTGGATTCTCTGTGACATCTCCAGTCTTTTGCATGCCAGTGGCCCAGGGCCAAGGGGGATCAAACAGTTTCCCTCTTTTTTTTTTTTAATTTTTATTTATTTATAATAGTCACAGAGAGAGAGAGAGAGAGAGAGAGAGAGAGAGGCAGAGACATAGGCAGAGGGAGAAGCAGGCTCCATGCACCTGGAGCCCGACGTGGGATTCAATCCCAGGTCTCCAGGATCGCGCCCTGGGCCAAAGGCAGGCACCAAACCGCTGCGCCATCCAGGGATCCCCAGTTTCCCTCTGATTGTGATTGTTGTTACCTCTAAATTTCTTTTTCTTCTTCTTCTTTTTTTTTTAAGATTTTGTTTATTTATTCATGGGAGACACAGAGAGAGGCAGAGACATAGGCAGAGGGAGAAGCAGGCTCCCTGCGGGGAGCCTGATGTGGGACTCTATCCCAGGACCCCGGGATCTGCCCTGAGCCGAAGGCAGATGCTCAACCACCGAGCCACCCAGGCGTCCCCACCTCTAAATTTCTGTAGCACTTTCTGACTGTGCTTTTACCTATCATTTACTGTGTGCTGCCTTGCGTCATCTTTCTGCCCCTGATATTTGAGGACAGGGTCTATGGTGTTGTTCACTGTTCTTCACCAGATAGCCCAGTCTCCTCACCCCTGCACACAGGAGAACTTCCCAGTCCTGAAGTGGTTGGGGGTGAGAGGCCACATGACTGGTTCTAGCTAACAACCAGTGAGCAAAAGTGAGTGTCACTGAGCACATCCAGTGGACTAGTTAGGTGCCTGGATAAGACCCTTGAGAGGTTCTTTTGCTTGCCGCCTATGACCACCTAAGTTCCAGATAGTGACTTATCATGCAGGAGGGAGAATGATACCAACGCAGAGCAGAGCTCCCAGCCAACCTGCCATGGACTTAGAGCAGCGTGAGGAGAAACCTGTTATTTTAAGACCATGGGATTTGGGACTATTTATTACAGCAGTATGACGTGGCCCGTTCCGACTAATAAAGGGTCACTGTGTGTCATCATCTTTGCTTCTCCAGTGTTCCAAATGATGTGGGACTCAATACCAACTGCTAAATAAATGTCTGAATTGATCTTCCTAGTTCACCTGCTGGAATAGGAATCATCAGTTTATCTATTTGTCCTCCCTAGAGCACCTGCCCCAGGATTGAGACCATAACAGGTACATAGCAAGGCCCATGGATTAATTTATATACTTAAAAGTCCCAAGATGCAGGGCACCTGGGTGACTCAGTGGGTTGACTTTGGCTCAGGTGGTGATCTCAGGGTCCTCAGACCAAGTCCTGTATCAGTCTCCCCACACAGCAAGGATTCTGCTTGTCCCTCTCCCTCTGCCCTTCCCCCTGCTCGTGCGCTCTCTAAAGAAATAAGTAAATAAAATCTTTAAGAAAAAAAAAATGTCCCAAAATGCAGCCCAACATCACCGCCAAAGATGTGGTACATGATGTTACTTTCCAGACAATGCCTGAGGGAGTGGGATCCAGGGTCAAAGGAACTGAGGAAGGAGGAGCAGCAGGCCACCTCCTGCCTGCATCTGCCTTTAAGCTCTATGGGCTTACCTCTGATCCCTCCATCTCTTTGCAGATTCTGAGTGAAGCTTGGTCTCTGGGTCACTGCAACAGAGTTCAAAGCAGAGACAGGGCCAAAATAAGAAGACATGGCAGGCCAGACATAGACCCACAACAAGAGGAAGGACCTACCGTGGGGTTGGGAATGGGGCTGGAACTCGGGTGGGGCTAGGCCAGGCAGGGCCAACAGAACTCTGGAAGGTTTCCTGTGTCATTGCATGGCTGCATATGCCATCAGATGGCCCAGGTGGTTGAATTCTGTTCCTCGTAGCATGTGTGGAATGGATGACGGTCCCTGACCAGGCCGACCTTAAGCAGAAGCCATTAACATTCTATAAATGGCAACCACTAGCACAGCAACAAAGACGTGAATATTGATATGCTAGTCTGAGGTTCTAGCATCCCCTCTCTGCTTCCTTTAACCCATCCAAACAATACCCACAGGCTGTCTTTTTTTATTAGAGTAGATCATCTTAAGACGTGGATCTTCTATCTCTCTAACATCCCAAGGTGTCTTCTGGGGGGAAATTGCAAAAGATAAATATATCCATCCCTGCACGATTACTTTTTTAAGGTATTAACTCTGGTTATGCTATTCCCCACCTGAGAATGATCAGTGTCTCTGAAGGAAAAATTTCAACTCATTTATAGGCTCCACAGAGTCTTTATGCCATGCAACCTACTGCACCTCCTCTTACTGCCTGCCAGGCCCACCTGATGGCTACTCATCCCAGTCAGCTGTGCTCTGACCTACTTGGGCTCTGCATACTCTGTTCTCATTGCCTCCAGCACCCTTCCCTCTCCTCTTTGCCTACTGAAAAGTCTAGGCCTGCTGGGGCCATGCCTTCCTCGGGCAAGGGGTGAGCCTGCCTTTGTGCTCTCTCTAGTGTAGCACTTACCCTGTGGCCCCGAGGTCTCTAGTGCAATCGATCTTTTTCCCCACCAGCTTGATTTTCAAAGCACTTTCTTGGTCACCTTTGTTAAATTCTGAAATCATCGTTCTTCCTTTCCCTCTCCCAAAGATCACAAAATAACTAGGCCATAGTTGGAATCCAAAGGGCATCTTACTCAATACCAATGCCAATCTCTGTCCTATCTTCCAGGACTGCATACAGGGGCCTAGAGAAGAATAGAGTAGGCAATAATTATTGATTGGAATTTTGCTTTCTAAACTTTCCCACCTATAAGGGCTTGTTTTTCTTTTCACGTGAATCTGGAGCAAAGGGTTATTTTAGACACCTCCCCTCCCCAATCCTCCCCTTCAGGTAAATTTAAGGGTTTTCCTTAAAGAAGCTCACATCCTGCATCTCCATGGTGATCCTGGAGCATACAGATTTATATTCTGCCAACTTTGAGAGTAAGAAGGTCAGAGATTTATTCAGAAATAAGGATGTAATAAGAGCAAGAGGTTAGGAATGTTTATACCAGCATTTTCCCTTTATATTTAAATATTCAGTACAACACAGGCAGTTTGTTTGGCCAGGTCATTCAACCTCCCCCCCCCCACCTCCTTTTCAGACTTGTAATTAAAAGGCATGCACTTGTTGTGATGAGCATCCAGTGTTGTACAGAAGTGTGGAATCACTATATTGTACACCCGAAACTAAAATTACACTGTATGTTAACTAACTGGAATTGAAATAAAAACTTAAAAAGTGGTTAAAACACACACAAAAAAGGAGGCCACCCTGGTGTTGGTCACATCTGAGAATTGCAGCTTGATTATTCACATGGTGTGACAGCCTGCCAACCATACCCAGGTCACAGGGAAGTGCTATTAGAAGTTTGTAGGTTATTGGTTTTAAGAATGCCTAATCACTGAGATGGCAAATAGACCGTATTTATTTATGTATATCTGGGAAGTCTTGTCTGGGGAGGAGTGGAATATGATTATCACGCCAAAAGTTCAAGTTCAGCATGCCCTTAATTCTAAACTTATCTCCTGTGTAATACATTGAAGAGGAAGGATTTGGCCAATGTTTTTCAATACTGCGTACTTCTCCGTTTGCATGATAATCTCAGAGACAAAGAGTACAGAGAAGGTATGAAACACTCATGGATCCCTAAATTCATGAAATCCTTGTCTCTCTAGACTCCTCAACAGGACTGGGGCTAGGGGGGAAGCAAATGGAGCACTCATCATCTCAGGTATTGCATTTCAGGGGCACCCATCAACTCAGTAACAAATGATATTTTAATGCAACATTTAGAATTATTTACATTTTGGATATGCTCATCCACTTTTATATTAATTTAGGTTCTTAAAAATATTGCATTAAGGTATTACTCATTTTGATTACTGTGCTTATTAGTAACCTTTAAATTTTGCCTCTCTGCCAAGTACTTCAGCTCTATGACTGGCTCTACTTCCCAAATGAATTTTCAGAAGATCTAGCCCTACTTGCCACTGCCTTCCATCACATGCCCCTTGAAGGAGGAAACAAGTTGAGAAAGAATCATGGAAAAAATTCTGATGATCAAAAATATAAAAATTAAACAGCAGCGCAATGTACACCCTTGCACTTTGTCCAGCCAACAGATTTTAAAATACATCTGCTGGTGGGAGTGACCACGTAAGGCATAACTTTCATATCCTGACTTTTTTTTTTTTAAAGATTTTATTTATTTATTCATGAGAGACACACAGAGGGAGAGAGAGAGAGGCAGAGACACAGGCAGAGGGAGGAGCAAGCTCCACGCAGGGAGTCCCATGTGGGACTGGATCCCCCGAACCTGGGATCACGACCTGAGCCAAAGGCGGATGCCCAACAACTGAGCCCACCTAGGCGTCCCACATCCCGACTTTTTAAGCGCAGAAGAGCTCTGCTGTCCTCAAGACTGCATTTTAGCACTGCCTCCCCAGCTGCCCCATCCTACGGGGCAGGCGGCAGGCGGCGGGAGACGACAGCATCGGGGAGGGCACTGGGAGAGGATCACCTTGGGGCTCCCTGATCATTTCTGCGACCGTGTGCCGCGCTGGGTACCCAGCTGCTTCGGGGGCCGGCCTCCTTCCTCGCCTTTAATCCTCTTTTTAAACCTTTAAGCCACAGGCAACGATAACCTTTTCCGCTGAGAAAAATGCAATGGAGGGATGGGTTTTACATTCTGGCCCACGCTCAGGGCCGCGCCAGATAAGTAAGCGCTCCGTGGGCCGGGCGCACGGGGGGCCGAGGCTCGCACCCTCGCAGCGCCCGGCCCCGCGCGCTCCACCTCCCCGCGCCCGGCCCCGCGGCGGCCGCAGCCAGGGCCGCGCCCAGGGCCTCCGGGCGCTCGTCCGCGGCCCCCGCGCGGGGCCGGCCCCCGCCCGGCCGCCTACCCCGGCCCCGGCTCCCCGCGGAGGAAATTCTTCCCCGGCAGCCCCGGGCTCGCCTCACGTGACCGGCCGCCGCGGCTGCCAGCGAGAGTTTAAAGGTTACGGAGGAAACTAGCGCGGCCGCGGCCGCTCGCCCCCCGCAGGGCGCGCCCCCCCCCCCCCCCAGCTCGGGCGGCCGCCGGCAGCGCGCCCCTCGGAGCCGCGTCCCCCGAAAGGGGCCCGGACGGGCTCCCGGGTGAATCTGCAGTCACTTCGTGGAACATAAACAAACGCGGACGCAGCCGAGGTCCTCTCCCAAGCTTTCACTTGTCAACAAGTTCCCGCGGCCCGGCAAGTCCAGGACGGGTCCAGGACGGGTCCCCCCGGGGCGACGGCGCCCCCGCCCCCCAAGCAGGGGGACGACCCTCCCCGCCTCCCCTCCCCCGCCGCGGGGGAGCCGAGCGCCCCGAGCCCGCGGGACGCACCGACGGGCCAGCACGCCCCAGCCCGGGGCCGGGGGGCTCCCGGGTCTCCTCCGCAGGCCGCCCCCCGCCCCCCGCCCCCGGGGTCTGCAGCCCGGCAGCCGGGCTCGGTCGCGGAGCCCCGGGGAGATGCGCGGGCCGCCGGCCTCGGGGCGGGGAGCGCAGACCCGGCGTCCGCAGCCCGCAGCCCGCAGCCGCCCCCCCCCCGCGGCGCCCGCCCCCCGGCCCCCGCCCGGCCCCCGCCCGCCGCCGCCACCCGGCCGGCTCGCCCTCTCCGCGGCGGCCTCTCCTCGGCTCACTTTTCCCGTATTGCTCCCCCAACAGGCAAAACTTTCTATTTCCCCAAACACAGGAGCGCGCGCGCGTGCACACACACACACACACACACACACACACACACACACACACACACACACTGACGTCTTTTGCGCATTTCCTGCATTAGAGGGAGGGAGACTGGCTCGCACACCGACGGAGGGAGAGGAGACCGCGGGGGAGCGCGGGCGGGCGGCGAGCGAGCGGCAGCCGAGAGCGGGGACGCGGGGAGCGCGGCGGGCGGGCGCCGGCGCCCGGGAGGTGGGGCCGCGCCGAGTCGCAGTCCCGGCCCCGCCGCCGCCGCCGCCGCCGCCGCCGCCGCCGCCGCCGCGCTGCGCACCGCCCGGTGCCGGCCTGCGCCCCAGCCCGCGCGGCGGCCGTCCCGACCCCGACCCCGACCCCGAGCCCGAGCCCGACCCCGAGCCCGAGCCCGAGCCCGCGCGGGGCTGAGGTTCCGGGCTCCCGGCGCCTCCCGATCGCCGCTTCGCCTCGCCTCGCCTCGCCTCGCCTCGCCTCGCCTCGCCTCGCCCCGGAGGAGGCGGCCGCGCCGGCCGTGCGGCTTGTGGATTCTTAAAAAAAAAAAAACTGGCTCCGAGGAGGACCATTTCCTCTCGACATGCATCCCTCCGGATAGACTGAACATCCCTCGACCCACCCCCCGCCCCGCGCGGCCAGAGGCAGGCGCTGGGTGTGCGAAGAGGATCCGGGTTGAAATCTGCGCCCCCGGCTCTCGTCCCCGCCCCGTCCCACGCCCCCCTCCCCCTCCCGGAGTCGAAATTTCCCGGGGATTATGTTTCGGAAAGGTAGGTGAGCGCCGGGCGCGGCGCCCGCGTCCCCGCAGCCCGAGCCGGGAGCCAGCGAGGCGGCGCCACAGCCCCCGCGGCGCGCAGCGCGGCCGGCAGCTCGGTCCCCTCCGGGAGGCGCTGCGGGGGGCGGGGGGGAGAGGCTCGCTCCGCACGCGGACGTCCCCCGGCTCTCCCCCCCTCCCTGCTTTCCGTTAGGAACCCGGCGAGGAAATACATGCTCCCGCCGAGGACCGCCCGCGCCCGGGCGCAGCGCTCCCAGGTGTAGGGGGAGAGCGGGGTGGGGCGCAGGGGACCCTGCGAGCGCCGGGGCGTCGGCTCTTCACTCCTGCCCTCGGGGCGGACGGAGGGACCCCGGCCCCCGCTGCCCGCCCCGACCATGGTAGTGTTCAATGGCCTCCTTAAGATCAAAATCTGCGAGGCCGTGAGCTTGAAGCCCACAGCCTGGTCGCTGCGCCATGCGGTGGGACCCCGGCCGCAGACTTTCCTCCTCGACCCCTACATCGCCCTCAACGTGGACGACTCGCGCATCGGCCAGACGGCCACCAAGCAGAAGACCAACAGCCCGGCCTGGCACGACGAGTTCGTCACCGATGTGTGCAACGGGCGCAAGATCGAGCTGGCCGTCTTCCACGATGCCCCCATCGGCTACGACGACTTCGTGGCCAACTGCACCATCCAGTTCGAGGAGCTGCTGCAGAACGGGAGCCGGCACTTCGAGGACTGGGTGAGTCCGGGCGCCTCCCGGGCCAGGAGCCCAGCTCGGGGGGCCGCGGGGATGCGCCCACGGCCTTGGCACTGGTCACGGGGCGCCGAGACTTCTTGCCATCTGGGCTGTGTGTGTGCGTGCGTGTGTGTGTGTGTGTGTGTGTGTGATGTGTCTCAGCTGCCTTGGGGAAGCATACTCCATTTCGTCGTAGTTGAGAAGCAGGCACTGGAGCCACGGAGACCAGACTTGCAGAGAGAGTAAGGCCCTCTAGCCCCCTTCAGACAATGGGCGCTCCCGGGAGCTTGCAAGCTGCGAGAGCCCCCGGCCCTGGTGCCCAAGGTTGGCGGAGGAGCCGGCGCCTTCCGCAGGCGCGTGGTGGGCTGGCTGCGTGTGTGATTGTGTGTGGGTGGGTTCCTCCGTCCTTGGAGAGGCACGTGGAGCCCTGGACTGAAGGCTCCTTGCACGTCCTGGCTTTGTCCTGCGCAGCAGCGGAGCGAGGGAGCTGCTTTATTTTTCCCTCCGGGAGGAAGCTAGCTTGCTTCGTCGATTCTGTTGCACGGTGGTTAGCTCATCTTCTGACATACGGGGAGAAAAACGTGTTCCTCTCTAGGATCCCTCCTGCAGGGTCCCAGCAACATAAGCCAAGCTGGTTTTGCCCCCATGCATCGCCCATGCATCCAGAATGAGTGTTGTGTTTTAAAAATGGTGCTGCTTGCAAGAAACTGGAAGTCGGTCGGTGCCTTGAATCCTACTTCAAGTTATTCGATTTCCCTGTTTTGATTTTCAGGATACTGTGCAATGAGATACTACCGCTAAGTCTGACATTGACTTAATTGATGACACTGTCAAAATATTAGGGACTTGGGAATGGGCCTTCCTTGTCCAAGTACTGTAAACCAAAGGCGCTAAACCTTGGCACCCAAAGAAGCAGGGAGAACCACCCTTCTTTTAGCTCTTTTTGAAAGGAAGGTGTTAAATTAGGAAATGGATTTCGGTGTTTTCTGATTTGCTACGTGTTTCCAACAAGAGCAGGTGTGGCCCTGGGTACATATGTTTTCAGGTTTCTTCGCTCTACATGAAAAGAGGTATCTGGTCCTCATGGAGAAACATAGAGGAATCCCCTTATAATTATTGAAAACAGACCACTTCATGATTGTCCTAGGGTCAGAGGTCGCGTATGAACCACGTTGGCATGTCACCTTACATATTTTGTAAAAGGAAATGGAGTTTTAGACAAAAATAGGAAAAAGTCTCCTCTCGTTATGCTCACACTGTGATGTAGTCTGCCCCAAAACCATGGTTACGGGGCTTACAGGGAAGCCTCAACTAACCATACCGAGTACAGCCCTGGGAGATTTGTGGCTTACACTTTGGGGAGCAGAATTATGGAATTCCAAAGAACACAGTGCCATTGCACCCCATTCCATTCATCGATGCCCCTTCCTTCTACTGGCCCCCCACCACTGGAGTTCCCACTCACTCCTCATTTCCTTTCCATATATAGGCTCTTTGACTCAGGAAAAGTAGTGCCTCTCTGAGGGAGAGCTTAAGGGATGACCAGTTTCAGGGCCAGACCTTAACACTAAAAATTGTGGTTTTTAAGTTGTTTTAGAACAGGAAGAGGACAGAAAAAAAACACGGGTATAGTAGAGAGACCACGGGGCCTTTACCACGTATGCAGATGAGGAAGATAGAGTGGGGCAGAGAGAGCAGATGGGATGAACAGTAAGGTGGCTCTAGCCACAGAACGTATCTTGGTTGGAGGGAGAGGTGTCTATGTGTCTCTGGTGATGCTTTGCTGGGGCCTGCCCAGACCCTGCATGCATTAGGGCACCATCCCCACTTTTGAGCACTTGGAGTGAAGCATGCTGTGGGCACCGGCCTTGCCTTGTCATTATTCTCTAAGGTGCTCAGATTCATGTTGGACTTGGCCCTAGCCTGGATCACCTAGTGCAGAGGCATGTTTTAGAGACAAGGACATTGAGTGTCAGAGAAGCCAAGTGGGTACCCAAGGTCACATGCAAGCATGAGGGGACTGGAAGTAGAGCCCACACCTCCTATTGCCCATGGCTTGCCAGGGGGATGAGAACTGGGCCCCCCTGGCCCTCCCAGTCTGTTCCCTGCAGATTCATGTGCTGTGTCCCTGAGGTTTTCATTGTACACAGTAATTTAAAGTGCTTTCAAAATCATTTCTCTTTTGTCTCATAGCAAGTGTGAATTAGGTACAGCAGGTATTAGATTTAAACAAAACAAAACAAAACAAAAAAGAACAACTTGGAACTACAAAGAGGCCAAAGTCACAAGATGAATTGAGTAGTGGAGCTGGTTCTATTTGCTCACCTAGTGTTGGTTTCACTAAAAGATGCTGGGGGATGGAGGTGGGGGTGGAGGTAGGGGGCAGGGGAATTGGGGATGGGGGTGGCGATGCATCCGCAGAGGTGACTGGCCCTTGGAAATGGACAGGTTCACTTGGGCTGACAGAAATCACCTTTCCCATTCCTGTCACTGAGGGGACACCCACAGAATCATACCTTTGGGCAGCATTTCCCAGGCTCAGGGGCTCTGTGCTTTTTACCTGGCAGGGGTGAAGAGATACCCTTTCTCGGGTGTGGCTAAGAAATCTGGCCTGAAGTAAGGAGATGCAGAGGGCCTGGAGCAGCTGCTTCCCTCATTGATGCAGACCGTTTCATTCAACTGCCCCATGAATTCACGGGTACTCACCCAGTTCCTGTTTCGTGCTCAGACCCAAGCAGGGAAGTTTAGCACTCTAGGCAGCCCAGAGGTAAAAGAGATTGGGTGACTCTCAGGGGCCTTCCATTTCATTAGGGAAGTGCCACTAAATAGATACATGTAGACACTCAAGTAGCAGTTAGGCTCTAAATGAGTGGGACCATAAGGATGTTACATGAATTCAAAAAGGGCTGGAAGAAACTGGAGCGTTCCTGGAAAGAGGCATAAATTGGGCATGAGATGGTGGGTAACATTTAAAGAGATATTTGCAGGGATGCCTGGGTGGCTCAATGGTTGAGTGTCTGCCTTTGACTCAGGTTGTGATCCCGGGGTCCTGGGATCGAGTCCCACATCGGGCTCCCCACGGGGAGACTGCTTCTCCCTCTGCCTATGTTTCTGCCTCCCTCTCTGTGTCTCTCATCAGTAAATAAATACAATCTTAAAAAAAAAAAAAAAAGAGGTACTTCTAAGAGGAGACAGCTTTCTGTGGACACAAACAGACACCCCTGGAATAAAGGCAGGGGATGCCTGTGGTGAGGCTTGGGGAGATAAAGAAGCATGGTTGAAACTGGGGTTCCCCATCAGCAAGGACCAGGCTAGGATGAAATTTCCCAAATTTAAGACTTTTATCTGAGTACCATCTGTGCTATTATGTACTTACAATTTTTAAACATTGATTCTCTTATTTGCCACTTAAGCCCCAGTATTCATGAAAGCATCAGTTGGGATGCTGTAGTTACAACATTTCTTCCTTCACATTAAAATAAACAAATAGCCTTTTAACATAAAAAGGAAGGACTTTCATCTCAGGTGCCTCTTAAACTCATCAGCCTTTATGGGGGCCACACCTGGGAAACACAGGAGAACGAGAAAGTTTAGAAAACTCAGGTGGATTCTAGAATGTTTAATAGCCAGGCTGAGATAATTATTCTCCAGATAATGAGAGACGTATCAGTTGTGATGACAAAGGGGGTTGTTTTAGAGAAAGCTCATTACAGAGAGACGGAAAGATCTGGCTTGTACTAAAAGCCGAATGCCATTAAACACTCTTGCTGCCGCTCATTTTCCAGCAATGAGATATATAATGCTGCTCTGACTTGAGTGTGCATCAGAATCACTAGGGGAGGGTGCTAAAAATATAGATCTGCCTGCCACCTTCAGAGCTTTTCATTCTGGAGTTTAGGACAGGCGCTAGGAATCCTTATTTGTAACACGCGGTCCCGGAGAGAATTGGACCATGCTTGGAGAAACAGGAGTAGAATAGAACTTGTGGGCCGGGGAGGGCTCTGGGTCATTAATGTATCAAGACTTCGTACGCAGAGATGGCCTGAAATTTTACAGTAGACCTTTGTAATTCCTTAAACCAGATTTATAAGCATAGTGGGGTAAGTGAGACGTATTGGGACTTATTAGAGGCAGAGGCCCCGTGTACACTGGATGGAGCTGCTTTGCGCTTAGGACAGATGGTGGGAACGTGGAGGATGGCAGAGAGGGTACGTGGAGCAAGCACGTGACAGCTGGCTGCTCCCGCTCAGTCTGGAGTTGGCTGTGTGGTCACCTCACTAGTGTATATACTGAGCTCTGCTCTCCCCTGTAACACTACCCCAAAGCCATCTTTTGGTTTGTGTCACTCCCATGCTTGATCTTGTAGAGGAGCCACTCATAATGCAGTGGTAATGACTGTCATTCTCTGAGACATGGGTCAGCCCAGTGCTTAAGGGCAGAGCTCTGAAGCCAAACTCCTTGGGTTTTTTTTTTTTTTAATTTTTAAAAAAATATTTAATTTATCTATTCATGAGAGACACAGAGACAGAGACAGAGGCAGAGGGAGAAGCAGGATCCCTGTGAGGAGTCTGATGTGGGACTTGATCCCAGGACCCCGGGATCACGCCCTGAGCTGAAGGCAGACACTCAACCACTGAGCCACCCAGGTGCTCCAACCCCTTGGGTTTGATTCCTGCATCTGCCACCAACCATTGTGATCTTTAGAGAGCTATTTGACCCGTGTTTCTGTTTCTTCCTCTGTAAGGAATGAGTGATGGTAAACGTATCTACCTCTAACAAAAAGGGTTTTGGGGGAGATGAAAGGTTACTACTACATGGAAAACGCACAGACCAATGCCTGCCCTCAGCAAGAACTCAGTGAATGTTTAGTCTCTCCAGTTATTTTTGTGTCCTCTAAACCTACCATGGGACTGGCCCTGAAGAGAGTCTTTCTAGATTTGGTTATTATACAGGACCCAAAGAAGCCAGTTTTAAATCATCTCCAAAATGTTTCTTTTCCGTTGGGTAGTGTCACTTGGCCAGGAATGGCATGCTAGTGTTTCTGTTTCCGATTTCCCAGAGAGCCTCACTGAAAAGGTTTCTCGAAATTATCCCATCCTGCTGACCCTGTGAGATCGGCCTGCACTGTTTTTGAACAGGTAAGGTTCAGGGACTGGTATTCATTGTTGGCCCCAGAATCCCTTGGGGGAGATTGTTACACGGCCAAAGCCAAGCTCTGTTAGTCCAGATACTGATGCTCTGGGCGGAGCCCATGGGCATTGCTGAGGCCCCTACTGAGTCTCACCCTGAGCGGGGCTAGGGTACACGTTGATATATGCTGCCTGAAGGCCTATCTCTATATCAGGACTTCTGTATAGGGAAATCTTAGAAGATCCCTGAAAACTTTTATTATCATTTAAATGGAGCAAGGTAGGGTCTAGAAAGGGATATGGAAGGACTGGGAATGGTCAGAGGTCCCTTTGCATGCACCTACCCTTTGAATTTGTCCACCAGCAGCTGAGGTTCCAGGATCTCTCTACACTTAACCCCCTACAGAGTCCTGTAATACTTATCGTCTAATTAAATATAACTCCCCTTGGTATGTGATTGGTTATTTAACAACTACCTTGGGGGTTAGTTCTTGCCCCAGTGCTATCATGGAAAGCCACTTGGCACTGGGGCTCTGTAGTCAAAGGGCCTTCGGTCTCCTGGGCAGTCAGACCTTGTTGCTCTGTCCTGTTTCTCCTTCTCTGTGTCTTTGACCAGCAGCAGATTGAGTGATTAATTGAGACCCTCAGGTCCCTACCTCTTCACTGCCCACCCCCTCAGATCTGTGGGTTCTAACTGTAGGATGCATCTACCACTCTTGAGGCATGTGACTTAGGCTCTTTATGCCTGTTTCTTCATCTGTAAAATGGGAATGTAATAGTTCTTATAATCATATGACAACCTCTTGCAGTTGTTGTGAGAAATAAGGGAATCTATGTAAAGTTCTTAGCAAAGGGCCAGGCTACTGTATATTTTAACAATTTTATTAATATTTGAAGAGTTATAGGTGTGGATTCATAGTTTGAGAATCTTAAATCAGAACATATGGTCCAGCGATATTTTTCTCTTTGATTTATGAATGTATTTATATGAAAAGTCTCACGTAGTCTAAAAATAAAGTTAATTTAGTTACGTTTAACAATTGCCTTTTTGAAAATATTAGAATCCACTTGAAATGAGATTGTTTTGAAAAGTCTAGGAATTGTGTGGCCACTGTAGTCAAAGGTTAATTATTTATTGAAGCATATGACCAATTGAAAATAGGGACATTTGGGAGCTGCTGTTTTGGTTTTACTGTACCAGTTTCATCTAGTTTCATGGATTTAAATACATTCTCAAATGCTGTTGCCTCCAAATTCCTAGTTCCAACCCATATGGGTATAGCTTCAGAACTCATATATGTGACTGACTTCTAGTCATTGTCATTTGTGCAAGGGCATCTCAAACTCTGTTATATCAAAAACTGTAATCTGATGTCCCTCCCTTCCAGTTGAAGCCTCTCATTGTCTTCCCCGTCTCAAGACATGGCAAATGCATCCTTCTGGTTGCCCAGGCCAGAAACTGTGAGAAGCCATTCTTGATGCCTGTCGTTCTCACACCCCCATATCCAGTCCCACAGCAGCATCTGTTATCTTCAAAATATATTCCAGATCTGATCATCTTTGCATATCTCTGCTGATATCACTCTGGTCCAAGATCTTATCATCTCATACCTGGATTATTTCAACAGCCTCCTCTCTGGTTTCCTGCTGCCCCAGCTTCACCAGTGTATGTCACTCAGTTCACACATCTTCTTGGTAGAAACCCATGTCCTTACAATCTACATAACCACCATGGTCAGGCTCCTGTTATGACCTCGCTGACCCTACATCTCCAGCTACTCTTCCCCTGCACTCCTTCCCCAGCCTTATTGACCCCCTTGCCACCCTTCAATGTATTTACTGTATTCCTCCCTCAGTCTTTGCACTGGCTGTTCCATCTTTCCGGAATGTTCCTTTCCTAGGCACCCTCATGGTTCAAGTTCTCAAATATTACATTCTCAGTAAGGCTCTTTCTGGTCATCCTATTTAAAATTTCACCCTTCTCCTTGATCCTTTATATACTCCTTTCCTGCTTTAGTTTTACTCTTTAGCTCTTATCTATATCTTCTATATTTTTCTTATTTATCTTTATTATCTCTAGCACCAAAACAGAGTTTCTATAAACACACAGGTGTTTGTTCACTTGGTACCCCAGACAGTTCCTGGTTCCTTGTTGAATGAGTGAATGAATTTAAGTAAACAAGTGTGTGTTCCCTTAGCACCTACTGTGGTTAAGACTAAAGTTGTGTGCAGTATCATTCCTGCCTCCAAGGAGTATGAATTCTAGCTGGGAAGATCAGTATGGTAAGCAGTTGAAGGAATCCCCTAGAAAGTCTTTCTGTACAGTTGAAAGAAGTGAGGAAAAGGCAGAAGAATAGGATATTTTATTTTACAAAGATCTGTAGGATTCCTTGAAAATGTGCATATGGGGTAACGCCTATTATTTCCACGAGGCAATTTGCATTAAGCTGAAGAAGCAAGCCTAAGGTTTCTTTTTTAATTTAAGTTCAGTTTGCCAACATATAGTATAATACCCAGTGCTCATCTCATCATGTGCCCTCCTTAATGACCGTCAGCTGGGTGACGGGCATGAAGTCTGAGGTTTCTAAGGGTAGGAACTGTAAATGCTCTGGATGCCCAGGGTCTGTGCAAGGTCCTTTGGGAAAGGGAGAAGAAAAAGGCCCACTTGTCCTTCCTTTGTAGAGTTTAAAATCAAGTTTAAATTCTCATAAGGTCTTTAGATACAAAACCCTCTGTAATTGACAGCAACAAGAAATGAAATTTTAAATTCCAGTGCCCGAACTCCAGAGCTGGAGCTCATTGAAGCATATTTAGACAAAGCTTCCAGGGCTTTCACTTAGACTAAAAGAACTCCAGAGCAGGCCCGCAGTATTTTACATAAATAAAAGCTACACTTGGCAAAACATTATATTTCTCTCCAAGTTCCTCCGGGTATATATGTGCTGGTTAAGTAATTACAATCTATTATAATGCTAATCAGCAGGATCGCACCTGTTTGGAATCTAGTTTTCTGGCAGAAACCATGTGAAGTGGCCAAAAGTCTGTACTGTGCCGGGATTTCAGAGGGGACCAAGCACACTGTTGTCACTTCAGCTTGCCTGCCATGAAAAAGAATGGAAACTCCAGAGGGAAGATGATTGAGCCCCATAATATCATGCCTGGAAGAAAGAGGAGAGGCAGTCTCTTACAGAATCCAAGCACAGAAATGAGAACCTCCCCTGCCCCACCCCCTCCCTGTCGTCCCCTCTACTTCACCTTGAAGTCTCAGAGAGGTAGATTTTTAAGCTAGTGAAAAAGTCATCTGTATTTGTCAGCAAAGAGTAAACTCATTGAGCCAATGACCCCAAGAGGTAGATCAGATTAAGAATATTATCAGGTTCAAGAAGGATTTAGGAAAATCATGGCAGGTGAATCTGTTTTTATTATTGAGGAAACACATAGACTTTGATTTTGCTTATGTCCTTCTTGAGTAGATTTTTCTGTTTTCAGATTATAGTATCTCTTAATGCCAGTTATCTTGCCCCAGCCAGATGTGAGCATCTTGTGAGAAGTGTCTTCCTCCCAGGGGCTCACTAAGTAGAGTATGAGCTACTCGGGAAGTACATGTAGCCAATCACTCCTCTGTTGGTTGAATAAAAGGCTGCCTTTGGGGTCTGTCTTGTAAAAGGTCACATAGGCAGCACTCTTTAATCAGACTTAGATTCTACTCTTTGTAGAAGTTCACCATCCAGTACAGTACTGAAAAGAAAGATGGCAGAACTCAAAAATTCTAACCAGTGGACAAAGTGGTTTGTTAATTCATTGCCCCAGCCATCCTTTCATCCATTTAGCAAATATTCATTGAATACCTTATATGCCAGGTGCCATGCCAGGAGCTGTACTCATGGTATAGTCTGGTAGGAGACACAATACTAATCAATAAGTTACATAAATATTCTGGTGTATAAATTAATTAAGAAGGAGAGCTCATCACAAGGCTTTCTGAGCCTGAGAACACCTAGACTTCACCTCTTTAGAGTTGGATTGCCTAATACTTCCTCCCCACCCCCGAGGAAATTTATTGACTAGGGGGTCAATTACCTCTCCTGTTAATCAGTGGTGTTGGACCTTAGATTTGACATGTGTGAAAGCAGGAGGTAGCATAGATCTAGACACCCTTATGTAAGGCCTCTGTTAACAATGACTCTGACTGACTTGGCTGTCTGCATTTTGGGCCTTGACGTTGCTCGACCTAGCACTTGATGATATTTTATCTTTATTGTTTTTCATGAAGCTGAGTCTTGTATCTCTGAAAAACTGTCAGCTTCTACTTTTTTCCCTCCTTATCTTTCTTTATTACTGTGATCAAAATCACAAAGCCATTTCTGATAGCTTGCTTCCTTACCTAGTGTTCAAGGCCCACAAAAAGACATTTATTATTTACTTGTTTGTTTAGAGGGGTGAGGGGCAGAGGGAAAGGGTGAGAGAGAATCTTACACAGGCTCCTGTACAGTGGGTGTGGACATGAGGTGAATTCTCCAGGGAATTCCCAGTGTTGATCTCCATGGGGCTTGATCTTACGACCCTGAGATCATGACCTGAGCCGAAATCAAGAGTCCAACACTTAACCAACTGAGCCACCCTGGCACCCCTTCGTTTATTTATTTATTTTTAAGATTTTATTTATTCATGAGAGAGAGAGAGAGAGGGAGAGGCAGAGACAGGCAGAGAGAGAAAAGCAGGCTCCATGCAGGGAGCCCGACGTGGGACTCGATCCTGGATCCCCAGGATCAGGTCTTAGGCTGAAGGCAGATGTTCAACCACTGAGCCACCCAGGCGTCCCACATTTATTTTTTTAACGGAGCCCTCTGTCCAAATCTTTGAGCCACTCAAAGGATATTGTAAAAACAAGCAAGCAGAATTTCTGGAACTCAGGGCCTATGAATCCATCTCCCTACCTTTTAGATGGATGATTATCTAAACCATTTTGGGCCACTGAGAGAATCCTCAATCAGCCACTGAGGATGGAACATGTAATTGACCAGTATTTGCCAGACTATCTTTCAAAGAGTGGGAGTCTTCTAATATTCTCAGGTTGCTGTGATCAAAAAGGTTGGGAAATGTTGCAGAGTCAAATGCACATTAGTCTATTAAAGACTCCAAGATGGCCTATAGCAAAGGGATTTGTACACCTCTGTGTGTGTAATCACACGTTCCCCAAACTGAGTCATCATAGAATGCTGTTATTTGTGAAAAATTATTAGCACCATAGAACTAGTGTTTTGTGGATATATTTTGAAAAACATTATAATTAGAAAAAAGAAGGAAAGGACCTTTCTCAAGTGGGCCATTTGGGGATTTGAGATTAACACCCTTTTATGAAACAGTGAAGTTGAAGAACTGTGGGAATTCACTGGAGAGGAAGATTAATGTGGATTCTACTAGTTGGCAAAAGCTTCCTCATAAAATTTTGAGCCAGGCCTTGTAGAATATGGAATCTGAATAGACAGGGAAAGGAGCCCCTCTAAATTGGAAGAAGAGCATAAAAAATGTTGGGCAAGCAGTTTTTGGCATTTTGGGTGATGAGGGCAGTCAGAAAACCAGTGAGATTAAAGCAGGAATGCAGTCTAAAAATAATTGCTTCTTTAAAACACACACACACACACACACACACACACACACACACACACACACACACAACAAAACAAAACAATAAGTTATCCAAAGAAAGGGAACAGTGGATAGAATGGATATTCATTCATTAATCTATCCATCCATCTAGCCAGCCAGCCATTCAACAAACATATAATAAACACTTTTTATGTTCTAGGAATTTTGCTTGGGGCAAGGTGTTGAGCAGAATCACTAAGATCTATTGAACTCTTGGTTATCAAGGGAATCTATCCTAAGGGCTAGCCTCAATTTCCCATGCTGTATTTCAGCTAATTTTCTTCATTTATTTCTTGATAGGCCTGGTAGGATGAAGACTAGCTTTGTAGCATCCTTCATGTCACTGAGTGGTGGCTCATCTAAATTCATGGAGCTTAAAAAGTAATGTGGGCTTTAAAGTCAGTCCTGGGTTGAATTCTAATTTTTTCAGTTGTGGCTGCATGATGTTAGGGAAATTCTTTAACCAATCTATGCCACTCCCCTCATCTGTAAAATGGGAATTATAGCTTTCTTGTAGAGTTATTATGATGACGGATGAAACATGAAAAAGAGCCCAGCTTTTAGCAACTTCTCAGTAAATGGTAATTTATTATTGGTAACTGTCTACATTTAGTATTTTTTTAATTTGATATAGGTGGAATTGTGCTTTTGTCAGAAGATTTCATTCACTAATGGCCATCCAAGGAGTTTAAAGTGAAACTTTTTCCGGTGCCTACCTCCCTTCTCTCTGAAATGAGCTAGCAATAGGAATTCAGGGCTTGTCAGGTCTGAGGTGTGCAGAGCTAGAACCTTCACACTTGGCCCTTCTTGGGTGGCCCCTGGAGTGGGAAGCGTGGGGAACATGGATTACCTGCTCTGGGGCTGGCTTTGGTCTGGATGTATGGACCTACCTGATACATTGCTCCCTCTGGAATTTTTAAAAAGCAGATTCAGTGTTGCATTTCAACCTGAACCTCACCTGCATTAGCTTGTGGCCCTACCGTGGTAACCTGAGGATCGAGGATTTTTCACAGTCCCCTTTGCTGTGGCCCAGGTGTACGTCCCATTTCTCTGGGCCAAAGCGTCTGATTTCATCTCCCCACCATGTGTCTGTTCTGTGAGCCCAGCGTCTAACGGGGAGTGCTCACTGCCCTGTCGTCCTGGCCTGAATGTTGATAGTGCACAGAGGTACACCACTGAGAGGGCTGGACTTGGCTTTTGACCAGGACAGCAGAATTGCTTGGGAGTAACACGAGTTGAAGGGTAGCCAGCCGTTTGAAAAGATTACTGTATGCTTGTAAGGAATCATAAATTCCTTTGTTAATTTTCTGTTAGGACCCTTGCTTTTTAAGCTCAGATTTCATTCTAGATACTCGACACTGAAGTCGCAGAACTACATGTAGCAGAGAGCTCATTCGCCCTTCCTGAAGGATCCGTTCTCAGAAACTGCCTGTTCTCTTCAATCATCTGAGTCCTTTTCTTCCTTCAAAACTTTCTTCAGAATTCACCCAAGAGCAGAGGGTCTGGTTCTTCTATTTGGTAACTTTGTGACTTTGTGAAAGTTCACTTAACCTCCTCAAACTTTTGTTTTCCTTGTTTCTGAAAAGGGTTAATAATAGTCATCCTTCTTGGGTTGTGGGGTTGCCGGCAGGATTGAATGAGGTCCATGTGACAGGTGAAGGTTCTTGAGCCTGTAAATATTAATTCTGTGCCCTTTTGATGAGCAATGAATGGTGTGCTTCTCTAGACCTTCATTTATTGAAGTGGGTAAAGGGAGGCCTGGGTGGTTCAGTGGTTGAGCCTCTGCCTTTGGCTCGGGGTGTGATCCCTGGTCCTGGGATCGAGTCCCATATCAAGCTCCCTGTGGGAAGCCTGCTTCTCCCTCTGCCTCTCTCTGTGTCTCTCATAAATAAATAAAACCTTTTAAAAAAAGAAGTAGGTAAAAAAATTTGTTTTTGGCACCCAAGCTTCTCTGTATCCTTTGCTCCCTAGGACTCTGCCCTATTTGTGTTAGGTGCCCAGAGCCCAGGGTTGCCAGATGAAGTATAGGATGTCCAGTTAAAGTTAAACTTCAGATAAACAACAGATACCTTTTCTGCTATAGGTATGTACTAAATATTACATGGGACATACTTACACTTATAGACTTACACTAACAATGTATTCATTGTCTGGAATTCAGAATTAACTGGGCATCCTGTCTTTTTGTTTGCTAAAGCTGGGTTTCTGTGTCCTCTAACCCCAATAACAAAACGTGTCCAGGAGAGGATGTGTTTGCCATCTCTTTGTCCCACTGAAGGCAGGGGAGGGAAATTTGAAGTCACTTTAAAATGGAAGCATTAGGCCCTTGTTAAAATAATTCCAGAATGAGCCAGAAGTAGGGAACATGTTTTTCTGATGAACGACCCCTTACAAGAACCCCTAGAATCGGTGGGGGGGGGGGGGGCTCCTGCTTGAACACTTAAAGTCCAGTCCACCCCACTGGCCTGTTATGTTTGTCAGAATCCCACAGCTTCTCTTTTTTCCCACATTGGATCTGAGAGCTCAGTTCACAGGAAGTGCAAGTCCCCGGCTACGACCACCTAGCTGTTTTAAAATTATATATATTTTTCATTTTGGGAAAAATAGCTCTCTTAAGTTTCAGGAGCCTGAGTATTAATTCATGATGATAGCTTTAGGGTTCATTTTCATATCTTTATTAGCCTGGTTCTCTGGAATCCAGGAGATTTATGTAAGAGTTGTGCAATGGCACTAAATACCCTTTCAGGGTGCTCAGAACCAGTTGTCTCCCCCACCCCCAGTTACTCAGAGGATAGAGTCTAGCCTTATCACCCCAGCAGACATTCAGTACCCTGTGTGGCTTGCATCCCCCCTCCTCCCCATTTTTCGGCCAAGTGGATCCTGGGTCCTTCATGCTGGGAACCTCCTCCCCGGGGGCTTATTTCTCTTGTCTGTCTCCAGTTTTTCTAGGTGCTCCAATCCTCACATGTCCATATTCCTGGAATACTAGAACCACTTATCCTAGTCTCCCTCCTTCTTGGGCCTCTTTCCTAGAACTCTCCAGACTGCAGCTCTTTTGGCCCTTGGGATCCTGGTGACATTTACCATTTATGCCCTCCATTTAAAATGATTGATGTCTCATGTTGATGGTCAGATACTCTCTGTCTGTTCTCTTACAGAGGCAGAAAAGTTCCCAGGGAGGAAGAACTCATGCCAGTTTGTACTAACACTTGGCATATTGCCTTGCACATAATAGATGCTTGATTGGTTAAATAAATGTTCACATTAAATTATAATAGTAACTAAATAGTAGGTGTTCAGTAGATATTTGCTCTGGAGTGTTCTTCCTTCCTTCCATGACAGAGAAGAATGTATTATTTAAAAAAAAATCACACATGGGGCACCTGAGGGCTTGGTCAGTTAAGCCTCTGACTCTTGATTTCAGCTCAAGTGGTCCTGAGATCGAACCCTGTGTTGGGCCCCATGCTGGGTGTTTGGGATTCTCTCTCTGTCTCCCTCTGCTCATGCGAGTTCTGTCTCTCTGTCTCTCTGTCTGTCTCTGTCTCTCTCTCAAAAAAAAAAAAAACAAAAAACACCTAAACATCTCTATGTTATTTTTAAATAGGAAAAGGCAAGGGAGGGTACTGACATGTGGGGTGGACTTTTATCTTCTACCTTCCTTTCAGCATTGTTTATAAAATTCAATAAACTTTGCTTTTTTAGATTAGTTTTGGATTTATAAAAAATTGAGCAGAAAGCACAGAGAGTTCCCATATACCCCCTAATTCGCACACACAATTTCCCCATCACTACAGTTGACCCGTGGACAATGTGAGGGGTTGGGGGCACTGACCCCTGTCCAGTTGAAAATCCAGGTATAACTTTTCACTACCAAAAACTGAACTCCTAATTGCCTGTTGTTGACTAGAAGCTTTGCTGATAACATCAACAATAGATTAACACATATCTTTATGTTATATGTATATATTATATACCATATTCTTACAATAAAGCTAGGGAAAGGAAAATGTTATGAAGAAAATCATAGGGAAGAGGAAATACATTTATAATACTGTATTTATCCAAAAAAATCTGCTCATAAGTGGACCTGCACCACTGAAACTTATGTTGTTGAAAGGTCAAGAGTATGTATATATATTTGACTTGTAAGAAAAGGTGAAAAAGACGCAGCATCAGTTCCTGCATATTGAAGCAGGTGGCATCATGGTTAAATGTGAAGGCTTTGCACTAGAGGGCCAGGTTCTAATTGTGGCGGCACCACTGAACCTGCTGTGCATCCTTTTGACAAGTTGTGTAGCCTCTCTGAGCCTTCATTTCATCCTCTATAAAACAAAATCAGCAGTATCTCCTAATTGTGTCATTTGGAATGCTTAGGAAAGTGTTTATCACATGATAAATGCACACAATATGTTAGCTGTTATTATTATTATTATTATTAGAATTCTGTGGTAAAAAATAAATTATAGATTATCTGGTTTGGTCTTATCATGTTGTGAGAGTGTATTTGATTTGGTTCTGTACTGGGGGTCGCTTGGGGTTGAGGGTTGCTCTCCATCTGAGGGGCATGACTTGGAAAGCTGGTAGTTCTGATTGGAAGGAGTTACATAGGGAATCACTACGGTTTGCTCAGTTTGCATTTGCTGCCTGCTTTCAAGCCTTAATAGGCCAGTATACATTCACAAAGGCTGCATTCACAGTGTGCTTATTTATTCTTTATTAATTCAGCTCCACGCTAATGAGCTGTGTGACCTCGGGGAAGAAATTTAACCTCTCTGAACTTGAGTTCCCGCAACCGTAAAATGCCAATAGTCATACTGGCTCTGCCTACCTCACTGGGTTGCAAGACTCATTTAATATACCTCTGCATAATCAAACATATGACACACATGTAAGTAGTAATGATGAATCACTTTCAGATTTGGGGAGGGGCATGGCATTTTCATCCAAAGTTTGCAGATGAGAAAACTGGGGATCGCCGTGTCTCCTGGTAGGGACTAGAATAGAACTCAAGTCTTATCTCCCCAAGTACCTGATAACGCTGAAGAGCATTTGGGTTTCTCAGCTGGTGTGCCTCGCTCTTTCACATTGTCAGGGCTCAAGATTTAAAACTGATCTGTGGGCTTTGTTTCTAGGAAATTGGAGTCCTAGGAGCCCCCTCTCCTCCAGCCTGCGCAAGAGAACACATCTCTTTCACTTTGCTGCCTTACTCCTTCTTGGCTCTTTATAAGTTCTTTCTTTATCACTGCTTATCATATGACTGTGCACAGACAACCGTGAAGCCAACTATTTTAAGGGGAAAAGGGAGGAAGATAGATAAGACAGTGATTCAGAAGCAAGCAGAAAAATGGTCATGTGGTTGTCCTCTTGTGGGTGGGATGTACAGCAGTTTTGTAGACTGTGAGTGCATCCTGAGTCCCTGGAGAGTAAATGAGACCCATCAGACATGTGTTTGAATGCCCTTGCCTGTGTCCAGAGAGGCTTCAGAGCCCGGATGGGGCACCCTTCACTGGGGTCACATGTGTGTGTCCTCATTAGATGTGTGCTCCCGACTGCTGTCCTGACTACCTCCCCGCTCTGTGCCTGGGGCTGTGCTAGGAGGCAGAGGGGCTCTGAAGGAGAGGTCTTCTGTCTACACTCAGGAATATAAAAAGGAGAAATGCCCACTTGAAAACAGTGATCACATCAGTTTTAGAGAGGGAAGTGGATCCTGTCCTAACCTATTGGTGGAAGTGTAGTGACGCCTACACACAGTGAAGGCTGCCATGTGCCTCCTCTAATGGGAATTGGATTTTAGGCACGTGAGCATCATTTGACACTTTCCAAATTTAAATTGGTTAAGAACTTTTAAAACTGTTATCTCTTTCTTGTGGAGGATCCATTTTTTTTCCTTTTTGGGGAAGAAAAGGGAATAAGGGCACATCTTGAGTCGTTTTTCGAACTATGGGTCAGGACCCATCAATTGAGGTCATGAAATCCATTAAGTGGATCTCAAACAGCAGTTTTCAGTATGTAAGTAAAGTAGAACAGTATCGAAATTGTCAGAAGGCATTGCATGCAGGGAGGCTAAATATGGCTTTATAAAACTTCCGTTTCAGTTTTATTTATATGAGTATTATTTATATGATCTTAATACTTACTGTGGGTCTCAGTAAAAATTAAAAAAAAAAAACAAAACTTTGAGAAGCATTGGCCTCGAACAGCTGTTTTAATTTAACTGCTCTTTAGTACCAGTAAGATGGGGAGATGAAAGTAAAGAAGACAGGGTTCCCTGCTACCAGTAAGCTTCCAATTTGTTCACCCAAACAATCCCATAAAGGTAGATGTGTTATGATTGTCCAGAGGAAGATAGATATGGGCTTTGTGCAGGAGGTGGCTTTTGAAGAATGGGTAGGATAGACTGGCTCTGAAAAACCTGCCTGACTATTCCTCAGTGAACAAATCCATAACAACATACGGTGCAGACCTGACCTGGTGAGTTGAAATACTTTATGTTCTCCAGGAGCCCCTCATCTCCTGAAGCCCCTGGCATTCAGGATCAGATAGTGGCGCCTCAGGGGTGTTGGGTTGAACCGAACCGTCAGAAACTCCAGGTTGGAAAGCTCTGCTGATGCCCGGTGCTTTGTGGTGGGTTTCTGCTATGCTGGTTGACACTTCGGCACAGGGCAGTTTTGCACTTTTTGATCAGGAATGTGGCATGTTTGGAAAATAGTGTTTTAACTTCACCCCTTATGTTAATATATTTATTCAAAAATCTGTATTTGTTCTTTTGACTCTTCTGTCATACCTGTGTGGTAGTAAATACAGGTTTTCCCTCTTAATTTGACATCTTAGGGCAGCAAGACCCAGGGAAGTTAAAGGATGAATTGGCAGCTGGGGCAGATGAAGGAGCACTTGGGTTTCTTGGTTTCTAAGATGGGGCTATTTTACCGCAAGTGCACAGATGTATAGTTTCCCAAACACAGTGAGTCCAGGAGCCCCAGGGCATGACCAGAATGTATTGATATCAATACCATTACCTTCAATAATGTATTTATACATTTAAGCTCTATTCAAAAGGCATTCAACTGAATCAAAATTCTTTCCTACCATCATCTTTCCTTCCTTTTCCTTTTCTCTCTCTCTCTTCTCCTCTTAGGGATGATCAAGTGGCAGAAAGTTCTGTGGAATATATTCCCTCCAATTGAAAGAATGTAAAAACCAATACCTAGTAGCAGAGATTCATTAAATTCTCATAGATGGAAAAATATGAGAGCTCAGAATGTAAGGGATTTGGTCAAAGTAAAAAAATGCAGTAGAGACACACAAAATATGAGCAAACAGGCTTCCTGATTCCTAGTAAGGTGCTTGTGGAGCTAACTCTACCACACTGGGCCCAGCCATCATCTATCTGCCATACTATATCACCTACCACCATCCATCTCATCCAGTTTATTGGTTACAGGTTAAGGCCAATACCGTGTGTCTTGAACTTTCAGTAAGTAAGACTGATTTATTTATGTTTTCAATTTGCTCTTCAAGTGTTGACTGAAGTTGGAACACTTTATTAGCCCACCCTTTGAGCTGACAAAAGTTGAAACTTGGCTCTTTGGTTGAAACAGCCATTCACCTGTCTCTTAGGAGTTGGTCTTTACCTGTTAAAAGGATAGTAAAAACTGTGACTCTTGATTTCAGCTCAGATCATGATCTCAGGATTGTGAGATTGAGCCCCTCATGGGAGCTTCATTCTCAGTGGGGAGTCTGCTTGAGAATTTCTTTCCCTCTTCCTCTGCTTCTCCCCCTCTCAAATAAATAAATAAAAATCTTAAAAGATAAACAATGCCATAATCAAATAGATTTGGGAAACAATAGATTAAATAAAGCTAAACATTTATTGCAGGACTTCTCAGAGCCTTAAATATGCTAATTTCCATTAAAATCCAAGATGACAGTTGATTGAGTAGTGTTCCTGAGCTCCTTTGATCATGCAATACTGTTTTGGGGTGAAAAGCTGAGGTTGGACAAGTGTTTTTATATGAAAATAGGGGTACAAAAGAGTCCTCATTACCAAGATTTTCTAAAGGATATTCTAGTAGCTTATCCTTGTTCTGTCTTTAGCTAATGATATTTATAAAGCAGTAGCAAAGCTAATGTTATGGTTTCGAGATACTTCATATAGAATTACAGGGACTGAGGCCAGAAGCCCATGATTACTCTTCTTTCCTGAATCAAGCCAGGCTGAATATTATCCAAGTGCAAGTTAACTCTAGCTCCTTGTCCTCAGACATTATGATACTTGGTTGTTGCTACCAATCAACTCTATTGTGAAGGCATATTTTACTCTTTCATTCCCTTGTGTTTATTAGAAAAGATGGTGAAAAAGCTACTTTCAAAGGTCTGAGTATGATCACCGGGGCTGACTTGTAGCAAAAAAAAAAAAAAAATTGTGAAGGAAGGAAGGAGACAAAGGTCGATTTTACCTTTTCATGCTCTTGAGAGCCCGTCCTAGCCTGGGGCAGAGTCAAGGTTCCTGGGTTCCTTTTGCTGATAGACTCATTTACACTGGGATATAGACACATAATAATGAGTTATCCAGGTTGACATTTTAGAAGAGCGCTGTAGAGAATGACATCTGGGTGACATCTGTGCTTTTGGAATATTCAGATGTCAGTGACAGGTGAAGATAAGTTTTTTGTCAGGAGAAATCTTTCAAAACCAGGCACTCACTTGGACTGAGGCTGTTACTGAGACCATGCTCTATGTCAAGGGCCTGGGTCATCATGTAAGCCTTCAACAGTGGGGCAGGACCCAACTCACCTATGCCGAATGGACATATTTTCTAGACTACCTCCCATTGGAAACACTTGTCTTTCCCCTCTGTGAGGGATTAGTGCTTTTCCACTTGAAAGGAAAAACAGGCCATAAATTACTGAGGAATTTTATGGGACTGTCCAAAGCACAGATTGGAAGCCAAGGAAAAATAAAACTCCAGCTTCTTTATGGAAAGTTGAATGGAAAAGAGAGATTGCTTCCTGAAAAGAGGGAGCCACTGCCTGAGGGAGTAGAGGGGGTGGGGAGACATCAGCAAGTCTATAGAAACTCCTCTTCTGGTGCCCTTGATTGAGTTTGAGTGTTCTGGGCCTCAACCTGATGAACCTGAGGACTCACCTGGCATCACTCGAGCAGGTGGTTGAACGGTTTGGGAAGTGGATGGGAAAAGGGGTTACTTTTTGTACCAAGATTTGTGTGTTTGGATTATGTTTCTTGTAGATCCAATATCTTAATTGATATTTGACCCAACAGGGCAAAGAATTCCCCCAGGGTTTGCATGGCCCTGATTCCAGTTGGATGCTGGTTAAATGTTGGAGAAGGAGAAGAAGGGATGAAGTGGGAGTTTCTGAGGCTGGCTAACCAAAGGAGCAAGCAGACAGATTCTGAAGACTGAACTTCATCATAAATTACAAACAAAGGAAATAGTCCAGAAGGTGGTATGTTGGAAAACAAAATAGGACCAGCATGAAAAAGCACTCTGTAGACACATGAAGCTGTCTTGTTTCCAGAAAATGTTTCCTCCGACCAGGGAGACCCAGGGAGCCCCTCACCATCTTAGTCCAAGCTTTCAACTCTTTTTAGCTCTTTTCCTACAGCGGATGAGCACGGAGCTGGTTTATTTAAGTCTTTGCTTTCAGGCCTTTATCCCATCTTTTACTCAGGCGCGGTGGGGGTGGCACTGTGACTGGATTGGGGAAAATAAATCCAGTCTTTGCACTGTCATCTCTCATTTCGGAATTGGAGTGAATCTAAATGAATCATAACAGTTGCATTTAATAAATTCTTCTGGGTATTGGCTAATTTTAAACCGGTCTGACGAGTTTTAAGGTTCATGTGGTTTGGGGAAATGCAGTGGTGCATTTCCTGCTTCGGTCACCCCTTTATTTCCCTCCTCTCTGGCTCCTTTCAGCATGCTGGTCTAGTGGGCTCCTTATCTTGCTTCATCTTAGGTGGAGGTGGGGGGAGAGGGAGGGGCTGGGCCAAAGGTCAGGCAAGAAGCGCCGGGCCTCTGCTTGGTAGTGCACAGCACTCAGAATTCCTAGGGGTCTTCAGGGAGCTGGCTTGCAGCCCACAGAGGGGCCCGAGTGGGAGGCCACCACCTTCCAGCAGGCTTCATCCAGCTGGCAGGAATGGGGTGGGGGCTGGGAAGGGGGCAGATTCTGCTCCTGGATGGGAACGTATTTCAGCATTGTGCTGCTTTGCCTGCGGGGCTCTGCGTCCACACCGGGCTCTCACACGAGAAGCTTCGGCCTGTCCACACTGGTGTCCTGCCTTGGCTCTGGAATCATTGTGGTTGATGGATGCCAATTGCTATTTTTCTTTGAGACGTTATTTACTACCAACGCGGGGAGCTCTCTGGGGCCTCGGGAGCTTCAAGGAGCCCCAAGCTGGCTTCACTCGAGAAGGTCATTACCAGAATCATCTCCCGTCTCTGGATGCCCCTCCCGCCCCTGATCCTCTGTTGGATGCACAACCCTGTTGACAGCGTCATAGCTCACCTGTGCAGGTTGGGCCAGCAGCTTGTGTTTGATCATTGTTTGCCTCACAAGGCAGGCCTTATAGTGATGGAAGTTTTGCTGGGAAGGAGATTTTTAAAAACCAAAACAAGTACAACAAAACCACTGAAGACATTTTAATGATTCCTTAAACGATACAGGGCCTTTTTCTCGCTTAACACATGCAGTTCAGAATGACGTCAACGAGGACCGTACTTTCACATCAAGGGGATACCAAGTTCAAGACTGGAGTGTGGGCAGAGAGAAGGAGGGTTCTGTCTGGAATCAGTTCTGACCCACACACCAAAGGAAAGCCAGGAAATGGTGCCGGTGGGTGCAAATACCACGGCCTGTTGCACTTTTTGTAGGACACACACATTGTTCTGCTTGATGAAAGGTGGTGGCACAGAAAAGGGTTGTGAAGAGCTCACTTCAGGTTCTGAGGAGGGGTGAGTCAAGGCAGCACGTGCCCTTCCTTCTGTTGTCAGTCACCACTGCCTATCCAAGGAGGGAGGTGTCAAGCATCTCCATCCATTCCTTTTTTTCCCTATTTTCTAGATTATTGATGCAGTCATTCAACAAATCATTAGGGAGCCTCTGGCATGTCCAGGCATCAAGCTAGACCCTCGGGATATAACTAGGAACATGACAGATATGGACCCTGACCTCAGAGGGCTTCCACTCAAAAGGGGGGCAGATAAGCAAAGAGGCAAGTAGCATGTAGTATAAAAATCGCTGAGATGTGTGCCATGGGGGCATTTGAGAGGGGTGATAAACTAGATGTGTGGGGTTGGGGGAGTCTTTTGAGTGGTGAAATTGAAGCAGAGATCTGAAATGGGAAACTGAAAACAGTATACTGTGGTGTCATTATGAAGTGGTGGTAAGTGGAGGTGACTTGGAAGCATGGGGAAGGGTGAGATTTATTTTGTCAGTTGACTTCCTTCCTTCTTTCCTCCCTCCCTCCCTCCCTCCCTCCCTCCCTTCCTTCCTTCCTTCCTTCCCTCCCTCCCTCCCTCCCTCCCTCTCCCTTCCTTAAGATTTAATCCTAGAATCACAAGAGACTACTCTAAGTGCAGTTTGTGAGTTTGGGCTCTATTCCGAGGGTAACAGGGGAGCCAGTAAACAATGGTCAAGCTGAGATATAGCCTGATCAGATTTGAATTTTATCTTCCTGGAGAATAGACCAGAGAGAGATTAAAAAATTAGGGACCTCACAGTAGCCAAACTGTGGAAGGAGCCTCGGTGTCCATTGAAAGATGAATGGATAAAGAAGATGTGGTCTATGTATACAATGGAATATTACTCAGCCATTAGGAATGACAAATACCCACCATTTGCATCGACATGGATGGACCTGGAGGGTATTATGCTGAGTGAAATAAGTCAGTCGGAGAAGGACAAATATTATATGGTCTCATTCATTTGGGGAATATAAAAATTAGTGAAAGGGAATAAAGGGAAAGGAGAGAAAATGAGTGAAAATATCAGTGAGGGTGACAAAACATGAGAGACACCTAACGCTGGGAAATGAACAAGGGGTAGTGGAAGGGGAGGTGGGTGGGGGGTTGGGGTGACTGGGGATGGGCACTGAGGGGGGCATTTGGCGGGATGAGCACTGGGTGTTATGCTAAATGTTGGCAAATTGAACTCCAATAAAAAATTTTTTTTAAAAATTAAATAAAATAAAAAATAAAAGGAGAAAAAACTAAGGACCTGTTGTGATGAGCCAATTAGAGATGCTGGTGGCCTGAAGAGGGAAATCTGCAGGGCTGATTACAGAAGGTAGGGCTGCTGGTGAATTGAAGTGGGGAGTGAGGATGACCAGGATGTAGGGTGAAACCTAGGCTTCTGGTTTTGAGCAGTGAGGTGGCTTTGGGAGCTATTCACTGAGATGGGCGATTCAGAGGAGGGAGTGTCTTTATAGGTGCTGGGGTCTTTGACCACTTAGACAGCTTTGGGAAATTTCCTTTCAGAATAAATAGGCCTGTATAAGGTAGGGAGTGATGAGGATAATTGAAAGGTGAATTAAAGTGATAGAAACTCTGAAGAGGTAGTGGGAACTGAGATGAGCATATTAATGACTTTTTCTGCCCTTTTTACTGACCCTACAATGTAAATCTCAAACTTATTTTTTTATGAGTCTGAGAAATCTTTTAGGACCTAATCAACCAAACAGTTCATCCACTGATCTGGGGGAAAATTTTGTGTCTTTGTTCTATCAAGGGAATTTCTACCCACCTGGCTCCTTCACCTATTTCTTTTTGGTTTTCTTGGGTTGTATGTATATGTGAATACTTCATATTGAAATTTGGTCTCTTTTAAAAAAAGTTTTAATATTCCACCTCTGTTCAGATGGGCCCAGAATATACAATACACTTCTTTTGAATTATGTAGTACAAAATGTTCTTAAAATATCTTTTTTCTAAATTAAAAGAAACCGAAGTAAAGATTTTAGAATTTATTTTGGTGTTTGTTATTGGCGTGTTGTCCAATTTTGGTAACATTAGTGAGGGGTCAGATTTTAAAATGTCTACCATGCTGTTGTATCCGGTAGATTGCAAATGTTTTGCAACAGTTATTGCCAAATCAAAAATGCATGTGTTAGTTTAAGGTGACTAGTCATTTCTAAATTTCTTTCTGATTTTAAGGGCACAGAATGAACTTGAGTCAACCCGAGTATTAAGACAAGTATTAGGTGAGTAAATTTTATCAGTGAGAAGTTAGAAGGCAAACAGATCTGTATGAAGGAGACTTTGGAGGGAACTCTTCTTTCAAAATAACTAAATTATTTACTGTCCAGAAATTTATCCTGGATTAGTTGAAAACTTTTTTCATTTCTTAGAGCTGAAGCTCAGCCTCAGCGGTTGCTGAGATGTCACAAATACAACATGTATTTTAAATTTCAGAAGTCATGGGAAGCGGACTGCATGTATAGGCATTTGTGAAATTTAATGCAAGTAAAATGAAGAGGTGCATATTTCAATTGTTTCTGTTCTACTCTTAATGTACTATCTCACTGTCAACAAGGTTCATCCTTGATGAAGCCTGGACAAGTGGAAAGTTTCTCATTTTGAAGTTTAGTTGTTTTTTAATTGGTCACGCAAAAGAAAGACTTACATTGATTTTGAAAGACAAAACATGTCATTGTTTTTTTCACTAATGCCCAACTTCTACATGGCTGACTGGATATTGTTCAAATTTTCCAAAAGGAAAAAAAAAAAAAAAAAAGAAAGAGAGAGAGAGAGAAACACCCTTATTTTGGATCAGAAACCAGTCATGGAAAATTTCATCCCGAAAGGATAATTTTTCATAAATATGCAAGCAGCAAATGGCAGTGTAGCTACAATACAATCTGCGCCTGGACTTCCACAGACAATCTCTTGCTGTAACCCTAAACTACATGCCCACATATTAGGTGCAAAAGAAAAACCCAGTATTGGAAGCCTAATCATGCATTTCTCCTGGGATTGAGACTTTTTCCTCTAAGACCCCTATTGGGGGAGGCAGAGACTCCTACTTCATCTTTATTCCACATTAATTCACATGTTTTTTTTACACCGTGTCTACTATGCAAAAGGTGGTTTTGCTAGGGAAAATTCTGCCCTCAGAGTTTGCAATTCAATTGGGAAAATAAAGTGCACACATATTAAAATCTAAGTCTGTTTGTAATAAGTGCCAAGTATGTGATGCAGGCAGGAAGCACTGCAGATCTAAGAAGGTCAAGCTCATGGGTGTACGGGCTATGATATTCGGGAAGTCCTGCTGGGAGAAGTGGACCATGAATGATGGGTTAAAAGATGGGGAGGGTTGGAGCTCATGTGAGATCTTTAACACGAAGAAGGGGTAGGAGGGGCTGGGGACTGCCAAGAGCTGGTGAATGTGGGGCCCTGCTGTGGGTTTGTCGATTGACTTCTGTGGGCACTGTGACCTTCCCTCGCCTGGGTTCCTTCCAGCTAGGACAGAGGGCGGGCTCAGCTCAGCTCTTCCAGGTCTGACCGGAGGACTATGCAACCCAAAGGTGAAGTTCCCCTAGAGTGAAGGGTGGGAGAAGTCTATTTTCCAAATGTAGGCTCTGACTATTTCCTACACTTTTATGCCAAGCTGTTAGTTTTGGGGAGAGATTTAACCACTCTCTGTGTAGTAGAGGATTTTGAGAGAGATTGTAATAACTATTGAGAGGCAGAAAGAATCAAAGATTAACAGGAGCGTGTTGGGATGAGGGGTGAGGGTACTGGCTTGAAACTAGCATTGACAGACTCAATGATGGCTGTTCTAGAAACAAGTCATTAGACAAATCATAAGGGGGTGGTTCAGTATTAGGACTATAAAATTCTAGAGGTTGCCAACTTTGAAGAGTTTGAATAGTGAGTGCTAATAAACTTAGGAGGCCTAGTAACATGTTCCTTCCAAGTTAGGAGATTCTGGTATGTTCAGGCTGATAGAATGGGCTCTGTATGCCTCTCTCTCTCCCCCACTAGAAGGGAGAATGAAGAAGATCATGCTCCTGATATCCCAAATATGTGCTAATAGATGGTAAGGGTGCTCGTTCAGGCCTTTAAAGGCACAAACCTGTTTCTTTGACTGGTAGTTTTATGGTGCTCAGTATTAAACATTAAAATTGGGCTGTTGACATGCTCAGGACATGGAGAGCCAAATTGAGAAAGTAAAAGATAAAAACAAGCTGATAAACACAGCCCACTTTTGCCATTAGATGAGAACTCGGCCACTCTGAGATATGCACATACACACATACCCAAAGCATCCTGCTGTTGAGTGATTTTCAGGAGAGAGGAAATGAATTTTAATGAATGTAGATATTATAGAGACTTTCTGACACCTGATACACTTGGACTTGTGAAAATAAATAAGATACGGTTGCCTTAAGGTGCTTATAATGGAAACCAGGCTAATCCACGTAAAACAATCAGAGCATTGTGTTAGACCCTCTAAAGTTCCTATACAACATATTTGTTCTTCATTCAACAGACATTTATTGACTAGCTACTGTGTTCCAGGCACTGTGTGAAGAGGTTAGAAATCCTAACGCCCAAGGAACTTAGGTATTATAGTCTATAGTGTTTTCTTTCTATACTTATAACAGACTCTCCTCATTTATCTCATGATAAGAACTAATTCAGATTGAGTGTCTGGGGCACTGTAGTTCTCTTAAATTTTAGCCAAGTGGGTTTTATTATTTTTATTTTTTATTTAATTAATTTATTTGAGAGAGAGAGAGAAGTAGCAAGAGAGAACATGAGCAGGGGGAGAGGAAGAAGCAGGCTCCCCACTGAGCAGGGAGCCTGATGTGGGGCTCCATCCCAGGGCCCTGGGATCTTGACCTGAGCTAAATTGAAGGCAGACACTTAACCGCCTGAGCCACCCAGTCTCCCCTAGCCAGGTGGATTTTAAATTACTCTTTGGAAATTGGTCCTATTACATTTATCTATAAACCACATCATAAAGTTTTCAGAGTGCCCAAGCAGAAATTTATGTGCCAAAATAGAGGCCAATCTGGTTTTGGTTTTAGTGTGTTGTTTTTAGTGTTTATACCTGTGATTAATGCCACATTTGACTCCTTGAGCCATTTCATCTGTTACTGTGTTCCAGAATGTATCTAGTTCTTTTGGTTCTCCCTCCCTTGGCTTGTGGGTGAGGCCAGGGAGACCAGAAGTGAGGGTTATTTCTTGGTGGCACAACTGCTGTCCCCATGCATGGGCATGCATGGGTGATGCCTTTAGGGCTAGGAGAGGGGCACAGAGCCTGTATTTGTGATAGTGGAGTGACTTGGTCTCCCGGAGCAAATTCGGCCAGCAGTCACTGCTCCTGGAGCACGTATTGTCTGAGTCACTCAGTTGGCACCTGTTACATCCTGTGTTGGGTTATTAGTAACCTTTGCGTGCACTTGTTTCTAGTCTGCAGCCTTACTGCCCCACTGTGTGAACACACAAGGTTTCCTTCCCATTCAGATTCTTTCCGAGTGGTCTTTATGGGAGCAAATTTGATTTGTGTTTTAAATGGGGGGCTTGATTTATGAAAATGTAAGTATTGTTTATTCAAACAATAATGAATGGACTACCTGAACTTACTTTTAAAAAGCTAGATTTAGGGATCCCTGGGTGGCGCAGTGGTTTGGCGCCTGCCTTTGGCCCAGGGCGCGATCCTGGAGACCCGGGATTGAATCCCACATCGGGCTCCCGGTGCGTGGAGCCTGCTTCTCCCTCTGCCTGTGTCTCTGCCTCTCTCTCTCACTGTGTGCCTATCATAAATAAAAATAAATAAATAAATAAATAAAAATAAATAAATAAAAATAAAAAACTAGATTTAGTGACAGGCACTGAGGTGGGCACTTGACGGGATGAGCACTGGGTGTTATTCTATATGTTGGCAAATTGAACACCAATAAAAAATAAATTTATAAAAAATAATAAAAAACTAGATTTATGGAGGCATCATTAACATATAGTAAACTACATGTATTGAAAATGTACAGTTTGATAAATTTGGACTTGATAGCTTGGATTTTTATTAAAAAAACCCCCAAAACATTCAATAAGCGACGATTTCATGTAAGTTTGCCTTAGCATGTACGGTAGGAACTTTCACAGTGACACGCTTGGAGTGGTAAGGGAGTAATTTGGCACCCAGATGACTTTCACGTTGTAGCTGTCTGCCATGGGGAGTTGAGATGCTCCTGGCATGCAGTAGGCATGTGATAAGTCCTAGTCCCTGGAGGTCGTGTGTGTGTGTGTGTGTGTGTGTGTGTGTGGTTGTCAAGTCGTCATTTGTGTGCCCTTTAAAAAAGGAATATTTTACATATTTCATTTATTTTTTGATGGAGGATTTTTTTACTTTTATTTTTTCTAGCTTTACTGAGGAATAATTGACAAAAATGTATATATTTAAAATGCACAACATGATGATACACACACACACACACACACATAGTGAAATGACCCCCACAATTAAATTCATCGACAGATGCATCACTTTATTGTTAACTATTATGCCCTCAGCAACATCAGGCATTTTATCCTCTTGACAAATCTAGCAACGATTTTACTCCCTAAGCGGAGGGATGCTGGCTGGCTAAGTCTCAGCTGGGGTCTCTGCAGAATCTTTCTCTCTGGATCCCTCTTTGATTTTCCTAAGGGCTGAGCAAGTCCTGGGAGGTAATTCAGTGCCAGGGCAGGCCAGCTGGGTTTTAACTGAATCTAATTAGCACCCCCATAGGCTGTAACAATTTCTTCCCCCCAAGCAGTCAGCCAAGTAGCATCAGGAAAGGTGAGACATCTTTCTTTGGCATCATCAGAGAGGCAAAACTATTTTCAGGCTCAGCCTCTGCAAGTCCTCCTTTTCTCGGAAGTAGGGAGGAAGAGAAATACCTGAGAGGCAAGGTGCCAGGAAGTATTCCTTCTAAACCCGACCGTGGGCTTCGAGCAGCAGGACAAAGATGCTGACAATCTTTGCTCTTGAGTACTTGCAGCTCTGGTTGGACAGTGAGATGGGGCCGAATCAAGCCTTCCCACTTCACTGGAGATGGGGAAATGTTTCTTGGGAGCAATATTTATGGCCATGTCAGAAGGCATCTTCTTACCTTGAACAAATCGTTAGAGCTGGAACAGTATACTGATGCTAAAAGAATAAAGTCTAAAAAACAAACAGCCTGCAGTGTTGAGCTCTCCCTCCCCTTGGGTCAAACTCAGTGGGGGTCCCAAGTCTCTGTTGGGGAGTTAGTGGATGCTCCTGTTTTTTGCCTGCCTTGCCTAGTTATATGTTTTCCATTGATGGACAGCTAAATTTGTAGCCAGTTCTCAATCATTTGCGGTACTAGAGGGACAGAAATCATGTGGGAAGCTCCATACACAGGTCAACCCAAGCAGAGAGGATGAAGTGACGTGTGTCCAGGGGCACAAGCAGATGACGCTCAGAGCGGGCAGAGACCATGAGGTCCTGGAGTCCACGGCTGTCATTGGGTGGTCACAGGGTTAGCATTGTGGTGGCCAGTGGTGACCTTAGCCAGAGCTGCGTTGGGACCATGGGCAGGGGCTGGGGGTGCAGGAGCCCGTGAGTCTGCAAAGAGAGCAAAGAGCCAGCCACTTGCACACTGATGGAGGAGGTCCTCCAAGGACCCAAGGCCTTATGAGTCCAATATTTCAGTTGTCCCTGCTCTCCAACAGCATAAATGATTTCAGAGTACGACTGGCATGGTATGGGGGAGCAGGGTTAGGGGATGGGAGGAAGGGAGGAGTTATGGACAAAAGTTGTAAAGTTATGTAGAGATATCTGCATTCTCTTCCTCTCCATTCAGTAAGGTGATGGTCTTTTCCTACCTCGTTGAAACTTGCTCTCAGGAACATGGGCAATCAACCATTTACACCCTAGTGCGACTAAAGTCGGGGGGTTCCTCTTTTCAGGAAGTTTGCCTTTTGGATCTGAGTCCTCACAAGGAGATGAATCAGCAGGCATGATTCTGGAACTGCACTCAAAAGAGCACTGTGAGCCAGCTTCAGGCTGGGTTTTCAACATCTGGAGTTGAAACTGGTTCAACTAGACCCACAGTAGGAAAAGCATTCCGCCTTGTGACACAGGTGCACACATGAGGAGAAATGGGATTAGACTCACCTTACTACCTGAGAGGCACCTGATCCATTTTACTGCCCTATTATTTAATTTAAAAACTGTTGGCTGGCCCTCCTAATTGATATTACCACTCCCAGGTGGCACATTGAACTAGAGGGACCAGGCCCAGCTGCTGTTCTGGGTTTCCCGTGGCAGGGCGCCTAGTCAGTGGGGCCGAATCCCAGATCTCGTTTCCCTTGCCAAGCGGGCTTCAGGACTCAGGCTGGACCTGCCAGAGGAAGGGGCGTCTTTTGTTACATGCATATGGGGCAGGTCATGTGTCTAAGGCATGTATGTGTAGGATTTGTGTGCCCTTACCCGACACCATTTGTAATTTACAAATCGGATTCTTGTGGCTGGTAGTGCCCTGTCAGTAGGCACGATGTGGGACAGAGAAGGAAAAAAGTCACAACTGTGGAGAGGCTTGATCCAGAGAAAGGATGGTGTTATGGCTTTGGTACTAGTTAGTGTATCAGTATCTGGCTTTTCTCTCATGTCTTCCCCTCCTTTTATTTAAAGATTTTATTTATTTATTTGAGAGAGAGAGAGAGAGAGAGCGCGAGCATGCACAAGCGGAGGGAGGGACCGAGGGAGGGAGAAGTAGACCCCCCACTGAGCAGAGATCCTGATGCTGGACTTGATCTCAGGACCCTGAGATCATGACCTCAACCAAAGGCAGATACTTGACTGACTGAGCTACCCAGGTACCCTTTTCATGTCCCCTTTTGTGATCAGAAGATCAGAAGGTGCTAAACCAAGGGGGAAAGAGCCTGTCTTACGTAAACACTGGCCACTGCCTCTTAGAG
Source organism: Canis lupus baileyi (assembly GCF_048164855.1). Taxonomy (NCBI): domain Eukaryota; kingdom Metazoa; phylum Chordata; class Mammalia; order Carnivora; family Canidae; genus Canis; species Canis lupus. The sequence continues at coordinate 50,736,391 of NC_132848.1, forward strand.
AACCAAGGTTTGTCCGAAGAGAAGAGTTAAATCTTTCTGTGTAGGAAAATTAGGAAAGAGAAATGAGGAAAAGAAAGAAATGTGGTAAAAAAAAAAATGAAAATAAATCATAAACTCAAACGTTTTGTTGAGAATATTCTCTGTGCCCGAGATCGAATCAGATGCTATGTGGTGTAAATGGCTTCTTATAGTCACCATGGATTATAATAAATTCTCTAAAAAAAAGGTATTTGCCCATATGCATGAGTGCTCTCATTTGAATTCTATGAATTTCTTCACTTTTAGCTAGTCACTGAGCATAAATTTCCTGACCATAGAGGGGACTCAACTGTTATTCAAATAATGACCATTGTGCCAGGAGGGAGTGTCAGAGAATTAATTAAAGTTAACAAAACATTTGCCAGTTTTCCTGGGGTGAGAGAAAGTTTTCTTTTCCCCCTCCTGTTCTTGATAACACCATGGAAAGCATAGAAGTCTAACTGACATTACTTTCATGTCAGAGTTCCTCATTCACCAAATATTTACTGAATGTCTCTTGTGTCCCCTGACACGAGTAGGCACCTGACCTGAAGCAGAACTGAGAAGGACAGGGCCCTCAGGGAGCAGGGTGGAGGGGAAGGTAAGGCTGACTCCCGATGAAGCATGAGAGAGTGCCCTGAGACCCCCTATAGTGGTGAACAGTGAAGGTTCCACTCAGCATGCACCAGTTAGGATTAAGTGTGTCTGTGACCAGAAGCCTACGTCAGCAGTGGCTTAAAGACACAAGGTTTTATTTTCTCATGGACAAGAACTCTTGATCAGAGCTGATATGTGTTCCATGAAGCTGTCAGAGACCCAAGCTCCAACCAGCTTGCCACTTCATCATTGCTGGAGTGTGGTCCTCACTTGCCTAGTCTAAGATGTGATGGTTGCCAGACCTCCAGCCATCACATATTCATTCCAGAAGAAAGGGGAGAAGTGTATACTTTCTCCCTTTCAAGAAAGTTTGGGAAATATAGCCTTTTTTTTCTAGGCAGTCGTGTGCACAGCAAAAATTCAGGAGGTTTATTATTAAGAAAGAAAGGGAGAATGGATAGTGAGGTAGGCAACTAGAAGTCTCTCCATGAGTACAGTGGTATAGGAAAGCTTTGTAAAGGGCCTAGGAAGTGATTCAGGTTTTCATGGACTGGGTAGGATTTGGATGAGACAGGCTGATGCCCTGTGCACTGCAGACCAGACTCCTCTGCTGTGGCAGAAACACGAGCTCGTGATGGTCCTTCTCTAGAAGTTTAGTTGCTTGCTATCCATTCGTAGATCCCTGACCACCCAGTAACCTGAAGAGGCAAGTTATAACTTAGTGGGTTTTGGTTAGTATTGTTATTGAAAACTTTAAGTACGGGAGATTTTGTAGGTATCATGTAGGAAATCACTCACAGAAGTTCTTAGGATGGGTATTAGTTCCTTGTTTCGTATTTGTCTTCGACAAAACACCCACCTGGCCCTGTGAAGTGTGGCACATAGAGGGGAGGGGGAGGCAAGCAGAAACCCAGGGGGCTCTACTAGGGGGGGAGGGAGGGAGAGCAGTGGGAGGGTCCTAGAGCAAAGTGTTTCTTTCTTCATCATTTCTCTTCTTCTGCTTCACTCAGATCACGGAGTAGAAACCAGCAATTTGATTTTCTCCTTTTTTCTTTTCTTCTAAGGGTTTGCAGACTACAGAGCAAGCAGGATTACGTGGGTTGTTAGGGGTCATGCTGCCATCCAAATGAAGATGTCCACCACGTTTATTAAACGCTGTTGTGTAGGTACTAGCTGATGCTCTTGGACAAGAGAAACAGAGAAAGTATACACAGGTAGGAAGCAAGAGGTGGAGTTACTGTGCGCCTATGATATACCTATGTGATAGTCGGATGATACGCTATTTACTGCAAACAACAAGAGACTGTAGTAAAGTGGCTTGGCATGAAATTAATATAGAAAACTAGCTGTAGAGAAAAACAATCATATAGGAAATGGAATGGAAGCACAGGCTCTATTCATAGTAAGGATAAGTGAGGATAACGAAGATAAACTAGCTCCTAGATATATGTTTATGTATATCTAAACCAGATATATGTTTAAGCAATATTATACATATATATATATGTAGTACAGTACTGACGCCTGAATCGACAGATCAATAGTACAGAATAGAATCTGGAATTGGATACCGATATATAAAAAAAGCTTTGTCTTCAGATCAAGGTGGCGTTTTGTATCAGTAAGGAAATACTGTTTGGGACAGCTGGGTTGCCATCCGGGAAAACAAAATTTGGATCCGTACCTCATTTCTAATGGCAAGATAAATGCCGGATGGATCAAAAATTTAAATATTAAAAGTAGTAGAAGAAAACAGAGAAGTTTTAAAAATCTTGTGGTTGCACGGTCTTGCTAGGTATAACACAAACCCGGATTCATATGTTAATAGGTTAACCTATTAAACAGATTAATATGTTAAATTTCAAAAAACAAGCCCAGGCCTTGTCTGTGACAGCTTCATGGACCATTTTAAGTAGAGTAAAAAAACAGTGAACTTGGAATCACATATAAAATCCAAAAGACAATATCCTTAATTGATTAAAAGCTCTAATAAATTAATAAAAGGTCAACAACACGATGGGGAAAGATAGGGACAGATTATTGACAGAAAAAAAGAAGTAAAGTTAATCTTAAATACATAAAAAGATACTCAACCTACAATAAGCTATTTTTTTAAAGTACCAGAATTGTAAATATATATAAAAAATTATTGAGGGTAGAGGGAAGCAGGCATTCATGCATAATGGGAGCTTAAATTGAAATGATTTCCATAGTGGGTGTTTTGATCATCTGTATTAAAATGGGTATTATTAACTCAATAATTTCATCTCCAGAAGTGTTATCCTTCAGAAATATTTATGTGTAAAGATATGTATGAGAATATTCCTAGCAGTGTCTGAAGATCTTCGTTACCCTGGGTTTCATTTTGCTCATCTGTGAGGGAGAAATAATGATTCTAGTTTGCTGACACTTGAAATGGCTGGTATAAGGGTATTTCAGAAATAAGCGAGGCTGCCTGAAAGAAGAAGACAGGTATTCTCTAAATTTAGGATATTATTCTGGTATTTCAGAAAAAGGAAGAGTCCTAATTATAAGGTAATTGCCCTTAGGTAATTGAAATGCCAGGGCAAAGTCATCCTAGTCGTGCTAGGTTTCTGCTTCCTTCTCTACTCTGGCATCAAACGCTCAGGAAAAAAGAAAAGCTCAAGGAAGCAACTGATGGTTGGGAAGCACTTGGAAGAATTTTGGAGGCCAATGTGGTAGGTAGGGGTGGCTGGTTGCCTTTTTGGCACTGGGCCCCAAGAGATGGAGCCACCTGATCGATGTGCTCCTTACCACATAGGAGCACCAGGCCTGGTCTTCTGGTTTGGGGGAAGCCAGAAAGGGGGAAGCTCCCCTGGGGCCAGCTTTTTGGCTTCCAGAACATGGGGAGCCCTCAGATTTGACATTACATTTACACCAACATTAATTTAACTCAGATAATGATGCAACCTGTTACACAGGCCATCCACATAATCATAGGTAAGGAAATTGCTAAGGGAGGTCCCTGAGCAGCTGGAGGCCAGAAGGAAATATTTTCAAGTAATTAATGGATGGGCAGGTAAAGATTTTTTAATATTAAAAAAAAAAAACCAGGAAAGCCCTAGAATAAGATATCATAGCTATTATTTGTCCAGAAAGCAGCATATAATAGAAAAAGGTGAGCTGAGATTTGTGGAAGTTAAAACTTTGGTTTTAAGCTCATTTCTTTTTTAAAATGCTGTTATAAAAAAATACCATGTTAGACTTCCTTGTTTTTTTTTCCCCCTCAACCCGAAAATAAAGCCTAATAAAATAACCATCTTGGGAGTTTATAAACAGCAGTGGCTACAATTTAGCAAAATGAAGAGAATTTAACTTGGATGAATACATTATGCATAAGAAACAGCATCAGTCTGGGCTTTGTTAATGGCAAAAGCTGAAACCACCAAATGATTGTGTTGATTTTGTGGGTTTCTTGAAAGAGCCCAAGCATTTAGAATCTCCCTGACTTATGTAACATTCCAGCTTGCATTGGTTAAGTCAAGAAAAAAGGCTTGGCGAACAAGATTTCAAATAAAGCTTCCTATCTGGGTTGGAAGAATGTACTCTAATTATTTGTTAGGATAATTTTATATATTGCACCTATAGCAAATGAATCTTGGGCTCTGTATCAAGTGCATTAGCTGAAGAAGCTGTCATATCAGAAGGCTTCTGAAGTGACTGTATGAGGCGTAATTCATTAGTCGCACATCAACGGTAGAAGAGAATCAGTGTCGACCTTTTTGGGGAGCTCACGTTTCAAAGCAGCTAGCACTGGTGTGGCCAGAACATAGGAGCAGGAGGGAAAATGAACAGAATGTTGCAGGCAGGAATGGGCAGAGGTGTGCTCTGTTTAAAGCAAATCCCATAAAAGGAAAGCAGGGTTAAAGAAACCTAAAAAGCCGGGGGATCATTTCCTTGGTTTTCATGAAGGGAGTGATTTAAGCACAGCTCTTGTGGCAAATTGAGAATAGAATTTGATTTAAAAAGAAAATCTGGATCACAGATTCTTTGTTTTAAGCATGGAATGTAAATGAAATGAATGACGGTGACACTTCGTTTAACTGAGAAGTCAATTTCAGGTAACCTTAGGGAACCAGAACATGACTATGAATAAGGAGACACTGTGGAGGAGTAGAAAGAACAGAATGGAAGGACCAGCGGTCCAGCCCCCCCCCCCCCCAGCCTCAAGTCATTCTTTCAACTGTGGTTTCCTCACTGGGGAAATGAGGGCATTAGATGATCTCAGGTCTCTTTGCTGAAAATTGAAAATGTGTAATCTATGCCTTATTTGTATTTATATGTTTATTTATCATATTTTTAAAGGATTAAATATATACACATCGTAAGGAGTTCACATCATAAGGAAAAAGGCAGATGGTGAAAGGTTAGCCTTCCTCTTACCCCAGGCCTCCAGGGCCCTCTCCAGAGGCAACCACTATACCAGTTCCTTGTATATCCTTCCGGAAATATTCTGTAGGCATATTATATAGATATCTTTTGAAAACGAACGAGATAATTGGCGTTAACACCATCCTGCTTCTTGCTTCTTTTACTTAACAATTTTGGAAATTGTTATGATGGGCTCATATTGATCTACTTTCTTCTTCTGAAAGACTCTACAGTGTAGTAATCCACAGTTCAATAATTAGTTTAACCAGTGTCTTGATGAATGGTCACTTTATTTTCATAGACTTTCAGTTCCCTGCAGCTCTGAATTTCTATGACTTTAACATCTTGGTTAATACGATGTCTGAGCAAGAAAAAAAAATAGTTGTTACAAATCACATGTTCTGTTCCTCGTGGCAGATAAAAGTGCACCCATTGTCAGGCGTTGACCGCAGTCACGTGTGGGGCTGACGAAGGTGAGCGATGAACCCCCCATTCCTTAAGTCTTTGGAGGCAGGAGATGGAAGTAGCATAAGGTTGGGCCTCTTGCCTTGTCATTTGTACCCTTGAAAATTGCTGTTCCTGTTGATGGCTGGGTCACTGGTAAAAGGCTAAATCAGATTTGAGACAAAAACTGAACTGCCTTTGAAAATGATAGATACAAGGGTGCCTGGGTGGCTCAGTCTCAGGTCATGATCCCAGGGTCCTGGGATCGAGCCCCACATTGTCAGGCTCCCTGCTCAGTGGGGAATCTGCCTCTCCCTCTCCCTCTTTCTCTGCCCCTCCTCCCCACTTGTGCTCTCTCCCTTTCTTAAATAAATAAATAAATAAATAAATATATATATATATATATAAATTCTTTTAAAAATGATAGATACAAAAAATAATAAAATGATAGATACATATTAGAGATTTTTCATTTAAAAAAAAGTCAGAAAAAAGTAGAGCTACAGAAGAATCCTTGAACAGAGGGCTAAGCACATATATGCGAGCTGGAAGTGCAGGAGTTAAAAGAGAATCAGGGAGGCGAGGGCACGAGTGATTTCCCTTGTGTGTCTAGTGATCAAGTGACGAGACAAACACACTCTCGAGGGTGTGGAGCGGGGGCGAAGGACAGGCAATCGTAGACTGCCCAGGGCTCTTGCCATTGAGGAACAAGTGACCAGCAGCATGGGCCATGCTTGGCAACCCGGGGCTGACGAAGCACCAGCAAAGCAGGGACACTGCACATTTATTTGGCAAAGAATTTTATGTTTCTTATTTACCAAAAAGCCTCAAAGTAGTCCTCATGAACTTTATGGGGCTTCTTTCCCTTCCGGCTTAATATGAATTTTATTTAAAATCACACACATAGACAGCACCGAGTTTTCAGGATTGAGCATCTAAAGGCTGGACCCAGGCCGGGAGCAGGGGCCTCTGGAAACCAATGAGCCATGTCTGGCAGTGCCCAGACTACACAGTTCTCCTGTCCAACCTGTTTAGGGAAGAATGGACCATTTGCATTTTTGTGGCAGGGATAGTAGTTTTGCTACCCCCAAGACTTGGTTTCCTCACAGGAACAGAGCTAGGCGCACCTGCTGCTGCTCTGCTGTCTCCAGAGAGATTGTGGATTTTCATTGTGACTCACACGTAGTATTTATGGCCACCGTGCTGGTAGCAACAGACAGACTGAGCGACACAGGCTCGGAGAGTGTTTCCCCTCTTTCCATTCAGAGGTTTTTCTGGAATGCCCCTGATGTGCTGGTTTTCAGTGTTTGTTCAAGAAAGGAAAGAGAGGACAACTCACTGTCTGGCTCCCTTTGCCACCTTCTCCCGGCCCTGTTCGTTCCTAAAAGGCATTTGGTTTGAGTGTCCACTTGGTTGAATTGAAAGCATTTCGGTGTCAGCACTGACATTGTGATAATTATGCTCTGCTTCACTTTTGCATGTGAAGAGAGATACTGTCTTTATCAGCCTCTTCTCCCCACTCCCTTTTAGCGAATCTAATTTCTGCTGGCTGCTATTTGAAGTCATTAGCTTAGTGGAACAGGGCCCGTGCTAATGAGTACAAGGTCACGGCTTTGCACAGAGGAAGGCCTCACTTTTTTGCAGAGGACACCTGCAGGCCTGGCCAGCTGGTTTGCCAACGTTTCCATGAGGTCTGGGGAGGCCGGGTGAAGAGGGTACAGGTGGCTTACACTCAGCCCATCTCTTTCTCTTTCTGGACACAAAACGCACATCTGAGGTTCTGGTGATTACAGATCAGTAATCCTGTCTTGGGAAATGACGGTTTAAATATGAATATACATTTCAATATAAGATATCTTTTTTTAAAATCTGCACTCATGGTAAAAGCCCCTTGGTGTGCATGGTTCATTTTTGTTCACGATTTCACCAAGAAGTTAACGAGTTTCCAGAATTCCGTGGATCCCGAGGGTCTACAGAGAGGAATCAAGACATCATTCCCATCGGTCTTCATCTCCTAGGGCTGTTGCGCAGAATCACGGCAAAATTTATCCCCTCAAGGTTCTGGAAACTACAAATCTCAGATTAAGGTGTTGGCAAGGCCACACTCCCTCTGAAACCTGTAGGGGAATCCTTCCCGGTCTCTTCCAGCTTCTGGTAGCCCCAGGCGTTCCTTGGCTTGTGTCAGCAGAGCTCTAGGCTCCGGCTCTGTCTTTACGTGGCTGTCTTCCCTCACACTGTCTTCTCTCTTACAAGGACAACCAGTCACTGGACTAGGGCCCACCCTGATGACCTCATCTTAACTTGATTGTATCCACTAGGGCCCTATTTCCAAATAAGGTCACATTCACAGAGATGTAGGACTTTGACACAGCTTTGCAGAAGCACATTTTACTCCATAATCCCAACTGTCCTCAGGAAGTTTCCAATTCAGTGGAGAAAGCTGATAGGAAAGGATGGTGAAATCAGTGCTAAAAGAGGCTTGAGTGCTGGGCTGGAAGAGTCCGGGGGAGGACACACACACACACATGCGTGCACACGTGCATACACACACACATATACACAGGCGCACACACACACATACATATACCCCAGCCAACACCAAACGCACATTGATAAGTTATAAAGGCTCCGTGGATTATTCCCTCGTGTGTCCTTGAAGGAGAGGTGGATTCTAGTTATAGAGAAGTGGGCAGTGAAGGGCATCTCAAGCAGAGTGTGAGCGAAGTTATGAAAGCCCACTTGCTCAGACCTGGGAAGAAGGATGCTTCTTGCAGAAATAGGAGGGAAGGGTTAGAGATCTGGAGACTAGACACTAGTTGAGAGATCTGCTCAGGAGGGCCTACAGTCGGAAATGGTGGAATGAGAAGTCAGGGAGAGATCGTGAGGAGAGGGGTAGCGGCGGGGAGCTGATGGAAGGTGGCAATACATGGGTAGAGGGAGATGGCCAGAGGACTTCTGGTGGGGTTGGCTGGGAGGATGGTGATGCCTTTAGACAGGGGGGGAGCTCGGGAGGAAGTCACATTTAAAAGGGAAGTAATAGTTTGCTTGTTGGTGTGTCAAGTTTGAGATGACCTGGAAAGGTCCAGGTGTAGATATTCAGCACTGAACTAGAAACTTGGGATTGGCATTCTGGAGGAGGGGTCCAGGTTGGGGGCAGTGATGCCAGCGTGATAGTTGGAACCATGGGAGCAGGTGAAGTGGATCTGAGGGTGGACCTGAAAGGCCACGGGAAGCGAAGCAGGGCCCAAACCTTGGGAAGATCGCAGAGGAGGGATAGGGGACCGTGTAGGCTGGAAAGGTAGTGAGGAGGGAGAGTGGAGACAGTAATACCCAGCAGGGCCATGTCCAGCTTTGAGTGAACTGAGGAGAATGAAAAATAAGGAGACTGTCAGGGCTGACATTTGATGTTCTGAGAGGCTGATTGCGAGTAAACCCTCTCCGGGAAGTGATTGGGGGCAGAAGCCCAATTGCAGGAGGTTAAGGGGATGAGCAGGAGATGTGGAAATAAGGCAGCAAAGCATAGTCTGTCACTCTTGAAAAGGGGAGAAGTGTAGACTGTTGTCACTTCTTGGCAGGGAGAAGGGAGATGGTGGTGGTGATGGGGTTATCTGGGGAAGCAGAGTCAAAAGAAGGAATAGTTAGGAAGATAGAAAAGAGAGGATAATTGCTTAATGAGCGAAGTTCTAGAATAGGTGGCAGGCTGTGGATCGATCGCAGGGAGAGAAGTTTAACAGACTCTCAAGGGAATTTTGAGAAAAATATAAGTGAATTATATAGTGAGCCTGAAGTCTGAGTCTTAATGGAGATTTTTAATCCACGAGACTCACTCATGTGGTGGGGTCCACAGTCCTCCCTGAAGACTGGAGAATGAACTAGTTGACCGGTGGACACAGAACTTTGAGATTATTGACCTCTGCTGTACCCTACTGTGGTGGACACGGAAGGCTCCCACCCCAGCTCTAGTTGCTTTCCCATAGATTGTCCAGCTTTTTCATTTTATGGCTGTTTCCAAAACTAAAGGATCACTTTTACATCCCAGATAGGCTTTCTCTGACCCAAGAACTAATACCAAGTAAAATGTCTCATCTGGGAAACAAAAGTGCTGTAGGAGCGTGACCTGGAAATAATAACTGTTTTCCCTCTGTCACCATCCAGAGAAACAACTCTGTTCTTCCCCTCATTCTCTGGATCTGAATTCTAGAGAACTGGATCTGGATCTAGAGAATAAGGTAGGAGAGTGAGGTTGGGTGCAGGAAGCCTGGCCTATGTGACCACAGCCCTTCACCATACTTATTAGGTACTAAAGGCGTCAGCCAGTCCAGCTCCATGCTAAGTGCTAATACATACAAGCGGGATGGGCTTCCTGCCTTCATGGGACTTACATGGGACTTAGAGCCTATGCCACACTAGTGGAGGAGAACACAGTTCCCTGAAATATGCATGCATGCAAGTTTGTGGTTCAGAGAGGCAAGGCAAGGGCCGTATTGGCTAGAGTGGTTGAGAAGGGCTTCATGGAAGGTAGGAGTAGGACTTAGAATGATGGGTGGTTTACACAGATAGGTAAGAAATGTAGAAGCATCTCAGGTTGATGGCTAACACGTTGGCATCAATGAAGCACATCAGTGGGACAAGAAGACTGGTTAAGTCTAGAGGGGATTGTATCTGGGAGTGGGTTGTGATCAAGTAGGATGAATCCGGACCGTGGAAGGCTTTGAGTATAGGGCTGAAGACTGTAGACTTTTTTTTTTTTCTTTTCTTTCTGAGAGAGACTGGGAGCTACTGGAAACTATAGAAAAGGCGTCACATGAGGAAGCCTGGGTTTTGGGAAGAGGATCGCCTCTCCTTTCTGCTTCAGCTTGGCTGCGAAGAGCTAACCGCCTCATGCAAGATGCGTTGGCTGTCTTCCCTGCCCTTGTGGAACTCACGTACAGGGAGGACAGTTCTTCCTCTTTCTGTCAGGAAACTTCCCCCAGGAGCTTGGATTTATTCCTCCAAACTGTGCAGAATGTGGGTTATTGAACATCTTGGGAGGAAAAACCTGGGTTTTTGTTTTTTTTTTTCTTTTACCCTCGACATTGGTCTCTTCTCCTTAGCCTTTAAGGACCTCGATAACATTCCTCTTCAGATTTTCCCTATATCCACAATGAGTTTTCGGAAACCATCACCACTCATGGAAGACAACACAGTCCCAGCTGGCGGTTGAGAGGCTGACTCCCTTCCAGTCCTTCTCTCCTTTCCTGCAGGGAGATGGTGTGCGTGTTAGATAAATGCACCGCCACTTAACGAAATAACTGCCCATCACAGAGCTCCTTGAAGAAATCCTAAAATAACAATAAAGGAACATGTGCCATACTTGTGGGAAGCAAGGGCTTTGTGGGGAAGCGGGTGGAGAGCAGAGAAAAAGAACAGATTTTAATGTCAGGCTGACAAGAGTTTATTATACACATCAGTGGTTAAAATAATTACTTTTTTTAAATTATGAAAAAGGCATTCTGGGGCCCTGTTAAATATCAGCTACAGCTGCTCACAGTAGATTTGCTGGGGCCACCAGAGACACACCTTGTTCCAGATCCCAGTAGGAATTTTGGCAAGAGGCAGCAGAGCGCACCCATGGCCTCCTTGCCCTTACATTTTGAGTTTCCCATGAGGTGCTTTGTGTGTCCTTGCTCCCCTGTTGGCTTCCTGATTTCCCCGTTTCACATCTTGGGTATGCTATCGTCTTCCCACTGCATTCCATCTTCTCGCGGCTCCTAGGGAGAGAATCCGTGCTGCCACATGGCAGGCAAAGGTGCCACCTGGCATCATCTTTTCATCTTCTTTGAAAAAATTGAGGCCTTCCTGGAATAAGCCAAAGGCCTGACGGGGAGCTGCCAAGATGGTGGGGGTGAGCAGAGATCTGAGAACCTGTACCTGAGTCTTCCACCCAGCTAGAATCTTCTCACAGAAAGAGATTGTTCCGCACAGTGAAATCTGGACACCATGTGACCTTTTGTTCCAGCATCAGGCTTTTTGTTAGATTTCTAGGCCCATCACGGAGCTTGAAAAGGCAAAAGCTCTAGTACTTTTGACGATGCAGGTGAAGACCAGGAGATGATTGCTCAGGACACTGCTTGGGCACATGACGGATCATGTGACCATACCACCCTAGTCGCAGATCCCTTCTTCTCTTCCTGGGACCCCAAACCCCACCTTCCTTTTTATTCTGGACCTCCTGTCTACCTTGGTTTCTGTACTTGCCAAAAAAGGCTATGTTTGGTGGAGAGCTGAAGGCAAACCCTTTTATGGCCACTCTTCCATTCATGCACATGGTGACACAGGGGATTATCCCCAAGATCACAGGTGGATTTTTCTCTAATACTCAAAGATGCCTCCATATGAAATGATGCTCTGATGTAGCTGACAAGCGATTTCTCATGTCAAAGCCAGTGCTCTGCCTGGGAGAGCCTGGGAGGTGAGGAGGGAGTGCTCCCTTCTGGCCTTATCCTATCCTCCTGGCTGCCTACATTCTGCTTGGCTCTGATCCTGAAGGATTTTATTTTGGAGCTCTAGAGAACTGGTCTGGCTGACATTATTGTCTTTGTGCCCCCTAAAGGTGCTCTGATTCTTTATTAGTCTTGGCCAAAATATGGGTGAAAATCCATTTTCTTCTTCATTTAGCCAGGACAGATATGGACTTTTACTGTCAAATATAAACTAAAACAAAATCAGAGTAGAAACAGCAAGCAGAACCTTCCAACAAAGCACAGAAGTGAAGGGCCGACATAGACTAGGCTTCTGCTCTTAACTTGGTGTGCACTGATTGGCACCATATCCAGCCCCTCTTTTTCACTCTAGACCTGGTTACCTCACACCTCAGATGGCCTCCTACAGGGGCCAGCATCACCTGGAGGCCAGAGGCCCTAACCTACCTCCATTCCCAGGAGCTGACTGAAGTAGACTCCTGATTCAGAGCCCCACCCTCACTTTGGGGGTCTGTACTGAATGGTCAGAACAGCTCAGCTGACCACCCAGTCCCTGGCAAGCTTTTTTCAGATGAGCCAGCACCCAGATATTCCTGCAGGTGGGTAGCCTTTGTTCCCAGGGTCTTTAATTGTGTTTGTATTTGTTTTCTGCATGGAAAGGAATCAAGAACATGTCAACTCTTGGAGCACTTTATTCTCAGCCAGAGTGAGTGGAGTACAGCCTTTTGACAGAAGAAAGAGACCAGGTTCCAAAGAGCTGCGGAGCCTGTGTCACCTCATAGGCTTATTTTCCATTTCCAGGCAGCTACGATTAGAGCAGATATCAGTCTGTGCTGGCTTTATCTTCCACATATGCTCTGTTGGGTGCCACATGCAAATGCAACATTTGGCTGCATGTCTGGCAGCCTGCACGCATTTTGTGGGCAAGCTTCTGGACCAGTGGTTAAAAGAGAATTTTGCGTATGATTACCTACTATATAGATATTACGTTAAACTGTCCAGATCACTGGTAGGTGAATTTGATGGAATCTTTTCCTACCAGAATCCCAAATTGTATTTAGATTCTTATTGTAGTAAAGTTAATGCAATCTGGCTTGGTAGAAAACATAAATCTCCAGCTGGGGGAGTAAAAGGGAGGGCAGTTTGGAGGGAGTGTCCCCAGTTACAGGAGGGCCTGGGGCCTGGCTCCCTGAGAGGGCGGGGTGGGGGTGACAGGCTTGCTTTTGCTCAGCATCTCTGCTAATGATGTGGAGCTCAGTAAACAACAAGTTAATGGACTTCCCAGATATGTGAAGTTCTGCAGCTGTTGCAAACAGCAGTGAGCACAGAAAAAAAAAAAAAAAAATATAAAGGAAGAGAGAAAGGAAGAGGAGAGGAAGAAGAGGGGAGAGAGGTCAGCAACGTAAGCCGGAAATGAGGATGAGATTCAGTTTTTCAAATCCAAATTCTTGTAATCTGGGCTTGATGGAGAATGCATGGATCCTAGGAACTCATCTGGAAAAGCAGCCAATCTGAGAGAGCCCCAATGGTGCCCAAGGGCAGGCGCGTGGATGTGAGTGGTTTCTTAGGGTCCGGCATGTGTGTCGAGGTGAACAGAACAGGCACTACATAGGGATGCATATGTGCTTGCACCGCTTTTAAGAGAATTAAAAATCCAGGACCTTAAAATTCACCATTAGTATGAGGCAAAACTTACATACCACCAAGGGAGCGGTAACAAATGATGCCTTATTGGCTCATTACAAATCTGGCCCCTGGTTTTATCTCTTTAGCTTCATCATCAATTTCTATTTTTACTGGACACACTACACCATGGGCAAATGGTGTGGTTTGCTGTTCCCATAGCATATTTTTCTTTTCCTCTTCTTGGAAGCTCTGCCTCAGACCTCCACCTACAGCCTTCGCAGGCAGAGGAGAGGCTTCAGCCACTCCCCAGAGATGTCACCCCTGCACCCCCCACCCCAGCAGCCCGTTTGTACTTACCTCTGCTGGGGCGTTTACCCCTCTGCCTTCTCATTTGATTTCTTGTCTGTGTCTCTCCAGAGTTAAGAGGCTGGACTGTAGGAATGAGATAGGCCTCTTTCTTCCTGCTTTATCGATTCCAATGTCTAAGATGGTTCCATTGCCACTATGAGAACTCAGTAAGGGTCAACTAGATGAGGAGGTGAGTGACTTATCATGAGTTTCAGGGTGAAGGAGTGTCCAGATGGCCTTCCTTGGTGGCACCACCCAGAGCCCGTTGGTTGGAGGGGCTGCTGGTTGGGAGTAAGGGGCCAGTCCCCATGCTGGATCACTGTGACACACCAAACTTGCTTTAGCAGCAGTGACTGTTTAAAGCTGATCCCAAGGAAGCTTGCCCTGTTTTTTGTGGTCCTGAAGATTTCAGAAGCAGAGTTGGTGTGGTCCCCAGGGTTCGGTAACGTGTTAATAGTATGAAATTGACTCCTCAGAACATAGTGGCTGCAAGGTGGCTGTGTTGGTGCTGCCAGCTGTTGGGGGGGGGGGGGGGCGGGTGAAATGAAAACACCTCTTAGGACCCTAGAAAGCTATAGTGCGAATGTTGCCTCTTGTGTCTGGTGGGAGGTAAGACACTTGTTTCGCACACTGATGAGGGCTGGATGCAGGGGGAATTTAGTGGGGAGCACTGGGTGATGGCTCTCTGGTTCTGAGTTGCCAGCCACAGGCTGGGCTGTAGAGGGGAGGCAGTGGCTGGGCCCAACCTAGGAAGGTGGAAGGTATGGGTTCCAAGGTTAATGCCTGTACTTAGCTAACCAGAATGCTTGGGACTGAGCATAAAATGGTTACTTGTGTTTTCTTTCCAGGAAGCAGAGGACAAAGCTCTGAGCCCCTCCTTGAGAGCCAGGGGCTGTGCTAAGAGTTGGGGGGAACATAGCTGTGGGCAAAGCAGAGAGGGGCTTCACCATCTGGGGGCTCTCAGGCTGGTGGCAGAGAGAGACATCTATCAAACAATCCTGAAACAAATGGAAAATTTCAACATTGATGGAGGGCAGTGAGGGAGACAGAGATGGTGTGCAGAGAGCCCAAAATGGGTTGACATGGTCTGGGACCTCAGGGAAGGGTCCTTGGGGGCGGGATGCATGAGCCACAATGTAAAGGAGGAAGAGGTGTAGTTGGGTAAAGAAGGGAGAGAAGAGGCCTGAAGCAGAGGGAATGGAAGGAGCGTTGCACTGTCAACTTCAATGGGAGACATTTCTTCCACATATTCGAGCCCATGCTTCTGCTAGACTGAGAACAATTGAGGAAATGAAAGTGAACTTTGCTTTGGCCGGGACCTTGTAGGACCTTGAGGTCATCTCATAGGTGGCTTTTACAAGTTGAATTATGTCCCCGCCTCCCCCACTGTAAAGGTGTGTGGAAGCCCTAATTCCCAGAGTCTCAGACCGTGACCTTACTATTTAGAAGTAAGGTCTTTGCAGATGTCATCGATTTATACTGAGGTCATTAGGGTGGGCACCAATCCGGTGTGATTGGTGTCCTTATAAAAAGGGGAAATTTGGACTCAAAGACAGACACACAGGGAGAAGAAAGTTACATGAGGATGGAGGTGGGAATTGCAGTCATGCAGCCAAAAGCCAGGGAGCACCTGGGGCTGCCCGAAACTGGAAGAGGCGAGGAAGGATCCTCTTTTAGAGGCTTTGGAGGGAGCACAGTACTGCCCACACCTTGATTTCAGACTCCTAGCCTCTGGAGCCGCAAAAGAACACATTTCAGTTGTTTTAAGCCACCCCATTTGTGGTTGTTTGTTATGACAGCCCTAGGGATCCCAATATAGTGAGGAAGGAAGGAAAACAAAGGGTCGTGTTTGATTAAAGACAATACATTTACACCTAGAACAAAGCTTGAAACATAACGGGTGCTCAGTGAATAGTGACTATTGTTAGCTTATTGGGTAGAAAACAGGGGCAGATGCCATTTTGGTTTTTGAGGTGTGTGTGTGTGTGTGTGTGTGTGTGTACTCTTTTTGTTTTTGGAAAAACTGGAAGTATTCAAAGGTTAAATTGGGCTGCCTAATGTGTATATAACATGAGTAGCCACTCTAGAGAATTGCTGATGCCATAGTGCTAAAAAAAAAAAATGCTGCCATCAGTCCCCCTGTGATGAGACCATCAGCCCTTTATCAGAGGACAGTTTTAAAGTGCAGGTGCAGGGGGGCCTGGGTGGCTCAGTGGGTTAAGCATCCAACTCTTGGTTTTGGCTCTCATCATGATCCTAAGGACATGAGAACGAGCCTTGTGTCAGGCTCCACACCCCACATTAGGCTCCATGCTCAGCATGGAGTCTGTTTAAGTTTCTGTCTCTCTCCCCCTGCCTCTTCCCACCACATTCTCTCTTTATCTTTCTCAACTAAATAACTAAATCTTTTAAAAAAACAAAATGCAGGTGCACTGGGAGGTGGGTCATAGTCACCTACAGATTCACTAACAGGTAAATGACTGATCCCAGATCATTTTTAGGGAGCAGTTTTTATCTAAAGAGGGGAGCACGCAGAGCCTACCAGGGCAGTAAAGGTGTGAGGTACAGAAGAGGGCATTCCAGAAGGACGAAGGCAGTGAAGAGAGCAAGTTTTGCTCACTCACAGGGTTAACCTAGGTATGGCCCCAGGTGAAAGCAGAATTTTTCCTATTGGCCCAAGCTACTTTCCATTCCCACTTAAATTCCAGGCTCATAAACAATGTAAAACACCCCTTACATTGGTGTTTTAGAAAACATCTGGATTCTCAGAGACACTGATGAGTCTAGATTATTTCCTTCCTTTCTCTCTTCGTAACTGAAATTTAGGAATCACCTAGCAGATACAAACCAGAAACCATATACAAAGAGTAAACCAGAGGCTCCTGAGTTACACAGTTGGTTAAGCGTCTGACTCTTGATTTCAGCTTTGGTCGTGATCTCAGGGTCATGAGATTGAGTCCTGCATTGGCGGAGCTCAGTGCAGAGTCTGCTTAAAATTCTCCCTCTCCCTGTACCCCTCCCCCTGTTCACCTGTGTGCTTTCTCTCTGTCTCTCAAATAAATAAATAAATAAATAAATAAACAAACAAACAAATCTTAAAACAGAAACAATCAAAGAATAAATCTGAAATGGGGAGTTACACACTAAAGCAAGAAAGCAGAGATCAAGCTGGTTTAGTAGCTGCCGAGGATGCTTTGGTGATGAGGAAGCTTTGCTGTCAGATGGCCTGGGGCTCCAGTCCCAGCTGTTGGACAAATTCTTTGCCTTTTCTCAGTGTCAGTTTCCTCATCTGTTAGAACGAGCTATACCGCCTGCCACTCTAGGCAATTCTTTAGTGGTGATCACATGAGATAGCATCTGTGAGTGGTCCAGGCAGTTTGTTGGAAGTGTTTACTTTGAGCTGTGGGATTCATGTCTCCTGAAGGCTGATATCTGGGATCTAGTTCATCTTTTTCCTCTCTGCTTTTTTTTTTTTCCAGCTCTGTCGAGGTACAGTTGATGAGAAATACAGATATTGAACTGCACAATGTGATTTTTTTTTAAGGTGTGTGATGTAGTGATTTAATATGTGTAGACTTTGTGATCATGGTGAATTGACTGTGAAGTGATTCCCACAATCAAGGTCGTAAACACACCCATCACTTCACATGCTCATGTTCACTGTTTTTTCTTTTTCTTTTTTCACAATGAGAACACTCAAGATCCACTCTCTTGGCAAATATCAAGTACAATATTAACTGTAATCACCATGCTGTATGTTAGATTCCCAGAACTCATTCATATTATTATTGGAAGTTTGTACCCTTTGACCAACATATTCCCATTTCCCCCATGACCCTGGTAGCCATGGCTCTACTCTCGTCACTTACGAGTTGGACTTTCTTAGATTCCACATATGAGTGAGATGGTACAGGATTTGTCTTTTTCTGGCTTATTGCACTTAGCATAACTTTGCCAGGTTCATCTATGTCATCACAAATCGCAGGATTTCCTTCTTTTTTATGTCTGAGTAGTATTACCTGTCTATATACATTTAAAAATCCATGTCCTTTGACAGGTACATAGGTTGTTTCTGCATCTTGATTGTTTAAAGCATCTGGACTTGAATGAGCTTTAGCCAATGTTCTACGACAGTGGTATCCAAATTTTTAATATTTTTTAGTAGTAGGAAATCCCTTCCTCTTTTCTTTTTCTAAAGAAGTTCTAGGGGAACCCTAGCACATAAAGTAAATCTAAGGAGCTCCTCTTGTTGAAGGCAGGGCAAAGTATGCCTCTTCTGTCTCATTCCCTGTCCTCATCACCCCTTGGACAATACCCTCAGAGGAACTGTTCAAAAATGTTACACTGAGAAAGAGACTTTTATTTTTTGCTTAAAAATTTTTTTTAAAGGAAATTTGTCCTTATTTTTAACTACAGATCTTACAGTTTAGCTGCCCCTAATAAAGGTGGGATGTGTTGGGCCTCAGCTTCTATGTGATTATTTTTGTATTCATGGTGACTGTCAGGTACCCACTCCACTGAGTAGAGACCACGGTGCTGTGTCCTTTCAGCCTAAGTTTTATTCTCTAACCCAGAAATACACAACTCGATGATAAGCTCCTGGAGGGTAGAGGGATTTTATTTGGAATCTCCAGAGTAGCTTCTACTTGAAGGACAGACAAAAGCCATCCATTCATAGAACAGATTCCTCTTTGGATTTTCATTTATTGTCCTAAGTAGAAAGCTCCACTTGTTCTTGTAAAAATTCTTTCCTGGAACATTTATTTTGCTTTGTTTTTAAAAAGACAATAATTGGGCTTCTGTCACATTTTTGGGGAAAACTGTCTTCAACTATGCAGTCTGTTCACTCGCAACAAAACATTTGTATTCTTTCATACATATGCTCACAGAAGATAAAGCTCAAATAGCTTGTTTTATATTACAAGTATTAAAATGACAAATATGTCTCCAAATAGGAAATGATTAGGATAGTGCAGATTTGAATTCCATCTAGATTGGGAGGCATTATTACTGAAAACATATTATTTTGTCTGTCCATCCATCTATCTATCCATCCAACTATCCACCATTCATTGAGCATTTACTTGGTATAGGCCCAGAGACCCATGGGTGATACATACCTGCTTAGAACACGTCCAGGAAGTCATGGCAGGGAGCAGTGTGGAGTGTTTGAGGTATTTAGCATTTTACCTCCACTAAATTCCTTTCATTGTTTTTAGGATTAAATATAAGGGGAAGAAATCTATACGTGCCCCTTCAGTGCAGTATCTCTGGAGGTCATTCTTGGCTTATTATGTAGGGGTTGGTTTTCTGGTTTGTAGATTCTTTGTTCCATCCTCTGAATATTCCATACCTTTGGACAATGTCCTTCCCTTTTCAGAGATGGGGCTGTTGGAGAGGGACGAGAAAGGAGAGGTAAGCCTTTAGTTTTGCCTTTTGTTTGCAAATCGTAAAGTGACCTCCCTGTATAAAATGTGACCTGAGGTCTTTGGGTTTCCCTGAGCATGGCAGTCTGCCAGCAGACCCACTTGATCCCCAGTCCTCACCCTGCCAATCACTATCTGGGTCTCTCACCTCCCTTCTCTGAAGAAAGGGTATCACCAGAGCAGTTTTGTGGCAGTTTTGTGAGAGTGCAATGCCCGCTATGTCATCTGGCATGTGTGGATGCTCGGTAAATGCCAGTGTCTTCCTCATCCCTGGAATTTGTAGCTATAGCAGGGATGCCTGGATGGCTCAGTGGTTAAGCTCTGCTTTCGGCTCAGAGCCTGATCCTAGAGTTCAGGGATCAAGTCCCACATTGGGCTCCCTGAGGGGTGTCTGCTTCTCCCTCTGCCTATATCTCTGCTTCTCTCTCTCTGTGTCTCTCATGAATAAATAACTAAATAATCTTTGCGATAGCAAATAAGATAACATTTTAAGAAGCTTGGATAACATAGATCAGTGCCACGTTTTAAGATTCTGTTGTAACTCCTATGCTTTTTATTAAAGACTATAAAATTTGACCTAAGAAGACCAGTGGTCAAGACTAGTTGGCAAGGTCAAGACCACCCTGGTCTTGACCTTGCCAACAATCACATAATGTGAACTTAAGGCCTCCTTGACCTTTCCTTTGCTCTCATTTACCATATATCAGATGAGAGCATGGAAGGTCCATCCCCTCCTATTGCCATGGTGGCTACATGGCACAGGTGAGAGGTTGGGGCCAAGTATTTTGAGAAGTCTGAAGCTGGCGATTGCCTATAAATCCCTATCATTACTATTAGTATATATCAAAATTAAATTTGAGTTCTTCACTCAATATTATTTTTGGAAGCATTACTTTTCTTACCATGTATCATGCAGATAGCCCCTGGATCTGTGGGGACGGGCCCCATGGAACCCAAGGGTCCTGAACTATTTATTGTTGTGCTCTTAGGACATAATTTCATGTGAGAGGAAGCAGCAACCTTGATTTCACCTGCTTAAAGCTCTAGTTGCAGAAAAATTTGGCCCAGACTTTCCAAAATAAACTCACCTTTGGGTCAAGTCCAAGAGTGGAAAATTTTAGCTGGAAGCAATGGCTTTTCAGAAAACATGGAGTTGACTCCAAACCACGGCATATGTACCCATCAGAGGAGGCCGGGTGGAGCCCCAGCCATACCATCCCCTGCCCTCCCCTGGTATAAGTTATAGGCTCCACAGAAGAAGGGAGGCAGGACAAAGCTTAGGAATTGGCTGTTTTTTTCCACTGTCACATCAACCTCAAGGCTTTGGCTTCTGTAGTGATGGGTGGGCTTGCTTTTGTTTTGTGGGTTTGATAGCATTTGACTATGTAATTATTCCTCTCAGCTGAATATCCCTGAATATCCTTTGACATGATGGTGGTATAGGTGGCTTTACCCGGCGTAATTCCTATAATCCGTGGAGTGTCAAAAGAAGGTACTTATTTTCAGATCAAATGCTGCTGACCTGATTAAGCTTCTGTCTTTCCTTGGAGCTGAGGATAATGAGTTTGTCCAGTGCAATGGCTGGTGGGACTGGGGAGCTTTTTGAAAATGGTTCTCAGACTCGGTGCTGAGCAGGGCTTTTATAACACTCAGCTGTGTCAAGTTAGATGTATGCTTTGGCCCTCGGTCCCTGGCTTTCTCTCATCTGTTCTGTCCCCAGGTCATTCTAGCAGATCAAGGGGGTCTCTGGTCCTCCTCGAATTTTTCCATCGTTTTTGGTCTAGAAACTATTTCTACCAAAGATTTCACCTAAATAGAAACCTGTCCAGGTGACAGCTTAGGGGTGGGGTGGGAGGAGAAGGAGCCAAAGCTGGCGGATTCTGAGTTGATGCTGGGGTAGAGGTGCCTCAGTGCTGACGGGAAGGATAGTGCTTCACAGCTGCTAAGGTCGTTGGCAAGAAAAGGAGGCAGCGGGGTGAAGGATTACATGGAATTGCCCTAGACTCTCAATGGAAAACTTTTTCCCGCTTTCAGCAGAGGAACAAATGCACAGTAATGGTAATAGAAAAGGGGGCTCAGAAAGTGCCCTGTTTCTCATCATTCCTGTCTTTCCCTTCTCTTCCCTGAATCCCGCCTGCCCTGTTTCAGGCCTCGTCCTGCGTTTCTGTCAGGTCAGTGGGACTTGAAGCAGGAGCTGCCAAACAGTCTGCAAAGGTATTTGGAAACCTTGCAGGAGTCAGACTGGAATCCAGAATGATCTTTGCTCTTGCTTCTGCTTTGAATTAATGGTTTGCAGGTGTCACAATCTCTGCTGCCTGGTTCCGGCACCATCTTCTCTCCTGTTTATCCCAAGGTAGAATTTTGTGTTGGCTGCAGAGCACATTGGCCCCACCACAGTGAATTAAATTCTAGCAGAAGGAAAATGCAAACCCGTCTTCTGTGTGTGAGAGAACCTGAGAACACTGCAGGTGATTCATGGGTAAGAAACTTGATCGTTGAGAGCAAGAAGACTGTATCTTTTAGTTACCAAAGTCCATTCCCCTTCAGTAGTTCTCTGAGGAGGAGGATGCTGGGGTACAGGGTGGATAAGTGATATATTGAGGGTCCTGAACCGAGTAGGTGATGATGGACATGAACCTGTTTTGCTTTTCACAGATCAGTGGGAAACTGAGTTGGTTTTCTACTTTTACTTGGGAACTAGATCATTTCCCCCAAGGACCGGGTCCTGGCCAACTGTAGAATTCTGTGATTTTTTTTTTTTTTAACTGTATTCCTCAAACTTGTAACAGATACCACATCTGAGTCTGCAGGAGCCAGCTTCCAGTGAATGCGGTGGAAGGCCCTTGTGGGTCACAGTTCCTTGTTTCACGTGCAGATATTCCTTGGTTAGAGCACATGTCCCAGAACATACCCGGCCTGTGTCTGGCCCAGGTCTGTGCCTCAGTACCCATCTCCTACATGTGGAGGCCACCACCCTGCTTCCTTCCACTCCGGTCAAGACAGAGCCCTAGCCAAGATTGTAATGGTTATCAATCATCCGAATTTGCTGGAGAGGCGGGAGGGATGAGTGGCTAATAACACCTTCCGGTCCGATGTGAAGTGTTGTACTTTCCAGAGCCATTTAAACATTGATTATCTCCTTCTAACTTCCGAACAGCCTTTATTATCTCTATTGAAGACGGGGAGAAACTAGAGATGCAGAATCTGTCACTCGCTCAAGGTCACAAAGCAATCCAATAGGAGTCTTTGCTTCTTGTTCTCCCCCACAGGCCCCTTCCCGGGAGCCTTCCTCTGTCCCCTGAAGTCACTGGGTTCCCATGGCCATTTTTGGGGGGCTCCTGGTGTTGAGACTTTGGCGCGGGAGGGAGGGCGTTTATCCTGCGACTTCTCCTGTCTGTGGGACAGGATTCGTGATGAAGATGACATCAAATGGAACCGGCTCCTGCTTCCTGCCCACACAGACAGGCTGACAGTCGGCCTCTGGCGTGGGAGCTGGAGGACGGCTCTGGCTGTTCCCTCCTCCTTGTGTCCCCCGCCCCCCGGGAACGGGCCCTGGGGATCCCAGGCGACAGGCTCCAGTGAGTCACACCGTGGCGTCCCCGTGTCACGGCTGCTGCCGGGCTCCCCTGCGCCACAGCCCCTCTCCCGGGTCGGTGACCCGCAGGCCTCTGAGCCGCCGGCTGCGTGCAGTGGGTGCTGGGGGTGCTGGGGTGCTGGGGGCGCCCAGGGAGCCCTGCACACTCCTTGCCCTCAGGGAGCTCCCGGTCTAGTCCAGTCTGTCCCTGGCACTCCTCCCCGAGTGTCACAGCCTAGACACGGAGGGCCATCAGATTGCCTTTAAAGTCACCTGGCCAGAGCAGGTCGCTGCCTTTAGCTGGAGCTCCAGCGTGGGACCACTAAGCGCCACACAGCGGAACCGTAGGTGGATTGGAGCAGGTGGCCCGGGTGTCCACCGAAGTCGTTCCTGCTTCCGGGCGAACAGCGGGACTGCACCTCTCAGCTTCCCAGAGGGCCAGGTGTGGCCAGGTGGCTAAATCTGGCTAGCGGGAAGTGGAGGAAAGGGAGAAGCCCATAGAAAGCTCTGGGGAGGCTCAGTGGTTGAGTGTCTGCCTTCGGCTTAGGTGGTGATCCTGGGGTCTGGGATCGAGTCCCGCATCAGGCTCCCTCTCGGGAGCCTGCTTCTCCCTCTGCCTATGTCTCTGCCTCCCTCTTGGTGTCTCTCATGAATAAGTAAATAAAACCTTTAAAAAAAAAAAAAAAAAAGCACTGGGGATCATGCCCCATATGCCTTCCCCTCTGTTAGCTTAAAGTAGCCAATTGTAGTATCTTGGGGGCCATGGATTGAAGGTGGCAGAGTCACAAGGAGGAAGGAGCCTGGGTCTCCAAATCCCTGCTTGGAGGAGAGCCCTCCTGTGTGGATGGGAGCACATAGGTTGGACTAGGATTGCACTGAGCCACTGAGTTTGGGAGATTTGTCTGTTTTCCTAATATACCAGTTTCAGGGACTGTTGTTGGCTTGAGTTAGGAACATGGACTCAGTCTTCGTGAAACAAGTGATGCTGGGACTTCTTGAGCAGCTTCTTCTGGACTAGTGCCCTGGCCAGGGGCCACTTCTGGGTGGGAAAGTGTAGGAGATGAGGACCCCCGATCCTTGCTTCTGAAAGAATAAATAAGGCCAGAGGCTTCTGGGGACTGCCAGAGCTTGGTGGCAGGTGCTACTTGGGAGCACCCTGGGTTGGAGCCAGCATGGCAGCTGCTTCAACCTGGCAGAGACCTAGATGGGTGCCCCGGGGGCTTCCAGCCTACCTGGGGTGGGACCAGAAGATGCCTCAGCTCTAACAGCTCTTGGCTGTTGCTCTGTTCCTCACACCAGCCAGCTATGTGACCTTGGATGAGGCCCTTCTCTGGCCCTCAGCATGATCCTTTTCCTGCTCAGTGGGTCGGGTGGGGACTACATGTTTTCAGATATTTCTGCATGTGAAGTTTGGAAGCTTTAGTACAGACCGCAGAGTAGGAGTTTCCAGTGCTCCTGGACCACCCTGCCCCACCCTGGATCCCAAGGCCCTGGCTCTGCCATCTGTAGCTGCTACAGCATGTGGCTGACTAGTGCTTCCACTTTCCCTGTGACCCAAATCAATAACTTCCAACTTTAAAAAAAATCTAAACTCTTTTAGGGGTGCCTTGGTGGCTCAATTGGTTGAGCATCCAACTCTTGATTTCGGTTCAGGTCATGCTCTCGGGGTCTGGAGGCAAGCCCCATGTCAGGCTCCCTGCTTAGTGGGGAGTCTGCTTGAGATTCTCTCTCCCTCAGCCCCTCCCCTGAAATAAATAAATAAGTAAATAAATTAATTAATTAAAAAATAAATATAAACTCTTTTAAGACTAATAGAAAGATCTCATCCCTAGCACCTGCCTCCGTGATCCTGGATATTATGGTATCTCACACCCTGAGATATGAGACATCTCTCATTTCCCTCTGCCCATTTATCTTATTTGATAAACACATATATAGCACTGCCTCGGTGTTAGGCAGCACTCTCAGAGCTCTCTCTCTATTAATTCTTTGAATTCCTATAACAACCTGATGGGGTAGGTGCCATCCTTATCCTCATATGACAGGTGAGGAGCTAGAGGCCTGGAAGGATTAAAGAACCTGCCCTAAGGCTCTCAGGTAGTAAATGGTCAAGCTGGGATTTGAACCGGGGAGTCCAGCCTCAAAGCCCATGCCCTTGACCACTGTGATATGCAGCCTGTCCTTAGTGCTCCTTCCAGGCCCACACCCGTCCTAGAATCTCTAATATGCCCTCCTGCAGGTTTTGCCCTCCTGCTCCAGAATCATTGCCTTAGATGGTCTGGTCTCAGCTGAACCCTGATGGAATTATTTTTTAGCTCTGTTTTCTTCTGTAAAATTTCCTGCATGTTTTCCTCCTTGTGAAGCCTGTCTATAGACGAATGATTCCACAGCCAGGCCCCAGGCCAGGACTCCCAGTCCCGAGAGGCAGCAGAAGGCTCTAGACATTGCAGCTCCATCATGGCTGAGAGTGTGCCCAGGGCCTGGGGAGCTGCCGTCACAAGGATTCACAGCTGTTGATAACTGACATCTTGTTTTTGCCAGGACCCATCAGCGAAGCCTGGGCCTGACTGAGACACCATTGTTCGCTACCCCTTGTTCCCAGCACTGAGGCCTGCAGACCCTCATCCCCAAGGGATTTGGGTGTTTTGTTGCCTGGCTGACAGGGCCTGCCTTGTCTGCCAGGCTGAGCAGGGGTGTGGGGATGGGGTGCTATTTGACATTGGGTAGGACACTCCAGCCAGGCAAAAACCTGTTCCCTGTGCCCACCCACTGCTCTTAGTGGTCTGCCTTCCTTCTGGGTTGCTGCCCCTCCCTGCCCCCCTCTTTATTTTTCATCCCTTGAAAAGGAAGGGAGATGGGGAGAGCAGTTAAGAGCACAGACTTTGCAGCCACACAGACCAGGGTTCGGTTGGCATCTCCACTGCTTACTCGATGTGTAACTGTGGCCAAAATACTTGTCCTCACTGTGTCTCAGTTTCCTTATCTATAAAAACTTCATAAAACATGCCCACCTGATAGGATTATTGTGAGGACAGAAGTCACCAGCAGTGGCTGGGAAGCTCTTGCCACAGTGCTATATTGGACCAGGCAAGAGGCCATGGGCATGAGTAGGAGCGGGCACTCAGGGCCACACTGACTGGACGCAAATCACAGCTCCATTACTTCCTGCCTGTGGGACCTGGTATAAATTACTTCACCTCTCTGTGCCCTGATTTCTTCATCTATGGTGGGGTTAGTAAAAGTTCACAGGATTGTTACAAGGATGAAACGGCCTAGTGTTGGTTAAGTGCTTAGAGAAATGACTGATGTGTAGCAAATGCTAAGTAAATGATGGAGTCCACAAGTGCTCAGTGCTTGCTGGCTAATATTTTTATTATCTTTCTGTTATTGTTGATAACTTTAACATAGCCCTTAAAGGAGGTGGGGTCGATACTGGTCATTTGCTCTGCAGGTGAAAGGTAAGTGATGGGGACAGATCCTCTGCTTAGCCCCCACTGTCACTTGCCTTACCAGTTGTATCTTCTCACTGGTCTCTGTGCTTCCAGGTATTCTTGTTAACCTCTCACCAACTTACTGCTCGTCCTATCCTGTGGACGCCCAAATCTGATCGTGCTGTTCCTTTCTTTGATGCTCCACAATGGCTCTGTTGGTGGCCTCCAGGAAAGTCTCTCCTCCTTGGCAAGGCCTATGAGGCCCTTGGACAGCTGGCCCTGACCTTTGCAGTCCCTTCATGATCTGTCACACCTCTGGGGTCTGGGCATGCTGTTCCCTCTGCCTGGAGTGACCTACTGCTTTTTCTCCATCCGTTGAAGCCCTTCCTCAAGTTCTTGCTCAAATGTCCCCTTGTCTTTGGTTCTGCAAATGGAGTCAGGCTATCCACCTTTGGGCTCCCAGCTCCTTGACTCTGGGGTTCCATTCTGTGGTACTGATCTATTTAAGAGACAGCTCCTGCAGTACATGTCCTTTTCCTTGATGGGCAGTGACTGCGTGTCACTTATTTTTGTATTCACCCCCACATCTACCTCCTTGAGCCTGGAAGCACATGTGGTGCATGGTAAATGCTCCAAGATTTTGAATGGATGAGTAATGATGAGAGTGACAACACGTTGCCTTACATCTCCCATGTACATCATGATTTCAAAGCTCTTCTGCTTCTGCATTTATCCTCATCCTTATCTGGAGCTGACTTGTAGCATTGTCTTCAGTAAGCAAGTTCATCTCCTTGGGCCTCAGTTTGTCCACCTGTCAGAGATCTACATTCATCCCAAGGATCTTGAAAAAGGTGAAGTGGACGCTCATTGAAGAATGTGTTGGGAATGGAGCTTTAGACATACAGAGGGCATCATTGTTTTGCACATCTTGCCCTTGGACTCCAAGCCAATCACTTTGGCAGATGGGAACAGCCATGGGAGAGCACAAGCCTGGGGGTGGCTGATAATGTGTGTTTTTCTGTGTCCTACATAGTTGTACACTGCCTGGTAGAAATGGATAGCTGTACAGACTCATTATGTCCTGGGTGGCATGAGTATGCGTCCTCCTCCTGCATTACTAATCTGGAGGTCAGGCCTACAGGGAGCCACCCAGTGCACAGGTGAATCCTGCTGTAAGAAAACTCAGTATATGAACATCCAAACCAACGAAAACAATGGGGGATTATTAATGCAAACTAAAATCATTCTTCGTTTGAAGAAAGGGTTCATTGGCATTTAATTAGAAACCCACGAATGTTTATGGGTTGGAATATTTAAGCCACCTGGGTGGCTCAGTTGGTTAAGTGTCTTACTCTTGATTTTGGCTCAGGTCATGATCCTAAGGTCCTGAGACCAAGCCCCACGTCAGGCTCCACACTTGGCGTGGCATCTGCTTGAGATTCTTTCTCTCCCTCTCTTCCTCTGCTCCTTCCCTCTCTCCCTCAAGCAAATAAATAAAATCATTAAAAAAAATTTAAACCTACATGATACAGAACTTGGTAAAGAAGGAGGAAGGCAGCAGAGTCTGAAGCTGTGATATTAGTATCTACTCTTGGTGAAAGACAAATGAAGGTAAAACATCTCCAAAAAAGTGAGTCTCTCTGGAACTAGATCTGGGTTTGTAGACAGTCCATTTATAGGTACCTGTTTAAGGCACCTCTAAAAAACTGTTTTTTTTTTAACAGAGGGACCCCCATAATATTCACAAAGGGACTTTTATTCTGTAAAGCATTGGTTTTCAAACTTTTGCATTTCTTGAAACTGTAAAATATTTTCTCTTTCTGCCATCCCCCAAGAAGGGGAAGCACCAAGCTAGAGTTAAGTTTAATGTTTCCATTTAAGAATTTGAAGAATACTTTACTCTGGTAATGATTTCATTAATAGAGTATTTTAATTCAATGATAGAATAAGCATTTATCGAGAGCTAGTGTGCCTCAAAAGCTGTGCTCATGAGTGGCTGTTTAATGGCACAGGCCCTGCTCTCAGGGGAGGAGTGGGGGAGGGGATTGGCGGGAAATAAGCCAACAGATTGGTGCACATCATCAACCGGGTCCTGAAGAAACACGGGGCTAAGATCCAGGTGAGGAGAGGGAGCTTGCCCCCTCCAGTGGGAAGTTCAGGAGAAGCCTGTCTACAGAAAGGACAGTTAAACTGAGAGATAGAGGGAGAGAAAGAGCTGGATGTGGAAAGGGAGAGAAGTATTTGAGGTAAAGGAGACTGTGTGTGCAAAGGCCCTGAGGTGGGCAAGCACCTGGTGCACTCAGGATAGAAAACAGAAAAAGTAGGCTAGACATAACTCAGAATAAAGGATGGCTCTTTAAATTAAACACTTCAAGCTGTGTGCAAAACTCATGAAGTCTGTCTTTCTGCCTTCCTCCCTGCCTCCCTACCTCATTTTGCCATGGCCTAGTATACAGTTTTCTTGGCCTAGCACCACTTAGCCTGTGAAAGAGGTGATGTCCTTTCTGTGAACAGAGGACAGATTGTGTGGGGAGGAGCATGGGTGGGGGGATCATGATTCCACTTAGTGGATGCCTTTCCTGAGTCAGGGGATGGGCCTTGAGCCTGTTGAGCCCGTCCGGAACCTCTCGGTGCTCTTGCAGTCTGATTTCTCTGTTCCTCAGAACCAAGGCAGACCTGAGGCGCCGGCCACTGGCCTGAGAGCATTAATAACTGTCACATAGGGGATCCCTGGGTGGCTCAGTGGTTTAGCACCTGCCTTTGGCCCAGGGCGCGATCCTGGAGTCCTGGGATCGAGTCCCACGTCGGGCTCCTGGCATGGAGCCTGCTTCTCCCTCCTCCTGTGTCTCTGCACCTCTCTCTGTCTCTCTCTGTTTACAATAAATAAATAAATAAATAAATAAATCTTTTTAAAAAAAATAACTGTCTTTTTAAAAAAAAAATAACTGGCTTCTTCCACAGGCCGATATATGTGAGTAAGTGGGTTGCAGCCTCGCGGTCTGGGTGTTTGGGCTGAGCAGACAACTGTGAGGCGGCTCACCCCTTGGCCTCAGGCTTTCCAGCATTTGCAGGTCCCTCCACAGGCTTTATTGTTTTCCCTGGAACAGGCTGGAATAGTTCCCTGGCAGAAAATGAGACTGGGGTTCTCAGAGCTCTTCCAAGGGCAAGTGACTCAAAGATGTGAATTTAATGTATAACTCATTCACTCACTCAACAAATTTCTTGAGCACTGACTATATGCAGGTGTGTGTGCGTGTGTGTGTGTGTGTGTGTGTGTCTGTGTGACCATCAGATGCCCCCGGTCTGCCCTTCATCCTCTTTTGCCATGGACTGTCCCCAGTGTATTGGTCTTACGAGCTCAGCCAGGCTTAGGCTCTTAGTTGGGGAAGCTTCTCTCTTCCGTATGTTCCGACCGTCTCAACACCCAGTGCCCCTTGACACCCTCATTAGGTGCTAGTGAATCTTACATTCTGTGGCCCACTTTGGGAACCTTGGGGAAGTCAGAGTCCTTACAGATATTGATTGGTCCTTTCTCTGACCAGTTTCAGCTCTCTCCCAGAGGAAACCCCTCTCCTCCTACATTCATCCATCCATTGTCCCTCATTGTCATGAAGCTTCTGAGGAGCAAGGGAATCCTGCCATTGTTCCCAAAGACCTGGCTTCTTCTGAAATTTCCTACAATCCTCAGTCTCCTGTTTCCATAGAAACGGACTAGTATATTCTAAGGAATCCAATCCCTTTCAGAAATAAAGTTTGCAGGGGCACCTGGGTGGCTCCGTAGGTTAAGTGTCTGCCTTCAGCTCAGGTCTTGATCCCAGGGTCCTGGGATTGAGCCCATGTCTTGTCCTCTGCTCAGTGGGGAGCCTGCTTCTCCCTCTCCCTCTGCCCCTCCTCCTGCTTGTGCTCTCTCTCTCTCCCTGTCTCTCTGTCAAATAAATAAAATTTTAAAAAAGAGAGAAATAAAGTTTGCATGTGGCAAGGGGATAAATAAGTGGGGGAGGGAAGGCCTGTGCACAGGTGGATTCTGAGAGCCTCCTGTCTTGCTTGCACCACCCTGGGCCTCACGACCCAGGGAGAAAGACATTGTTGTCACCATCTTGTGGAGCAGGAAGCTGCCTCTTGGGAAGTGAACCACCTTGCCCAAGGTCAGTCAGCTTCTCAGTGATGGAACTAGGACTTGCGTCCAGGTCTGTTGGCCCTGGAGCCTGTGTGGATACCGCCACCCCCACGGTGCCATGTTTTCCGTGCTGACCTAAGTGCTTGTGCTGGTTTCTAGTGAATAATGGTGTTGGGGGTGGCGGTGGGAGGGGGGCGGCGTGCATTTTTCCTCCATGTGGCCCAGGCTGTCTTATTTCTCCCACTTGGATCTCTTGAGTGCTAATTCATTTTTTTTCCCTCCTTGCCCTCTCTCTTCACCACATAAACTGCCTTTCTCTGGTGACTCAGTTATTTCCTCTTGCTCCTATTTTTGGGTCAGGATGGGGTCTAATGGTTTGGGACAGGTTGAGTAGTGTTAGCCGAAGGCAAATTGAAGTCCACAGAGCCGTGCTTGTCCGCTCTTTAATGCGCCTTGTCACTGGAGCCTGTCACCTCAGAGAGCCCCTAAGTCCCTCCCTCCTAGGCAGAGACCCAAAGATCTCTCTTCCCAGGGCTGTGCCCTACCTCACAATCTTAGTTGAGTGCCACCTGTCAAAATCCAGTTTTGAGTCTGTAATCTGGAAAGTGCCTTTTGAAGCCTGCAAACACTTGCTTGCCCGGCTTTCTCTCTCTGTAATTCACTCTTACTCATCTTCAGTGGTTACGTAGGGGCCCAGGCAAAACCTGAATCCTTGGGAAGGGTCATTTCTCCAGCTTCCAAAGGTCAGGGCTAATTCCATGGAGATAGTCCAGCAGCCCCAACCTGTTCAAGGTCCTGGAGTGAACCGTGGGGCTCCCCCTGTGTCTGCGTCCGGCCAAGGCTAGGCCCCAGTAAGGGTGTGAGGGTGACACTAGTGGCCATGAGGAAGACGGAGCTTAAGCCTCTCATTTGCTCCCAGAGGGCAGCTTCTCTGGCTTGCAGATGGTTTGTGTGTCCAGCTTACTGGAGCTGTCCTAGGAAGGAGAGCTGGACTTAAGAGTTGAGGAGCTGCACTTAGATACTTAGATACAAGCCAGTCATCTGCGTGCCTAGCCATCATCCGTCTTGTTTCCTCTCTTTATCTACACATGGGCACATGTGCTTAAACACAGATACATACATATTTGGAAGAGTTTTGCTCGCATAAGTTTGGGCTCCCCACCAAAGTATAACTCATGCTTTGTGCGTGTCTGCAGGTCCCAAGGAGTGTCAAGTATTCCTTCTAAGTTCTTTAATCTGTCTTGACTTCAGGGGAGAATGCTGAGGCCTCTTTCTTCGTGGTTTGTGTGATTGATGGTGATGGTAATATTCAGACCACTGAAGTAGTATCTGGCTGACAGTCAAACTCTTTGGTTTCCACCCCTGTGATAGGGGCTCCTAAGTGGAAGGGGCAGCCGAGTAACCCAGTACCCACTGGCCTGGCTTCTTCCACAGGCCGATCACCAGCTTTTAAGCAAATGAGAGTGAAACTGTAGCCAGGCCCCAGCCACAGGTTTTATCTCAGGGACATTGAAAGAAAGGTTCTTTTTGTACCTGTGAGCAAAAATGGGTCCCCAGCAGAGGCCAGAGGCTATCCAACAGTCCTTCTCCAGTGGCATTCATTGTCTTGGTGAATTTACCAAGATTCTCAACCTTACAGACCAAGACCGTGAGTTTATAGGTTTTCCAGCCTCAGCCCCCTCAGCCCTATTGGCATTTTGGGCTGGATAACTCTGTGGCCAGGGGCTGCCCTGTGCATTATATGATGTCTAGCAGCTTCTTTGGCCTCTAATAGCCTCTCCTTCCCAGTTGTGACAACTAAACATGTTTCCAGCCATTACTGAACATCCCCTCCGAGGTCGAAATGCCCCTAGTTGAGAACCACTAGGTTAGAATGTGAGACGGGGGCAGCCCCGGTGGCTCAGCGGTTTAGTGCCACCGTCAGCCCAGGGCCTGATCCTGGAGTTCTGGGATCAAGTCCCACGTCGGGCTCCCTGCATGGAGCCTACTTCTCCCTCTGCCTGTGTCTCTGCTGCTCTCTGTCTCTCATTGATAAATAAATAAAATCTTAAAAAAAAAACAACAACTTAGGAAACTTAAAAAAAAAGTGAGATGGGCTCCAGCTCTTTGGAGAGAGCTAATGGTAAACAGGTGCTTGCAATTGATGTATAAAGTCAGAGTTCCAGTTTTTATCAAATTGCAAGGAGAATCGGGTGTTATGCCATCTCGGGTGGGGTCAGTTCGCCATTCTGTTCTGTCTCTGCAGCAGGCTCTGCAGAAGACCTGACTCTAGTGCTGGAATCAGAGATAGGAAAATGAGTTTTCAGTGATTGCCTAGTTTAATCTGGGGTTCTAAAGAACACTAGTTCTGAGAGGTATTAACGGTTATTCCATGAAGAAAGGGTTCTCTGGTCAAGTGAGTTTGGGAAACATTGAGTTAAAAAGTGAAACAGGTTTCTTTATTCCGGAGCTTATCAGAAATTTTCATATGCTCATATGGGTTATAATTCTCCTAGAGAGTTAATATTCCATGTTGTCCAAATTTATTAAAATTTGTGGACATTTGTAGACTATGGTTTCAGTCTAAAGTTTGGGGAAAATGGTTTATTAGCAATAGGTAGATTTGTCCCCACCGTAGGATCCCCTCACCTGTGGGCAATGCTGAGCTGGGCAGTGTCATTGTATGTTTTGGGACTTCCCCCTTGGCTCTCTTTGCTGGTTTCCCTCACCCCACTCCGCTCCAATCCCATTTCAGCCTCTGATTTTTTTTGAGTTTATGTTAATGTGTTTAATCTGAGATCTCATTTAAATAATTGACTTTGCTTGTTTTTTCAAGGATTCATTATTGTGTTCTTACAGTTTTATTCTCAGAGGGCAAACTATGTTTCTTATTTTGAAGTTTTTTTCTTAAGTGGGATATTAGTGGAAGCCTGTTAGCCCATATCCCCAGGGTGTCCTGTGGACCATGGGAAGGACTGTTTGGGCATCCTCCTATCTTCATTTTATCCAGCTCATTCTCACTCTTGGAAAAGCAGCGGTGGGCACTGGGTACTTGGGAAATTTGTACTGAGTGAGTGGGTAGATGAGCTGATGGTAGATCACCTTTGAAAGACAGGGCCGGGGTTTGATCTAACAAATCTTCCAAGGTGTGGTCCATCTGAGGCATACATACACAGCGTTTAATATGTAGCTGTTAAGTGCACGTAGCATGTGGATATGGCTTGGGAGAAAATTTTCTCTCCCTCCTTTGCAATCTAGATCAAACAAAATTGTGACTTCCCAGAAAACAATGAAAATATTCAGATTGCCTGTCCTGAGTTCACACACAGGGCTTGTTTGCTGGAATCCCTTCCCAGGGATCACAGTCCAAGGCAGTGGAATCCACATTCACACAGAAAAAGCATTCCTTGGCTGCTTCCTGTCTCTCTCTGATGGAGCTGTGGGCTGTCTGCCAGAGAGAGGGAGGGAGAGAGAGAGAGAGAGAGAAAGAGAGAGAGAGAGAGAGGCAGGAAGGATAGAAGAACTGTGAGAAGGTGCTCTAGGTAAAAGAGATAAGCTCTTAAAGCTGGAAGCAGCCACTTTCCCACTCCTCTGGGGAGCTGAGATAAAGTGATGCGGATGCTCTATCATTTCAACCTATTAGTTGGTAAGAGAACCACCACCTGAGAGGCTGGAGATGCTAACATCCCTCGTAGGGATTGGAGGATACCCTGGAGCCCCCAGGGATGGCTGGGGAGAGATGCTGGGGGCCTACTTCTATGAGCCAGGAGCTTATGAAGCTGTGTACTTGATGAGGCACCAGGAAAGGGAGGTGGCCAAGTTCATGTCTGAGATAGAAATCTGTGGCACTTGGTTGGGTGAAGACTTAGGTGTATCCCTACCTCCTGAAGGTCCATAATTCCTGCTCATTAAAAACCAGGAGCCCTCTGCCCATGCTCATTCCCCAGTGTCCTCTCAGGAGAGTGTACTGTCCCCTGGTGAGACCCAAACTTATATACGGACTCGCGCACCATTCCCTCTCCTAGTAGGTACAGGTGACTGTTAAGGTCACTTCTGGCTGTCATGCCACGCAGTTGGGAAGACTGATCCGCCTCCGGCGTGCCTGAACTGTGCTTGGTGCTCAAGATTGTTGCAGGAGTTTGTTCTCAGAAAAATCCCCGGTTAGGCGATGTTGCAAAAGCAAGTGATTGCCTGTGGTTCACAGGAGCCTGTCCACTCTGCGTTTTAGAAATAAGGAAACTGAGGCTTTATAACTTGCCCAAGGTCAGCCCACTAGTTAAGAGGCAGAGCTGAGATTTGGACCCATTTTCACAGTTTGACATTGCCTTGGGGAAGCAGGACACACCCACGGGAAAAGTGAAATCACAACAGGAGTCACATAACCCAGGAAAATAGTGCAGTGGGTGTCACAGGATGGCCTTTGATGAAATGCCAGGTGGCATAGAAAACCTAGTCGTCAGGGGAAGGGAAAGGGTAGAATTTTCAGAGGGCTGGGTGATGCGGAAGGTTTAGAGGACCCCGAAGGATGAGGAGGGTCTGATGGGCAGAAAGGAGCCGAGCTGTCCGGAGTTAGTTCCTTAAGAAATTAGTTCCTTAAGAAACACGGGGGGATGCGAGCATCTTTCTGTTTTATGACCTAGTGGTTCTCAGACTTTTGGGTTTCAGGACCAAAACTTAAATTATTGAAACTTAAATATTTTAAAATTATTGAAGACTCCAGAGAGGTTTCTTTTTGTTTGTGTGGGCTATACGTATCAATACTTCACATCTCAAAATTAAAACCAAGACATTTAAGAATGAACTGAACATAAATTCTGTTACACATTAACATAAGAGCGTATTTTATGAAATATCGCTACATTTTCCAAGACAGAAACTTTAGAAGTGCGGCATTGTTTTATAGTTTCACAAGTCTCTTTCATGGCTGGCACAGTAGAAGTCAGCTGGATTCTTCTATCTCCTTCTGCATTCAATTTGTTGTCAGATCACACGTAGTCATGTAGCCCCTGGAAACTCTACTGTACACTCCTGACACTATGAAAGTGAAAGAGACAAAGTGAATTAGTATTATTATGAAAATAATTATTTGCAGACCCACTAAAAAGGTCTCCGGGACCTCTAGGAGTCCCCAGACTGCACTTTGGGAACCACTGTGGTGAGCCAGCAGGATGTAAACATGGGCAGAAGAGGGTGCCGAACTTGGGATGTTGGTCTTGGTGGGTCTCCCTTGGGAAGTAGGAAGAGGAAGGAAGGCCTATTGGACACTCTCCTTTCACTCCGGGAATGATTGTGTGGTCCCTCTCTGAGGTAATAGCATTGACTCCCCATTGCCTGACTGGGCAATGGACAGGAGAGCAGCCCTGCCCTCTTGGAGCACTCAGTCCACATGGCTTACACATGTGGTAGTTCACCCCTGGAGCCTCTGGGGAGCAAATGCTGTGAATCTTCCCTGTTAAAATATGCAACTGGGAAAGAGAGGAGCCGTGAGCCCAGGACACAGTTCACATGTGTTTCCAAGGTAGTGCTCAGAGGGTGCCCGCAGGAGAGGCCAGGACTCTTCCCCAGGCCTGAGGTTTAAGCATTAGTTATCAGCACAGTTATGCTTCTGGGGTCCTGGGCTCCGGGTTAAGTGTCTGCAACTTGTTCCTGCTCACTGGCAAGGCGCTATCGTCTTTCCTAACCAGCTTGCCCTGTTGATGGTCATGATTCACCATTCCCTTCTGCCCACTGTGGGTTTTCTGCTACTCAAGACAGCTCGCTGGTTTTGAGTTTAACATTCCAACACAAGTTCTTTTGAATTTCTTCACGCTGTGATGACATGGCCCGTTCTTGCATTCTTTTTAGGAGATCCTGCTTTTAGTTCTTGTTTTCGAGAGGCTTAAACGGTCTAGAATCATTAGCGACCACTGCCTGACTTTAGGTTCTAAACATCATGCTAGGGTCCCCACTGTTTAGTTTTGATTCTCAGGATATATTTTTCTGAGACAAAATATTTGCTATTTTAAGGAACTAGATATGTGGTGGGAGCCTTTGGCTTCTGAAGATATTGTCTTGTGCTTCATAGAGGGCCTTGTAGGGTGGCTAAGGGGTAAGGGAAGCTCTATTCAGTCTAAGATTTGGCCTGAGAGTTCTTATTAGGAGACCTACCGTTCACTGAGCAGATTTTTCTAGGTGAAGATGGTTGTCTGATGTGTGCCAGCCCAGTCCCTTCTCCGCCCAAAGTGAAACTGATACTGTATGACTGGGAGTTCATCTTTGTGGGCCAATGGGGCCATCTGCTCCTGAGAAGAAAATTATGTATACACTGACAATGGTTTACTTACCTGTTTAGGCCATAGCTGTTTATTCAGTGTGAGCCGAATGCAAGGTGATAAGGGAGTTACACTCTGGATGTCCTTTCAGGAGAAGAAGATGTTTATTGAGGAGAGAAAATAAGCAAAAGAATGTTCTGTATGCCCAATGTGCACAGCAGTAAGTGTGAGTGGGTATCTCTGGTGGGAACCATCAGTGAGGGTGCAGTATTATCAATGGAGGCTTCCAGAAGAAGAGGGATTTGAACTCTGCCTTAAAGGATTAGAGGATTTGGACCAGGAGGGAAGGCATTCCTGGTAGCTTAGAGGATTTGACTAAGCTTTTGTGCAACATCTGTCATCCTGCCCAGATGTGCTGGCTATCATTTGGGCCACTGATGACTCTATTTTCTTGCCATCGTGGTGGTCTCTGCCTCTTGGCCCCACACTTGGGGCATGTATTTTCACGCTGTACCAGAACTCTGGAAAGCGAGGAAGGACACCGATGAAGCTAGCGCCCTGTTGGTCTAAAGTAGGCTGAGGGAGGCTGTGTATTGTGTAAACACTGTGCCTCTCTGTGTAAGTGTATTTTTTAAAGTGTGACTTCACATCCTTTCCAAAAGCCTTTTGTAGCCCATCAAGACTACGGTGATGACTGAGAAGCGATTCGTTCTAAATTAAAGGTACGATCAGTTTTGACTTCAAAGGGCAGGGAATCAAGAGAAATCTCTCCCTCCTGATTTTAGGGGAAACTTCAAATAAGACACTAATTGCCTGCCTGGCACCTAGGTGGCCAGAAACTTCTCTGGAAGCCTGTCTAGCAAACAAAAGAATAACAATATAAGCATTGACAGTTGTGGTTAACCACCCCTTTCCCCCCAGCACCCCTCCCCCAACACTACCACACCCAAACCCACTCACTCACTCTTCATAGGAGCCTGTTGTGCATGTAGCTTCCTTTGATGGTGGCAAATGCGCAATTGGGTGCCATTTTATATTACAGTTGTAGTACCCACATGACATTTTAGTCTTTAGCTCTCAGGCACAGACTTCTAGAATATCTGAGCTGGAAGGAATCATAATTATAAGCCTCTCTGTTTTCAAAATGGGGAACTGAGAACCCAGATTGCCCGAGACTCATCCAAGTTTCTCTTCACCAGTTCATGCTTTTCTTCAGTATCAGAAATTAATGACACTGCCACTTACTGACGCCCCCTGCTAAGCGCTTGTCAAGCATCAGGGACTTAATTTCTTGCAACAGCCATATGGAGAAGGTATTGTTAGCCTGCCTTCTTTAAGGTCAGAGAGGTTGAGTAATGTGGTTCCATTCAGATGTTAACAGGTAGTGGTGCAGAGATTTGAACTGAGATGCAAGTTGACTGTAGAGCACTGGCTCTTCACTACTACTGTAGTGAAGTTAGATTTATTTGAGAGAGAGTTAGAGTTAGATTCCCAAGTTAGATTTTATCTCTCTGCTCTCACTTCTTTCCCCACTTCCACCCCTCTCTCTTTTCCCCTGTCCCACCAGGGACCTCCCTCTCTGGTATGAAGATAGGATTCTGACCATGGCCACCATGATGACTCCAAGTCTGGGCTCCTTCCTTTGGGGCCTTTTTCATGGTTCAGAATCCTCATTCTGGGGACTTAGAGTGGCTGAGATCACACTGATACCAGGGGTCCTTGGCTGGTTAGTTTAGGCAGTTAGGGCAGCAGAGGCTGTCCCTTCTTATGTTGGCTTATGAGAGACTGAGCAGGAGAGAGAGAAAGCAGATGGAAGGTTTTGTGAAACCCATCCCCAACTCAAGCAGGGGTCATTTGCATCATCTTTATCATCAAAGAGTATGTTCCCCAAACGGATGGCCTAGGATATACCAGTGCAGATGTGCTAGCAAGCTGAAGGGCTGCTGCCTGCAGCCTCTACTGTATTTGTCTCTGTCTCTGCCTTTCATTCTCTTTTCTTCCCTACAGCAGGAGCCTGGAGGGTATCACTCAGGCTCCATGATGCTCTGATTACTGACCTCTGGCTTATGTGAATTTTTACATGGTATTGAAGGAATCTGTCAAGAATACAGCTGTTTTTGCATCTGTTCCAGAGGTTCTGGGCTGTGCCAGAGGCTTCATCCTCCATAGAGGCTTATTTTTCAAGTTTGAGCAGAAAATAATCCAAGGGACACTAGCAATCCAAATGATTAGCCTGCATGCTGACTGATGCAGGCTAGAGTGGGGGCCGAGGGATGCTCTGGTCCTTCTTTACAAGGGAGAGACTGGTACCTTCACCTCATCCCAAGGGGAGCAGACTGAGGAACAGCTTAGGAGCCCACCAAATGGGAGGCAGGGTTCTAGACCCATCTGGGGTCTTATGAGAGAAACAGATCACTATGGAGGAGCTCTTTGGGCCTTGAGCATGTTTGGCATTGTTCAACAGCACTGACAAGAATGGATGCTTTTGAGTTCCCTCATTAACCTTGCATTTAAAAAGAGGAAGAAAAATGAAAAAAACCACACATCAGAAGAGCAGCACCGAGACAACAGTCATGTTGCCGAGAACACTGAGCCTGCATTCTTACTTGGGTAACATTTTTAACTGTCAAAGGCTTTCATCACTACCAGCTTCCCTTTGCTTCCGTTCCCTTCCCTTCTGTTCCCCTTCTTTTCTTTTCTTTTCTTTTCTTTCTTTTCTTTTCTTTTCTTTTCTTTTCTTTTCTTTTCTTTTCTTTTTTTTCTTTTTCTTTTTCTTTTTCTTTTTCTTTTTCTTTTTCTTTTTCTTTTTCTTTTTTTCTTTTTCTTTTTCTTTTCTGTCCTTAGGATGTTTCCAAGAAATAGTTCTCATTAAAAAAGGAAATCAAATGGGGCAATTGGGTGGCTCAGGTGGTTAACTCTCAGCCTTTGGCTCAGGTCATGATTTCAGGGTTCTGGGATTGAGCCCCCATATCAGGCTCTCTGCTCAGGGGGGAGCCTGCTTCTTCCTCTCCCCCCTATCCCTGCCTGCTCATATTCTCTCTCTCTTACTATCTCTTTCTCTCTCTCAAATAAATAAAATCTTAAAAAAAAAAAGAAAAAAGATATCAACTTTGTGTGTCTGTCCAGCATATCACGGGAGACACTGAGCTATTATTTGTAAACTGTTTTAAAAAATAAATTTTAACATTTGTGGATTATGAAAAGGGTATTTCCCAGATTTATCTAAAAGGAAACCAAATCCCACTAGTGTGAAATAACACATGGAGGCTGTTAATGAAAATTTGGAGGTGTAGGAGATGCAAGTGTGGAAGACAGTAGAAGCTTGGGTGCCTGTGAACCAGGAAGTAGTCTTAGGCAAAAGGTAGTTGCTGGGGAAAGTCTGGGGCCAGGTACGAAGGTAGGTTTTAGGGCCAGTTGATTACCATAAAAGCACTCTGCTTTTAGGGATGAGGGTGGTTATTACCGTGACTGTCAGGGGAGCAGGCTATGACGTAACCGTGGGACACACGATCTTTGCCTATGATTGATTGACACATGGTGCTCTCCTGTGGTTTAAGGATGGAGACCACTTGCTGAAAAGATGGCTTGCCTTTTACAGCTCACCGTTTTAGGCCTATACCCTCATTCACTTGGAGCAGACCCAGTCTCTGTGGTTTTCAGCTAATATTTTAGGACCATCAGTTCTATGGCTTATATGGGTCTATGACTTGTATGGGTTTGATATTGAAATGTGTGGCCTGGAAGAGACGCCCAAAGGGGTGTCTAAAAATGGGCTATTTCTAGAGTAATAAGCATCTCTCTGGAAATTTTTCATTCACTGAGTCCCCTTCCCCCAAGTTTTTTTTTTTTTTTAAATTATGGCAAGAACACGTGACATGAGATCTACTCTCTTAACAAGTTTTTAAGTACACAATACAGTGTTGTTAACTATAGTATAGGCACATTGTTGCATAGCAGATCTCCTGAACTCTTGCATAATCGAAGCCCTATACCCATGGAACAGCATCTCCCATCCCTCCCTTCGCCCACCTAGCCCCTGGCATCCACCTGGCATCCACCATTCTGCTCTGTCTCTATGAGTTGGACTATTTTAGAGACCTCATACCAGTGGAATCATGCAGTATTTGTCCTTCTGTGTCTGGAGTATTTCACTCAGCATAATGATTTCACGTACCAGATTCATCCATGCTGTCCACATTTGGCAAAATTTGCTTCTTTTTAAAGGACAAATAATAATCCCTGTGTGTGTACTACCTTCAGTTTATCCACTCGTCTGTCCATGGACATGTAAGTTGATCCCACATCTTGGCTGTTGGGAATAACTCAGGTTATTTTGTTCACCTTCATTTTGTAGATGAGAGGAGGAGACATGGGGACATTCAGGATCTTGGTCTTGATTATGGAGTAGACCACAGATCAGGGAGTCAGTGGGAGACTAAAGCCTAAGAACAGAGGTCTTCTGAACTCTTGCACTTTTCTCCTGCCACAGGCTGCCATCTAGTCTACAATGCAAATCGAGCATTAGGGATGACCTCCCATTCCGCAGAAAGCCTGTCCTGCCTTCCACCACAGTCCTTGAAATTCTACCTTTAGAAAGTCTTTCCTGTAACACCTTTTAATGACTAAAGTAGGACCATACCATCTTCTCAGTTATTTGAACATCAGTGTAAATGAAATTTATAAGAACTTTACCTGGGACAGACTGTCCATTTCTCTGGTAGCTGGCCTGTCTTAGTGCATAGTAGGTGCTCAAAAAATGTTTGCTCTTTTCAGGGCAACTGGGTGACTCAGTCGGTTAAGTGTCTGCCTTTGGCTCAGGTTGTAATCTCGGAGTCCTGGGATGGAGCCCCATGTTGGGTTCCCTGCTCAGTGGGGAGTCTGCTTCTCTCTATCCTTCTGCCCTGTTCCCCCTGCCTCCCCAGCTTATGCGCTCTCTCTCTGCTCTTTCTCTCTCAAATAAATAAAATCTTAAAAAAAAAAGTTTCAAAAAAAAAATTGTTTGCCCTTTTCCTTCCTTCCTTCCGTCCTTCCGTCCTTCCGTCCTTCCTTCCTTCCTTCCTTCCTTCCTTCCTTCCTTCCTTCCTTCCACCAGTGTTTTATTAAGTGCCTGCTCTAATCCAGGCATTCTAGGAACTTGGGATGCATCCATACAGAAAACAAAGACCCCTGTGCTCATGGGGCTCACATGTTGGCAAGGGGGAAGACAGATAATGAACAATAACCATAGTAAATACTAATGACTCAGTATGTGATAAGATCATACAGGCTATGGAAAAAGAAATAATACCAAGCAGGGTAAAGGGCACTGGAAGGCTCTCGGGTGGTCTGGAGGTGGGCAGGTTGCTATATGATTTAGTCAGTGTTTTAGATGGTGAGTGTTGGCCTCATTGAGAGGGTGGGACTTGACCTGAGTTGAAGCAAGCCATGAGGTTGTCCAAGTAGCTTCCCGAAATGGCCATTTGTCCTCCTCTCACATCTCCACATGTCATTCTTCTCTCTCCCTCAGGGTACTGTGGTAGGTGGAGCCTAGGGTTTGGGGATACCTGGATCCCAGCATGGCTGACAGTACCCTGTAGTCTCTTCCCAATCTGCTGAGTAAGGAGCCACCCTGGGCCTACCAGTCCTTGCCTTCTCAGAACTCTGATTTCACTTCGAGCCTGTGCCTCTTGAGATCCAGCATGTAACAGAGTGACGGGGTGGTCTTAGCTTCTCAGCAAAGTCTCCCTCAAGGCAGGGGCCATCTCATACTTTTCATTTGTACCATATGGCATGTGACACAATATGGAATGTGCCTTCGAGGTTTGAGTAATTGTGAATTGGCTCAAAGGTACACAGTTTAGGTTGTTTGGGTCAGAAGTCCTGCTTATGAAAATCGTTATACTCTGATATTCATTTCCATGTCTATAGTTGAACTAGTTTTGCGTAATGATTGCAAATAAATAAATAAATAAATAAATAAATAAATAAATAAATAAAACAAAACATTGCCTGTATTGAGCAGCCTGAGTGTTGGATGTCAGCAAATGTCTGTGGGAGAAGAGCTGGCTTTATGGTGCAGCTTAGGAGTCAGGCAAGCCAGAGGGGAGATGAGGGACCCAGTCTGGGGCAACAGGACTTCTGGTAGTGCATCAAGATAATGCCTGAGCCTGGGTATAGTGGTGGATGGTCTGGTGCACAGACCGCCCCCTCTAGGCTTGAGGCATTCCTTCCCCCAACTAATGGATGAGACCCCAGATAGCTCCCAGTCTCAGCTGTCCCCTATTGCCTAGCCTGCTGTTCTCAGCTGAAGAGAGCCTTCTTGCCCAAGGTCCCGTTCCTCCCTGGGGGCAGCCACACGAGTGGCTTACAGGGAGTAAAAAGGATCTGCCCCTTCCCCCAATTTGGGACAACTCTATAAGGCCATCTTCGCTGCAGAGGCCCCTTGGGATCGCCTGAGACCTTTAGGACCACATGACAGTCCACTTTCTCCCCTGCCCTACTCTGCTTCCCTCACTCCTCCCACAGGGGTGAGGCTGAGAGCAATCCCTGGGAGCCCAGCCTGTGACACTAGGCCAGGCCAGCCTTTGATGGAAACAATAGTTTGTGATGTACAAAGATCCCTTGGAGCCACAGGGACAGACATGAGCGCATCTCTGTGTGTGGCCCATCACCCCTGTGGGATAGTTTGAGTCTCTGGCAAGGCTGTCCCTGGCATCTCTCATCACTAGAGATCTATATCTTTGAGTTAAATGTTGTCCTCTTTCCTGCAGGCTCTCCTTTGGCTCTCTGCATTCCCCAGGGACTGTCACCTCAAAATGAACAAATATGTCAAAGCGATTTAGTACTGCAGAAGAGCAGTCCGAAGCAGCTGTGAGATGGGAGATAGTACACTTTGGGGCTGAGGGCATAGACTTTGGATCCGGATTACTGGGGTTTGCATGTCAGCTCCCTTACATGTTAGTTTTGGTGGCCATGGGTGAGTCACTTAACCTCCCTCCATCATCTGCAAAACGATGTCCCTCTCACAGGGCTGCTTTGCAGATTAAGTGTAGTTGTGCAATTCAGGGGTGTCTGGCGCACACCTGTGTAAGCGCTGGCTCTTAGAAGATTAATAGGAAGAGAGGAGCTCAAGGGAGATGGGAAGTAGCAGAAAAGTAAAGTATTAGGGGGCCCCAAAGAGACAACAGCTCTTAGAACATAAACATTTTGTGCATTTTGTCCAAAGATACACATAAGAATGAATGGGGAAGGCAGGACCGACCCTTATGCTGAGGAGCATGGAAGCAAGGACGAGAGATGCTACTCATGAAGGCGAGGGCTTGGATTCTAGAGTTGGGTGGTGGGGGGTGGAGAGGGGACTCACACTCACGGGGCACCTGCTGTGTGCCAGGTGCTGTGCCGAGTCCTACCGTATATTGTCCCATTCATCCTTACCATGTCTGCCTGATATACGCATTTCCATTCCTGTTTCCCACATGGGAAACTGAGGTAGTGAGAGATTAAGTTGCTTGTGCAAGGCCAGAGAGCTGTTATGTGCTAGGCAGGCCTGTGTGACAAGAGGGCCCATGTTCTTGTGGCTAGATCACACTGCCTCAAGCATTTTTGCTCCAGTGTTGTCATTGCCAGGGCCAGAGGGGCATGGGAGAAAAGCAGTTGCTTGCAGACAAATCAGTCAGTTAGGCAAATTCTCCTCCAGGAAGCCTTCCCTCAGTTCCCCGGCCCTGGAGTCTGCCCCTTGCTCTGACTTCTCTGACAAGGCTCCTCTCACTTTCTACCAGCTGCCATGGCTAACGGTGAACAGTCCTCACGCCTGTAACAGTCAGGTTTCTAGGGAATGGAAAAGGCTGGACGTCTTCCCTTCCATAGCCCTGCACACTGCCTTTCCCCCGAGTATCATCCAGCAGGTGTGCACGAAGTTTTGTGGAAAGAATGAATGAATGGGGACACTAGGCAGTGGTAGTAAGTCACTAAATCCTGCTGCCTCAGGTGCTTTAAAACCCTGGTGGAGATAAGGTTCATTTGGTGAGGGGTGGTCAGGGGAGGCCTCACTGAGGAGGTGAGGTCCAAACCCAGACCTTGGAGAATGGGAGGAAATGGGGTGCAGGTAGGGCAGAGCGGGAGGGGCACCATCTGTAGGGGGGCTGCCGCCTTCGAGGGATGCACCGTCGTCAGCCGCGTGTACCTCTCCTCCTGTGTGCTGTCAGGC
The DNA here is from genome assembly GCF_048164855.1 of Canis lupus baileyi. NCBI lineage: Eukaryota > Metazoa > Chordata > Mammalia > Carnivora > Canidae > Canis > Canis lupus. The sequence goes on from NC_132848.1 coordinate 50,781,240, forward strand.
CCAGGCCCGGTGGCCACTGTCTGTCCCGCAGCACAGGGGGCGCCGGATGGCTCCCCCAGGGGAGTGTGGATGGACCAGCCTTGCCAACTTGAGACCAAGTGTTCTTCCTACACAGCTGTCTTCAAAATGAAATCCTTATGGGAGGCGGGTGAGCAGGCGAGCATGAATTACCCCTGGCCCACGTCTTGGCTCCCTTACAGGCTGCCTGCTTGCTTGAGCTTTCTCTCATTTTTTTTTTTTTTTTTTTTTTTTTTAGATAAATCAGGAACTCCCCAGCACTCCCCATGGAACCATCCCCTCCCTGCCCTGCCTTGAGCCCTGTGGAGTCAAGGCCCGCCGGGCCTGGAAGCCTCCGTGCCCTTCTCGGAAGGCTCCTGCGCGTTACCTGCCCCCCCGCCCCCCCACGCAGGTTGCCGAGAGCCGGGGCACGCAGCCGTGCCCGTCCACATGGCTGGAGGCCGAGGCCCAAAGCGGAGGCTGGTTTGCCGAGGCCCGTGGCTCCGCCTCTGCCCAGCGGAGACATGCGGATTCTCCTCCGACCTCCCGGCTCCTTTCCTGCTCTTTCCAGGGTCTCTCCTTTCATCCCTGACCTGTAGACGTTCCCTTGCCTTGGCCGTCACTGGCCCCCTTCTCCTCTGGAGCCAGAAGGCGTAGAGTCAGGGTTGGAAGAGTCCGTCCGTCTGCTGATGCTGCCCACCCTCGTCTCCTCCAGGCTGTCCACGCTCTGCTCCCAGACCCTCTCCGCCGTACGGGGCTCCCTCTCCTCTCTGGGGCCTGACACTCACCCCATCCATTAAGCTGTTTGTACTTCCAGGGCTTCTCAGGCATCTCATCTTGGACATTCCCCAGCAGCTGGGCTCAGCGGACCCCGGCGTGGGCTTCCTACCCCTCCCCTCCCCTCAGCTTCCCTTCCTGAAGCCGACCACATGGCCGTTCTTCCGGCCCCGCTGGCTCGCACCTGTGCGTCGTTCCTTCCCCTCGTCCTCAGCACCTCCTTGCAGGGCCTGCCTGCTGTTTCCTGACGGCCTCCTGAACCAAGGTCCTGCCTTCCCTCCCGGAGCAGGTGCCTCTCTGACTGGCTTCCTCCCGACCGGCGGGCCTGCCGGTCTCTCTCACCTCCCGGCCCAGCCCACATACTCTTACCAGATGTATGGTTTTAATTACGTTAATGAAGCTCATTCATTAACATAGTTTTAATTATGTTCCTGCTCAAATCTTTCAGGGCTTCTCTTTGCTCTGAAATTAAAGAATGACTTCTTGCATAACAAGTAGAGTCTTCTGTAGCATGTGCTCGGCCTCTCTGACTTAATTCATTGATGCTTGTAGATAAGCTCTACCCCAGCCGAAGGGCTGGTTTGCTGTTTTCCGAGTAAGCTGAGTTTTTCCTTCCTCTGCACCTACTTCTCCTTCTGGTTTCCTCTCCCCCAAATGCTTGTCCTTCTCCGTTGTTTGAAATCCCACTCATTCTCAAATAACATGTCTTCGAAGATCTTCTCATTTTTCCAGCCAGATGTGTTTTCTCTTTCCTTTAAATTGCCTTACGGGTAGGCTGTATCTTACTAAACCTTATATACCCACAGACCCTGGCCTTGTACCTCTCAGGAAGGATTAGCTGAATGGCAACTAGGTGTGAGCCTCTTGGGAAGAGCCATCATGAGTCTCTAAGAAGACCTAATGCTGCTGAGAGATCTTGGTGTGTTTGGCTGTCACCTGTGGCGTAACAAAGGCCTTGCCTTTGGCCTTAGAGTTAATTGCAAATTTAAATGTGCTGGCCCTTAAAAACACAGGACTGGGAACCGTGTCTCCAGAGCCTGAAATAGATGCATTTGAACATGATACGTCTGTGTGGTTTACATGGCCCTGTCATGAGAGTTGTGTTATGAGCCCTCCAACACCTCTGAGCAATGAGGTTACTCATGTATTATTTGTATTAAGCAATAAAGGGACTGTAGTGGTTCATGTAGCAGTCCAGGGATAGACGGAAATAACGCTGCACCAGTGTACTTGTGGGATATTATCATCACGTTGTTATCTTTGTCCATCCAGACTGATGTCTTCTGGCTCGGCATAGACACAGACACGTTCTTCCCAGGTAGGGGTAGAATTGGCCATTGGCATCTCCATGCTTAAATTCAACTGCTGATATTTTAGGAACCCACAGAATGATAAGAGAAGGCATCTTTCCTGATAGCTTCAGCAGAAGCCCCTGGAATGGTCTTCCCACAAGTTCTTCGCTGTGGCCAGGGAGGTATGGTCCTCAGATTGGTGGTGTCTGGGCTTCATTGGACAGAGAAGGAAATTATGAGCCTCAGAAAGGCCAAGTGACTCACCCAAGGTCACACAGCAGAGTGAACTATACTACATGTCTCCTGACCAGAGTTCATGTTCTTTGAATTACCCTAAGTTGTTCTGGACAACCGGAGTCTTATTATGTCAAGGTGTGAGCCCTTTTCAGCTCAGAGCAGCCCTCTGCCCACTTGCAAGGTAGCAGATTGTATCTTTGGGGCTTCTACTTCCTTTTCTCTGGACTCTTCTGGGCCAGAGGACTCAGATAATGTCCAGTTCCTTCTAATTTTTTCCCCCATCCTTTTTAAAAACCTGATATTGAACTCAAAAGTATTATGCTAGGTGGATGAAACCAGACTCAAAAGCCTACACACAGTATGATACCATGTATGTGACATCTCGGAAAAGGCAAGACTGTAGGGTTGGAAAACAGGTGCCAGGAATGAGGTGTAGGGATGGACAATGGACCAAAGGGGCATGGGGGAATTTCTTTGAGATAATAGATTGTTTTCTATCTTGATTGTAGTGGGGTTGACAAGACGGCATATATTTGTCAAAACCCACAGAACAAGTACAATAAAAAGGGTGAATTTTATGGCATGCAAATTATACCTTCGTAAAAAACTACAGCAAAAAGCCCCAGTCTTAGAACCTGTTCAGGCCCAAGTGACAACGGGATTTGTGTCTTCGCGAGCATCATGACCTCAGGTTGTGATTGAACTAAGTGGCTTTGAGATATCACCATAATCTGATCTCGAGAATGAGAAATCACCAAGTATTGTAGTCATTCAAGAATAATTACTCTCTTTTCCTGGGAAGTGAACAAGCCCTCCCTGAGCCAAGTGAGTCACGCCCTCCTGCTGCTGTCACCATCTGACTGGGGCAGTGAAGCGCTGCCCCAGCTGCCCTCCCATGGGCTGAGTCAGGGTGGAGGCTTGTAGGGGGTGGGGGTCTGGGACTGGTGCAGAGGGCTGAGGGCACGGCATGGGTGGCAGCGGCTGATGGGTTGGGAAGACAGTGGGAGAGTAGGACTGCTCCCAGTGTTCACCATTCACCGCTCACGCCCCCTGTAGTCGTCCAGCCTGGCCTCCACGTGCATTCTTTGGGACCCACTTGGGTGCCCACATCCCCTTCCCTGCTGCACATCCTCCTCACAAAGCGCTCTCTGTCCTTGGCTGCTGGCGTCTCCCAGGGGACTGGCTTTTCTGTCTTGTCATGCCAGCCTCTGTATTCCCTGTTCCTCCCCAGTCACATCTGGTTCATCCAACTACAATCTGAGCCTTTTGCTTTTTCATTCTTGCCTGATTATTCACGTCTGCACCCACAAATGCTTTGCTTTCTCCCTGACCTACCTGGTCTCATCTCAGACCATGGTTGTTCAAAGGTGTGGGATGACAGTGAGATGCTGGAGGATAATATACAAATGACATAGCGGTTTCTGAAGTTTTTGCAGCCTTCTGCTCATAGTCTCGGCTGATGGCAAAGTAATAAATACTTTTGGTTGTAGATCCCGCATTTTCTGATTGAAAACATCTGATTAAAAACTACATTCGCTGCAAGAATTTTTTTCTGAAATAAGTCTTTTACAAAAAAAAAAAAAAAAGGTTGCTCACCAATTACTAAAATGGAAATAGGGAAAGCTCTGGAGGTAGGCTTGAGGCATTAGAAGCTGGCCTCGGCAATCCCAATGCGGTTGCATTTATCTGTGCCTATAAAGGAGTCACCGAATGAGGAAGCAGGCCTGTGCTAAGCTACAGGTGAGATGTGGGGTCAAGGTAGACCTTTGTGTGTTCAGCGATGAGAGGAGCTTTTCGAGGAGTTAGAAAACTAGACTGAACAACATGCTCTGGAAACAAGGTGGAGAAGAGAGTCCAGTTGTAATAAAGCTCCCAGGAAACATTTCCTGGTGGTTGTTTATACTTGGCCTTCAGCATACATGGGGCTGACACTTTCTGGCTTTAGGTTGAACAGAAACAATCAGTTGTGCAATCGGGGAGTGAGACAGGGCCTGGAGGCCACTGGGGAGGAAGATCAGGGTCTTGCTGGGGCAGAGAGGGCCTGGCTTTGGCAGAGAAAGAGTAAGGGCTCCTCTGGAGGAAGCCAGCACTGCCTGGTGGAAAGAGGCTGGACACAGCCCCCAGCCAGGGTCTACCAATCCGGTCGGAGATCTTGCCAGCCCAGCCCAGCAGATGGGCATGTGCAGGTTTTGGGCCCGTGCCCGGGCTGGACGGCATTGCTGACAGCCTGCGGGCTGTGGTCTCCGAGGGCAGGTTCAGGAGGGAGCTCGGTGCTTACATGGCCTGTGCTGGATTACCCGGGAAGGCTGCCAGCCCGACCGCCAGTGCGGCCAGAGTGCAACAGGGCTCTGCTGCTCCAGGGGAGTCCTCTCGGTTGGGCTCAGGGAGGCTAGGACTCCAGGGTCCCGCAGTCCCTCCCCTGTAAGCTCAGACCCTGACAGCCCTGGAGTGTGCGCCGTGTCCCCTAGAGATGTTGGAATGACGGGCTGTGCTCAGGCAAGGGAGGCCTTGTGTGGCCTGCTTCCAGGTGCAGGTGCTTTCCCCCTATTCTCGGGGGCTGGAGCGGGCCTTGTCCTTGGCCAGGTGCACCCTAAACGACCTGTCTGGAGCTATGCTGCCGATGGATGTGGGCGCGCCTCTGGACCTGCCTCCCTGAAGGGAGTATAGACTCAGGGGCTGGAGGGGTCTGAGGGATCAAGGGGACTGCCAGCAGCACCTGAGGACGCAGCCACAGCTCTCCTGCTCTCAAAGAGGCAGCCTTAAGTTATCCATGCAAAGGAACACAGCACAATAGCTTAGCTTGAACATACTTTTTTTTTTTTTTTTTTTTTTATTCTTCTTCTTAACACTGGCCAGGTTAAAACTTCAAGAGTTGGGATAAAGAGTCAGCCAAGGGCGACTTGGTGGAGACCTTTCTCCTCTCCTGCTGTTTCCTGTCCTCCCAGACAGGTCCAGGAGCCTTCCAGGCCAGACTGGTGCTTTTCTGCCTTTGAAGCTAGTGCGGAGAAAGGAACCAGGAGAAGCTGATGTCGGAAGTTAGCTCATCTCTTCCCACTGAGCCAACTCTGGTTTATCTTTCAGATCCCGCCCTGCCTGGCTACATCTGTGTACATTTACTTATTCCTCACATCCGTATGGTGGGCGTGGGTATTCCCCCCCCGCCCCCACTGCTTCTTTTTAAAAGCCTGCCCCAAGCATGAGGTTTCTTAGATTCTGTTTCGTCCAAATAGTTTGAGCCAACACACCCACATTAGCAGACGATGCAGAGAGCTCGATTCCAGCCCTGGTCCCTACAGATGTTCTCTCAGCCTCTGGGCCATCAAAATAGGAAGCTGGCCTGGCCAGGGAGGGCCCGGGTGCCAGAATGACCTCATCACTGGCCCTGGTGAGGAGTACGGAGACCTGAATGTACAGGAAGGAGCCGGACTCCTAGGAGCCAAGTTGGCTGTGGAGTTGGCTGTTGTTTTTTTTTTTTTTTTTTTGGATAGTGCATCTAATAAATGACGTGTGGGAAAGAGGCAGATGGCTCTGGGTTCAAATCCTGAGCCATCACAAACTGGGTGACCTTAGGTAACTTGCTCAGTGTTTCTGGGTTTTGTCCCTTCATCTGTAAAGTGGGGATGATAACACCAGCCGTGTTTTTTGATATGAAAAATAATAGAGACAGTATGCGTAGGTGCACAGCTCAGGATCCGTAACGGAAGGCGCTCTCAGTCAGTGGTAGTGGTTGTTACTATTCTGTCGGGGCGGGGGGGGGGGGGCTGCACTTTTGCTTTCCAAAAAATTTCCTGGCGAAGGCAGTTTTTTCCCCTCATTTTGGGCACATGTTAGAATCATAGAAAGTGGTTTAAAAAAATGCACTTGCCTGGGACAACACCTGGATGGCTCCGTGGTTGAGCATCTGCCTTCGGCTCAGGACGTGATCCCTGTGTCTCTCATGAATAAATAAGTAAATAAAATCTTTTAAAAAATGCATTTGCCTGATTTTTCAATTCTGGCAACCCTGATTTGTGAGTCTCCTGTGGTGCCCTAGACTCTGTATTTTTTAGTTTTCCAGGTGATGCCGATGTGCCTTCTGCTTGAACCCAAAGGAATTCATTGCCCCGAGTAGAATTTTAAACATTGCTGTGGGGGGTGGAGAGGGAAGGGTTGCAGAGCCAGGAGGGCTGCTCTCTGGGGCCTCTGAGACCTGTCATATCTTACAGTTGTCCTTGTCTGTTATTGGGGGTCCCGGAAACCACTGCATTCTTCCCTCAGTGGTGGACATGGGGAACCCTGGTACACAAGTGCCCCAGCCTCGTGGTGCTCGGACAGGCCCTCCACGCCCCCTCCTCCAGGGGCCCCAGAACTTGTACCTAGAACCACAGCCTTTGAGGCTTCCGTTCCCATCTGCTCTGGTGTGTCTCCCTCCCTCATCCTTGTGCCAAACTCCCCTTCTTGCCTGCTGCCCTGTCTGGATTGCACACTCTCCCCCAGCGGTGGGGATCTGACCTCTGGATTTCAGGGGAAGTCTTCTCAATTAAACCACAAGATGTGAAGGTTTTGCTTCTCTGTGTTTATGATGTGTACAGATAACTGCCCCCAAATGGAAGTGGGTATGGCATTAAAGAAGCTCCAGCCTCACTTATGATCCCAGGCAATTTTGTTTCTGGTGGCTAATGGGGCACCTGGGGAGGAGAGGGGGCTCTGAGCAGCTTTCCTTTCTCTGCTTGTCTTGCCTGGAGAGCACGGATGGGGACCATCCCCTTACAGCATCCCCGGTGTCTGGACAGCACTGAGCTGCAGAAACCAGAACAGGGTTCTTTCTGAGAATCAGAGTTCCAGTTCCTGTATTTTGGTTTGTCCGGCATCTAAATGCCTTTCCATCTTGTCTTAACTTAGGCCTGAGTCACTGTGTGAACTTCAGTGGGTGGCCGAAGAGGTCACTGTAGGTGAGGTCACAAGCTTATGGACTTTAACCATAGAGATGTTTTTCTCTTTCCTAAATGCATATGTCGATTGTCAAGGGCTCACATGTGATCGTGAAAAGAAATCAGGCGGTGAAATGGAAGGAAATTAGGCAGCAATTCTAAGTGTGCCTGTCTCTACTCTGAGAATTCCTCTTTCCTTCCCTTCTCCTCCCTTCTTTATTTCAGCTTTTATTTGTATTTGTAGGGAAAGCTATTAATGCATCCAGGTCCATGGCTCCAGATGCCTCCTTTATCGCTGGTTCTGAAATTATTTTTTCTGCCTGAATCTCTGAGACTTGTGAATCCACCTGCCTGGGTGTCCAGTAGGCTTCTCACACTTCACATGCCCGAGCCTGAGCTCCTGGTTTTCCCGCCCAGATCTGCCCCTTCCACAGCCTTTCCCATCCTCAGCGTTGAGAAGAGTGAGGACCAGCACATAGTCGGTGCTTGGCAAATATGTGTAGAACAAAGAATAAGAAAATGAAGAGTTCACACCTTTAAGGTTTGAGTCAGGAGCCGGTGCATTCCCAGCTCTGCGGCTAATGAGCTGTGTGTCATCACCCTACCTCGGTTTCTCCTCCACTAAAACGTGAACGATGTTCCTGAATCTGTGGCGACAGTGCCAGGACAAACTAGAGAATGGGGCACTTCGTGTCATTGCAAGGTTTCGTGTTGCACACCTTCCGTGGAACACTCAGTGTCCCCCTTTGCCGGCGGCATCACATGGACATTTGATGCAGCTTTTATTCCAGACTGCTGTGCACATCTCTGTCCTGTCCACCCAAGGCTTTCTCAACACGCCCCTTCTCTCTAAGGAGACACACTTCCTCATTGTCTCAGGGGCACATTCCAGCTCCTAGGTCTTCTCTCCTGGTTCCAGGCCTGGAATGCTATCCTCTATCTCCACAGCCCTTCTAGACTCTTCCTATGTCTCAAAGCCTCGGTCCCCTCCACCCCCAGAGTCCTGCCTGCCTCCCACCACTCTTCGGTTGCTCTGGCAGCTTGCTTTTCTCATTTCTCCAATACTCACTTGTATACTGCCTCCCTCTGCACGGGTTTGCCTCATTGCCTCCGAGATAGTAACCACTCGAGGCCAGGACATTTGTTTCTCATTCTCTTCCAGCTCTGTAGTACATGGCATGAAACAACTCTGGTTTTTTTTTTTTATTTTTTTATTTTTTATTTATCTATGACAGTCACACACACAGAGAGAGAGAGAGAGAGAGAGGCAGAGACACAGGCAGAGGGAGAAGCAGGCTCCTTGCACCGGGAGCCCGACGTGGGATTCGATCCCAGGTCTCCAGGATCGCGCCCTGGGCCAAAGGCAGGCGCCAAACCGCTGCGCCACCCAGGGATCCCCCAACTCTGGTTTTCAAATTAAAAAATATTGTGGTGAAATGCACATAACATAAAAGTGATCATCTTAGCCATTTCTAAGTGTGAAGTTCAGAGGTATTAAATACATTAAATACATTAAATACACTGTTGTTCAATCATCACCACCATCCATCCACCTCTACAGTTCTTTTCTTTCTTTCTTTCTTTTTTTTTTTTTTTTAAAGATTCTATTTATTCATTCGTGAGAGACACAGAGAGGCAGAGACACAGGCAGAGGGAGAAGCAGGCTCCTTGCGGGGAGTCCGATGCAGGACTCGATCACAGGACCCCAGGATCATGACCTGAGCCAATGGCTGATGCTCAACCACTGAGCTGCCCAGGTGCCCCTATACAATTCTTCTCATCTTATAAACTTGAAACACTGTACCCATCAAACAATAACTCTCCATCCTCCCCTACCTCCAGCCCCAGGCAACCACCATTCTACTTTCTGTTTCTGAGTCTGACTTCTCTCTGTACCTCAGATAAAAGGAATTGTACAGGGTTTATCTTTCTGTGACTGCTTTCCTTAACTTAAAAATGTCCTTAAGGTCTACGCATGTTGTCACCTGTCAGGCTTCCTTTTCAAGGCTGTATAATACCCCATTCTAGGTGTATGTGTGTATACGTAATATTTAGTTCATCCATTCCTCCATCAAAGGACACTTGGGCCGCTTCCACCTTTTGGCTATTGTGAACAATGCTGCTATGAACACGGATGTACATATATTTCTTAGAGACTCTGCTTTCAGTTCTTTTGTGTATATTCCTAGAAGCAGAATTGCTGGATCATATGGTCATTCTATGTTTAACTTTTTGAGGAACCGCCCTACTGCTACATCATTTTCCCACCAGCAGTGCACAAGAGTTCCACTTTCTCCACATCTTTGCTACTATGTGCTTTTGTTTTTGTTTTTTTGTTTCTTAGTAGCTTCCATTTGCATTTCCCTAATGGTTAACGATACTGAACATGCTTACTGGCCATTTGCATATCCTCTTTGGAGAAATGTCTGTTCAGGTCCTTTGCCCATTTTTTAATCAGATGATTTTTTAAAAATATTTTATTTATTTATTCATGAGAGACACAGGGAGAGAGAGAGGCAGAGACACAGGCAAAGGGAGAAGCAGGCGCCATGCAGGGAGCCAGACGTGGGACTCGATCCTGGGTCTCCAGGATCAGGCCCTGGGCTGAAGATGGTGCTAAATGGCTGAGCCACCCGGGCTGCCCAGGTGATTTCATTTTGTTGTTGTTCAGTTGTAAGAGTTCTTTATACGTTTTGGATTTAACCCCTTATCAGACATATGGTTTGCAATAACTGGGTTCTTTTGATAGGGAACTCATTGCTAACCACTGACTGGGTATTAAAGGAATCTGCACTTACAGGTCCAAAAATGCCAGCTGGCAGGTAATTTGAAAGTTTTTTTTTTTTTTTTCTGATCTATGGATATATGCCTGGTATTTTCCATACTTGATCTCCTGCAAAACTTCCAAGTCCTGGAAGGTATGAGGTATCACTTCCGTTTTACAGATGAAGAAACCGAGGCTCAGAGAAGTCCAAAAATTTACTCAAGCTCCTCCAGCCTCAGAAGTGGCAGAAGCAGGTTGTAAAGCGAAGCCTGCCTGACTCCACTTGCCTCCAGAGCCTTTGGGCTGCGTGTGAGAGCGTGTGAGCAAGCCTCACACATGTGTTGCTCATCACTCTCGTTCTCTGGATTTCATTAAAGGAACCCCTGTGACAGGCAAGCAAGCCACTGCCAGCACCCCTGACTCTGCAAAATGTGATCCCTTTCCACCTTTGGATCTCGGCGTGACTCAAATACCTGGTGTTTTTTTACCCAGCCTGTACTGGGAGGGCAGGTAGTCTGGCTTTTCAAATCTAGCATCTCTGCTGTCCTGCTTCTAGCTTAGGACTTCTCAGAGCTGCTCACATGCATTAGTCAGTTCGATTCAACAGGAAGTTTGTGCTGGGCGGGCAAGGTTTTGTGCTGGGATGGTCCAGGCCCAAAGTAGTAGGCGCTACAGGGTATAGACCAGGCACAAACACAACTCTAGAACAAAGAGACACGTTGTGCCTTTGCAAGCTGTAGCGTAAGGCTGTTAGGGCTCCAAGAACAGAGAGGGAACAGATTTTACATGTTTCCTGACCCACGAGGGATATGTGCTCGGAAAAGCCCACCTGTTCAATGTCAGGCTGAAGCAAACATACTCAGGAAGGAAATATGCTACAAAACAAACTGTACAGCGTGGTCAAAGCTAAGAGATGCCATCTTTGGATTTTGTGTTTTTCTAGCAGCCTAGGCCTGGATTTAGTTGGGATTGAATAGCTACCCCCTGAGCGTCACTGGCCCGTGGCTTGCAGCGCATGGGATGTAGTTCTGCCACAGGACACCAACCAACTACTTGGATGGATGCGTGTCATAAATGAAGGGAAGTCTTTACAAGAGGGCTCCACCAGCCTCAGAGGGGGAGGGCACAGTTCCAGGGATAGAACGGCATTCGTACGATGTGAATTGCATATTTTAGCACTTATAAAATTATAACCCACATAATGAGCACTTAAATACTTTAGGAATGCACTCTCATTTTTTTTTTTTTTTTGTAAAAATTCTGTGAAACATAGGTACTATTATTGGTAAGGCAAAGTGAATTCTCCACGGTCTCACAATGGGTGGATGATGGATTCTGCTTCGTTTCTGAGAGCTCTGAAATTCAGATGCTGCACTAGACTGCTTTTCCCTCACACATGCTATGGGAAGACGGGACAGCAGTTGAAAAATGAAGCTCGATATACATGCCTCCGGCCTAGGCCCACAGTGAGCATTTTTCCAGAGATATTTGTAAGGCCCGAGGACCAGCTAAAGGGATGAGGACATTTTGGGGGAGAACATCTTTTCAGTATTAAAGGAAACCTCACTTTTCTTGCAGGCCTGAGTTCTTTTAGCATGGCTGACTTTTCTCGGCTCTTAAATCCAAGTAGTGAATAACATGTCACCCTCAACTGTTCCTTTGTCCCCACACCCTAAGGGTTGTTTGTTCCTGTTAGGGTGTTTTTTTTTTTCTTCATTGTGGTAAAATACGTGCAACATAAAATACATCATTAGTGACATTTGGTACATTCATAGTTCTGTGCTGCCTTCATCACCGTCTAGTCCTAGAACATTTCTATCACCCCGGAAGGAAGCCCGATGGCCATTCGCCAGCTCCTCCCTGTTCCTCCCTCTTCCATCTCTACAGATTTGCTGATTTCGGATAGTTCACGTAAACAAAAATGGACAATGTGTGGCCTTGTGTGCATCCTGTGAATTTTGCCACTCATGGCTCCCCCTTTCTGTACCAACATTCACAGCCTCACTGCCCCAGTGGAGAGCTGTGTCCTAAGTGGGTATGGCTTTGGGATCAGAGAGATGCTGGGCAAGCGAGGTGGCCTCTCCGAGCCGGTCAAAGTTGTTGGAGGATTAAGTGAAGATGAGGTGAAGCTCCTTGTTCTGTTCTTGACCTTGGGCAAGTTATTCAATATTTCTTTGCCTTGGTCATCTTTCTCTGTAAAATGGAGATTTCATAGTATCTGAATCATGGGGCTGGTCTAAGGATTAAATGAGGTAATACATAGAACATGGGGATTGCTTTTGATGTGTTGGCAGCACACTCTTGGTTTGGTGGCATAAGTCCCTACATCATCCACGGGGTAACCCTCAGTGGCCCCTCAGTGACCCCTCAGTGGCCCGTCTGCCCTCAGAGCCAGCCTAGATGTCATCACCAGGGCTCTGCTGACCACTCCTCATGTCAGGAGACTGTCCTGACTCTCTGCTGCCTAGTGCAGAGAGCTCTGAGTCTTTAGCTTTGCATTTAAGGCCCTCTGCATCTTTCTTCTTTCCTTTCCGGTTTCTCTTCCCATTCTGTTCCCCGTGAGTGTATTCCTTGCCACCACTCTGGGCCACCCTTGGTTCTCAAAGTCACCTTGGCTCGCCAGCCTTCACACCTTTGCTGCTACTCTTCCCTCTGTTGGGAATGACCTTGCACTTGTCATCTGGCGAAGCTCTGCTCATTTTCTTTCCCTCTGTTTTTTTCATCCATCATAATAGTATATACATCACAGGGTTGTTTTGAGGATTATTTGACACAATATACGGCTGAGATGATACATAGCACATAATCATGCTAACGGAGATAAAAAGCACACATGTGCGGGAGACATCTGGTAATTGTTTGGGATGTATTAATGATCTTCATATCATTCTATCCGTCGACAAAGACCGTCTGTACACACCTGCTGTCCCAAGTAGATTGCAAATACCTTGAGAATGGGATTATATCGGGTTATGTCTGTATCCCCACTTGTGCCTGGATGGGGCCCTGCATGTAGAGAGTTTCTATAGTTATTTATTACATTGAATGAAAATGAGGAATCTTTTTTTTTTTAACATTTTATTTGCTTATCCATGAGAGACACATAGAGAGAGGCAGAGACATAGGCGGAGGGAGAAGCAGGCTCCCTACTGGGAACCCGGTGTGGGACTCAATCTGAGAACCCCCGGGATCATGCCTTGAGCCGAAGGCAGATGCTCAACCACTGAGCCACCCAAGTGCCCCAAGAAATCTTCATTATTCCAGTCCCTGCTCCCATTAGGGAGAGACATCACTTGAACTCAGAACCAGTTGGTGAAATCACCAACTTTGTTACTCGACCTTTTAGAGTCCCAAACCACTGCCTTGGAACCAGGGATCCCCATGTCGCCCTGCCTGGGCCCCCTTTCATGCAATAGGCCTTTCCCCTCCTCCTCCCACACTGCACAACTTGTCCATTCTGTGCCCCGTCATTCGCCAAGGTCTGTGGTAGGTAAAGGGCTAATTAGGTTGCCCAGTTGATGCCAACATGCTGAAGTGGGGCCAGCCGTGCTGCAATCCTACCGCGTGAGCTTTAGCCAACGCCTTCATCCTCCTGACCCCAAACTGCTTTCAGACGCTGCTCCTGGAGCTGGTCTGCCGCTTTCCCAGGCCTTCTGGCTGTCTTCTGTGTCTCCCTGTGCCTGTCTGGGCCTCAGTTCACTCTCTTCCGTGTGTGGAACACCTCTCCCGTGGGGACTTGTGGTCTGTTATCACCCTGCCTTTGACTGTGTCCTCTTAATGACTGTGTACACACACACACACACACACACACACACACACACACACGTGTATAGATATATACACTCTTCCCTTAACGTCATGTGCTGATGAGGTTCCTGAACAGTTTCTCTGGTTTCTCTAATCAGATGAAAGATGTCAGGTTCCTGAAGGAGGGCCTTTGGCCCCTTCTGTTCTCTGAGCCTCCTCAGCGTTTAGCATCGTGGAGACAGAATGGGATTAATACATACCTGATGAATTTAATTAACTTAAAAAAATTACCAAAGCAGCATTCGGAATTTTTGAAAATGAACAAATGAAAATGAAAATGTCCTGTGATCCTGCCTCTGATGTTAGTTAACATCACTCATATTAGAACCCATTAAAATCGGGATCCCTGGGTGGCTCAGCAGTTGAGTGGCTGCCTTTGGCCCAGGGCATGATCCCGGGGTAACAGGATCGAGTCCCACATCGGGCTCCTGCATGGAGCCTGCTTCTCCTTCTGTGTGTCTCTCTCTCATGAATAAGTAAAAATTTAAAAAAAAAAACTGTTAATACCATATATTACCCCTGATATTTATTGAGTGCTCATTAGGCGCTAAGCTGTTTGCTAAGTATCTGATTTAACTCATCGATTCCCTCTGTGATGCAGGTGTCCCCATTTTAGAGTAGGAAACCGAGGCACAGAGAAGGTGCCTGCTGCTGCAAGACCACAAGGCTTGGAAATAGAGGAGCCGGGGTTTAAACACAAGCAATCTGGCTTTAGGGTTTACACTCTTCACCGTGCTGAACTGCCTCCCCTCCTCCCCACACCCACTGTCGTGCGCCTCCTCCTTCCTGCCTCATGTTTAATGGAACGAATCAGCGCTGGGGCTCAGGGAAGCTGAATTTTCTTTCCCCTCTGCGCTCACTGGTTGTGAGATATTAGGACAATCACTTCACCTCTTAGAGCCTGTTTCCTTATCTATAAATCTGGAGAATTGGTTTCCACAGTCTCTGTGATTCAGCTAGAACATTCTGTGATTTTTTATGAATTAAGCACTGGAGCAGGGAGTTGCTTTCCTGCTCTGTCCCCCGTAGGCATATTACCTTCCAGCGTGCAGGCCGCAGTCAGGTCACCCTGACCCAGGTACCGCCCTCCACCTCGCTGTGCTTGGAAGACGCTGCCAGCCAGGCCGCCGCTGTCAGTGGGCTTTGCTGAGCATTTGGGATTTAGTGGGTTATGTAATCCATTTACGATCCGTTTTAATAGAGTGTGCATCCTTTGAACTGCAGATGGGCTCCTGCTGTTTATGGGGCTTCCTGGAGCATGGACTTAGGGGGAGGGTCCTCAAGGTTTATGGGGCTTCTTACAGCTCATGCACTGAAGAGGGGGGTGTGTCATTTTGATTCTTCCCCCTCCCAGCTTTCTGATTCTTTCCCTCCAGCAGTGGGTGGAGGGCAGGGTCTGAGCACCATGTGTATGTGTTTACACCTCTGCTGTGTATACAACAGGCTCAGAGAAACGTCTGGTTTATCCAGCACCACAGATTAAGGAGCATCAGAATCCCCTGAAGGCTTGTTGGAGCACAGCTTGCTGGGCCCCACCCAGAGTGTCTGACTCAGGAGGTCTGGGGTGGTGCCTGACAATTTGCATTTCTGACAAGTTCCCAGGTGATGCTGAAGCTGCTCCACGGGGGACCACACGTTGACAACCACTGTACCAGAGAATCGAAACGTTCCATCCCTTTAACAATGAAACCGAAATCGAACCACTTTTGGCCGTGATTGTAGGTAAAAATGATTGACTTGTATTCAGATATACAAAAAAAAGAGTTGAATTTTTTTTGATATAGATAGTCATCATTACCACTATTCATTATCGTGGTTGGTTGTAATTGGGGGGTCTCCAGGACCCCCTTGAGGTTGGCCCAGGCTGTTGGAGTTGTTGGTTTGTGTTTTTACTTTTTGCTACTCTTCCCTCCAGGTCAGGCAGTCAGCCTCATGCTGGCCCGTGTGGCTGTAGCTTTCATCCCTGTCTGGAGCTTATTTAAAAAGCTTTCTCCTTAAAATGTCTGCAAAGTAGAGAGAGTAGGACAATGAATTCCCATATACCCATCATCTGGATTTTTAACATTTTTGCTTCATTTTTTTGGTAGAAGTATTCTAAAGCCAATCCCAGATATCATAACATTCCACTCCCAAATATTTCCGACTGCATCCCTAAAAAATAAAGACATTTCTTGCATAACCGCAAGAGCATTATCACGGCTAACAAATTCGACAGTAATTCCTCAATACCGTCTAATATGGAAATTGTATTCAGATTTTCCCCCCATTGTTCCAAAAAGTCTTTCCAGTTGAATCTGGATGCAAAAAAGATTTTATGTCTGCATTATCTTCGATTGTTATCAAGTTTATCTTACCTTCAGATTTGCTACTTTGGGGCCAGGGAATCTGCCATCATTTGGGGAGAGATGGTCACTGCTAGTTACCCAAAGCTGACAGCTTGTCTGTTTAAAGTGGGGGAAATGGGTTTTGAGTGAGGGTCTCTAAGAAGGATGCAGGTCTGATGCAGGGGCTTGGAGACATCGCTGTTGTGTGCACAGATGTTCTTGTACTTTCTTCTGTTTTCTTTGATCTGCAGAGGCAAGGACACCAGACGTGTGACTTCTAGATCAGTGAGCTGCTTTTATGTGGGAGTACATATCTGTTAGGATATGTTTGTAAAGCAGCCCCGGGGTGGAAAAGGAGATCTTGGTCCCTAGGACTCTTGGCTGTGGGTGTTCTAGAGTGTCTGGGATGTGTGTTTTATTCTCCATGGGCTTTCTCTGCTTCCCTCTATTAGCAATCCAAATTCCATCCAGGCTTTCCGGAGGGAAAATATTCCTTAGAGCTCCCGGCTCTGAGAGTTCAGGCGCACACACCTAGTCCCCTTGGGTGGCCTGGTTTCCTGTCAGAAGTATGATAAATAAATATTGATGTGCTGTGCTGGGCCCCCTCACAGCCCTGCCTCCATGCTCATTCTTCACGTAGGTGTCTCAAACATGTTATAGGCTTCTAATTTAGTTTCCCCATCGAAATCAAAGGTCCCTTGCTGCAGTTTAAATGCCACAGTGTACCCGTGGCTGGGGCTGACGTGGATTGGAGAGAGAAGCTGTCCTGCGTCACACAGCATCATCTGTACCACCATATGGCCCCACAACACGGTGCAAAGAGGGGCTGCCAACTTCAAGCTGGGCTGAGGATAGGATCATGTAGCTGCCAAGAGGGGAAGACTTTCCTGAACTGGGACCTGATGGTCAGGGGGCTTCTGGGGGCTTTCCACCAGTGGCTCGGGGTTGGGGAGCAGCACCCCTGAGTGACTCAGCTAGGAGGGCCTGGAAGAGAGGGGAGAGTGCTTGGCTCAGGGCCACATGTCAGCCCAGTATAGTCCCCTGGGCTGCTTCCCCAGTCCCACTATCGGTCCTCTTCATGTGGTCCCATCAGGGCAGCAAGCACACTGGGCTATATGGGGCTATTGCCTTGTCCTTAGTCTCCTCTGTCTTGGAAGATCATCAGGGATAGTGATGTTGACCATCTTTCTCTTTGGTACACAGCGGCACTCAGTAAATGCAGCAAATATGTTACTGCAGCCCAGGGAGTAGAGGGAAGGGACCTGTCTTGGTGATGAATTAGATTGAGCAAGGTATAGAACCAAATCAGGGACGGTCCACAATGCCATAGTCCACCTAACCCACCCAAGGTATGGGCCTTCACTGGAATGTGCCTGCTGATGGCTCCTGTCATGCTGAGAAACCCTTGTCAGTGTCCCACTCCTCACCTTTTCCTGCCTGGAAAGCCCCCACTGCATTGAATTCAAACAACTACTACTACTACTACTACTACTACTACTACTACTACTACTTCTTCTTCTTCTTCTTCTTCTTCTTCTTCTTCTTCTTCTTCTTCTTCTTCTTCTCCTCCTCCTCCTCCTCCTCCTCCTCCTCCTTCTTCTCCTTCTCCTTCTCCTTCAATTTTATTTATTCATGAGAGATACACACAGAGAGACAGAGATGTAGGTAGAGAAAAAAGCAGGCTCCCTGCAGGGAGCTCGATGCAGGACTCCATCCGAGGATCCCAGGATCCCAACCTGAGCCAAAGGCAGACTCTCAACTACTGAGCCACCCAGGTGCCTTGAACTCAAACTTCTTACAGCAATAACCATGCTGTCTGGAAATATTTCAGTTGTAGCCATGCCTTATCCCTGACCTAGACTATATGGTGTAAGAGGGCAGCGTTTATACTTGGTTTCTCTTCCCATCCTCCTCAGCCCTGCCCTGGCACTGTGGGTCTATGCATAATAATAACAGACTCAAATCTAGTTACCCGATAAATCTCAAGACTGCTGTGTCTCATGAATGCTAAAGAAATGGCTCAGACAGTGGCTCTTTTTGAGTTTAAAGAAGTAAGAACTCCCTGAGCACTGGAGTCATCAGGAGAACCCTCCTACAGGAGGCTAGAACCGATTGGCATCATGGAGAGAATTGGGGAAGGCAGGGAAGAGGAGGAGGAAGAGGAAGGAGAACAGGTTTGGTGTTGGGAGGATCGGAAGAGACTTGGAATCTGCACTGCTGGCTTAATAAAGAGGTGTGGCTAATTAGTTTGGAACCACCAGCTTCTGGGTGTTTCCTAGACACGCTATGAACTGCCAAGAACTACACAGACTGACCACAGGGAAGGGTGGCTACAAAATTCTTAAAACATACGCTCACTCCAGTTCCTGGTGAGACTGATGGGGATGAGTCAGGTTAAGACAGAGATAAACATTTGCTTATCAGACAGAGATCCACCCTATTTCCTAGGTTCTTGGACTTTGAAAAAACCTGTCCCCAAACACCAGATAATGGGACAGGAAGGAAGAAGAAGGTTAAGGGGCTCCTGCCTCCAAGCTCTGGCGAGTTAGCTGGAAAAGAAATACTGCACTTGGTTGGAGAAGATGGAAATGTGCAAAGTTTCAGACCAAAAGAAGTGGTGATGTACAATGGCCTTGGAAAATAGTTCAGCAGTTTCTTTGAAAGTTAAACACACACCCACCATGCGATCTAGCCATTCCACTCATAGGTATTTACCCAAAATAAATGAAAGCATATGTCCATACAGAGTCTTGTACGGGAATGGTCATAGCAGTTTTTATCTAATAGCCGCAAACTGGAAACAACTCAAGTGTCCATCAAGAGAGATGGGCAGATGAACAAATTGTGGTGTATTCCATGCAATGGAATATTATTTAGCAGCCAAGAGGAATGAAAGGATGAATCTCAAAATAATTATGCTGTATGAAAAAAAGCCAGATTAAAAAAATACATGCTATAGGATTCCATTCATATAAAAATCCTTGAAAAGGCAAACTTTTGGAGTTGAAGGATGTCTCTTAACCTCGACGATAGTGATGGTTTCACAGGTATATATGTCAGAACTTATCAAGTTTACTCTTTGTGTTCAAACTATTGTCTGTTATTTATACCTCAATAGGTGTTAAAAATTTCAAAGGTTCAGGGATGCCTGAGTGACTCAGTGGTTGAGTGTCTGCCTTCGGCTCACATCATGATACCAGGGCCTGGGATGGAGTCCCGCATTATGCTCCCTGCAGGGAGCTTCTCCCTCTGCCTATGTCCCTGCTTCTCTCTCTGTGTCTTTCCTGGATAAATAAATAAAATCTTTAAAAAAATTTTCAGAGGTTCAGTACAGTTCAACAGAACAAGGTATTATGGCAAATGTATTATATTCCCATCCCTGAACTAGAACAAATTCATTTCAGTGGAAATAAGAGAAGGAAACAAACAAACAAAAAAAAAGGACAGCCTCAAAGAACTTAGGAGAGCAAGGAAGGACCACTATTTAAGTCAAAGACAGTTAGGGCAAGGCTCGATGGCGAGCACTGGCGAGAATGAAAGGTCCTGCCTTTGAGGACTGGCCAGGAAAAGCTCCAGGTGGGGGTAGTATCAGAGATGGACTTCATCGAGTGCAGATGATGTTAAAAGAAAGGAAGGTGCCAACTGAGCAGGGCCTAAAAAAGATGGAACCCACAAGCCGTGTTGAAGGACAAGAGGGAGGCAGGTGCAGGGAAGGCCAAGGGTGACATTTGGGAAGGGCGGAAATCAAGAACTAAGCCTGGATGCAGGATGGATCCGGACTGCCTGGCTGTGAGTCTTGGCTGCACCACTTAGAAAACTGGGCAGCCTTTGGAGAAGTTACCTAGCATCTCTGTGCCTCCGTTTTCTCATCTGTGGAATGGGATAGAAAGAGCCCATACCTCATAGGGTTACAGTGGACATTAAGGGGGTTAATGTACACAAAGTATTTAGAGCCATGTCTGGTATATACTAAGCGCTCAACAAATGTTATTGCTGCCATCACTATCACCATCACCATCATCATTATTGTCTACTATTGGGCAGGACATTGAATGCCAGGACCATCAGGAAACAAGCAGTAAGAGGAAGATCTGCTTCTAGCTTGGCCCTACCACAGGGCCTTTGTTCTTGCTGGGACAACTCCGCTTGGAACAGTCTTCCTTGAGATGTCCACCTGGTCACTCTTTTACATTTTTCACGTGGATCAGGTCTCTGCCCCCACATCAGAGAGGCCTTTGCTGATCACCACTTTGAAAAATCGCAGTCCCCTCACTCCCTTAGATACGTGTCTGTTTGCTTGTGTCCTCGCTGCCCTCGACCAGAATGTCAGCTCCTTGGGCCCTGTGCTTTGTCTTCCATCATATCCTCTGATCCTGAACATTTCCTGCAATGTGGCAGATTTTCAGTCAATGCTTGTTGGCTGGAGGACTTGTCCCACTGTGTCCTGGGGTACATCATGCAGAAGCTTCTGGCCTCAGTGTCCTCACCTGCGAACGTCTCCAGTCCTTCCAGCCTGAAGGTGCTGTGCTTCGGGTGTTGGGAGGCTGGGTGTGGAGTCTCGGCGAGGGGTGATGTGATGAAGGGGCCTTGGGTGAGTGTTGAGGCTCACAAGAGAAAGGGAGTAAGGAGAGAGGGCTTCTAGGAAGGAGGGCAGGGAGGACGTGGCCCTGGCCCATACAGGCCACACTAACTTATAGAAACATAAATTGCTTCCTTCTGCTTGTCAGTCCCCTGTTGGGCAAGGATTTGTACTGAGGCCTGTACTTAGTATTAGAGATTCTAAAAGGAGAGGCTCCTTCCTGCCCACAAGGTACCAGTGGTCCAGGCCAGGGTTGCTTAACCCCTACGCCCGCCTTGTTAGAATAACTTCATTAAGCCATACAACTCACTCATTTAAAATGTCTAGTGCTGTGGTTTTTAGCATATTCACAGAGTCGTGCCACCATCATCTCAATTTTTAGATCATTTTATCACCCTCGCCAGAGAAAGCCTGTACCTACTGGGGAGCAGTCTCTCCCCCCAGCCCCATGGCAACCACGCAGCTACTTTCTGCTTCTTTGGATTTACTGATTTGGGATATTTCCTGTAAATGGCATCATCAAATAGGTGGCCTTTTGCATCAGGCTTCCTTCCCATCACCTCTTGTTTCCTTCCCATCGCCTCCATGTCTATCAAGAGAGCTTCAGTCCTTTCTATAGTCGAATAATATTCCACTCTGTCTCTCAGTTCACCGGTTGATGGACGTTTGAGTTGTTTCCACTTCTGGGCTATTATGAATAATAGTTATGAACATTTGTATGTTTTTGCCCCCCCCCCCTTTTTTTAAACTCCTCCTTTATGAGGCTTCAGCACGTTCTGCTCCTGATGCCTTGTTGGAAGTTACAAAGCGAATGCAGTCACTGAAAGGTAATCTTGGATATGATGTTCCAGACCCTCTCCTCTCTCCACCGGGCTCTGTGCTGTCGCCTGCCCGCGCCCTGCTTTGGGCATCCTGCACGTGGGAAACGAATATGCCAGAGCAAGGCAGCGCCGGCAAATGCCAAAATGAGTGGTATGCGGGGGTCATCATTTTAATATGTCATGAGCTGTTCCATTTTGAAAAGGAGCCGACTTCAGGTTCTGTGCATAAGGAGTGCATTAGGCTGAGGGGGCGTGGAGGCTGGGAGGGGAGCTGACACGTGTGTCAGAAGAGGAGCCAGCCAGATGGCTCTGATTTACCCGTGTCGGCGCAGGGCCGGGAAGGAGCCCAGGCCAGCTGCGCGCTGCCGCCGGGCTGCCAGGCCGCTCGGCCCTCGGGAGGCTGGGCCTCTGGCCTCACACCTGAGCCCCTCGGGGAGGCAGGGGCGGCAGGGGCTGGGAGTCGCCTGCTGTTCCTCAAGTTCAGTGATTAGCGTCATCTCTTTAAGGGCCGACCTCTTAGCTCTAATCTGAAATGTCACTTATTACACTCTTTCAATTTAAGTATAGAAGCACCTCGGTGATGCTCTCAGGAGTAAGACAGAAATAGCTAGTCCGTGTGGGTGAGTAATCTTCTGAAAGCATTCCCAGGGATCATCCTTGCGATGGCATTATGTACTGTTGCAGGTTTGAGTGAGGGCTCTGGCACCCTGCATTGACAGTTGGGGGGAAGGGAGGCAAAGGTCTTAGGGGAAGCCCTGGGGAAAAATCATCACGGTTTCTGTCCCGGGTGACCCACCAAGCACCTGGTATCCTTTGGCTCCTACCGTGTGACCGTCGTTAGATTTTATGGGAGGTACTCAAAAGCTCAGGACACAGCCCTTGGGTCTTAGCTCGGGTGCCAGTTACAAGCAAGTCCTTCATGCGGGTTAAGGGGATGCATTTGAAAATGCCCCCAGGAAAGGAAAGGGGCTGTTAGGGCTGCTAGCATCTGGTGGTGGCGGTGGGGTGGGATCACAGTGGCCTGGGGTGGTCAGGGAGGGAGGGAGGCAGCATGTGAACAGGTGGTGGGATTAGAGATGGAATGTTTGGCTTTTACTTGATTCTCAACCTGCCTTCGTCTACTAAGGATGGAAGCACCTTTTACAAGAAAGTTAACAAACATAAATAAAAAAATCAAAGCCACGAAAAGAGAGAGTTGGCTAATTTTGTTCTGATTGAGCATCGCATTTGTTTTTGAGCTTCGTGGCAGCCAGGACGTAATGAAAACCAGGTTAATTACACAGCTCTCTTGATCAGAAAAGGAAGGCAAACTTCTTCCTGGCACATTTTTGTAAAATTATTTTCTCATGTAGGAGTTTATACAAAGGACACAGGGGCATAATGGCCATTGATCCATCAGGAACAAAAGCTTTTATGAACGTGGAGGATTGAGCACCAAGGTGTGGCGTGATGAAAGGAATTGGGCCAGTGGCTAAGCTGGCAGGATCCTGTTACGTGGCTCTGGGGGCTCTGACCTGATGCAAAATGAACTTAGAATTGTTCGCTAGAAGAGTGGATAGAGGAGAAATCCCTGATGGAGCCTGTCTCGGGGAAACCCAGGGGTATCTCCTTGGGCCTGGTGGGATTATACCTGGGGAGAGGATGTGGATGCTCCCTGCCCTGGTCCCCACTCTCTGTCATACAATTAGCCAGTCCGAGGATCAGATTTGGTGCTGATCAAAATCAGCTGAGTGTCCTGGCAGCCAGGGGCACAAAAAAAAAAAACACTCATCTGACTCCAGAGTCCAGAGCTGCTCCTGTCCCTATCACCAGTGCCCCTTATTACCCTGTCCCTAGGTTTATGTTAATGGAGGCTTTGAAGCACATGCTGTCTTGTCCCTGACAAGTTTCCAGCAGTTTGAAGTCTAGAAAGGGTAACTTTACTTGAAAAAGGTTGAGAAAAATACTTGAAAAAATAAATCCAAGATAGGCCCAAGTACAGAAGTGATGAATGCTAGTAGGTTGGCTTTGCAACTATCAACAGCTGCTACTTATTGAGCATTACTCTGTCCTCAGCACTTTACCTGTATTATGTTGATGTCATCCTTACAACTTCCAGAAGTATGTGCTGTTATCATCTCCATTTTATCGGAGAGACTGGGGCTTAAGGAGATTTAGATACACCCTGAAGCCTCCAGCCTGAGGAAGATTCCAGCTGGCCTCACCTTTGGGTCTGGTGGAGCGAGTCTTGGCTCCTTGTCTCTCCCTGGCCATGGATCTCTCCCTCTCTCCTCTCGCAGCCCTTCTCTCTGGCTGTCGTCTTCTGTTGCAAGCTTCTGCTGGGCCTCTCGCAAAGACCCTGGCCTTTTGTATGAGACAGGCACTTGCCCATCTGATCTCAAAGATTCTTCTTCTGGCCACATGCTGCCGTGTTGTGTCCCCAGGATCATACCCTTCCTCACCCTTTCTGCTTGAGCCAGTAATGTCTGCATCTCATCAGTCCCTTCCAGGGATCATAAAAGCAGAGGCCAGGTCTCCTTGGTTTTAAAGCTCTTGTTTCCTTCAAGACCACCCAGCAAGTTCCAATGGAGGGTACTGCAGGTCAGGGATTAACAAGGGTCCATTCTGTCCTCCCACCTGGGTTCCCCAGGCTGGTGCTGCACTCAGCCACTCACTCTCCAGGGGAGAGGGTGCCATGTGCCCTTGCCATTTGATCACATCAAAAATATTTTGAAACTTTGTCAAGTTGATCACTCTCATCAGTGAAGGAGGAGGAAGGCATTTTGTCCAGCTGACTTCTGAAGGATTTGTGATGGTTGCTACCTTTGGATGCCAGGATCAGTGTGCATTTATTCCTATGGGGAGAGATTGCGTATCTGGGGATTGTTGCCAAATTGGTCCCACTGTGTTGGGAAAGCTGGTGACCAGCTGAGTAACTCTTGGGCTTAGGCCGAAATTCCTGCCTTTGTCCCTGCTCTGTCTTCTTTTGCTCCCATCTGACCTTTGTCTCTGGGAACAGGATGGGATGAGCTGGGTGGCCTCAGATACACAGTTTCAGAGGCTCAGAGGGAAGCCCCTTCAAATGCAAGGGCTCTTTTTTTAGTCTTTGAAGCTTTTGAAGGACAGTATTTTCAACAGGATCAACGTGGCTTCTTATGTTTGCCTCTCTTTGGAAGGGCTGGCCTGGGAAGGCAAAGACGGTGGATGTCTAAAAGATACCTTGTGAGCTGCTCTCCCTGGGGTGCGCACATGAAGGCGTACTTAGAGAGCTTCATTTCTTCCACAAACAAATTACTCCCATTTACTGAGTACTCATTAGGCACAGTATACGTATTACTTATTTAAGCTACACAACAACCTAGTAGTTATCTATTAGCCCACTGTATGGGTGAGAAAGTGGCAGGACCAGAATGGGAACCACTATGATGGGGGAGATTCTCAGGCTGTAAGGTCCTGAGTGGCCAAAGAGCCCTGTGATGTAGTTCCCTCTCTGGGTTCTGGAGATCCTGGGTGTGCTTGGGCTTGGGCCTGTGGATGGGACAGGTGTTTCCTCCTCAAGTATGTAAGGAGCCCTTGCAGCACAAAACAGCAGGGACCTGTCTGGTGGAAGATTGAACCCAAGCCTATGGCAAAGGGCAGGGCTGAAATGGATTCATATCAGTCTTCATCCCCATCATCTGAACCCAGACCTAGTGCTACATGGTCAAGTGCAGAAAGTGTCATGGCTTCAGCCATGTCCCATCTAATCTCCCCTGATGGCCTCTTGAGGCGACCTCAGCTCTCACTGGTTTCTTCTCTCTCTCAGAGTCTCAGCACCTGGATTCCATAATATCCAAATATGGCTTGATTCTCCAGTCTTCCGTTTCTTTCTCATGTTGCCTCAGGTATAGGGGTCTGGCTCTCACTCTCCTTTGGTGCCATCCTACTCAGACTTGGTGAGCCCTAGAGTCAGGAAGGGCCTAAGAGAGACCATGTAGTAGGAGATCATGTAGTTTAATGTACTCACTTATCAGTGAGGGAGAAAGGCCAGTTTTACAGTCTCTTTCATAGGTGGAGGGAAAAGTTATACACCGTTGCGGAAAGAATCTCAAACCAAGCGGAACAGTTTGGGAACTTTGTGTATTATTTGATTTGGTGGAGGCTTTTATGCACGCCTGGGATTTCTCCGCTTAGATCTGAAGTCCTTTTACTTAATTAACCCCATCTTTCCCCGTCCCCTCCCCCATCTTGCTTATGTTTTAGGCTGTTGCCGATTTTTAGTATCAAATCACAGAATCTCTACATAAGATCATACCAGCATAACAACAGTTTTACTTCTTCCTTTCCAATTTGGATGCCTTTTATTTCTTTGTCTTGCCTAGGGCTTCCAGAACTATATTGAATAGGAGTAGAGAGAGTGGGCATCCTTGTCTTCCCGATCTTAAAAGAGATGCTTACAATTTTTCTCCATTGAGTATAACATAAGCTGTGGGCCTGCCCTATATGGTCTTTATTAAGTTGAGGTACATTTCTTCTGTATCCAATCTGTTAAGGATTTTTATCATGAAAAGATGTTGTATTTTGTCAAATGCTTTTTCTGCATTTATTGGGATGATCATGTGATTTTTATCTTTCATTTTATTGATGTGATTTGTTACATTTATTGATTTGCACATGTTGAACCATCCTTGCATCCCAAGGATAAATCCCACTTGCTCGTGGCATATGACCCTTTTAACATGTTCTCGAATTCAGTTTGCTAATATTTTATTGAGAATTTTTGCATCTCTGTTCATCAGGGATATTGGTCAATAATTTTCTTTTCTTGTGGTATCTTTATCTAGTTTTGGTATCAAAGTAATGCTAGGTCCACAGAGTGAGCTTGGAAGGTTTCCCTTCTTTCTGATATTTTGGAAAGAACTAAAAGGAATTTTTGAGGTCGAGAAATGATATTCCTTTAGAGCAAATGCCTCAGGTTGTCATGTAAATCATTCTCATTATTCTCTAGAAAAGCTGATAGGCACCCACTGTTGGATTGAGGTCTGTGCTCCAATTGCAGTCCCCTAGGAGTTCTTGTTATTGGTGAATCTTTGGAGGAAGCAGAGGTCCTTCCACACCAAGAAAAATTGTCTTTTTAAAATGCCAGTTCTCCAAGTTTGCACTTTTAAGGCAAAGCCCTCTTGTAAGAATGTTGATAGGTTAAACTCTTGGCCCACTTAAGTAATAATTGCACAATACAAGATGGGTGAAATTCTAATTAAGTTGGGGAATTCTAACACATGTTTTACCAAGAGCCTGTAAATGAAAGCCAAAGATTTTAGTTCAAAGAAAGAAGTGATTATGGTCAACAATAAAATCCAAAAGAGGTCCTTATTTAAGGAATAATTAAATAATTAATCTGCTAACTGGTTTCTCTTGCCACCAGGGTTTAGCCTCTAGGCATAATCCTTATGCATACACATGTGTGAAAGTTAATTTTGCAGCATAAACATGGGTAGTGGGCCAGTCATGGCCCTGAAACCCAGGAAGGAAATCTGAGGTTGAACGATCTGAGATCTGAAGCTGAATGAAAGAGGTGGTCGATGGGTTTCAACTCTCGAGATTTCTCTGTATCCACTTCCTGTACACTGTGAAAGTTGAGAAAAATTCAGCTGTTCCTTTGGTAGGGCCAACTAGAAGTAAATTCAAATGATCATTTCCATGCTAGAAGGTAAAGGTGAGGGTTTGCGAATATTTTTGGAGTGGAGAGAAGTTGCCATTTGTTGTGTTGGAGATGAATTAGGCTACGTTAAAAATACATTAAAATCATCTCTCAAAAATATTTATCATCCCTGCCCTTATTCTTTGAGATTGTGCTCTTCTATCTTGCAAAATAGTTTGACCTGGATGCCTTAGAGACAAAAGGAACTCTGGTATCTCTTGGAGCTCTTTGCCGTCAGCAATAGGCATGCTGAAGAATGGGGGTACTACTTGAACTATAAGCCTTCCTCTCTATGGCTTTGGCCTAGGGCAGTTCTCCATGTCAGACCCTCAGAACCCACCCATTGACACAGACCTTGTTCTCAGCAAATGTTCAAGCCAGTGTAGAGGTGATGCTTTCCCCTTAACATGTTCTTAAGCTATGTGTAACTTTAAGAGAAATTGAGCCATGTGCTTCTAATTAATTTTTACTTAATTCCCCAGTGTTCTTTTCCTTCATATTTTTTAAAAAAGAGGTCACATGGTGAGGGAGCCTGGAGATTAAGCATTCTGAAGAGATTTTATTGACAACAAAAACAATATGTTTATTGAAAAATGCAACTAATGGCCAGAGCCTACTGATGGGCCAGATTGGGTTCCCTGGTGTGACCTGTGGATGGAAGTCTGAGGAGGTGCTTCACTTGAACTCCCTGATGCGTCAAAGCTACAGCATATTGAGCTCCAAACTGACCTCATTTTCAAACACTACTTCTTCCCTACAGGGCTGCCTGCTGTGTAGCAATACCTTTTGTGGTTTGCTTCCACTGTACGAAGTATTTCTTTCCATAGTGTGGTCATCTCTTTCTACTTCTTTCTTTCCCTCCACCCTGCTCTTCATTTTCATTTGGGGGCTAGGGCTTATGAAAGGAAGTTAAGTATTTTGGCTGAAGTTTTGATGGTGCTGGAAATAGAACTCTGGACCATTGACCCCCACACCCCAGGCCCAAAGATGAGACCACCCAGCAGGATCCTGGGCTGCCCCTAGAACTGCTTCCCAGAACTGAGCTCTTGGCTGAGTTTGTCTTCTAGAACACAGAGCATCACTGCACGGAAGGGGATTTCCCCTTTCTCCTGCCACCCTCCCTGCTCCCACTTCTAGCCAGAAGAGCCAGTTTTGACCAAGTTTAGGAAAAGAGAATTACATTGTGTAAATGTGGGTAGCAGGGAGAACTGAGAACTTCATTGCAATGAACTTGCAAGTTCAGAAGTTGGTTCCAACCTGACCTCTCCCCCCTTGTCCCTATCTCTGGACGGCAGCAAAGAAACTTAGAAGGGATACTGGAGATGGGAGAGATTCTTTCAGGATTCTGGCAAGCACAGCAAGCAGGTCCCTTGTATTGCTGGCAGGTACCCAAGTTTATCTGTGTTTATGGGAATTTTCAGCGTTGAGCTGCGGTGGGTGTGAGTGTGTAGGTCTGTGGACTCCATGGTCAGTTAAGTTCCCTGCTCATCCAAAAATATTAGGCCAAAATAATCAACTAGGGGAAGGAAAAGAGGAGGTTGTTTATTAATCTGAAGGACTTACACCAGTGATCTATTCCCTTTTTGGGTCAGGGTGCTGGATAGATCTCTGTCCATTCTGAAGGAAGAGCTGAGTGAGAAATCTAGCGCTTTCTCACTTAAGTGTGAGAGAGCCCTATGGCCACTTGTAGGTTGGCTCAAACTCTTCTTTTTCTCTAGTTCTCAGGCCTTCTTTTTTACTTTGAATGAGATCAGAGAAAGTCCTGGAGGATTAATTGAAATACAGAGAGAGGTGGAGAAGAGGTAGTGAGAGAAGTTTGATAAACAAATCACAGTAAGACAAAGAAAGAGCCTGTGGCGTATCTATTAACCGTCAATAGTAAATCTTACTGGTAGACCCTGGCATGGGCTAATGGATCCCGGGGGTGAGGGGGCAATATTTTTTGATTCAACTGACTAGCATTGCCTGAGCCTCTCTTATGTCACATTTTCTAGGTGCTTCTTCCACTTACATTCAAGTTCCTAATGGTAGGACGAAAGAACAAGTCTGACTTCCTTGAGTAAATCTGGGAGATTGGCATCGCCCTGTTCTATTTTGGTCTTTGTGTTTGCCTCCTGAGAAGGTGTTTTTTTTTTTTTTTCTTGTTTTTAATTTGAAGGGATCTGCGCAAATAATTATCATAAAAATAAGCTGGAGGCAACAGTTTTCTCAAATAATCTTCTGGAAGGAGGGCAGAGAGGAATTAGCCCACATTCTTGACCCAATACATGGATGTTCTTTGTGATTGTTAGAAAAAAAAAAAAAAAGAACAAGAAAATAAAAGGGCTGCATAACAATGTCCCCTTTTAATCAACCTCCTATCAGGTGATTCAAACATTTTCAGAATTCAGCAGTGCTGAATATATATCAGAAATTGGTATTATCTAGGCATCTTTGTGAAGCTTATCTGAAAATTTTGTTTTCCTACCTCTGTCATTCTAAGGGCATTTGTTTCGAAGGAGAGTGTGTCCTCAGCCAAGTTCCTATGGCAGAAAGCGTTCATATAGGAAGACTCTGGCATCACCTCTGTAATACTGAAGGCTGAACCTACAGAATATTTTTATAATCCAGCACACTCGAACTACTTTTCCTCTAATTACTGCCATCAGTTTCTATTATGCATCAAAGAAACAGCCTTAGAAAAAAATGTGCCATTATTCTCAACGGAACTTCTGTTGACTTGCCCTCCACCCTGGCATGGGTGCTGTCTACTCCTGTGTCCACTGGGCGGGATCCATAAGTTGGATTCCTTCCTGGACGGTTTTGCTGGAGGGCTTTATTTTCCAAGTTAGGGATGTCTCTTATCCTCCCTACCCTTCCTGGTGTCACAGGTGTTGGTCTCTCACATAGAGCTTGGTGAACTAGAAACACTGAGGGATAGACGACATTTGGGGGAATATCGGACCCGTGCAAAAATTACCCCGAAGCAAAAGTTAGCCTGCTACCAAGCAGAGGAATTAAAGCTCTGAGAGCTGAGTCTCCAGAAGCTTTCCGGAGAGGGGCTGTTCCTTGGCAGCAGTGCCTGTGCCTTGGTGAGAAGCAAAGCACTGGCCAGGCCTTGTGGATGGTTACCCAAACCCAGGTGACTGAGGTCATGGAGGAGGGACTCAGAGATGGCCAAGTTTTTCATACCTTTTTCACCCAGAGGTTTTGTGGTGAGTAGACATGACCTCTGAGGAAATTTGACAATTTTGTTGGTAGGAAAAAAAAATCAAAACAATGAAAGAACCTCAAAAAGCAATTACATTGCTGCACGTACATTTCGGGAGTGCTTTTTCCCCGGTCCTATCCCAGCCTGACTCTAATTATCTATAGAGACATCTGATTAACTCCAAATGACATGCTCCATGCACGAGTCCCACGAGGGTGGGTTTGGGAAGGAACAGTTGAGAACCATACCACATTTCATTAGTTGGGTCCTGTCCCTCATGGCACCATCTGATTTGATTGAGAAATGAAAACATTGTAGGTTTTCCTTCCTCTTTTCCTTCCCCAGTAGCTTGAGTAAGCCACAGTTGGCTAGAGGGATAGGAGGATAAGCGAGAATTAGAAGGGATGGTCAGGGCCGAGAGAGAATACTGGATAATTCTTTTTCTTCCCTCCTGGAGCCCCACATGAGTAAGGGGCCAAACAGGTGGGCAAGAGAATGGATGTTGGCCATTACGCCATCTTCCCTGTTTGTCCCCATCGTCTGTCTGTGTCCTTGGCATGCCAGATGAAGGAAAACCCACCTCCACCTCTGGTTGTCTGCCCTTTCTCTGAATTGCTCTAGCAATCGCAGTCTCTTCCACACAGTTGAACACAAATCCTACACCTATTTTTTTGACCACTCTTTCTTGCATTCACATGCATGTCTGCTTAGCAGTAGATTCCAGGTGGCCTAGAGCTGATTGGGCATCTTTACGTGTCTGCATTTCCAGGGCACGGCTGAGCCGCAGAGATTCATGGATCATCTGATTGTTGCTCCACTGCCACGTTCATCTCATCAAACCCTGGTTCCAGTGGTTGGCAGATTCTGGGCAATTTTGGCAGCAGAGCTGTGGGGCAAGATTTATGTTATTTGTTGCCATTTGTTGGTGAACTCGGCAATCCATCCAAATTTAAAATTCTCTAATCAGATTAGCTCATTTTTAATCATCTGGAGTCTGGCTGGGTTTGTTCTGTGTGGGAGCCAGCGAGGCCCAACTGTTGCCCTGACTTCCTTTGTACACTTGTGATGAAGGTCTTTTTCCCGTCGCCCACCTCGCGCCTTGAAAACTGTGAGTCAAGCTGCGCTTCCAGGAGTTTCTCTCCTTCCTCCTCATGCATACTTTGTAGTTGCCACTTTATCTGCCACCCCTTTTGTTAGGTTTTATAGCTTCACAGTCATGCCGCCTCCCCTCTGGCAAGACTGGAAGGAATGTGTGTGTACATATGTGCGTGTCTGCTTTCGTGGATATGTTTGCGTGCACACCCATGCACACGTATATGTGGGTATGTGCACATATATGTACACACACCTGTGCATACACACACGTGTGAGTTTCTGTATGTGTGTGTCTGAGTATTGTGCATGCACATAGTCATGCTCGTTTGCTGGTGAGTAGCCCCCCTCAGTGAGTGATATGGCATTGGAGTAGGATCTAGAGCCCTGACAAAGTGAAAAAATAACTTTTTCTGCATCCAGAGACCATAGTTTAAATTTATTTCACCTGTGGTAGAGAACTGTGGAGGGATTCTGTTTCCTGAGTTTGTAAGTTATTTTCTCTTCAATGGGCCTTAACCAGTTTGCTTTTAGCATGATGTTTGTATTCTGTGCTCATATAGTTTGGTGTGCTTTGCTACTTGGGGTTGTGCCTCGGGTTTAGGATCGATTAACCTGTGGATGTTCAGCCTTCACAAGTGCGTACCTGTCTCCAAACCCTGAAATTCCAGCATCTTGGGTAAAGCTGTAGGAGGAGAGGGGAGGAACAGATAGATAGAAGCACATACGCAGCCCCAATCTCCATGCTTCTTTGCCCTTCCGGGGGTGTAGCAGGCACGCGCATACCCCATACCCAGTCACTCGGTCCCTCATATCCACAGTCCTGGATGCCCAGCTGAACGTTGATGCATGACCACCACAAAGGATTTGCAGTTCTGCAAAAGGTAGGGCTATGAAACATTCCCCTTCCCCTGTGCTCACAGGTCTCCTACCCCCTCTCCCGGGTGGCTCTTGTATAGAGGATGCCAGGCCCCGGCCTGGGGGTGAGCGCCAGCCCCCTTCAGGGTCCCAGTGGGCCATGTTCTGCTGCCCTCCCCATCCACAGAATTACATCTCTTCCCTGGGGTCAAGCCCCGAGCAGCCAGGCTCGAGCTAGAATTACTACACAGACTCATCGAAGGTGGAAATCCTGCTTCCTCTATCTGGAAAACACAACATTGGCTGTGGCTTTTTATTTTAGGAGTGTGATACTGCTCTTCTGTTCCAAAGTATGAGGATCACTCAGGCTTTTCACATGCACATAGATTGTAGTGTTTGAGTTGTATTCATATTCGGGGAGGTTGTAGCATTTGAGATGCACTCAGATGTATGGTGTCCCTGCCACAGTGCTGCTGGGCCTGCTGGAGGGACAACTGAGTGTCTTCACTGAGAGCAGTGAAGATGGCTTTAGCTTCATACCTTCGCAGGAGGACCAGGCTGGCACGGCCATGGTCCCGCCCCCAAACCCACAAAAACACCCTGTGATTTAGGCAGGCGGTAGTTATGGTTATCCTTACTTCATAGGTGGATGATGAAATTGAGACAGCGCGAAGCCCAGGGGCCAGGGTGCCAGCTCCCTAACCGCACCCTCCCCCCTGACCTGTAGGGCATCAGGGCCCCCCACGGCAGATTATTTCTTCCTTCCTAAAAATCCAGGCTGTTTCTTGCCACGCGGAAGACAATGAAATCCTCAACCAAGGGTGAAAAAAAGACCAACCAAATCAAAACAAACAAGGGCTTTTTTTTTTCTTCTTCTTCTTCTTAACACTTTTCTTAGGAAGTCATTAAGGAATTATTGAGCTGATTATGTGGGTGGAAATTATTTAAGTTCGGTCATTGTTTAGGCTGCCCAGTTTGGCTGCATTAGGTTGCTCCCAGCAACCACCCTACTGTTCTCTCCATGCTTGGGGAGGGCTGGGGGCCCCGCCCAGGTGCTCCCCTGTCCCAGATCCAGTGGCAGCGGTGACAATGAGGGGCACCCGTGTCCTGGGGTGGGGACCCGCTGGCCACGAGGGCGAGTGGGGCGCGGAGGTGGGAGAGGCCGTGGCTGGCGCTTGCCCAGGCTGCCGGACTTCCCTGTGTCGGGGAGCTAGAGGTGACCTGGGGGCCTGGGGCCGGGGCCGAGCAAAGGGAAGGGCTCTGGAAGGAGGCAGAAGCTGTTCTGCGGCTTCCCTGCAGCAGATCCTTTCCTGGCAGAGGCCGCGGGCCTCGCAGGCGCCTAATGAGGGGGTCCCTCCGGCAGTGGCAGCGCAGCGAGCGCGGTCGGGACCCCCGCGGCCCCGGGTTGACCTCTCGGGCACAGCCGCGTCCTGCAGAGGCGGGGGCCCAGGTCACCCCCCCCTCCAGCCGCCCCGTGTGACGTGGGCCCAATCCTGGCCATCTTCCCCTTCCTCCTCCTTTGTCTTTTCTCAGAACTTTTGTTCCGGTTTTGCACTGGCCTAAGACACAGGGGCAGTGGGGTGGCTCTGTCGGGGTGATTGGGGCCTGTGCGCTGCGGCCGCCCTGACCCTGCGCTGCGCCCCTTCCTCGCCCGCGCCGGCCTCGGCTGGAAACCTTCCCGGGCTCCCAGATCCCGCGGGTGCGGGCGGCGGAGAGGGGGAGCGGGCGGGTGACCCCAGCTCCCGGGGCCGGAGGCGGCCCCCTCCCCGCCCGGGGTCCACGGAAGGGAAGGCGGCCCCTCGTTTCATTCTCTGGGCAGCTCTCAGAAGGGGACTCTTTCCATCAGACAGAAGGGGAAACTGAGGCCCAGAGGGATTTGAGTGGCTCATTTCACCAAGTTAAGCAGGTACCTTGATGCATAGGGTGGGAATCAGCCCCCAGACCGGCTGGTGCCTGGGGAAGGGCTTCTTCAGAGGGAGAGCGAGGGCGAAGCCAGGGAAGTCAAAGGAAGTGAAGGAGGAGGGGAAAGAGAGGGGGGAGGTGGGAGAGCCCTGGTGAGGGACGTTCTCACATCTGCCTCTGGGGCTCTCGCTGAGGCTCCTTCTCCAGTGAGTGCGGATCTGGTCACCTTGCCCCCACATTTCTCCATCACTTGCAGTAGTCGGTGGCTTCTTACAGCTGGTGGCTCATCTTTCGGTCATCACGCCTGGTCTTGGGCCTTTTGGGGACACTGGAGACCATGAGAGAGACGGGCTCTTCCCTCAGTGAATTTGCAGTCTACACTGGGTCAACACGCTTGGGAGCACTAAGGCAGCAAAGTGTGGTTGACCGCGGGAGAAAAAAGCCAACATGTGTTGAGCGCCTGCCGCGTGCCTGGCACCATTTAGGACGGAGCCATGGGCTCTGAGGGACAGACCCCAAGAGGGGAAGGCAGTGAGGGAGGGTATCTCAGCGAAAGAAGAGAATGCTGCAGAATGTGGGACCCCACCCTGCTGTGGAAAGGGCAGAGATACGGAAGTGAGGGATGCTCTCCTGGCCACCTGAGTGCCTTTTTGCTGGGTGTTTGGAATCCAGCTCTCCTGAACGGCTGGTGGGGGGTGGGGTGACGCATCTGGGCTGGATACAACCTGAAAGTGGGGAGCACCATTCCCAGGAAGGCCAGGACCCCACCCAGTAATCTTCTTCTGGCTCCTCTGTCTCTTCCCCTTTGGGTTTCCTTGGGCATTGGCTGCATAGCCCCTGTGAGGGGTCCTGTGAGCAGAACTCCTTCCAGATGGGTCTTCCAAGGCCATGAGTCCAAGAAGATCTGCCTTGGCTCCTGCGACCTGCAGCCTGCCATCTCTGCCCTGTGATGGGTGAGCCAGCAGAGAAGCCATGTCACTGCCACCAGACGTGTGCCCCCAGGAGAAGGGTGCCCGGGCTGCAGGGGGCGGGGCAGAGAGGGGCTGGTGGGCTGGAGGAGACCAGGATCGCGCTTGCTCCTGGCCAGCCATGTGACTTGGGTGAAGATGGCTGGGATCACCACTCACTCTGGCACCAGTGGGTCCGATCTTCCCAGCAGCTTATGAAGGAGGTGCTGTCAGTATACCCCTCATGCATGTGAGGGCCGAGGAGCTCAGGAAATTTATGGGTGCTAGGAGGCCGAGCTGGGATTCGAGTCTTCCTGGCACCCAAGACTTTGTGCTAATGATTAGGGCACACCACACCGTCTCCCCAGTTATTACCCCTGGGCGTCTCCTGGAGCCACCAGGCCCCACACAAGGCACATTGGGTGGAATGCCTGACAGCTCCCTGCCGCCCCGGCAGGCTGGGCCCTTACCACCGTCCCCACCCAGCACAGCTCACTAATCTGAACTGTCGGCTGCCGATAGCCACATTGGGTTAGGAATAGAAATGCCCTGCTGGGCCCCAGAGCCCTCCCGTCTGCCACCACTCGTCTGGGGGACGCACCTGTGCACCTTGTTGGTGGGGCCTCTCTCAGAGGGGTAGAGGACTGGCCAGGGGCTTGGCAGGCAGCCTGGGAGTTCCAGGGCAGCCCTGCTGGGGCGCGTGGGGAGACCACCCCTGTGGCCAGGGACTGTGGCTGACTCTCAGGCTTCAAGACCTCCCCTCTGTCAGCTGCTGCCTCACAAGCCCCTGTGAGGGGATTTGACACGGGCCTGGCAGGGAGGCTCCTTGTGCCATCTGTAGCTTCCAGCCTTCTGCTGCGGAGGGGCTCCCTAAATACGTGTTGAACTGAGCCATGAACACAGCACGGGGCAGAGTGGAGGCAAGGGCCTGTACAGTCGGCCTTGGCACGCGTCAGGGATTGAGTGCTGCTGTTTTCCTTCTTTCCACCAAATTCTCTTCCCTCCCATCTCTCCTGTCTTCTTTCCATTGTGCTTTAAAAGCACCCTGGGGCCCCACCCCCCACCTCCATGGTTGTCTGCCTAGGGGAGAGCTGGGTGCTAGGACTCAGGCATGGATTGCTGTGACCCTACAGAACAGGGCAAGGTGAGGAGTGGCATTCCACCAGTGGGGGTGGGGGTTGGGGGTTGGGGGGGCATTGCCCAGGAAGACCGACAGGCCTTGGCCTCTGGCACCATCTGACCTCCAAGCCTGCTGCCCCAGAGATGAATCAAGCTGGGAGACCTGGTCACCCTGACCCTGGCTCCCCTCCAGAGAGGGCCGTCCACAGTGCACCCGCCTGCAGCCAGTGCACCCTTTCCCGCGTGATCCTGAGCGCTGGCCCTGCTCCTCCTCCTGTTCCTGAGGCCGTCTCCAAGTCCAGGGTATCACGCGGACCCGAGGAAGCACAGTGACATGGTCCCAGCAGGGTGTGGTGAAGGAAGTTGTTTTTCTTAATGGTAAACAGGATAGTAAAACAACAATAGCAGTGCAGACACTTCTCAGTTATTTACAAGTGGCTTCATCTGCGTTCTGAATACTCCAGGGCTTTCTCCTCCCAAGATGGGATGGGTTCCCAAAGGGGTTAGCAGTAAGGGAGGATCTAAGATTTATTGAGACTAGATTATACGCCAGACACATTCGTTCATATCAGTGTCCCCCAAACCTCATATGTCCGTGTTTTTATCCCATTTGCTCATGAGGAACTAAGCCTCATGGTCACATGGTTAGAAAGTGCCCTAGCCAAGCCCCTGACAGGTCTGTCTCCCTCCAGGGATGGCTGTTTCTCACCCCTCCACTGTGTGTGTGGGTGTGGACGTGTGTGTATGAGTATGTGTGCATGTATGTGCACAGGGATGTGAGGGCAGACACATGGGCAGACGGACTCCATGCAGACCATTCATCCTCATGCTCATGCAGTGCTCATGGCATTGGAGGCTCCCGAAATTCCCCCACCAGCAAAAGTTTATTCATACTACTATGAGTCTCCAGGGACATTTTTTTTTGGGGGGGGGGGGCATTTTTTTTTTTTTAAAGAGGGGAGGGGTGGAGGGGCAGAGGGAGAAAACGTCAAGCAGGCTCCACACTAAGCACAGAGCCCAACTTGTGCCGGTCTCACAACCCATGAGATCAAGAGTTAAAATCAAGAGCCAGACGCTCCACCAACTGAGTCACTCAGGTGCCCCTCTAGGGCCATTTTAAATCGCAGTAGCCCCAAACGTTTCCATATAGTTGTTGTTTCCCACTTATTTTCATACTTGGCTGGAATATGGAAAATTCTTTTGGGTGCAGAAACTCTTGCAGATTGGGAAATTGAGGGTCCAAGATGAAAATGTGTCCCAAATCTGACGCCTCCTCTGCATTTCCACCCTCACCGTCTGAGCCTCCAGGGCTCCTGCCAGAATGATCACGGGGCCTCCTGATTGGTCTCCCCGCCTCTGTCCTTGCTCCCTCCCTGCTGCCCCAGCCAGCATGATCTCCAGGTTATGTTATTTCTCTGCTTGCCACCCCACCATGGGCCCTCATCATGGATGAAAACCAAACTCCTTACGGCTTCCAGCAAGGCCTTGCATGGTCCACAACCTCCACCCTACCTCTCTGATTTCAGTTCGTATTTTCTTCTCCCATCTCATTCCACAGGCTTTCTTGCTGTTTGTAGAACAGACCAGGTGCTTTGCTTCGCACCGACATTCTCTCTGCCTGGATCCCTTCTGATAATGGAACCTTTCACTTCATGTCTTTGCTGCAGTGACCCTGCAAGCAGGGCTGACCTGAATATCCTACCTAAAGCCACCATCGTCTTCCCCGACCCTGGCCTCCCTTACCCTGCTCTCTCTAGTCTTTTGTCCAGAGTACTCGTCACATTCTAAAATATCATGTCAGCTTATTTACAGCTAGCCTGCAAGGGCAGGCTCTGCAAGGACAGTGGTTTTTTTCCCCATCTTTGGCTCACTGACACATCGCAAGTACCTGGCACAGTGCCTGGCACATAGTAGGCGCCTCAGTAAATATTTGATGGATGAATCAAATCACATATCAGGTCAGCGAGGGACTCGTGACCAGAACCTGGTGTTTTACTCGCAAGCTAAGGATTCCCTCCCACTGAGTGTTGTACGTTAGAGGAAAACAGTTTTGTTTTTGGAGAGAGATCAAAACTTACCACGGGCATGGAGAGCCGAGCGCACCCACATGTACAGTGCATGAAATATGTGCCAGGTGCTGCGTATGTGTGCGTCTTCCTCATGCTGGCTGCACGTCTTCCCCGGGAGGACGGTGGGGCACAGAGGAGATAAATGATGTGTCCATGGCCCCGGCTGCTCAGAGACTGAGCTGGGTTTTACCTCAGGAGCGCATGGCCTCTCTGCACTGATAACCTAGCTGCTTGCCCCTGACTTTCCTGCTGGCTGCATGGAGAACTAGAGCTGCTGCTGATCTCTCCTGGTCTGGGCCCTGCTCCCTGCTCCCAGGAGCATGAGGGCTGCCCCCTGCTGCAAAGGAGGCCCTGAATGGACGTGCCAGCATCTCTGATGGGCACGTGGTTGTCAGGTCCTGATGCTGGCCCCGGGTTCTAGCCAAAGCAAGCCAGCAGGTTGCAAAAAAAGCTACCGTAAGGTTTGGCTGCTCATCGAAGGGCATGTCGGCTCCTGCTTTCCAGGGCCTGTGCACCACGGGGGCCCTCTCCTCTCCCGCAGGCTTAGTCTTTGGTCCTGTGAAGGGAGCCTGCAGGGGACCATGATCAAGACTGACTTGCTGTCCTCGACAACCCGCGGGCTCCTCCTCCCCAGTGTGTCCTTCATGCTGGTGTCTCAAG
This sequence comes from Canis lupus baileyi, assembly GCF_048164855.1. Taxonomy (NCBI): domain Eukaryota; kingdom Metazoa; phylum Chordata; class Mammalia; order Carnivora; family Canidae; genus Canis; species Canis lupus. The sequence goes on from NC_132848.1 coordinate 50,820,244, forward strand.
CCCTTGCAAACCAACAGGAAACCAGTTTGAAAGCCTCCCTGGATGAGCATGTGCTCCTGCATTTTAGAAGGACTTGCCGTCCAGATCATCTTGGGGACCAAAGAGATAGTGGGAGGTAAATTCATTCTTTTCACTCGAGGAGTTTCTGTTCTACTCCGATTAGATATACTATATAAAATTACTAATATTACAGACACACAAAGCAGGAACACAAATATAATCCATGAGCCATGTGCTGTGGATGTTTCCTTCATTGGGTTTTGGAAAGTGAAGGCATTACATATATAAGGTGTTCGTAAAAATTCAGAGAGAGTATGGCAAATAGGATCAGTCTTTCTGTAGGGCAAGGGGTACCACCTAACTGTAGGCTTCTGTGATAGGAGTACCATCGTCTTGGAACACAGAGGATCAGGATACACCAAACTAGGCCCTGGGTTATCATAGGTCACACTCCCTGGAAGGAGATATCCATTTTGTCCATACTTGCCAGGACAAGGCCTCCTGTTGGCTAATAAGGGAAGAATTAGGATCATTGAGCACACCTTTCAGAACATTGGGTTCCAATGAAGTGAAGGTTTGGGGAGTTTCCATGGAGACAGGAAGGCTTCACTTAGGCTTTGTGTAGTAATTTGAGGGCATTTGTGATCCCTGCCTGTTCTCAGGTCCAGAGGGACTCCAGCTGCTTCACTTCCCTCGGCCTTGGGTCCTCATGGGCTGTGGGGAAAGTTAAAAGGATTATAATGGAGCCCAGTTAGGATTGAACTGGTTCTCTGGTTCCTCTCTCAGCACTTGGATTGCATTTACCACTGGAGTGTTACCGGGTTATGATTTTGCCTTCCAATATATTTATTAGGCCGTGAATTCAGCACCTCCCACGAGACAGAATACTGAAGCTTCTGAGAAGAGATGGTCTGATGGGGACTTCACCCCCACTGAAGCCTACTTCCAACTCCCCACTCAACACCTTCTCCCGGAAGACATTCTTTCTTGACCACCAGGCACACCATGCTAACTTGTTATTTTCTGAGCCATTGCTCTGGCATTTTCCTTGAGGTCAGGGATCAGACATCACCATTCGAATCCCCTGCAAGCTTTGGCACTTGTACTCACCCATGCTCAGTAAATGCCAGTTGGCTCAAGAGGAACAGAAATTGCTGCTGCCCACTGAAGAAAATTAAGAACCAGGAACTTGCAGATTAAAGGACCAAGGGTGGCTTTTCTCAGGACGCCCTAATAAACTGACCAGGCCTAGTATCTCAACCTCATAATCTTGCCAGCTTTTCCTCAGGGGACTTGAATCTTAACTCCTGCACCAAGCTCGGGATTTTTCTGTAGGTGGTCTGTTTGCAGACTTATTTGCTTTTACTCAAGACCTGGCTATGAGAACTGTTAATTCAGATGATCTAATCAAAACCACACATGAGGCTTTAATGATGCTCCTCTGCCTGCTACTCCCCACCCATTATTGTACTCTGATTCTGTTTGAAGAAGCCCAAGTATGGTTCCAGGGCCTTGGAGAAAGCTGCTGGCTGAGGCCAGCCTCAGGCGGGTGGACGTCCCCACTGGTCTTTTCTCACAGATGACTCTGGTTCTTTTCTGGACCAGCAAACTCTCCAAGCAAACTCTTCCCAAGAGCCCAGAATGCCAGCACTTTCTGATGATTGAGTATCTTGTCTAGGAGAAAGACCTCAGTCTTAATATGAACATTTGCATTTCATTAGACAAAACTAAGGAGTCCTTAGGAGTGGCCTGGCCCAGCAAGAAGAATATTGGATCTCATGACTGCAAGGGGCACCAGCAGCTTCTGGCCATGGCACGCTTACTCTTTCTCTTGATCTGGGTACTGGTCACAGAGTTGCCATCACTTTGTACACTTTTCTGTAAATCTGTGCCACTTCAAAGTTAAGGCAGTGAGAAAATTAAGCAAGCAAATAATAAACACAAATTTGGGGCAGTGCCTCCTTAGGGGTGAGGGAAGGCAGGAAGATGGCAAATGCCCTGGCAACTCCTAGTTTCCATTATAGTCTTTAGGTTAGAGATTAGATTCATTAGAATTCTTATGATGCTTCATAATTCACTTAACTCACATATATATTATAAATATTTAATTATATATTTCAAATAATAAATAATAAGCATATATATATAATCCTGCAGGTTCTGTGGTCAGATAGACCAGGTTTGGAGTCTTGCCCCATCACTTACTGGCTCTACAGATCCTGGATGGATAACATAAGCTCTCAGAATGTCAGTTTGTTCATCTGCAAAATGGGGGTTGCAATTCACAATTAATAACTGAGTTGACGTTTGGAGCATGTATTTCAAAGCCAAGTATTTGGTCTTGTGAGAGCATAAAGCAGTGAGACTGAAGCTAGTTGAAGAGGGATGGGGTGTGAGCAGGAGATGTCATGGAAAACTTCCTTGAGAAACTGATGTTTGAGCTGTGTGTTGACCGAAGGCTAGTTTTAAGTAGGCAAAGTCAGTACCTGGATTCATCTCCCCTTATACTCAGATACTAGGTCTTGTGGGGGAAAATAAGAGTTGTAGTCCACGGAAGCATGGATTTTTTCAAAGCTGCAGTGGACTTCAGAGAATATTACATAACACACCCTCTCCTACCCTCACTCCCCCTAGATTTTGCCAGTGAAGAAGTGAAGCCCAAGAGATAATGTGACTTGCTCAGGCTTTTTAGCTGATGAGCAAAAGAACTAGGATTGGAACACAAAGTCACATTTGCCCCTGTATGTGACAGACCCAATTCTAGTGCTTTACATGCTTGATATTTAACCTTCACTAGCAACTCTATATAGTAGGACCGTTATCATTCCTTGTTTACAGGTGGGAAAACTGATGCCCAGAGAGGTTAAGTAACCCCCTCAAGGTCACACAGCTCAGAGCAGAGTCAGGATTTGAACCTAGTCTGACTGCAGAGCCACCACATTGCTAATTACTACCCCGTACTTCCTCCTACCATAACCTTGGTTTGCAGTATTTCTGCCGAACCATGATGTTTTCTCTGCCCTCATGGAACTGTACTCTTCCTGGAGGGAAAAGATAGTAATACAACAGAACACAACATCAGTGAGAAAGCCCAGCCGAGCAGAGGTTCGGCTTTGGGAGTCAGTCAGTTCATCTCTTGGGCTTCATATTCTTCATCAGCAACGTTGAAGAAAGGTGAGGGTGGGGTTACAGAAGGTTCTCTGAAGTCCACTGACTGGTAGGTGGGATCCAGACCACTGGCTGATGATTCTGTCACAGGGTAGAGTTCAGACTTTGTCCTGAGGTAGCAGGGAGCCAGTGTGAGATTGTGGGTGTTAGGACATGAAGAAGAAAGTATTGCTTTAGGGAAGTGGAACCTGAGAGACTTTTATCTGCCAACTATGTTTTTCTAGAGACCGACTTCCCAAGAGGACATGCCTGGCCACTTAGATCCACAGACTTTATGCTCTAGGAGACCCCACGGGGGAACTTATTGTGACTGGTCTCATTCATGTTCCTTTTCAGATAAGGACGGCTGAATCATGGTTTGGACTTCCAGTAAGTTCTCACTCCTGACTCCACTTTGCGATGGAACCTCCACTTCCATCACCACCACCACCACCCCCACTTTTATTCCCTGCATCCCTGCCCATCCCTCCCAGAGAGACCAGGGATCCTTGATGGGATCTCATCATTGGTATCACCGGATGCTCTTCTGAGTTGGTGCACCATCCCAAGCCAACTTCTATTTCAGTATCATGGGGAAATTCATATAGACATGTTCCCCTTTGTAGTGGCCTTGGAAAAATGTTTTCCTCTTCAGACAGCCCTCCCCTCTATTTGCATAACGGCAAGAAAGCAACACTGCCACCTAGTGGGAGTTCAGAGTGTGACCCCCAGAGCTCCTCCTCCTGACCCCCGTCCATCACTTCTATTTTAAACACATAAACCAAGGCGCAGTTCTGAGTGCAGCGTGTGGATCCAAGAGGATTGTAAGGTCTGATTCCATTCTCGGAACACTTGCAGTTGCCAGTGTCACCGAGGCTCAGACAACCTTTGAAACAGGTGTGGGGAACTCTACCTGCTTTCCCTTGACTAATTCTGGTAACAATTCAATGAGGCAGGTAGGTGTAGCCCCATTTACAAACGAAGACATCAAGGCTCAGAAAATCAAGTAACTGAGCACTTTATTGAGCACCTGGCATGCACTCAAGCCATGGAAGAGGCCTCCTAGGTAGTATGTGGACTATAGCCTGTTTTCCTCCAAAAGTTGCTATCCAGACACAGCGGCAAAGCACTGGCAGGTCCTTGGCATCTTGCAGAGTGGGGTGACCCTGTGCCCTGAGGTAGCCCAGCAGGACTACCTGGAGAGAAGAGGTGGGTCTGGGATTTGGAAGGTTCATGGGAAGAGAACATTTGGTGGATGAAGGCGCAGAGGTGGCACAGAAATGGAGATGTCTGTGGACAAAGAAAGGCTGCCAGACCAGGGCCAACCCTGGTGCCATGGGTGGAGGTCCAGTATACAGAGCCTTTGAGAGCTAGGTTGGGGACTCTGGGAAGTCACCATGTCTTCTCCATGCTACGTTTGTAAATTAAGATGGAAGACATGCTTGATAGAAGGAATTGAAATGATGTAGAAGTATATAAAGTAAAAAAATTATTTTCTTCCTTCAGTCCCATCCTCCATCAGAGAGTAGAATTAATAGTTAAGAGGTTGGTGTCTGTGCTTCCAGAATATTCCCTATCCCTGTAAAATTACATAGACAAATATACCCATTCATATATACAAAAATATATGCACATATAGTATGAGTTATTTTAAATAGGATTATTTTTAACTACAATTTTATAATTTCCTTATTATAACAAAACTCAGAAATATATTACAGCCAGCTTTTAAAAAATCTTTTATTGTTAAAATTTTAAACATATAAAAGATGGTCTAATAAATCTCCCCCCCCCAGCTGCAACATTTATCGATACATGGCCAATCTTGTTTCACTTCTCTCCCTCTCCATAGCTTCCTCCCAGTAGGAAGGAATTGTTCAAAAGAACAATTTAAAAAAATACAACTACAGTGCTATTAGTACATTAAAAAGCATGACTTCCTTCATATCGTCAAGTATGTAGTTAGTGTCCAAAGTTTTCCACCGGCTTGTGACAGCTGATGTGTTTGAATCATGATTTTAATAAGGCCAATATATTGCATTTGCTTGATGCTTTTTCAGTCTCTTTTCCTTCATAGATTTCTACACTCTCTTTTTCCTTTTAGTTTTTCCCATTCATTTGTTGAAGAAACTAGTCATTTGTCCTGTAAAGTTTCTCACGTTCTGGATTTTGCTGATTGTAATCCCTGTGGTGTCTTTTAACTTGTTCCTCTGTTCCTGTATTTCCGGTAAGCAGGTGATTAGGAGCTTGAGCAGAATCAGATTTGATTCCTTGGCCAAAACGTTGCAGCTGCTTAGGCAGGGGAATGAAATGACCAGGAGCAAGAGTGGTAGCATCGGGAAAGAAAGAGATACTTTCTCTTTCTCGGCCTCCCCAAGCAATCCTTTGGGTTTGCTCTCCATAGATGCAGGCGGGGGGCCAAGGAGGAGATTGCCCCCAAACCTCCATAGGGTTGGCTTTGGGGATGCTCTGTGGCTGGGGGGGAGGGGTCACGCATCACCAGAAGTTTCCATAGGGGACCCCTGGGGCCATCTGCCCCTCCCATCTGGTCAGCTGGAGCTGACCAGCAAGTGGCTCTCTCAAATGGGAGCCAATAGCTTTTTCCTCTGCTGGTTTCCACTGGCTTTCTTCCCTTCTTCCCACCAGCCCTACATCTCCACTTAAACACACACACACATACATTCACACACATTATAAAAATGCTTTTCTCTCCTCTTCTCAGTCAGTTTATCCAGATGACACTGCTGAATCACCAAGGAAAGCTTAACTGTCTCAGCTCAGAGCTAGGAAAAATCTGGACAGTGTTTGCTGAAATTACTAGTGCTCTTGAAATGCCTTACGTGTGGTATCACACACTCCTGCAGGAGGATCACTTAATTTCGAAATTAAATGACTAGCTCTGAATTTTACTTCCTACTCCATCCCTAGAAACTCATCTTCAGCCACATTTGTCTTAAATGAGCATTCCCAGTTTTTCAGTACCTTTGGCTGGCTTCCCCTCCCCCACCATGGGACTAAGTTGCATTTCTTAAAGATCATTCAATTGCTATTTTCTATTAATCGAAGACTCGGGCCCAAAGCTGCTCACCACCAGCAGCAAATACAAGGTCTGTAAACGAACATGCCATTAAAGCAGCTAAACCTGATGATTAAATTTGCTATGGGGTCTTATCTCGGAGAAATGTATACTTTTCTTTTGGCCTTCTGAAATATTTTAAGAATGATTCCTTCTCATCACTTTCCTGAGCTCCTAGGAGTCTGTGCTGCCACAGAGTTTCTTTTCTTTTTTTTTTTTTAAAGATTTTATTTATTTATTCATAAGACACACAGACAGAGAGAGAGAGACAGGCAGAGGGAGAAGCAGGCTCCACGCAGGGAGCCCGACGTGGGACTCGATCCCAGGTCTCCAGGATCACACCCTGGGCTGAAGGCAGGCACTAAACCACTGAGCCACCCGGGCTGCCCAACACAGGGTTACTTTTCTTAGTTACTCGATTCATCAGCCTTCTTGCTGGAGAGAACCACAGGAGATAACCTGGTTCGGGGTTCTGCTTCCTCCCTCCCTGTCCCTTCACTTAAAAAAAAAAAATACAATTATCTGAATCCTAGATGAGCTATATCATTTATCAGAATCAATCGGTAAGGAAGGGAAGTGAGCTTTGAGCCTAGTCCTTATCTTGTCTGAGCTGTGTCAGAATCCTTGTAGTTTTGATGATTTATCCACAGAGGTAAAGTCTGAAATAAGGGGCCTCCTTCATATGTGCAGTGTGTGAGTTGGGGATTATTCCTCCTTCAGTCTGCCATGTAAATTCTTTTTACCTGAGTTAAGGGGGTGGAGGGTGAGTATCTTCCTGCCTGAGCTACCAGTGCTTCAAGTCTCTTCTTACTGCCCTTTTGTGCACATCCTTCTTCTGACTCTGGCCCCACAGGCACTCACGGGCTCAGCTGCCCACTTCCTGGGAATCTACGTTGGCTTTGGAGACTCTAGCTATGTCCTTTCATGGAGGCGGTGTGGTGCAGTGAAACAAAGCCTAGGCACACGCTTAGGTTCAAGCCCTGAGTCCCTTCTTGGGAGTAGGGTGGTGCTTGGGCAAGTCACTCAGGTAACGACCGTCAGTTTCTTTATCTTTAAAATGGGCCGACAATCCCTATTTCAGGATTGAGGTGGCCATTCCAGACTGCACATCCCCAGCCTTTGGCATGTGCCACATGCGTAATAAATGGTCACCATTGTAACTGTGAAAAGGGAGAGGAGAATCCGGCCTCTAGGGAAGGGGGCGTGAGAGAGATCTAAGATAGAAGGCCAGTGTTTTCAGGATAATGTATGCTTTTGTTTGACCCTTAGATTTGGGAAGGATGGTTGTTTTTTATGAACTACCCACTTTTCTTCCTCCCAAGCTATAAACTGAGTGGAGATAATCAGCTCTCTGTCATATAACCTCTTGAGTGTTTTTTTTTGGTTGATTGATTATATATACATATATATGCACATACACACACACAGCACGGGGCTGGGGGTGGGGGGAGCTCAGCAAACCTCTACCCACGGTCCGCATAAGATTTCTGGCGAGGCATCTGCCATGGTTTCTTCATATCTGAATCCCCAAAGCAAACTAAGTCGGAAGCAGTGCATGAGAAACATCCCCTCTGGTGACCTACTCAGGTACTTACTTCCTCTTTATTATTTCATTACTTTTTGTCCCGGCGAATTTGCTCTTACAGTTTCAAGATAATCAATTTATTTTCATGCGCCTTCCCCATCCAAATTGGATTACAAATATAAATAGCTCTGCGCGGCCCCAGCGGCCAGCGTGCGCTCCCAGGCTGGTGCTTGGCAGCCGGGCTCCTTGGGCAGGCTGGGGCTGTTTGTTTATTTTCAATTGGAGCTCTAAGTGCTGGAATGACTTTCACCTCCTCCACACACAGCCATCTCAGAACCCCCTTTGTTCCCTGGGCGCAGAGGACAGCTATTCAGGGTTTTCACTGGTTGCGGTAAGAATGCCAGTTCCCTCGCCATCACCCTGCTGGTGGCTCTCCTGTGGTTAGCCTCTTTCATTTACAATTTTTTTCTACATCACGAAGTGCATTTTGCACACACACACCCCCACTCGCCTCAGGCTGCACCCCAAAGATCTACCTTACGCTTGCTATTTGCCTTCCAGGAACTGGAGAATACCACCAGGTGACATTGTAAGGAAAATAGGACCAGGTCCCAGGTCGGGAACCGTGGTCTCCTTGGTTGGAGTTCAGCTTTTTCCCTCACTGGAAATCTCCTTCTCACTTTGTTTTCTCTTTACTTCATGTGCATTTTGGGTTGTGTGGAGGTGGTTTTCTTACCATATTGTCTCACCTCCGCTGACAGATGTAGAATTAACTGGAATACGAGTTAGGCCCCACATGCCGATTGGGAACGCTGTTTTTCTTGGTCTTCTAGATGTGGGGATTTGTTACCCCACCCTGATCTCTGTTCACGGGGCGGGGGGGGGGGTGTTGCTCTTGGTGTGGTCCTTGAACCACCAGCATTCGACCTTCTAGAAAGTGAGGACTTAGGTCTGACTGTATCGTGGCGGGACCCAGGGATCTGCGATAGGAAAGTTGCAGCGTGCTGGTCTGAGTACGAAATGTCATCTCTGAAGATACGACTACTGCCCCCATTCATTTCTTCCTTTCTCTTCCAGGCTAGTGCTGAGCCTTGTCAGGACCCACCCCGCAGGCCGTTGTCACTCCAGTTTGGTCATAAATACGTTCATGCACATGTACCTCTCTATCTCCAGTATCTTTTCTCCGATGCTGAGATAATTCTGTGCTGGTCTTCCAAGGAGCTCAGCGTCCAGTTGAAGAGATAAGGCGTGCTCATGTGAAAAGAGGAGTAACCATAGCTGGCAAGGAAGGCTAAGTGCGCATGTGTGATTAAACTCGGTTTTAATGGGACGGAGGGTGTTGGCCCTGAGTGGGGTCCTGAGGAAGGATGGTGCCAGGTGGGAGGTAGCGGGAGAGCAGCCCCTCAGAGGCAACAGCATGAGTAGCAGCTTGCAGTGGGGATGAGGGACTCCTGTGGGTGAGGAGGGGAGCCAAACTGACCCAAGGAGGAGGAAGAATTGGGTTGGTTGTAAAGGAATGTGAGTCTAAGCTGCCTTTTGGGGAGCTTAAAAGATAATCAGATTAGTTGGGATTTCGGGAAGAAAATTTGGCAAATCAGTGCTATAATCAGGATCATGTTAGGCTTTGCAAAGTCAGAATCCCATTTGCTAATTTGGCGCCTTCCCCTTTCATTAGTTCGGGGTGCCCAAAATTGTAGGTTTGGAGAAAAAATACTACAGTACTTTTCCACTGGTGAGTCTGGAGAAAACGGTAGGTAAAGAGTGGACAAGGTGTTCCAAGACAGAAAAACAAAACTTTATATTATGATAATTTCCAAAAATTTATAAAGGTGTAACACTATCATAATTCTTAGTTCATCATGAAAAAACCATCCCCGTGAGGCAACAATGAGAAGTTCAAGAACCAAAGAATCTAACTTATGGGGATAGAAATCAAAATGGTGGTTGCCTCTGGTGGGGGTGAGGGGACGAGTAGGAGGGCAAGAGAGAAGTTTCTGGGGTCGTGATAAAGTTCTTTATCCTTATGGGGGTATTGATGCCATAAGTGTATGTTTGTCAGACTCCGCAAGCTGCACTTACGTTCTGAGCAGTGCACTGCATACAATTCAGGAAAATAAAGCTATTCTGGGACACCTGGGAGGCTCAGTTGGTTAAGCATCTGCTTTCGGCTCAGGTCATGATCCCGGGGTCCTGGGATCGAGCCCCGAGTCAGGCTCCCCGTTCAGCAGGGATCTGCTTCTTCCTCTCCCTCTGCAGGCTGCTCCCCCTACTTGTTCTCTCTCTCTCTCTCTCTCTCTCTGTCAAACAAATAAATAAAATCTTTAAAAAAACAAAGCTATTCCTCCTTTTTCTGCCCTAATTTTCATTTAGTCCTTTTGATCGTGCCAAGGAAAAACTGATTGGGGTCAGTGTGTAATAACATCTAATACTTATCTCCCTCCCTTTCTAAACAAAAGCAGAAGGCCTCAGAAGAATATTTTGTTTTCACTGCATTAGAAAAACAATCCTTTATGCCCATTGATACTAGCGCTCCTAAAAAGTACTGGAATATTTTTTCTTCAAAAATAAAATGATTTAAGGAAAAGAGATAAAAGCGCTAAGCATGTAGAGTGGAGGCTGTAAGGTGGTTTGTGGCCGGCAGACACTGGAGAAGCACTAGTGGGTGGGAGTTATTACTTCAGGGTGCCCCTGTGGGACAGAAGAGTCTTGCCAAAAAATGATCTGTCCTTATTCACTCAGACATCACTCGTCGAGTTTGGTTCTGTGTTCTGGATTCATGGAGCCAGAGACATCGAGGGTGGCCGTTGGCGTCCAGGCATCTGTGGTGGGCTGGAGACTGGTCGGGCCGGGCCGTGGAAACAGCAGTTGTGAGTGGTTCACCTGGAAGCAAATCTCTGGCCTCTGCGTCACAGCAGCTCCGGGTACCTGAGAGGCCCAGCCACGCTGTCTGCCGGAGTAAGACAGGGCCAGGGCCGTGAACTGGCCTTGAACCCTCTCCCTGACTCACCTGTTGCCGTGACCCAGTACCTTCTAGGTTCCTGTGGGGGGCGCAGGTTGGAGCCAGGCCCCGTGGGCCGTCGTGGGCTCTCCAAGGACCCGGGGCCTTCCACACAAAACATGCTGGGGATCTTTGAAATAACTAGTGTGTCGGGAACATCAGTTCACCCTCCAGTGACCTGTGTGTGCCCGTGCTGCCCCCGGGCCTGTGGTGTCCAGGGAGCCTGTGCTCTCGGGGTCGCCGTCCCCGTCTCCGTGCATCCCTGGTGAGGCGACGTGATGGAGTGCAGCCCCCCGTCTCCAGGAGGCGCTCCCCGAAGAGACAGCTCGGGTCACAGTTGCCGTTCAACCGCCCCGTCCACGGCTCTGCTAGAAAGCCGTGGCAGCCGTGTAGCTGGCCTTCCCGTCCACCTCGCGCTTCCTACGCCACCGCTCCCCAAGCCCGGCTCTCTCGGGCTGCGCCTCGGATCTGCCTTCATCTCTAGGTTCCACCTGCACAGGACCTGGCTCACTGCAGTAAGACGAGGCCGACCCAGGGTCGGGGGGAGGCCTTTGGGGCGCAGAGAGGGTCATCTCGGGCCCTGGGGGTTCAGCGGGGGAGGTGGAGTATTTTGCGTGAGGAGTCAGAGTTGGGGCGAGGTGGCAGGTGTCTAAGTGCATTATTAGATAGCAGCAGACCTTCCTGGGGGTTCAGCACCTGCCGAGTGGCTGTCGGGGACACCGAATCCTCTAGCGACCCAGCAAGGCAGCCACTGTCCCTATCCCTGCTTTACAGGAGTGGAAACTGGGGGCTCAGACAGCTTGAGTCACTGGCGTAAAATCACACTGGAGTAGGAGAGCCGGGGTTCAAACCCCAGCAGTCTGGCTACAGAGCCTCACAGTTAGCTGTGAAGCCAGTGGTTCTCCACCTCACCCAAGTCTAGGAATCACTTGAGGCTTTGGGTCCCGTGTGGTGGATTCCCCAGGAAGCTCCATCACAGACCAGGATCCTGGGCACCTGGGGGGCTCAGTCTGTTGAGCATTGGACTCTTGGTTTTGGCCCAGGCTGTGATCTCAGGGTGGTGAGATGGAGTCTGGCCTCGGGCTTACCCTCAACGTAGAGCCTGCTTAAGCTTCTTTCTCCCCCTCTCCCTCTCCCTCTGCCTCTGCCCCCCAGATGTGTGGCCTCAAGGGATGACGTTCTCAGCAAGGAAGCAAGGAATTGGGCTTGGAGCCCTTGTGCACTGGAGATACATTTAACAGGAGGCTCGACCGGAGCAATCGGATCCTACCAGCCTGGAGGGATTCCCCTGGGACTTAGCTGGGCCCGATCTTAGGTCTTCGGTGAAAGCTCAGAGCAGTCCCCTGTCTGTGCCCTGGTGCCCCGAGACCCTGAGGGTCGGGATCATCCACTACCATTTGCCTCCCTGCGGCCTCGCTGTCTTCTGGCCTTGCCAGGGAGGGGGAATCCTTCTTGGTTAAGGTAAAGCTTTTCCCGCTAAAGTGTCTCCTGCAGAAGTCTGTGACTACCTGGGATCTTCAGGAAATGAGTCATTCTGCGATTTCCAAATAGCTAAAGATTCGTCCTTTTAATAGCTCTTGCTTTTTATTATCATTATTTTTGGTGGAAGTCGTCACATATATTTCAGCTTCCATAACCAGGTTGTAATGAACAGAATTTGTTCTAAGTGATTCTGGGCTATTCTCAGGATCATTGGTGATGTCCTTGGGGTCCACAGAGTCCTTTCATTCTGTGCAGTGTCCCTTCCCTGTCAGCAGGCACTCACTGCTCACCGAACCAGGGGACCTGTTTCTCAGAGTCCCCCTTCCTTTCCACCTGCCCCCTCTATCATTTGTAATTTGCCTGATTCTAATCTGCTGTTGGTTTAGAAACCAGATTAATGATCTTGTTTCAACAGTGTATGAAATGAAACAAGTGCTGCATGAGGACCCTGGGGACATTTAGCCTGAAAGGGGTGTCCATGGGCATCATGACATCAAATGGAATTGTTCATTCAGATGCCTTTGTTACTTCCTTCCTTTTTAAGGCAGGCAAAATGGAGCTGTCCTTTGGATTTTTAGAGCTGAAGAAATAGACAAAGATAAATTCCCTGAGTTCTCTCCATCTCCACGTATTTAAGGATAAGTCAATCACAGAAGTGCATTGACCTAGACCCCAGTGGTCCCCATGGCTGAATTTTCAAATCATACTCAAATATCAGGATTCCACTTCTTCCCAGATCACTTAGGTCAGAATCCTTAGGGGTGAAACCCGGACATTAATATTTTAAAAATATTCTAGGGATCCTAATATGCAACCTAGATTGAGAACCACTGATTTAGATCCCTCCCAAACCACCACGCTGAAAAACTGTGTGTCTTTGAGACAGCGGTTCTCAACCGTGGCTGCCTGTGAGAACCACCTGGAAGAGCTAGGAACAGCTTGAAAATGCCTTGCCAGGTTTTCTTAATGAGCAATCAGGGCTGAGAACCACCGGTTTAAGATATTTTGGCTGTAATATTGTTTTTTATAGATCTGCACTTTCTGAGAGACTTGGGAATCTTTTTTTTTTTTTTTTTTTAATGTATCAGTGTTTTCCTGGAGATAATGGCAACCTTTGTCTTTAGATTAGCTTTATAAATCTAACACCCACGTGGTAGGATTTGTTCACGTTGATATGATAGGAGGGAAAGGAGACCCTGATCAGACAACGTGAGACAGCACAGATTTGTCTCTGATCAGGAGAGTGGAAATCCTGAGAGCAAGTATAAATTATGGATCCAGCAGGAAAATGGTTTGTGGCAGGATCGGCTTGTGCACTGGACGGACAGCTCTGGTGTAACTAGGTCTTCGGTATCTTCTCTGGTGCACCTTTAGAGTTGCAAAAATGCACAAGCACATAGATGAGAGTATCATCCTTCAGCCTTCAGATTAAATGTGCAGCTGAATTGGGGATGCTGAAGAGGTACATCAGTGCAACAAAATTCTCCAGCGTTGCATGCAAGCAGGGGTTTGAGTTTGGGGTGGGGGACACGGGGGAGGGATCTTGGGAATCTGTACCAGAATATGAGAAAACTTGCAGGATGTGCAGAGGAAAAACACACGTGTGTCCCGATCTCCTTGTTTTAGATTCTGAAATGCACTGTTGGGGCCTGCGATCTATTTCAGCCTTTTCAGCCTTGTCATCAGAGCATAGAGCAAGTTTTCAAGGCTTGTAGGATGTATCTATTAAAATAACCTATGTGACTGAGTAGCTGCTCACTGTAACATTTTTGTTCCACTGAAGTACAATGAGAGGAAATGGGGCTCCAGGAAGTGGCCATTATATCAGGGGATCCAAAGAGGCACAGGGCCACTCCAGTATTTACACACATTCTGGACATTGTGCTTGCGACCTTGGGTAACCCTCCACTTTCTTCTGCTCCTGTTTAATCTCCTGCAGACTTGGAGGCTACCACGCTGGAGGAGGGATGTCCTAAACTCTGGGGCCCTGGGGAAATTGAGTCGTGGACACACTCCATATCTCTTTCTGTGCCTTCCTTGAAGGCTTTCAAGGTTGTTGATTCTCCAGCCAAGCAGCTGACGGTATAACTTTGTCCTCTGGATGGCTGTGGTGGTGGCCCACTGGGGGTGAGCAGCCACTGCTCTGGAGACCCGAGGCCTGTACTTGATTCAAGGCCGCTTTAAAAGGCATCTCGGCCTCTTGAAGAGGCCAGGCCAACATCTCCAGGCCTTTTGCATATATTCCCCACCGCCCCCCAGCTTTGTGGTCTGCAGTCCCCTCACTCTGGGGACAGAGGGGAGGGTCCTCAACTGGCCTGCAGAGATGCCTGTCTTGTCATGGGGTTGGGTGAGCCGGTCAAGGTGCCCTACACTCTGCTGACGCCCCTCTCCCATTCCCATCTATCAGCTCCCTGTGTGAATTTTAGATATTAGGTTTTCTGATAACAAAAATCCTGCTACCAAAAGACTGAAATTTCCTGTTTAGAATAACAGCATGCTAAAGCTGGAAGAGCCCCCAGGAGCTGTGAGTCTGGTTCTCAGGTTTTTGATGGAGAAGGGTGACAGTCGGTCAGGTGGCGGTCTCCGTCCTGAACCCTTTGCCTGGCCCCGTGCCCATGGGCTCTCCAGTCCTTCTTTCAGGCACCCCTCCAGACCAATAGGATCCACATTGTACTGCATTTCTGGAACTCCCTATTTCCTTCTTATGTCCTTTCTTTTATTTCTTTCTGGAAGAATGGATTGACTGATCTTGAGTAGCAAATGGAAGCCCATCCAAATACCTGCTGGATTAAATCCTAATAGCTTATGCAAAGCAGTCATACTCTTCATACAGTCATACTCATACAGCCTTTTCTTAATTTGGGGTACCGTGCTCCTGGATGCCCTTGCTAACATTAATGCAGCACTGAAGCTCAGATTCTCGACCACCAGTAGTAGAGCACTCTGGTTAAAAGCAGAGCCTCTGACCCCAGCCGTCTGGGTGGGAATCCTGGCTCTAGTACATACACACCACAGGACCAATCTGGATTTCGATTTTCTCATCTGTAAAATGAGGATAATGGTGCCTTTCCCATAGGGCATTGTAAATGGCCACGGGCTTGCTGCTCAGTATATATTAAGTGTTGTTGTCACTAACCACTTCCCATCGGTGCCCTAAACACAAAGCTGGAGAAAGCACCCCCTCACCTCTATTCAGCTTCTGCTGGCTTTAAGACACGGGAAGGAGAGCACAGAGGCTGAGGGTGGCTACTGTGCCAAACTGCCCGAGTTCATGTCCCACTTCTCATCACTCACCAACCAAGTGAAATCGGGCAATTCACTGAGCCTCTCCATGCCACTTGTAAAATGGGGCTAATAATAGTTTCTCCAAGGATTGTTTTTAGGATTAAATGAGATAATGCTTATAAACACACCCATTCTGTACACACTGATAAGTGATCGGTAGTATCGTTTATTTACCCTTCCTGGTTCCAGAATAGATTTAAACAGGGCGCAGAAGAGGTATTCGATACACAGAATGTACCGGAAAGCCTTTTGATGACCGTGAGAGAGCAGTGAGAGATTTCTTCCTATTTGTTGAATCTGGGCGAATGGGGAAAATGCACAGCTCGGGATCCTCTTGGTCGTGTCCTGGGCCTCGGCTCTTCCCTCTGGCCTCTTTCTCCTGCTGGCCGTGTGCTGTGTGTTTGCTTAGACAGTCCGGGGGGAGGGGAGCAAGCTGAGAGAGGAAGGAGGAAGAAGACAAATCACACGTAGCCTTTCCCAAGCCCTGCTCTTCGGAGACCCTGAGCGCTGCCGGTGTCCTGTCTGCCTCCTGTTTCTGTGCGGTGAGAATCACCGATGAAGCTGAGTTTCAGCTTGTTTTTGTCCAGCGGTGGTGAGGTTTGTGTCAAGAAGCAGCTGTCACTGGAGGCCCCGGGCTTCCTGACTCTCTCCGCGATGCTCTCCCGTTCACGTCTGCATAAACATTTGCTGGGCACGGAGCCGGTGCCAGGTGCGGGGTTGTTTCCGCAGCCCTGACCAGCACCGACCAGCACCGACCAGCGCCGACCACTCTGCTTGACCCAGGCCACTGGGAACCATCATACAGCAAGGATTGGTTCAGTGTCCCCTCAGGTGTGTTTGGACCCAGGACTCGGGCTCACCGAGACCTGTGCAGATGCCCGTGAAGGACGAGCCCAGGCGCTCACACTCGCTGGTGAATAGCCCAGGCAAAGGGGACACTGAGTCGCGACTGTGCAACTCATTGGCTTTTTGCTTATTTCAGATCGGTTCCGGTTATTGGCACGATAGCAGAAGGTGGTAGGTTTAGAGAAAATCTGCAGCCGTCCCACATCCCTATGCCCGAATCCCAAAGAACACCAGACTGCGATCGTCCCCGAAACACGGCCTCATTATCACGAGGCTGCGGCCCCGGGACCCCGGCAGGCGACCTAGGGGGACGCAGGTGGTGCAGCTTGCTGCAAATAGGATTGTTGACCAGTCAATGCAGAACGCTTCCTCGGGAGTGTGGCGTCATTGATTTATGAATTATGGCCCTTTTAAACTCTCCGCTTGCCTCCTCAGATATCGATGTTTTAAAAAGTGATTTCTCATGTGGATGCTTTTCAGAAACACATGCACATGGCCCAAGATGAGCTCTTACGCCAGAATAAATGCAGTGGAGCACTCTGGGCTGCTGTTTCCTTTGCGTAATGAATTATTCAGGGGGAGATTTTTGTTTTTGAAAATGGCAAATGCATGGCCAGGACAGACAGGAAGGAATTGCACTCTGGGTTGGGTTTCTTCTTCTCTTTCAGGGAGGGATTAACCACACCCGATTGAAGCCAGAAGCTTCTTCTCCCTCACTTGTGCCTTACTCTAGCACTGACCATGACGTAAAACTTTAGTGTGGTTCGAGGTGCCCGGGGAAGAAGCTGAGCATCACTGTTGCTGGAAATCTCAAGAAAAGTGTGACTATCGCCCACCAGTGCTGTCCCCGGAGGGACATGTGTGACTGGTCTCTGACCACTCGCTGCTCTGTCCTTTTCCTTCTGAGAGTCTCTGCTTCTGTCTTCCTCACACATCCAACTCTGGATATGGCAGAAGGACCGTCTTTCTCTATTTCTAAGTTATTTGAAATACTGACCATAACTGTAGCCACCACGTGTTGCTCACCTGCCATGTGCTTGGTCACTGCTGGGTGGTGTGATGTCTCATTCAGTTCTCCCAGAATTCTATACGGCAGTGATGATTACGGCTCCCATGTCTTTTTTATTTTATTAAAAAAAAGTTGTTTTTTTTTAAGATTTTATTTATTCATGAGAGACACAGAAGAGAGAGAGAGAGGGAGGCACAGACACAGGCAGAGCGAGAAGCAGACTCCGTGCAGGGAGCCCCATGTGGGACTCGAGGATCATGCCCTGGGCTGAAGGCAGGCACTCAACTGCTGAGCCACCCAGGGATCCCTCCTCCCATGTGTTTTTTAACAGAGAAAGAAACTGAACTTTATTTCTTTTTTTAAGATTTTATTTATATGTTCATGAGACACAGAGATAGAGGTGGAGACACAGGCAGGGGGAGAAGCAGGCTCCCTGCAGGGAACCTAACGCAGGACTCAATCCCTAGACCCCAGGATCACACCCTGGGCCAAAGGCAGACGCTCAACCACTGAGCCACCCAGGTGTCCCATGAGCCACCCAAGTGTCCTGAAATTGAACTTTAAAGAAAGTAAAAGTTTTAGGATCACAGAGGTAATGAGAGCAGAGTGATTCAGACCGAGTTTTTGTTGTCGGTTTGTCGTTGTTTTCCAGATACTTTGCTTGAATCTCTCTGCCACCCAGCCTTCCCTTTGGAGATTACTGCTGCCAGGTCAGGGAGCCAATTTCCATCTTCCTCTTCTTCTCCTCCAGGTCCCGCCCCATTGGGGTTTCCAGAGACTACAGCATCCATGGCGATGAGCCAGCCTCATAGTTTCTGGTCCCCTTGGCACATGTGTGTGGTGCATGTGCGTGCGTATGCTGGAGGGACCAAAGCTTGCACCTGGAGTTTCTAGTCTTGAGACACGTTGGCCCATCCCCCTCCAACCTCGAGCTTCTTACCTCTTGCCGTGATCTCTTCCCCTCCTGAACATTCATGCTCTGCTCAAACCTTAAACACTCAAACATTTCCTGTTTCCCCAGCCTATTCTCTGTTCCTTGGCCACACTGGGTTCCCTGCCTGGCCCAAAGGTCGCAGTCAGCTGCTTCAAAAAGCACACAGACAGACTCCCAGGCTCTGATTTCCTCACCAGGGCTTGCTGGGGATCAGCCACTATCCCTCTTGCCCTCTGTCACTTCACTGTCTGTCAGCCCCACCCAGGAGGCCAGGAGCAGAGCAGACCTGGGCAATGCCACAGGGCCCTGTGCATTTTATCCACGGAAGATTTCTGCTGTTTTTTTTTTTTTCTTTTTGCATGACCCCCACTGAGACACAACAGTGCTGTACAATTTTTTCTTATTACAGAAAATTTGAAGCATTTAGAAATGTCGAAAAGAATAGAGAAGTAAACACAGCTCATTTTCTCCCATCCTCCATCCACCTTCCTTCCAGTCCTGTGTTTCTTTGAATGGCAGTTTCTTTTCTTTTCTTTTTAAGATTTTATTTATTTATTCATGAGACACAGAGAGAGAGTGGGGGGGAGCAGAGACACAGGCAGAGGGAGAAGCAGGCTCCATGCGGGGAGCCCGACATGGGACTCCATCCCGGGTCTCCAGGATCACGCTCTGGGCTGAAGGCAGGTGCCAAACCACTGAGCCACCCAGGTGGCCCAAATGGCAGTTATTTTCTATACATACTCGGTGCCTTTGCTACATTGTTCCCTTTAGGACAGAATTGCCTTCTCTTCTCTACTTGCCTAACTCCAGCTAATTCTTTAATCCTCTCCAGCATCTCCATCCCAGTGTCTGCCTCAGGTTCGCTGTCCCTTTTCGCTGCACAAGATGTGCAGACGTAGTGTAATGCGGTGGCCGATCACACAGACCCCGGAGCCAGGCTGCCTGGATCCAAATCCTCGCCTTTACTTACCAGCTGAGATCTCGGGCAGTTACTTGACCCCCTATGCCTCAGTGCCTGCAAATGTTAACAGGTAACAATAATAATCTCTACTTCTTAGAGCATTCAGTGAATTAATGTATGTTGTGCTCTGAGAACAGTGCCTGATACTTAGTAAGCGCCCCATATGTAAGGGCTGGCTCTTGTGGATCTCTTACGACAGCATTCAGTATTTGCCAAATGGAAATCATCACTAGATTTGAACTTCTCAAGAAGAGAAGAAGGCACTGTCTTACCTTGACCTGGACAGTCTAATTCCAGCAAGCCAGCTTCACCTTCCTGGCCTCAGCTTCTCCATCTGCTAAACGGGGTTACCACAATATGTACTTCACTGAGAGAGCTGACATGAGCCAATGGAGGTGAGGTGCTCAGGCCAGTGCCTGGTATGTCATGGTCAGTAAGAGAGAGCCAAGGTTGTTAGGTAGTATTGCATATTTTCCCCAGGGCTCAGGTCCAGAATTAGAGTTAGAAAGGACTTTTGAGGTCATGAGGCTTTTGACCTTTACAGGTACAGATATCAAGGCGGTTAAAACATCATTCACGGTCACTTAGCTCTATTTGCTGTTTGAGATATAAGGCTACAGGAGAGTGTGTGCCTAGGAGGGTGCAGCATGCCTCAGAGGACGCAGGCTTGAGAGGAGGGAGAGTATACTGCTTTCTGTGTAACGTGTGATGTTTTCAGGCTGCCTGCTGCATGCTCTGTGTAACCGGTCGGGTGAGTTCTATTAGCCTCCTTCCAACCTAATTTAGCTGACATCACACAGCTGGCCACTCAGTTTCAGGATCCAGGTCACCTTACTCCTTCTGCTGCATTGCTGGGTTTTCCTTGAGCCAAACCCATAGCAAAGACAGCCGGGTGGGTGGGGGAGAGGGAGCCATGAACCCCCAAGTCCTTACTAGAGTTACTGAAGCAGCTATGGCCAGGGCAGTCCCAGTTTGCACCTGTGCACCCGGGGAACTGATGCACAGCACACCTGTTCACTCTCCCAACTGTCCTTTCCAGAGCTTGGGGCCACATCTTAGGTTTTCTTTTGTACCCTTCCAGCAGACTTCTACTGGGCAAGAGGCTGAGGTCATTTATTTATTCACTATGCAAACCAGTTGAGCCTGCTGCGGCTCTGGGAGGGGGTGGAGGCCCTCAGAGAGACAGGGGATGTTTAAATAGGCTCTTGCCCTGGTCTCTTCCGAGGGTCTCATGGTATTTCAGGAAGGGGTGCCTGCAACCTCCACTTGCTCGGGAAGGACTGCATTGCACTTTATTGTTTAATTTTGTTCTGAACCCCTTGTCTTTTTGAATTGGGACCACCTTGGCACCTTTGGTGTTTTTTGCTTTTAGTGTAAATGCTTCAAGGCTCTGCCTCGATAAAGGCTGAGGACCTGGAGGCATCCTTATGGGGCTCTCGTATTTAGCTAGATTTCATCTGGAAGCAGAACACAAATTGCCAATACGGCAAAACCGTGCGCTTGCCTTGTGGAGCCCCTGGATTTGTAAAACCAGCATTGTAGGCTTGTTCCCATTTTCTCATTTTATATTCCCGTGAAGAATTCTTGGGGATGCATAATGTCGTAAACCCAGGAGCTGGCTCCTTGGTGTCCTGGGTAAGGCCAGGTTTCCCACAATCACCTCTCCAGTGGACTTTCTCGCAGCTTGATCTTAAGGAGCGCGGCGAAGTCATTTGTTCAAATGAAGCACCCACTGAAACCACAGTTCCCTTGGATTAGGCTAAATGAGATCGTAAAAGGCAGAAGGGAAACCTAAAAAAATAAAGAGTTCTAGAATAAAGGAGAGGAATATACATTCACAGAACATATAATGTGGGCTAGATTTTTACCTTGTCCATTTTGTAGATGTGGAAACTGAGGCTCCCAAAAATTAAGTCATCAAGCCAGTAAATAGCAAACCTGTGATTTGAACTTGAAAGTCCAAGCTCTTACTGCTGAAACACACTGCTTTCTGTTTAGGCCCATATACATGCCTGCCCCAGTGTTGATGGGACCAGGTGGAGGTGCTAATGAAGATCTGCATACCATGTGTCTAAATATTAAAAAGTTATAAGTGACAAATCAAGTGTTAAATAAAAGACGGTCTAGCATCCTAGCTTGACAAATATACCTTCAGAATGACAAAATGAAAAAAAAATGTGTAAAAGCAGAGTTTTATATGATTGAAAGTCAGCAAAATAGCAAGTCCAGGTTGCACATGTGATGGAAATATTTTTCTTGGTAATTTTCATTGTTTTGATCAGAAATCAAATCTTGAATTAATCAAGAATCTTGATTTAAATCTTGAATTAAATCAAGAATTCTCTTGCATTCTCTTTCAGATGATACATAGGCCACACATAACAGAAGTCCCTTTTCTTTCATTGTTTTTGGTTTTTAAAAATGTAAGCATTTTCAAGGATGCCTGGGTGGGTCAGTCAGGTAAGCATCTGACTCTTGATTTTGGCTCAGGTCATGATCTCAGGGTTGTGAGATTGAGCCCTGAGTCAGGCTCCATGTTCAGCAGGCCAGTCTGCTAGAGATTCTCTCTCTCCTTCTCCCTCTGCTCCTCCCCTCCTCTCTTTCTCTAAAAATAAATTAATTAATTTTTCAAAATGTAAGCCTTTCCCTTTGTTACTGATTTTCTTATTATTTTAATTCTTCTGTTTTCTTTTCTGGGTTCCACTTTCTTTTCTCTTGTGATCTCAACTTATATCCATTCTCAATGATCAAAAGCATTACCCAATAAAATGTAATTATATTTAAAGTATAGCAAAATTGAAAATAATTGTTATCAAATAAGCAAATTGGAGTAAATATTGAAAATTAGGAAGGCAATTTGATATTTTCCAAAAACTTTGTTTTTCTTTCAAAATATTTAAAATTATCTCCTGAAATGAAAAGGCAAATGGTTGATATAATTAATGAATTATTTAAAGAGTTTATTTTTTTAAGATTTTCTTTATTCATTTGAGAGAGAGAGAGAGAGAGCATGAGCAGGGGGGAGGGACAGAAGGAGAGAAGCCGACTCCTTGCTGAGCAGGGAGCCCAATATGGGGCTCAGTCCCAGGACCCTGAGATCATGACCTGAACTGAAGGCAGACGCTTAACTGACTGAGCCACCCAGGTACCCCTAATTAATGAATATTAAATTTTAAATAAAAATTCTTTAAGTCAAAACCTTAACTTTTGAAAAATTAATGAAATCTTACTAAATGTTTCCATTGAAATAATTTTATTTTTATTCAAAAATATTTTTAAATTTAGATTTCTGTTAGCATACAGTATAATATTGGTTTCTGGAGTAGACGTCAGTGATTCGTCACTATGTATAACACCCAGTGCCCATCACAAGTGGCCTCCTTAATACCCATCACTCATCTAGCCTATCCCTCCCGCCTCCCTCCATCAACCCTCAGTTTGTTCTCTATCATTAAGAGTCTCTTATGGCTTGTTTCCCTCTCTCCTTTCTTTTCCTCCATTCTCATATGTTCAATTGTTTTTTTAAATTCTACGTATGAATGAGATTATATGGTATTTGTCTTTCTCTGTCTTATTTCACTTAATATAATACACTCTAGCTCCATCCACATTGTTGCAAATGGCAAGGTTTCATTCTTTTTTGATGGTTGAATAATATTCCATTGTGTATATACCCCACATCTTCTTTATCCATTCATCAGTTGATGGACACTAAATATTTTTGTAAGAGTAAAATGATTCTCAATTTTAGGATTCTAATCTGTTTAGTTGTCAATATCCAGAATCACTATTACCGCTCTCTATACACATTTAAGAGTAATATGAATCGATGTTGCAAAATGTTCCTCAGCTGCCATGTGCATCCAGTTATGCCACACGAATTCATGAGTATCCTTGAACCATGAACTGAAATGCAAAGAGAAGAAACAAAGTGGTTTCTTGACCCTGCTGAGACATATCCTTCATTATGCAAGACTGAATTTCCTTTATGCATGTGCTCTTTAAGTAATTGTTCAAGTCAGTTAATTTACTTCTCCTCTTACCTTGCTTCTTAAGTATTTAGATCACTCAGATGTCCCCACACTCCAAAGCAGGGTCTGTCTCCACTGTCTGAAGCAGCACAACCTACACATCCTCCTGGCATTTGGATGTAGTCATCTTTGGTTTTGAGGGACTAAGATAAGAGGGATGGAGAAACGTGTCCCTGGGAGCTGAATTATGTTGGTGAGAGAGCAGATGCTTAGGGTAATGGGTCAGACTGGGCTGTACTGTTCATTGGCTCCTTAGCAATAGAAGTACTATGTGTGTGTGTGTGTTTTAAGAAATTATTTTGTATGTTTTGATACACACGGCTCTCTTAGCATGAGCCCAAAGCAGGGCCCCCTGCCCTGATCTACCGGTACTGCTCAAGCCTTAGGATCAGTTTCTTCTTGCTGAGGTGGTGGAGGGATTATTTATCAGAAATGAGAGCACAGTGCAAGGGCAGGGCTGTCCAGCGCAGATAGGATCAGGAGTTGGAGTCACATCACCAGGCAGCAGCTTTGTCAGTTAAGCCCTTAGCATCTGGATATCTGGATTCTCATCCACAAGGCCAGGAGCCTAAGCTGGGTACTGTTCCCATGGTGTGCCCTGGGGCGGGGGAGGACGGGTATGTGAGTGGTTCCCTGTAGGCTGGCCAAGTGGGGAGGGATTCCCCCTCTAGTTGTCTAGGTTGTATAAGGCTGAGTAGATGAAAATACACTTACAGGGGGAGGAGGCGGTGGTGCAGGAGAGGCACACTGCCCAAGACTGAGTGGTGTGTTATGGTAAGCAGTGCTGTAAACTCCACGCGGCCCGGCCACCGGCTGCTAGGTAAGGCAGGGGTCAGGTGTTTTCAAGAGATAGGAAGGAACAGAACAGACAAGAGTGAGTAGTTCCTTTGAGAACAGGGGGAGTCCCTGGTCTGAATCACATTGCCCTGGCAAGAGAGCTTCCCTAAAGCCCCTCATTAGGTCACCTACTCCACCAGCAGTCTGGCCATTTGTGTCATTGGCTGTGGTCCCGGGCCAGGCCTGGGGTGGCCCAAGTCCCAGCAGACCCGGAGCATCTGGCAGGTACCAAAGGAGGTTTGAATAGGCAATTGGCTAGTGAGAACTCTCGCAGCAGGCAGTGAGGACCCTGCCTTGGACTCAGGTTCAAGGGCAGCATCCATTCCCCAGAAGGCCTACAGACTGGAGAGAAGGACAAGAGAGAGCCACAGTCTTGGCAGAATGAAGCTGCTGGGCAGGAGCCCAAGTCCATGCCTTAAGCCTCATGGGGAGTTTTAAACTATGGAGTTTGAGGCAGAAGAACAAAATAGCACTGCCATTATTAGAATTGGGGAAGGAAGTTGGAGCTGAGCTAGTAAAGCTAGTTTCCCCTTCCTTCTACAAATATTCATGGATTGTCTCCCACGTACCATGCTCTGTGCAAGGCTTTCACACATGAGTATGAATGAGCCATGGTCCCAGCCCCTCCCCACCAGGTGATGAAAATCCACCACACAAGGTGGACAGAACAGAAGATCTTTACAAGACACAGACCAGTGTAGCCATAGAGTCGAAGACCCATGTCAGGGAAGACTCCTTGGCCAGTCTCAGAAGACAGCTAGAAATGAACCAGTTGGGCATTCTAGGGAGGGGGAACAGTGCAAGCGAAGGCAGGGAGGTGAGCAGTGGCACTGGGGTGTTGTGGGGATCTTTGACAGGAGAGATCAGGAGGTGTGATGGGATGGGTTGAGGAGCGGCAACCACACTGGGGGGCCTGTTTGCTGGTCTCAGGTGGTCCCACTTGGCCGCGGAGACCAGGACTAGAGGATTTGATACTGAAGAGTGGCCATTTTTAGTGCCTGGTTAGAGACTTTTTTTTTTTTTTAAGATTTTATTTATTTATTCATGAGAGACACAGAGAGAGGCAGAGACCCAGGCAGAGGGAGAAGCAGGCTCTCTGCAGGGAGGCCGATGTGGGACTCTATCCCAGGACCTCGGGATCATGACCTGAGCCAAAGGCAGACGCTCAACCACTGAACCACCCAGGCATCCCAGAGACTGAGTTTTAAAATGAAATTTTCAGAGATGTGTTTGGATAGAAGAAAGCCAGAGGAGGGGAATCAGTGAGAGGTGGAAGAGGGACAGACCAGGAAGCAGGGCTGTGTTAATTGGAATGGAGTGAGAGGGCTTGAAAAATATTTAGGAGGCAGAGTCCATAGGATTTAGGGGTGCGTGTTGAGGATGAGGGGAAGGTGAGGAGTGCAGTTTGGCAACTGGTGGAGAGGGGTCTGTGGAAGGCTGGTAGGGGGCCCAGTGAGAGCGGAGGTCCCGGGGAGGATGCCCTTCCCTGGTGCCTCCTGGCAGTCACCAAGAGAGGTTGCCCCACCTGAGGGAGGGAGGCCACTCTGGGTGTGAGGATGGTGACCTGAACAGGTCAGGATGCTGAATCAGGGTTCCAGCTTTGCTGCTTGTACTCGCCTTGTGACTCGGGCCAATCTGACCTCTCCTCCTTTCTTTTTCTGCAAAATACAGCTGATAACACTTCCCATCTAGGTTGAGATTTAAAAACAAGGTGGTATTTCATTGTGTCAAAGATGCTGAATTTTGTGCCTTATAACATCGATGAATTCCAGATCCTTCTTACAATGAATGGTAGCCTGTTATATCCTTTAATTGGCAACATTCACTTTCTTAGCAATAGATAAAATAATGGTCTGTCTTAGAAGTGATGGTGTCATAGATTAACTGAACTGTAATTAATGTATGTTTTGAAAATCTCAGCAGAGGAAGACTATTAGAAGTCCTTCGACAGCCTACCTCCCACTGAAGATGAGTCTGTCTTCGGGCTTAATCTTCAAGACAACAAACAAATTAAAACGTATTAAGACACAATTCTCAATAAATGAAGTCAACCCTCCAGGGAAGCTGCAGCATTTTAGAACTCCCCACACAGCCCCCTTTTGTAGCAGTGGATTTGACGGGTCTCTAAAAGCAGAAAGGTTTGTGAACGCTGTACACGGGCTTACCTTTTGTTCATTCCACAGGGATTCACTTGTTCTCAGACTTCATTGGGAATTACAATCATGAGACACAAAAGCGCAAACACGTGTAACATAGACGTTCTATAGTATGGGTAGTTTAAAATTCTCCAGGTTATTTTGGACTATTATTTCAGCTTTTTTAGTTACTGACTTGAGAACCCAACTACCATCTGTATACGAATCTGTTGTCATCTCCTGGTTCCTGAGAAAGGGCTCAAGTGTTATGTGAACTATAATCAAACTAGAGTGGAACCGGTAGACTAATTTTATGAACGGTATTACAAAATGTCACTATGTGGACAGAGGTGTATATTTTTTAAAGCAAAACATGGCTTGAAAGGTGGAACTTGATTTCTAAACAATGTGCCAAAGCAATTTTAAAGGAAAAAAATCAAAATTCAAAATGTCTCAGACAGTGGTGGACCTCAGAAAAAAAATCCTGTTAATAACCACTAAAGCCTTGGAGAAAAGGGTCAATGTTTAGATACAAGAGAACAGGATTTGGTGTATGCGCAGGTGTTTGAATTGAACGAGAGGATGGGATCAAATGATCAAATGTGATCAAATGGCCAGCTGTGACCATTTTGCACTGCAAAATAAGGTATTTGAAATGAAGTCCCAGGATGAGAATGTCAGACGGTGTTTTGGGGTGGATGTGGAATCAGAGGAGCTGGTACTAATTGTGAATTGTCAAGTTTCCAGTGTGTGCCCTCTGGGGCTTTGCTTTCAGCTGCCCTTGGGCATCAGTTGCCATTCGAAGGTAGCTTGTGACTGTATGCTCACCCCATTGGCATCGCCAGAGGTAGAGGGGAAGGTTTCCTAGAATCCCTTTGGCCCTGCTTGTCACAGTTGAATTAAGAGAGTAGTCATTGAGAGGCTTTTAACTTGAGTCCTTCTGTGCCCCCAGCCGTAAGCTGGCCTTTAATATTTGTCTATGGCCTGGGTTGGGATAGTCATGGCTTGTTACCATCCTCAGTGGTAATGCACGCTGGCTCAGCCACTGTGGGCTATGCTCTATTTAGGCCAATGGAATAAATGTTTAGTAAATTGTTTCTGAAATGTTTTAGTAACAGAGTGCTTCCCCCCAAAATATTGTATACACTATAAATTTAGTTAATTTTAAACAATGTATTATGCTTTGAGGGAGGGGTGGTTAGTTCCATAAAACAGTCTTATCTAAGCTTGCAAGGATTCTGCAGAGAAGATGTTGTTTAAATGGGCAAAGCTAGAAGTCAGGATTCCTGGGTCCTTATCTTCACCCCATTCTGGGAGAGGGACCTAGGGTCACAAGTTTGAGCCAAGTCTCACATTCACTATCTTGCAGGAACGCATTTCTCCCTTACTGGATTGGGGTCCTCTGGTCCCCCAGCTGTCTGTAGCTGATTCATCTTTGTTACCACAGCCACAGCATTCAGTTTGGTGTCTTGCCTACCATGAGTGTTCAAAGCATGACCCTACTGAGAACTTTGAGAAGATGCTATAATGAGTAGGAGCAAACTTAATGCAGCACAGCCAAAGCTGAGAGCTGTTAGGGAAAATAGCGGAACAGGTCTCAGCCCTGACTAAGCATCAACATTATCTGGAGCAAATTTACAAAGTACAAATACTCAGGTCCCACCCCAGACCTAGTGACCAGAAATCAAGGTGAGGATCTGCCGCATAGTGGTAGCTGCAGGCTATTTTAATGGTCTTCCAGGGCTGAGAGCTCCTGGCCCAGACTGGGCAAGGCAGATCTGGAAAAGCTTTGTCCTAAATAGGAATAACTTCTACCCTGAGTTGCTGAAGGCTGTGGCTAAGGGGAAGGACCAAGCCCTGGGCACACCTCCGCAGAATGTTCCAGAAAGGACTATGGGCTTTGGAGTTGGTCAGCTCCTTGTGGAGGACAATGTTATGGGGAAGGAACATGGTTCCACTCCGGAAGCAATTCAGGTCTCTCATTGAGAGAGGACAGATGGCTCTTCTTCCTACCCTATAGCCCGGTGAATATGGAGACCCAGGGACCCAAGTCTCTGGCAGGAGGCTGAACTGCGTTGATGTCTGGATATCGGAAATCAGAGATTAGGGCCCGTTATAGCACAGGAAGGCTGACTAGGAATCACATTTGATTGTCTCAAAAGGCTTCTGTATTTGTTTGCTTCTTTGGGACAGTATACTGTTTTAAGCCTCATAAATACTCTGTTCGGCTAAATTCATTGACGACTTACTCTGTGTTCCCCGCTCTGCTGCCAAAATCCTAGAATGAGGTGAGATGTGTGGAAGCGAAGGAGAAGCGAATACAAAAGACAAGTCAAAGACCCAATCATTTGAAGCCATAAATACCTCTTTCTCCTTTTCAGATATGGTCCTGCACATTACTTTATCCAGTCTTTATAGGAACCCTGTGAGTCAGCCACTTTTTATGATCGCTGGTTTACAGATGAGAAAACGGAGGCACAGAGAGGGTCACTTGCCCAAGATCACACAACAGGATTCAAACCCAGTCTGGCTGCATGGTTGTATGTTCTTAACCACTACACAGAGGGCCTTCAAAGGGGTCCAGAGCCTGGTGCAGGATAGTTATGCAATTAGAGATGAATCCTGCCTTCTTGGCGGGCTTCCGTGTCCTCTCTCCGCACTCCCGCGCACCCCTGCGGCATACCCTGGTGGTGGTTACTTGGAAGGTGCCTGCACCTTCCGTGTTCGCCTCCCTGCGCCATGACTTCTGGAGGACAGGAAGGGGTCTTATAAGAACAGACCCTGGCAATGAAAGATCCTCAAAGAACTTCCACTAAGCATTTGCATGCATTAATCCTATCACAGCTCTCCTGTTTTACTCAGAAAGGAATAACCTTTCAAGAGCCCAGGGGACTTGCCCAAGGTCACACAACCGTCTAGTGCAACTTTGTTCATGCCCTTAAGGTCTCATGTTTAACTCAGTAAATGTTTGTTCAGTTGAGCTCAGGGGCTAGAAGTTGTAATGCGGGCTTTTAGCAGCAGGAGGTGAGACTGGGGCCCTTACTCAGGCTTCTAGGGGAAAGGGTTTTTGTTTTGTTTTGTTTTTGTTCTTTTTTTTGGGGGGGGCGGGGATGGGGAGTGGCAGGGGGAGAGGGAGAGAATCCTAGGCAGGCTCCATGCCCAGTGCAGAGCCTGACACGGGGCTCGATCTCATGACTCCAAAATCATGACCTGAGCCGAAATCAAGAGTCAGACTCTTAACCGGTGGAGCCACCCAGGCGCCCCACAAGGGTTTTGTTCTGGGGTTTCCTGGCAGGTATGTCAGCCAAATGAGCCAGCGTGTGTGAGACCCCTTAAGAACTGAAGACCACAGAGAGCATTAGTATTTCATGATTTGCTCATGAGCAGCAGACACCAGAAGCGTCTCAACCCCCTCCCCCCAACACAACCATTGCCATCCCTCCCTCCCGTCACATTCTCTGATTCCACCTCTTTGAGCAGCAGATGCCCAAGACATAGGCTGGCTGGGACAGGACTTGAGAGCCAGTTCTCTTCCCTCACTTGATTCACTCATTTATTCATTTGTTAAATTATAGTGAAGTGTGCATCACATGTAACTTACCATCTTAATGGCGTGAGCCATTCTAAAGTGTACAGCTCAGTGGCACGGGGGTGCATCCACAACGTTGTGCAGCCATCACCACCATCCATCTCCAGAACCCTTCGTCTTCCCCCGCTGAAGCACTGTGCGAGACACAACTCCCCATTCCCCTCTGTCTGCAGCCCTCGGCAACCACCGTCCTACTTTGTGTCTCTATTTGACTGCCCGAGGGACCACATATAACAGGAACCACACAGTATTTTCCTTTTGTGACTGGCTTATTTTACTTAGATCATTTGAATCTTGTCCCTCGGTGGTTCTCAGGTTGTGTGCAGATGAGGGGGGATCTGAGGGTAGGTGAGGAAGTGAGCATGCCAGGAGAGACCACGCAGGGTCTCAGGGCCTAAGGAGAGGAGGCTGGGGGCTGTGAATGGGGGAGGGGGGGCTTGTTTAGAGCTGGGCCTCCTCAGTCATGTGGCCAAGTGAGCCACTGCCGGTCCTCATTGAGGACAAGACCGTGCTGAAGCAGCACCTGTGAGCTTCCTACAGGACTGAGCAGATAGAACAGGGCAGGCTGCAGACTGCAGGCCTGGCGTGGGCTGGGGAGCAGGTGACCTTGGTTTTGAATATCGGCTCTGCCTTTTATTAGATGTGGTCTTGAGCAAGCCATTGAGCTAATCTCACACTCAGTTTTTCATCTGTAAAATGGGAATGATAATCCCTACCTTGCAATGTTGTTCTAAAAATGAAATGTACACAAAATGTGAAACACTCATAAGTTTTATAAAATCATGACCTGAGCCGAAATCAAGAGTCAGACTCTTAACCGATGGAGCTACCCAGGTGCCCCGCTCATAAGCATTCTCAAATTGTACCAATGAAATGATCCAAGATGGGTTTCCCACACTTATTTGGCATTTAAAAAAATAAAAGAATTTATTTATTTATTTGAGAGAGAGAGAGCGAGAGCATGAGTGAGGGAAGAGGGGCAGAGGGAGAGGGAGAAGCAGATTCCTGGCTGAGCAGGGAGCCTGATGTAGGGCTAATCCCCCAGGACCCTGGGGTCATGACCTGAGCCGGAGGCAGATGCTTAACCGACTGCACTCGGCATTTTTAAAGAAGATGAAATCTCCAACTGGATGATGTTTCCTGGTCTTTGTTGTTGGCCCTGACATGTGACTGCTTATTTCTCTTAAAAGCATCGTGTTTCACGCAGAAATGAGGAGTGGAGTATGGATAGAGGTGGTTAGTAGTGGTCGATGTCCACTGACCCCATCTACACAGAAACAGAAAACAGTGACAGGCAGAAAAGCTCTCTGTAGAAATGGCAAAGACCAACGTGCAAAAGAAACAAAGCAAGAGCCCCATGCTCTCTGTTCCCTGGGGAAAGCTCCCAACTGCACGGTCTTCGTGACCCTCTGCAGTCTAACCCAGCAGTTGCCACCGTGTGGTCCCTTGAGCAGCAGCAGCAGCATCACCTGGGAGCTTGTTAGAAATGCAGATTCTGGGGCACGTGGGTGGCTCAGTTGGTTAAGCATCTGCCTTCGGCTCGGGTCATGATCTAAGGCTCCTGGGATCAAGCCCCAGATTGGGCTCCCTGCTCAGCCGGAGTCTGCTTCTCCCTCTCCCCACTGTACGCGTGCTCACTCTCTTTCGTTGTCTCTCTCTCTCAAAGAAATAAGTAAAATCTTAAAAAAAAAAAAAAGGAAATGCAGATTCTTGGGCCCCAGCCCAGACCTCCTGAACCAGAAACTGGCACCTGTGCTTTAACGCGCCGTCTGCTGTACACTTAGGTTTGAGCATCACTGCTCCAGCCCCCACGGCCATTTCTGCTTTCTCTCCCACTTCTGTTTCACACAAACTCTGCTCCAGCAGGGGACATTTCTGCCCTCACTCCCTGCACTTGGAATCTTCTTTCCTTTACCTAATTAGGATCTTACCCAACCTCCAAGGCTGCCCTCGGAGCTCAGCTCCCCCAGGCCGTTCCTGGTCATGCCAGCCCATAGTGGTTGCTTCTTCTCTGACCACCTGTCACTCTTAGGATCCAGCCCACTCACTGCCGCTTGTATCATCAGCTAGCTTCTCTGGAGATTGGCTTGTACCCCAAGCAAGAGCTGCAGGTGCCTGGCTGGCAAGAAATGAGCCTTCCAGTTCTTTCTTTCCCATTCAAGTGTGTGTTTTCCCATCAAAAGCACCAACGGTAGACACTCAAAATATACCTGAGAAAAAGGAAACTGTCGAAAATTGTTGGGGGAATACTGTCCCTGTCATCTTTGATGGTCATGATCAACATTAACCACCACGAGAACGTGTTATTCCCTGCATGCCTGGCTTTTCACATCATTAGAGGAAACTCAACAGGTGTTGCTGGAGAGCTGATGAAACAATTATCACCCCTCTCTGGCTTCCTGTTTGTGTGCAGTCTGGAGAACACCGAAGTCACCAATGCTGCCAGCCCTTCCTCTGCCACTGAGCTGCCAGATTAGAGCCCCCACCCCCACCCCGAGAGCCAGGGAGTCAGGGTGGGTGGGAAAATTGCGCCTGCACTTGGCCCTCCTGAGCTGAAGAGGTGTCAAGGCTGCCTAGACCGTGTTTTGTTCTAGGTAAAAAGAAGTATATGATTTAGGGCCTGGGAATCATCTGGTCTGGTCTTAGATGGGGAATCCGAAAGTGAAAGAAAGTGCCTGACTCCATCCTCCCGTTAATTAGGAGCAGAGCTGGAAGGGATGCTGGCTCCCCTGATTCCAGCCCAGTGCCCGTTCTCCAGCTTTACCTGGGATAGACATGTGGACAACCGTCGTTTGGGGGGTCTCTTCACATATCTTGCCCTTTCCTCACTTCCAGGCCAGTCTTTCTACATCACTGCTGTAGTCGGACCTAGCACCTGGTGGTACTACTCATTTATCCAGGTGACTCGTTCTCTCCATGAGTTACGTGGGTGTGAGACCGTGAGCAGAGCTCTTTCAAGGGAAGGGCCTCGGGGTGGGTGTCTCCTGGACTGGGGAGAAGAGCTGACACTGCCTCATCCTGAAACTCAACAGGCCTTCACAGAGGTCCCTGTCATATGCTGATTGAAATCTTCTCAGGAATTAGGTGGGGTATCAATCAGCAAGTTTTGGGTTAGAGCCTGGGTGATGGAGAAACTTGTGCTGATTTGTTATCCTATAGCAGGAGGGCAATTAAATGTCGTTCGAGACTCTTTCTGATACTGATGACCACTTAGAATGTGACCTGGAGAAGCGTTTTTGAGTAAGAGCTGTGGGGGAACAGAGCACTGCGATTGGTTCATGTCATCGGCCAAGAGCATCTGAGGCAGAATTTGCAGCTGCAAAGATGAAATCACTACAGACTCTATTAGTAAAAATTTCTCTTGGAAGTTAGTGCTCTGTTAGGTTTGACTGGAACAGAAAACACTGAATAACAGTGACTTACACAAGAAAGACGTGTTTTTCTTGCACATAAAAGTCTGGGGGAAGTCTCAGAGGGGTGTGGTGCCCTAGAGTCTCAGGGTCTCAGGGATCCAGACTCCTTCCATCTAGGGTGATCTTGATCTTATAGTCCAAGGTGGCACCCTCCCTGTCCCAGGTGGCAAGAATGGAAAGAAGGATTATTAAAGGATAATTTTTTGGAAAGGCAAAATCATGCCTGTCACACAAATGTAAAATAAAGAGCTTGTAAAGAATGAGGGAACTTCATTGATGTAAGTTGATGGAACTTCAATGAAGTTGAGGGAACTTCATTGATGTAAGATGTTATGGCTTGTTCGAAGGAGAGCTCAACACGCACGTGTATAGGCCGCCAAGGATGCTGAAATGAGCCTACAATTAGAAAATTGATCAGTACTCACTGCAATCTCAACCTCATCTCCACTGGACCAAGTTTGCATCTTTTCAAAGACTTTATTTATGAGAGAGAGAGAGAGAGAGAGAGAGAGAGAGAGAGAACATGAGTGGAGGGAGGAGCAGAGGGAGAGGGAGAGAGAAACTCAAGCAGACTCTGCACTGAGCATGCAGCCCAATTCGATCTTGATCCTAGGACCCTGAGATCATGACCTGAGCCAAAACCAAGAGTCCATTGCTTAATCAACTGAGCCACCCAGATGCCCCCAAGTTTGCGTTTGTAATGAACAGGGCTCATTTCCATCATGAACAGAATTCTACTAGTCTCAGGGTTGTAAAATAGCTCCAAGACAGCCAAAGTCTGATAGAACACAGAAGGGTGCTCTAGACAGGACACCAGTAATTATTTTGGTCCATTTCACAATTTTTCCTAACAAGTTAAAGATGAAGCAAGTAAAGGGAGTCCATCTGCTTTCTCTTAAGGAAAGTTCCTAGAAATTGCCACATATGCATTTGCTTATATCCTATGACAAGAATTCGGTCACATGGCCCCACCCAGCTGTAAGGGAGGTTGGGAAGTGCAGTCTGCGTAAACTTCTCTCGTGTGGGAGAAGGGGAACACAGACATGGAAGGACACCCGTCATCTGTGGCGTCCACGGCATGGTCCTTGATGGCAAACAGGCAAGTAAAGGTCCACTGGATAATCTGTGGTACATCCACGCAATGGAATAGTATGTAGCCATTAAAAGAAGGAGGCAGCTGTAGGAGCACTGATGAAGCCCTCTCCAGGCCTCTTCGTTCAGTGAAAAAACGCAGGCAGAGGAGTGAGTGCCACAGACCATCATCTGAGTTGGGAAAAATGTGCAAAGAGGCTCGTGAAAACACAGATTGTCACTGAAAGGAACAATGGAGAGGAGTAAGCGTTTCTGAGTGACAGGGAGCAGAGCAGGAGGCTGACTTTTCATTACTATGATTGCTTTTTGGTACTTTGTGAGTCTGTACTATGTTCGTGTATTATCTTTTGTCAATAAAATCAAATAAAAGTCGCCGTGGTGTATGGCTCAAAGGAATATTGGAGTAGGTCTGAGGCTGGGGAGGGGCAAGGTCTCCACACTTTTGCCACAGATTTCCCAAGTATGGGAAGAAGTGGCAGCCTTGAAGACGAAAATGATGGAAACCTAGAGTAAAAACACAGGATATTTGCTTCATGTCCTTTTGTGATTCTTGACTTTTGAACTGCTTGGATTTTATATTATTTAAAGCCTTATGCTATTTAAGAATATTACTTTTTGTTTACCTTTTGACCCCTATCAGTACTTATTTTAATCAAAATATTAAATGAAAATTAAAATTATGATAGCTATTATGATTCACACCTCTGCACACGCTCTCCTATATATCTGTATCTCTCTCTCTATGCATATCCATGTCTGTGTCTACATCTGTATATTCCCGTCTAGGGCACTACAGAGCACATCTCCTGGTCCTATTTATAGTAATCTCTTCTTAAGTTGGGAAGGAAAGTGAACCAAGAGTTAAGAAGCCTGGGTTTTAGCCTCAGCCCTGATAAGCTACATGAATTTGGGTGTCACTCCACCTCTCTGGGGAAAGACTCCACCTCTGTAAAAGAGGCTTATAAGCACTGTTCTACTTACCTTACAGGAAAATTGTCAGGATTTGTGATGGGTGGGGAGGTGATCTGTCAGCCTGTGAAACTGTAAAGCATTATTTAAATGCAAAGGCTTGTTATTACCCGAGAGAGAAGGCCCAGATCTCCCATCTCCTGTAGGAAATTCTATCCTAGGCAGCAGTAAGGCTGTTTGAGACCTGAAAGCTGCAGGCTGAACTGTGGCACTGGCTGCCAGCAAAACCAGTGTTTATGTCATGCCTGGGATGGCTGGGATGGCCGGGTTGAGGGAGGGGTGGCTGTGGGGTTTGGGGGTGGGCCTCGGAGTGTGATGGTAGATAGCATAGACTCCCTGACTGCTGGCTGACCTCAGCAGGGGCCGACCTAGCCTCTCTGTGCCTCGGTGATCTCTTCTGTCCCGTGAGAGTGATAACATTAGTGCCCCCCTCCTGGGCCTGTTTTGATGATTAAACGAGTTCATAGATGTAGGAGAGTTCTAACGTCGGGGCCTGGTGCGTGGTATGTGTGGCACCCTGATACCTCCGTGGGTGGTGATGATGAAAAGCAGTGTGGATTTGAGAGGCACCCGGGGATAGGGCCGGGGCCCAGGGAGGTGGCCCCACAGTGGGCGTGGGGCGGCGGGGGGAGGAAGGCTGAGGGGCGCCCGCAGGCAGCGCACGCTAGCGACAGCCAGGGAGCTGCTTGCAGGTACGAAGGCTCGGCAGGTTGGCAAGAACCTTAGGAAGAGCCTTTAGCTTGGTTGCAAAACCCAGGGAAGGCAATTAGAAGAACGCAGCGATTGGAAATTCCATTTCTGGGGTTTCCTGGCCCCGCTGACGGCCCCGGAGCGAGCCTTGTTTGGGATGGAGTTAATAAGCTTTTGGCGTCTCTTCCAGGCTGCAAAACTTCGGGGAATTTGGCATTATCTCATCCAGTGTGCTAATCACCAGCCGGGAAGCCATCGCGCCTTCCTGAGGCACTTATCTAAGGCCATTCGGGAGCCCGGCTGTCTCCGAGGTCCCCGAGGTCCCCGGAGGGGCTCGCAGGCTCCTCCCCGCCTGCCCCTTGCTGGCCAGCCTCGGGGCATTTTTGTCTAAAGGTCCTTAAAGTGACCCTTCGGCTGCATCAGCAGGAAGGGGCTCCCGGGGTTAATTGCTGGGTGCAGATGGTGTGAAGCAGACGCAGGTGCTCATGACAAGTGGGGGGGGGGGTTCGATTCCTGCGTAGAGAGGAGACGGAGGGGCAGCCTTGTCCTCTCCTTTCCTTCCAACTGTGTGGCCAGCCCCCTGCTGAACTCATGTGAGGACACCAAGGGACCTCAGGAGCCATCCCTACACTTACTTAAGTGAGAACATTGGGGCTCAGGGAGGTGCCAGGAGGCCACCTGGAGGCGTGAGCCCAGCCAGACCCAGTGCTCAGGCCTCAGGCCTCAGGGTCCCAGTCCAGGGGCCACCCAGTACATTACGCAGGGAAAAAGCAGGAAGAACAGGGTACAAAGCATGCCCTATTATCAGTTTTCCTCTGTAAAAATGGAAACAACCCTATAGGGTGTATGTCAGGAATTATTGAGATAGCATAAAGTGCCTAATACGAAAAATAAATAAATAAAAATAAAGTGCCTAATATGGCCCATGGATCACGTGTTCCGGACTGCCTGCTTTGGTCCTCCACTGTTAGGTCATAAATACAGCTGAGCCTTGCTGGATGTTTGTGGAATCGAAACCTTCAGGAACACATACAGCCAACTAAAAAACGAGAATAGTCCACGTGAATCTAACATGAATCGTATAAATTGACCCTTATCAAGGAACTGAGTCCACAAGGTGGATAGGAGAATCAGAAAAGTCTCTTCGCCCTCCCTTGCTCCAGGAGATGGATTTTGAGGAAAAAAAGAAAAGAAATTAGAATAGGTTGGAGTGGTACAGAGGGTAACCACCCTGCAGCCATGGTGATGAGGCTTGTGGTGCCTGGTGGGGGGGGGGGGGGGGGGAGTCATGCCTGTGAATGACTCCGGGACCAGGTTGAGAAGAATCTGGAAGCCAGAGTGGGAGATTGGAATTGGCAGACTTGATGGCTTTGAACAAGTCCAGCCTGCCAGGAATGATGTGGAGCCATTTTCACACAAGTAACTGTCTCCTGGCCCTGCAGCCGAGGGCCGTGGGGCGACTCCACAGAAGTCGACTCCACAGCTCCCTGAGTGCAAGGCGGAGGTTTCTAGGCTGGAGCTGGAGGTCAGAGCCCTGCCTCTGTGCAGATCTCTGCTTTCATTCTGTGCACCATTGCGGGGAGGCCAAGCTCACTCCTCCCCCAGTGGGGTTTTAGGAATCTTTCATTCCAAAGACCCAGAAGGCAAGTAAAATTCATGGACAAAACATGGAGGTGTACGTGGAAAAGGAGGGATGGAGAATCCCAAATCACTGCCAGCTTGAAAGGGAACGAGCAGCCCCAGTTCTCCTGGGGTCCGAGCTACTCGAGAGTGTGAGCCAAGCATCTTGATTCTTTCCCACTTTGGACGCAGTCAGAAGGTGGCTTAGGCGCCAAGAATATTTAGCACAGCAGAGTTGCCGGAATGTCTTAGACCCGGACAGTGTCTTACAGGGCACTTCATCGTCTCCGGAGGGGGCAGGGAGCCGGGCTTCGGTTGTGCATGTCCCGATGGGCCCTTGGGAAGAGGAGAGATCCAGGAAGGGGTTTTGGGGACGCCACCCCACGTCCCAGGCTTGGACGCTGTGGTAGTGTGACTGCTCCAAAAACGAACCACCGTGGTGTTGGATTGGGTGCTAAGTTCCTTTTGTCTCTAAAGCTCCTGGTTTGAAGTAGCTCCTGCTCTACTTGTTTAGAGCAAGAGATTAGAGGTCCGAGCTTCTACCCTGTTTCATATAATCAAGCATCCCCCAGCCCCATAGGAGCATTACCCGGTGGCATAATTTAGTTCCCAAGCCAGAACCTCATTACCATTAAGAAGGCACTAATCTCATAAGAGGATTATGCAGGAAATTCGATACAGCCATTTCCTCCTCCTTTCTTTGCTCTCTCTTTGATGGTTCGGGGTCAAGGATATGATTTTATTATTTATTTATTTATTTATTTATTTATTTATTTATTTATTTATTTATTTTACAATCTGTAGCAAGAAGCACTTTTGGTAAAGTGCTGGTTCCAGAGCCAGAAGAGAGCTGTGTGTCCTTTGTGCCGTGACCATACGTCACAGGCAGGCGGTGGTCCCGGGGGTTAGGAATCCTCCCTTCTCCAGAGCCCAGGTGGTGCCTTCCTGGACTGCTGCAGCAGATCCCACCCCTCTCTTGACCCTGTCTTACAGGCTCCCGTTCTGATTTGACATTTCATCCTCTCCCTTCAGCTTTCCAACCCTAGATGCTGTGTCTTTTCCCTCCCGGGTCCCCTCCAATGGACCTCAGTAAGGCCCTAGCCTTGGTTAGTGACTTCTTTCTCACTCCCTTCAGGGAAGGAGACAGCCTCAGTGAAGATCCCTCTGGCAATTCTAAATAACCACATGTTTCCACAGGAGTCCAGACCCTTCCTGCCAGAGAGAGATAGAATATACCAGCAACTTTCTCTATCTTATTTATAAGACAGAGGGATGGGATGTTGGTAAGGAATGCCATAGAGCTGGAGTAGAAAATCACCGCTGCTGGGAGAGTGGCTGGTATTGGAGCTCATAGGTTCTAGTTCTGCCTCTACCACTTTTTAGTTAGATGCCCTTGGGTAAGTCATCCTGAAGTCTCAGTTTCTCATCTTAAAAATGGGAGTGATGGGATCCACCCCACCAGGCCAGTGCCAGCGTTGGGTGATGGGTGTGAATGCCAGGGAGTGGAACAAGAGTGCTAGCGGAGCATTTATGAATCTGGCCATTAGAGCAAGATACATCCCAGGTGTAGATGGGACTTTCATGGAACCATTTTCTCTGGTCTGCGAGGAGTACGGGAAAGACAATTCCTTCTTTGTATTTGTGTTTATTCATCTGTCCACTCATTATCACAACCACTAAAATCCCTACTACTGTCGTTGCCTGGCACTGCATGTGCGGAGGTTTGGTGTGTGGCCTTTGCCAGTGAGTACACAATCTCAGGGTTCTGTCTTAAAAGCCCCATTTAGGGGACCTGAGTGGCTCAGTTGGTTAAGCGTCTGCCTTTGGCTCAGGTTATGATCCTGGCGTTCTGGGATCAAGCCCCACGTCGGGCTCTCTGCTCAGTGGGGAGCCTGCTTCTCCCTCTCTCTCTGCCCCTCTCCCTGCTCATGTTCTCTCTCTCAAATAAGGAAATAAAATTAAAAAATAAAAGCCCTGTTTAGCTCTTCTCTGAGTCTCAGACCGACTAAAAAAATGCAAGAACAGTTTGTCCTAAAATGACCAGGCTGAGTAGTATGTATTCACCATCCCTGGACTGTACTGAGGTTTAAGCTTTTGGGAGTATTCTGACCCTCTGGAACTAACAAATCAATTAGGGATTTTTCTTGAGGATGAGACCAGCTGCCTTTCTCCAGGATGGAGTACACGGCTGGATAGCTTGGCACCTCCTCATCCCTGACACCTACAGGTGTCCTTCCCTTTCTGTTTCAACCAGACAGAAACAATCCAGAGCTAGCCAGACTCCAAACTTCTTGTGAAACTCCTGGCTTGTGTTTGTTTTGTTTTGCTTTGTTTTGTTTTGTCTTCAATGAATCTTTCTTTCCTTATGCTTAAGTTCCTGCCATTTTATTATAATTATTTTTCAAGTGCCAGGCCTCTGTTTGTGGAACGCTCTTGTTTTCCTTTCTGCTCTGCCTTCCACAATCCTGCTCCTGTGCCCTGGTCCCTCCCCATGCCACACTGCACCCTGTTTTCCCATACATCAGATGGCCCCTCCCTGCTAGCTGATTGCCACTCTGACCTCCTTGGTCTTCTTTTTTTTTTTTTTTCCTTCTTGGTCTTCCTATTAACCCTCCACTTCCTTGTCCCTGATTGTTAGAAGAGTGACCTGGCCCAAGATATGAATGGGGGGTAGGTATAATTCCTTTTAGACATGTTGCACTTTTAAACAGTGTTTTTAAGAAGCAAGGCAGGGATCCCTGGGTGGGGCAGTGGTTTAGCGCCTGCCTTTGGCCCAGGGCGCGATTCTGGAGACCCGGGATCGAATCCCACATCGGGCTCTCGGTGCATGGAGCCTGCTTCTCCCTCTGCCTATGTCTCTGCCTCTCTCTCTCTGTGACTATCGTAAATAAATAAAAATTTAAAAAAAAATAAAAAGAAAGATTTTAAGAAGCAAGGCAGTAATACTACCTGGTGTTGACAAAGATGTAAGAATTTATCTGTATGGTGCAAGTGGGGGTGGACTTGATGAGATCTTTCTGGAGAGTGGTATGGCAAAAAAATATCAAGAACTTTAAAAATATGCATTTTTAAGTGCATATTTCTTGACCTGGCACTTCCATTTCTAGGTGGGAATGATCACAGATGTATATAAAGGACATTCTTTTTAGTATTGTTTAAAATATTGAAAAGCTGCTACATATCCCAAATGAGGGGGTTTGTAGGTACTCAAAAATAATCATATTAAACAACTGATTAAAACTTAACTCATCAAGGGGCACCTGGGTAGTTCAGTTGGTTAAGCGGCCAACTCCTGGTTTCAGCTCAGGGCATGATCTCAGGGTCATGAGATCGAGCCCCATGTTGGGCTCCAAGCTGGGTGTGGAGCCTGCTTGAGATTCTTTCTCTCCCCCTCTCCCTCTGCCTCCCCCTACCCAAGAAAATCAATAAAAATATTTTTAAAAAATAAAATATTAAAAAAATCTTAGCTCATCAATACTATGAAAGACTATACTGTTACAATAATAGGAAAACAAAGTGAATACAATGCAAAGATTCTCAAAATATATTGGCAAAGTTTGGAGGTCATATTATGATGTTTACTTATATGTTAAAATGGTCTCATGGACTCTGCTGGGGTTTGAACCCAGGCTTTGCCATTTATAAGCTGTGTGACCTCAGACACATTTCTTAACTTCTCGGTGTTTCTGTTTCCTTACCTGTAAAATGAAGCATGAACAGTATCTACTTAGGGGTTATTGATATGATTAAATGATTAAAAACATGTAAAGTGTTTACACTAGTATTTTGCACCTAAAAAGTTTTTAATATAGTTAGCTACTATTTTTTAAAAGCTTTAATTTATTTATTTATGTAAAAGATTTTTATTTATTTATTTATTTATTTATTTATTTATTTATTTATTTGAGAGAGAGAGAGAGTGAGCGAGCACAAGCAGGGG
Source organism: Canis lupus baileyi (assembly GCF_048164855.1). Classification (NCBI taxonomy): domain Eukaryota; kingdom Metazoa; phylum Chordata; class Mammalia; order Carnivora; family Canidae; genus Canis; species Canis lupus. Next base: position 50,861,823 of record NC_132848.1, read on the forward strand.
GAGCGGCAGGCAGAAGGAGAGGGAGAAGCAGGTTTCCTGCTGAGCAGGGAGCGTGATGTGGGGCTCGGTCCCAGGACCCTGGGATCATGACCCAAGCCAAAGGCAGACACTTAATGGACTGAGCCACCCAGGTGCCTCTATCTATCTATCTATCTATCTATCTATCTATCTATCTATCTATCTATCTATTTGAGAGAGAGCCTTAGGAACGGGAGGAGCAGAGGGAGAGGAACAAGCAGACTCCCCACTGAGAGGGGAGCCCTATGCAGGGCTCAGTCTCTCAACCCTGAGACCATGACCTGAGCTGAAATCAAGAGTTGGAGTCCAACCGACTGAGCCACCCAGGGACCCCCTACAGTTAGCTACTAATGTTAAAAATTATCTATCTATCTATCTATCTATACATACACAAACAGATATGAAAAACTGGAAAGATATATTACAACTTATCTTTGGATAGTGATATTATGGGGTTTTTTTTTCTATTTTGTTTCTCTTCTACAATTACTACTATGAACTTTTGTAATAATAGTATTACTAAAAATCCATGGGAGCATAGGAAGTGGTGCTGGTGGGGAAAGATTATTCTAGGAGGAAATTACTAATGACAGAATGTCTGCAGAGTGAGTCTGTGCATGCGTGTGCGGTTGGGTAGGTGCCTGCCCCAGAGGGAGGCCCATGCCTCCGTCTGGGGCCCCCTGCACCACCAGCTGCAACCCCATCCTTTTCAATATGGCAGTAGCTTCTTTCTTATTGGCCATTGCAGTTTGCATGTGATTGGACTTTACAGTTTTCCAAGTACCATCTTTCAAATATCTTATCTTGTAAAATCCTCAGATAACCCTCAGATTCTACCAACAATGAGGCTCAAGTAGGTCTGGTGGCCTCACAGCACCCTGGAGGCTCGTGTGCTAAAGCCAGCCCAGTACTCTCTCTGCCTGCCTGCCTGCAGAGAGCTGGGAGGAGGGGCGGGTCATCTCACCTCCTGGTCTCAGGGTTCTGGGCAAGCAAGAGGCAGGGTTTTATCCAGCTGTGCTAGGAACCAGACAATGCTCAGCCTCCCTGGAATTTCTCCTTTTTAAGCCTGGAGTCATGCAGAGTTTAAATCAGTTTGGTCTTGGGAGTATGGCAGGAGAAAAGAAGGTGACACATTTATGATTCGGTGACCCTTTTGGTGCAGCAAGAATTTCACAATCATTTTGCGTAATCAATCAGCCCGTAAGGTACAATTTAGTATCTGTCACATAGAAATTTAAGTTCTGTTTTTATTTTTTGGCATTCACAGGACATGTTTTTGTTACATCAAAGTGTACATTCCAAATATTTGGGATTAGAGACGTAAACAAAAATCAATCCTGCGACTTGTAGATTTCTATCTCTTTGGCTTCAGAAGATGGATAGACTGGCTGCCCCACACCCCCTTCTGGATTTAAAAGTTGACTTTCATCTGAGCCATAAGGATAACATTTATGAGATCAATACTGGAAGTTTTAGCAAGGAAACAATAAACTACCCTGGGTCTCAGTCATCATAACAGATGTTTGCTTAGGGAGGACAGGACCCTGGTGGGCAAGTCTCAGAAACTGTGTTGTTAAATGAGAACATCTAAAGGGTTCATCTTACGCTCTGGGATCCAACCCTCTGCTCCACTTTCATCCTCAGTTTTTCCCATCTGCCTTATCTCCTTCCCAGGCCAGGCTCTTTGAGCTGACAGTTTGAATTCAGAAGAACAAAAAATCCAAGGGGCCTCTGGCTTTGGTGGAGAGTGACCACTGCAGTTTTACTGCAAGGAGGGGAAGACCTGTTTTTGATCTTTGGCGTGTCTTGCCCTCCCTTTTGCCCTGCTTCAGCACTTACCATGCATGTTTTCAAAACATGCGGAAGGATGAAAACCCATAAAAACATTCTTGAATTTGCCACCAAGTGGCTACAGTAGCTTGCAAGCATCTGGGGAGGAGAGAGAGCAAGTGAAAACAGTTCACCGTGATGCCTGAACTCTTGAATGGATATTTAATATTTGAAATGTTGGAGGCAAAGAGTGTAGTCCTCAGTGACAGGAAGATCTATGTCGAGGGTGAGGCATTTGCTCCACTGCCTAAGCAATGCAAAGAGAAGAGGTAATAAGAACCATAATGATGATGATGGTTATAATACATACTTACTCCATCAGGCATAATGTCTATACATTTTATATACATGAACAACAACTCTAGGAGGTAGGTATTGTTGTATCTGCAATTTGCAGATTAGGACTGGGGCATTAAGGGAGTAGTTGGCTTGCCCAGGGTCCTATGGCTATTAAGTGGAGCTAGAGCCCTGGAAGCCTGGTTCCTAAGTCCACCTTGTGTACTATGTGGTAGGCTTTTCCTCTTGATTTAAGAACTCACCTGACTCAGAGCACTGCCTTTTCTCTGGGGCCATCATGGAGAATGCCACTGTTATGAATCAAGGTCTATAGTGCGGATCCAAGAGAACGCATTGTCCTCAATTATTAAGAGCCATGGAACCTAGTGAGTGGCTGTTCTCTTGTCCAGGCCTGTGGTTTCAGGGACGATTCTTTTCTTCCAGCCTGCCCTCTGCCAGGCTGGCTGGTTGTTAGCATGTGGTTTTTCATGTTCTTGGGCCAGGGGTGAGTGTCCAGGTGATGGAAAGGCAGCGTACATGTAGTCCAGATGGGATGTGGGATGTGGGAGGTTGGAGAATGGGGGCCAGATCTGGATAACACCATCTGGCAAGCTGGTTCATGAAATCGTTCACCTCGGAGCCTCGAGAGCCACCAACTTAATGCTTTGAAACCCATGGTGCTGCACTGGGAAGTGTGGAATGTAATGCAAGTCATAAGTCATTTTTTCCAATAAAGCTTCAGACATCGCTCTCTGGGTAAATGAAGAACAATGGTGAGACTGCTGGGAAGCAACGACAGAAGGAAGTAATTGCATCAAGATGGGCCTGAGCCGTGCCACCGCACAGCCCCGTGCCGTTGTAACGTATGGATTGGGGCTGTCTGTTTCTTTGAAAAGTAATAGGGAGTTTCACAAGGGTTGGAAGTGATCACTGGTCTGGAGAATGCAGATGGAACTTGGATGCAGCCCTTTTACAGGACCAAAATGAGCAAAACGAAGGAGGGCATTTAAAGGGGGTTGGACTGAAGGAGTGAATCTTCAGTGGGATTTTCCAGCTGAATGTAATGGAAACACCATGGAGCTCCAGGTTTTCTTGGTATTACATCACTTTTTAAAATATTTTATTTATTTATTCATGAGACACACACACACACACACACACGAGGCAGAGACACAGGCAGAGAGAGAAGCAGGCTCTGTGCAGGGACTCAATGTGTAGGACTCAATCCTGGGACTCCAGGATCAGGCCTGGGCCAAAGGCAGGCACTAAACCGCTGAGCCACCCAGGGATCCCCGGTATTACATCATTTAATAAACAGCAGTCATTGAACACTTCAAGTGCCTCACACTGTTCTACATGCGCTCGATGGAGAAAGGGGCACTGAGGGGTGAGGGGCATACGAGGATGTACATGCAGACCGGCCTTTGAGGGGTCCTGGTATTGAGAGAAGAGCTGGTTACAGGTGGAGGTAGATCTGAAAGTTTACTTAGACGTTATTTGGAGTTTCAGGGTGTGGGGTTGGAAGGAACACTCTGTGCTGAGGAAGGGAGGGTGGAGCAAGAAAGGCCTGTGATGGGGGGCGGGGGACAAGGGGGCGGGTAGAGGGGAGGATGGCTGAAGCAGAAGGGGTGGGAGAAAGAGTTGGAAATTGTTGGGGCTGAGTTTTAAGGAATGTTAAATGCTGGCAAAAGAAGTGACCTGTGGCAATAGCAATGACAAAACTGAAGATTTTGACTTTGTCATTTGGAGAATGGAGGGCCCAGGGGACCTTTTGTCTTTAAGTCTTGATTCAGGACCCAAATGCCAATGAAGTTCTCAAGCTGAAAGCTTCTGTCTCTTCATTTGTTGAGTTTTTGACTCTTCTTCTAAACAGGCTGCTTTATGCATGATGGTTGTGGATCTCCACCCTGTCCCTGTGGGAGTTTACGGTGGGGGCGGCTGAGGCTCTGAGTGATTGCCTTGGGTCATGTGGGTCCCAGTGTCAGGGTTAGGGTGACAGATCCGGCCTTCGAGCTCTTCTCCCACAGGACAGCAAACTGAAGTCCTATGAGGCCTAGGCTCCCTCAGTTCCAGAGAGCTTGTTTAGGCGTGGTGACTGATATCTTACACAAGACTGCACAGAGCCAGCATCTCTGAACCGCTAGAGTTGAGGGAGGGAAGCCAATCTTGAGATGGGGGGGGGGGGGGTGTTGGGAGAAGGCCTCTGTGTTCAGGACTTTCAAGGCTCTTCTGGGAACATCCAACCTCCCAAGCCCCAGTCCACTCTGGTGAGTTCACATACTATAGGCACGTTACCTTTTTTGTAGTTTTAGAAAGTGCTTGATTGATGGAAAGGAGGTGTAGCATTTAAAAAATATTGTTTAGGGGCCCCTGGGTGGCTCAGTAGTTGAGCATCTGCCTTCGGCTCAGGGAGTGATCCCGGGGTCTTGGGATCGAGTCCCGTATCGGGCTCCCCACAGGGAACGTGCTTCTCCCTCCGCCTGTGTCTCTGGCTCTCTCTGTGTGTCTCTCACGAATAAATAAATAAAATCTTAAAAAAATATATTGTTTACATCCAGAATCACTTTGCTCAACATTGAACATTTATAAACTGAAGTAGTTCTGTCTTGTAAGTCATAGATGCTAAAGGAAGAGATGGAGCATCACAGCCCAGAATGGAAACAAGGAACAAATACATTTTTTATTTTTAAAGTAGGCTCCACACCCAATGCGAGGTGCAAACTTGCGACCTTGAACTCAAGAGTTGCACGCTGCACCCTCAGCCAGCCAGGCGCCCTGTAACATATTTTTTGAACAGCTCCTGTGCTTGGGGCCCTTTACTGGGCCTTAGGCCCTGAAGGACGGAGGAAAGGGGGACTGGGAGTGGGTCGTGCCCCTGAAAGCTACCTGTGGAGCCTGCCCGAGCTCGGGGAATACGGGCAAGAGGTGTCCTGACGACCTACACGGTGCTCAGTGCTGGAGGACAGGCCCCGTGGAGGGCCCCGTGAGGGCTCAGGCTGGGCCCCGAGCGCCGTGTGACACTGGCGTGGAGGCCCGGACGTGCAGGAGAGCTTGGGCCGCATGGCGGCTCCCTGAGCCTGCCTGGAGCACTGGGCCTTCGCAGTGGAGAGGAACGCGGGGAACGGATGTCACCGTGGGGACAGAGAGAGGACTGGGGAAGGAGGCATCAGGACGACAGGGCTGGGTGTGCACACAGAGCGTGGGTGAATGTGGGGCAGAGTAGGGGAGTCCTGGGGCCGTGAGGCCTGGTTCTGTGAGGGCTGGTGGGGGGTTGGCAGTGCAAAGAGTGGGCCCAGCAGCCGATGAAGAAGGCCCCGAGAGCCCAAGAGGCTCAGTGACCCACCAGATGTGAGGGGGGAGCCGGAGCTGGCCTGCATGTAGCGCTCTGTCTTTCTGAATTCATCGTATATACGTCTTTGGACGTTCTTGTAATGTCAGTGTGGATGGGTTATGGGGTGCATCAGCTGTGGGGGTGTGCAAACCCCACACAGAGACAGGAAAGCCACGTCCCCGTTGTTTCTGGTGGGGAGAATAATACTTTTGGGGGGAGAGCCAGTGGCATCTGAAGAGCGCTACTTTCCAGAGAAGGAAGCCTGAGCCAACCCCGGGGAGTGGTGCTCTGGCTCTTGAGAAAATTAGAAAGCAGCCAGAACTGTGCACCCCCTCGCTGCCCCAGGAGATACGGTCAGGGAGAGTGTGCAGTGAAGGGCGACTGCCCGCGACCCCTACTCTGCAGCTGTTTGCTCCTTTTGCCCGGCTTTGGATGCTCCCGAGGGACTCTGGGCGCTAGAGTAGAAAGGGCCACGAGCTCTCAGCCTGGTTGACTCAGGTGGCTTGGCAGTGGGGGTGGCGGTAGGGGGTGTTGGGGATGCTGTGGACCACGACGACGTGTGAAGCCACGTCACTCACTGAAAGTGCCTCATGATCAGGGGTTAACTCTCCCAAGACTGACTTCTGTTTTCTCTCTTCGGAGGGTTTGCTTTTTAACTTTCTCTCTCTGCAAGGAGAGTTGCTTCTTTGCTTTTTATTTTGGCAATGATTCCCCGATGCCAAACAAAGTCACATTCATGATTACCCTTACTCCCACAGGAGGCCCCGTGATTGATATGGAACAGCCCAAACAAAATGTTACACCAGATACGTGAAGTTCTTCCGTTGTTTCCTGTTTCCTGACTGGGATAGTCACTTCCCTGTTACCCCACCCCAATCGCCCCTGCCATGCTAGGGTGCCATGCTAGGGTGCCATGCTAAGCCTGGGGACACAAAGGTGAACAGGAACCTGTTCTGGCCCACTGAGGCTGTTCCCTGTTGTCACGCCCGGTGCCCCCGGGAGACTTTGGCAACTAGGGCTCTGAGTGCTGGAGTGACTTCCCAGGGCTGGGATTCCTAAGGTTGAGAAGATGGCCCTGACAACCCTCCTTCCCACTGCCTCAGACGGCACACGGGGGGCTGCTGGGTTTTTCTTTTTCTTTAAAGATTTTATTTATTTATTTATTTATTTATTTATTTATTTATTTATTTATTTATGAGAGATAGAGAGAGAGAGAGAAGCAGAGACACAGGCAGAGGAAGAAGCAGGCTCCATGCAGGGAGCCGATGTGGGACTTGATCCCGGATCTCCTGGATCAGGCCCTGGGCCGAAGGCGGACGCCCAACCGCTGAGCCACCCAGGGATCCTCCTGCCGGGTTTTTCAGCAGCAGTTTTGGTCCTCCACTCTTTCTGGATAAAGAGAAGTTGGAGTTTGTTAGAAAATATTTCACAGGGTCCTTGAGTGGTTGAATGCACTTTCTCGGACAGACTTGCAAGATTTGGATCCCATTGAATCGGGAAGCCTATTATTCACTTGTAGGTTGATGAATGAAAGAATCAGTCACTTGACTTGTGAGAAGTGTCGGTGGGTTTGTGCATGTTTGGCTACTTAGGTGCCAGGGTCTGTGTCTTACTCTAGGAGAATTGGGCACAGCAGTAAGTTTGTGAGCCCAGGGCACAGAGAGGAAGCCGTGAGTGGGCTAGGGCCGCAGTCCCCCTTCCGCCTTCCTGGCTTGGTTTGAGTGCCCCCTGCAAGCTTCCAAGGGGGCACCTCCGTCTGTCTGGGACAGAGCGCTTCCAGTTTTCCACACCTATTCCCGGGGCTGCATTTTATTTCCCTGCTGTTCGCTGGGCCCACTCCCACCTCTGGTGGCACGCCCAGCTCTGCCTCTGGCAGCCACAGTGGGCTCTGGGCCGCCACTTCTGTCCCTCGCTGGTGCTGGTGGCGCGCACAGCAGTTGGCAGCCAGAGGTCACAGCTCCCGGCATGCATGCGGGCAGGGCGTCTGGCTGGGCGGACAGGGATGGAGCTTTGCACTCCCGGGAGTGCTCAGCTGCCTGCTGGCTTCCCCTCCGCTGCTGGGAGGTCGGCAGGCATGGTTCACACTGGCCGCCGAGCCTCCATCATGCCCGCGCTGACTCTGCACATCTGGCTTTCCTTGGCGGCACAGCCCAGCGCCGGCCTAAGGAAGTTTCCTGGGTCCTGGTGGCAGTGAGGTAATCTCGAAGCAATCAAAGGGAATCAGGGATAATTTGCAGGCTTCAGCAGGACAGTCACATTGTTAACTCAATTAGTTCCATTAATTCTCCCTAATTATCTAAGGTAAACAGACAGCCTTTGAAGTCCAGGAAAACATCTTTAGGAAGAAAGGAAAGCAGGAAGTGATCAACTCCTTTTTTCTCCAGAGCACTTAGCACTGTGAATCCCGAAGGAAACAGTCAGAGCAGCAGCCACATACTGTATCTGCATGAGCGGGTCAGGGGAAGGGCGTGGGGGAGGCTCTTCAGAGGGGCCGTGATGAGGGCCAGGGTGGACAGCAGTGGCTTGGGATTATCCATCTCTTTGTCCCCAGCAGGGCATTGGATTGAATTGGTCGGGACAGGAGGTGAGGAGTGTTTGAGTTAGATTGAGCACCTTGCACCCCAGCTGAGGTCTTTAAGAAAACCTAGGGTTAGCCATGGAACACGGGTCCCCCTGTGCTCGTGAAGTTGAGTACTTACTCCCTCCCTCCATCCCTCTTTTCCTCCCTTCTCCTTCTCTTCCTCCTCTCCGTTTTGTCTCGTGCAGTGTTTCAAACGTGGACAGAGTAGAGTGATGGACTCCCCTATATCTACCACCCAGTTTCAACACTTACCTTGACCGATGACCGATTTCCCACTTGTTTCGTGTTGCTCATCTGTTTTTCAATAAAGGAGCTCCTGGAATTTCTTTTTTTTTTTTTTTTTTTTTTTACGATTTATCTTAGAGAGAGAGTCAGAGAGAGGCAAGTGGGGGTAGAGGCAGAGGGAGAGAATCTTAAACAGACTCCCTCTGAGCACAGAGCCCGACGTGGGGCTCCATCTCAAGACCCTGAGATCATGACCTGAGCTGAAACCAAGAGTCGGATGCTTAACTGACTGAGCCACCCTGAATCTCTAATAGAGATTTCTCTTCTTTCTTAGGAGTTAAATGGGCCAATGATTCAGGCTGATGTGGAGATCTTCTGAAATCTGCATCCCGGTCAGGAGAAGTAGGGGTGGAGGGGGTTTGGGAAGCAGGGCCTGGGAAGGCCGCAGAGCCTAGGTCCATTGGGAGGCCAGATGGATCCATGAGTAGGAGTACCTTTTCATTTTTCTTTGTAATGGTCTACAGTGCTGCTTACCTTCAGCAAACCTGCCTGCACCAAGGCCCGTTCGTCCCCAGGATTGGACATAGGAATAACGGCGTGTGTAACGGCCACATCAGCGGCAGCTTCCCTGGCCTCGGTTCTAAATCCTCTCACCCCTTCTCTGTGTTGCCTGAGAACACCAGGCTGGACCTGTGGGGACCCTGTGGCTCTCAGCCCAGGGGACGTCTAGGGTAGGGGCTGAGCGACCCACCTCTCGCTGCGGTGTTTTCCTGCGACAGGCCCTGGACTCAGGGTATCTCCCTGCAACCCCCTGCCACTCATTTTGACAGAATTTGAAGTTTGGGTGTTCGGTGGTGGAGAGAGGGACACTCAATCTGTTAGAGCAACAGCAGCAGGCAGACAGGCTTCCCAGAAACAGGAAATGCCTATATGCTAACTACAAGCTTTATTTCTGGTTTTCTACATTTTTTTTCTCTCATCACACTAACCCCACCTTGCAACAAGTGCAGCAAGTAGTTCAGCAGTGCATGAAGTCAGTGTTTAACAGGTTTAATAAAAATGACGTGTGTGTGTGTGTGTGTGTGTGTGAGAAAGAGAGAGAGAGAAAGAGAGAGAGAGAGAGATTTTTGCTATCTCTTCGGAAGACGCAGAGAAAGCTAAGAAAACTGAGACTTTTATAAGCTACATATCTGTGATGAGTGCTTGGTGTATGCTTGGTGGTAGTGGTTTGGAGGGAAGAAGGAGGTAAGTCAAAGTTGACTCCGCCCAGGGTACTGGAGGTCAGGCATGAGGATCTTTTCAGACATCTGGGCAGGTCTCCTCCTCTTCCCAACCTCTCTGTTAGAGGGCCCCTGGGATTAATTCTCATTTCTCCAGTGTCATGGCTCAAACCACATATCTGCATCCCTTATCCAAAACCCTTAGGGCCAGATTTGTTTAGAGATCACCTTTTTTTTTTCAATTCTAGAAGGTTCATATAGTATATATTCTATGTATTACCAAACACCCCCAGCAGACTATAGGGCTGCCCTTCATGATCAAACAAATAAATATTTCTAGCATAAATGTATAAACATTCACACTAAATGAAATAAATATAAACAATAAATAGCCTTGTGTTGGCCTGGGTCAGGGTTTGTTAAATGATTTTGGCTCAAACTTCAGAAAAAGTTGAATATTTAGAGCCTTCTGGATGTCAGGGTTGTGGGTCAGGGCTGGCCCGTCTGTACCATCTACTGCTAGTGACTACCCAACCCAGACCATAGGCCTGGGCCTTTCCCTGTGTGTCTCCAGTTGCCCTTGGCTGTCTCAGACGTGTGTCCAGCCAAGCCTGTCCAAACTCTCCTTCTGGCACCCAGCTCCCCCCTGTCCTGCTCCACTCAGTCTCCTGCTCAGCTGATGGCAGCTCCATGTTTGGCTTAGGCCAAACATCTCCACACTATCCTTGAGTCCTCTTTTTATCTCACACCCGGCACCCAATCCATCAGCAATCTGTTTGGCTCCAGCATCAGAATATCCCAGAATCTGGCCACTCTTCACTACTATTACCTTCGCTTCTGGCCACCATCGTCTTCCACTAGGATGAGGATGACTGCCCCCTAGCCACCCTTCTGCTTCCTTGCCTGTGCCTAAGGTTTATTCTCCACACAGCAGCCAGAGCGACCCTCCCAAGATGTAAGTCACCGTGTGTTACTGCTCTGCTCAGACTCTCCCCTGGCTCCCCATCTCTCTGGGAGCCATAGCCCAAGTACTCACGGCGCTCCACCTCTCTGAGCCCACCTCCAGCTGCCCCACTCTCCTCCCTCTTTTCCGGTCACATCTGCGTCCCCTCCTCTTGGCTGGGCCAAGTTCTGTCCCACCTCTGAACCTTTGCACTGGGTCATCCTTCTGCCTCCTATGCTCCCCCACCTCAGAAATCCACAGGCCTGGTTTCTTCTAGTATCAGGAAGGCCTTTCTCAATGAATTAACGGATACTTCAATACAGTCACCAAACCTAAACTTTGAAAACTGCCTTTCTGCAACCAAGGCATGAAATATTCTAAATGAAAACCAACAAAAATCTTCAACACATTAGAAAAGATCCATTAACCAAAACTAGATTCCAGCTATACCTACTTCGAGCAATAAGCAAAGCATTGACTACTTTGAGGATAGAATTGAATGTTTTAAGCTTTATTTTTCTTTGCTATCTTCAAAAGGCTGAGAGCTTTCTTTATGCTTGTGTAGTGGTTTATATCTTCTGTTTATTTCAAGCCCTGCCCCATGAATTAATTAATGATTGTAGATGGCCCTAGACTGTCCTCACAAAGGAAATTTGAGCTCGTAAAATCTGTCTCCTCGTCTATAACATAATATAAATGTGATATGATTCCTTTCTGTGTCCAAAATAAATGGAGATCTAATATCCAGGATGGGAAACTGTAATTAAAGAACGATTCTGACATTTAGAGCTTGAACAGACAATTTTCAGATCCCCTTTGCTATGTGCTTTAGGAAATATCTTTCCTTCTAGTTCAGATGTTGGTGTGGGCTTCAGCACGCATGTGTCTAATCTGTGTGTCCAGCTACGTTAACCTGTTCATTTTATAAGGCCTGGGGCTTCATTAAGGTGTAGAAAATTAGAACAGAATGTACATGGAGAGTTGTTCATTTTCAGAGACTTGATAGTCTGTGCTTTCATATGTAATTTGTATGTGTAAACCTATATATTCATTTATTTATAAAAAAAATCCAATTTAACATTCATACATGCTCATTAGAGAATATGTTAAGGCAGGGTCCATCCCAGAAAACTGGAAATCATGCCAAACTTCATATTTACATCTTCTTTACCTTTATAATACAAAGTATAGAACTTTTAAAAATTTGATATTTTCCTTCAAAATTCAGTAGAGTCAACTGATGAGTATCCAATGGAGGGAAAATTTTGACTGATTCTGACATGGCCAATAAATTCTATTTTTCTTTTTGCTTGATTTTGTAGCAGCAGCATTTTTTATTTTCATTTTTTTCCTGGTTTCTAGAATGTTGAAGACAAATGGGAGAATATATTCTAAAGAATTCCTGTAGAAGCAAGATGGCCACACAGCATAGCTAGGTGATAGGCACTGAATGGGCATGTCATAGCAAAAATGTTTGCTAACCAAACATTGATGGACAAAGTCTAGGTTGTTATGAAAGTCTGTTACATGAAGGGTAGTTTGAAGGCAACAGTGTGTCAAGTGTAAAAATGTAGACTGCATCACCTTCCAGAAACAGAGGAATACCCTTATGTAGAGAAGGAGGTTTAATCAAAGAAAAGGATTTTTAGTCTAGTGTGTTCTATTTGATTGAGCTATGGAACGTTTTCCTTAATATGTTCATATTGTATCTAATTAAGAATATGCTTGGTTGAGGGGCACCTGGGTGGTCGGTTGGGCATCTGACTCTTGATTTTGGCTCAGGACATGATCTCAGGGTCATGAGATTGAGCCCTGGGTCAGGCTTCACATTGGGTATGGAGTCTGCTTAAGATTCTCTCTCTTCCTCTTTCTCTCCCTCCTCCAGCTTGTTAATTTTTTTTTCTCTCTCTCTCAAACTCTCAAAAAAAAAAAAAAAGAATATGCCTAGTTGATTAGTATTGAGTAGTACTATTACTACTTGACCATAAAACTATACTTTAAAAATATGTAAATTTAATGTGTCTCATTTTTAACTTGCACCTTAGCTATAGACTGAAAATCAGGGTAAATGACTTTCTTTCTTTTCTTTTCCTTGCCTTGCCTTGCCTTTCCCTTCCTTCCTTTCTTTCTTTTTTGGCTGTGGGTGGGTAATTTACTCAAGTGCCTGAATGGATTGTTTAACCTCACTATGCTTCAGTTTCCTTACCTGTAAATGAGGGGATTGAGCTCCGTAATATTCTTCAAGCAACAACAAATTTACTATTTGATTTTTTTTCATCACAGAAGTTATAATGGGACTAGAAGAAAAATAAGATGTTTAGAAAAGTATAGATATGCACAAAGAAAAAACTCACACATTATTCCACTCTCCCCCAGATAATCTTTTTTTTCCCTTTGTGTATATACCCAGCCATACACATTTTGTTTTTGTTTTATAAAATTGTACCATAGAATACATATTCCTTTATCATCTTATTTTTTCTTTCACTTAATACCATATTTTGCATATCTTTTCATGTCATTGAATATAATTCAGCAAGATCTTTTTTCATGGTGGCATGGTATCTAATGATTTGAATATGCCACAATTTATTTAAATAGTTTGCTATTGTTAAACAATTAGTTTCTAATTTTATACTCTTAAAAAGTGCTGTAATGATCATCCTTGTTATTAAATTGTTTTGCACATGTGTGATTTGGGATAAATTCCCAGAAGTGGAATTGCTAGGTCAAAGGATTTTTGTTATATAATGCCAAACCCTTCTCTACAAATTCTGTGCCAGTTTACACTTCATCAGCAGTGTATAAGAATGTTTGCTTCTCTTCTACTCTCATCAGCACTGGATTATATCATTCAAGATGATATTTTTTTTAGATTTTCCATTCAAGGTAGTCTTGAAGCAAATATGTTTGTTTCTTTGCCTCTCTAAGACCCCATCTAAATAATAGAAAAAGAAAAAAGTGGAGGGATAAAATTCTGTAGCAACTAAGCAGAAAGAAGTTTCATCAGATTATTTCAGTGAATCTCTGGGGATGAAAGTAGAGAGCAGGGTGGCAATTGGTGGAACAGAATAGCGGTATTGAAGGGTCATAGCCTGGAACATATGCAGAGGATGCTGGAGCCTCACCTGTTGTCAGCTGTTCTGCAGAATCTGAAAGGGGCTCCCAGTTTGGAGACTATAGTTACCCCATGGAAAAGACGTGAGATGTGCAGCTGAAAATGTGACCATCTATAGGTCAGTATGTGGAACTGTGTACTCCCTACTCTCACTACAGAAGGACCTGATCTGACTCCCATAGTAAAAACAAACAAACAAAAAAAAACAAAACCAAAACAAAACAAAACAAAATCCTTTTAAAAGTAAATGTTGTAATGCTTTGGGGGAGAACTGGCAACGCTGATGTGGGGAATCCCCAGCTATAATGGCCAGCTCCCATTCTCTAATCCTATGACAGTTGGACTGATATCCACAGAAATATGTTGCATCCATAAAGCTAAATAAGCAAATAAGTCAAATTTTTTAAAAGGAAGCTGTGAGAAAAGAGAAATAGGAAGGCATTTCTGGAAACACAACATATTGTCAGAAATAAAAGTTCAGATAAGAATTGTAAAATAAAGGCAAGAAAGTCTAGAATATGGACTAAAGATAAAAGAAAAGGAAATATGTATAATACATAGTATATGACTTAGGGATCAATCTGAATTCAGGTCCAACATCTGAATACTAGGTGTTTCATAAAAAAAATGAATTGGGCAGCCTGGGTGGCTCAGTGCTTTAGTGCCGCCTTCAGCCCAGGGCCTGATCCTGGAGGCCCGGGATCAAGTCCCACATTGGGCTCCCTGTGAGGACCCTGCTTCTCTCTCTGCCTGTGTCTCTGCCTCTCTCTCTGCCTGTGTCTCTGCCTCTCTCTCTGTGTCTCTCATGAATAAATAAATAAAATCTTAAAAAAAAAGAAAGAAAATGAAGAGGACAACAGCGAAGAACAAAACAGAAGAAGAGCCTCTTCCATAAGTTGAGTTTCAGTGCAATGAATCAGAAAAGGATAGCCTGAGACATATCACTGTGAGAGAGTTCACAGCACTAAGGTAAAATAGATCCTAGAACTTTCAGAGAGTGAAAACAAAACAAAGTCACCTACTAAACAACAGCTATGAAACTGACATGAGATCCATTGGCAATATTTATGTTAGAAAAAGAAAGTTCTGATAATGATTTTTTTCCGCCTAGAATTCTATATCCAGCCAAACTATCAATCATGTGTGAGGACAGGCACATCTTAGCTGGCTTTCTATGCACTCTTAATCAATATTTCAATCCGAACTTGATTTCAATGAGTAGTTTGCTGGTAAAAGCAAGAGAATAACCCAGAACAAAGAAGATGATGGATTCCAGCAACAGCAGCTGCATCCAGCAGAGCAGTGAAAAGAAGTCATAGCACTATAGCTGTGCAGCAGACCAGAGAGCAGTCAGTCCAGTAGGAAGGAGGATAGTGGGAGTTTCTAGAAGAGCAAACCCCAAGAGAAAGGGACCCAGGGAAAACTTGATCAGAGAAAAGCAATTGACTGAGTGGGAAACAAAATCCATTTAAATTTGAGTGGCATGTGGGTTGTCACATTGGACCCATGGAAGAAAAATTATATGTAATGCCATTTAAAAGTTAGAATAAATAAACACTATCATTCTGTTTTCAGATTTTTGGAATAACATATATGGAAAACATGGGCCTCAATTACAATTAGAGAACAGAACATCAGTGTTGTCAACACTGATGGTCTAACAGGAAAGACACAGAGATGGGGATGGCAGTGGATGGAAGAAGTAGTCAGAGGGTAGGGAGGCTGGAAGTACTGTCCTCTAGTTATAATGTGGGAGGGGGGTGTCAAGGAATATGTCTATAGTCAATGAAACAAGAAATTGACATTTTAGATTGCTTTTTTGCAGTTGCAGACAATAGAGAAGGAACTGAGACTTGTGATGTATATTTTGTGGAGAGAGATGGTGAGTGCACTAAATCCTCATCGATCACAGCAGCAAGGCAAAAGAGAATGTCTAAAATAAGAAATCAGGAAATTGAGGTACAAGCATCTTATTTAGGGACATGGCATTGAACACCAGCAAAACCCGAATAGAAATTGTTAAAATTGGCTCCCCTTGGGGAATAATGGGGCAGGGGACTGTCACTTCTAAGTTCACATGTAACTTTTTTATTTTTAAAAACTGAACATATCATGATACTTAATTTTATTTATATTTTAATAAACAAATAACACAAAAATACATAGCCCCAAAGCAACGTTGGTTCATTTGATAGGGAAAAGAAAATTTTTAAAAATCTTACCCCTTAATTTGTATTTCTTTTGGTTATTTTAACCAAGTGATTTCCAAGTGGCTTATGACTCTTAAATTTCATGCTTCTGGGATTTTTATAAAATGCAACAGGAGCATTGGGGCCAGAATTGGAGAGCTCCGTTTTCATCCAGACTTCTTATCCTCAAGCTGTGAGAATGTGGGCAGGTTACTTAAAATCCCTAAGCCTCAGGTTTTCCTCCTTGAAACAAT
The DNA here is from genome assembly GCF_048164855.1 of Canis lupus baileyi. Classification (NCBI taxonomy): domain Eukaryota; kingdom Metazoa; phylum Chordata; class Mammalia; order Carnivora; family Canidae; genus Canis; species Canis lupus. The sequence continues at coordinate 50,877,808 of NC_132848.1, forward strand.
TAAGAAGAAGGATATTGCCTCCTTCACACAGATAATCTGTGAAAAGTGCTCAATAAAGGATGATTGTTAGGGTTGTTATGATTATTGTGAACAAAACAGCCTCTCTTGAGCTCGAAAGTGACGAGTAACAATTACACAACTTAGATTTTGAAGGGAGTCAAAAACTGACCATCTTTGTGAGCAGCCATCGGTAAAAGGTTCTGCTGGGTTGTCACGTTACGGAGATGGAGAAGTTCCTGATTTGAAGATAATTTTTCTGGTGGCACTATCCTGAGCTCCTTACCCAGCTTGCCTTTGTCCTACATGGATCCATTCAGTCTCTAGTGATTACCTGCCTGTGCCCAGCCCTGGAGCAAGAACAGCAGAACCCCCCAAAAGGAGCACGTGGCTCACAGTCTGGGCAGGAAGTAACAATACTGGCCCAACACCTCACATTTATAGGCTGCTAGCTGTGTGCCAGGCACAGCTCCAAGTGCTACACCATGTCATTTGATCCTCCCCACACCATGAGGCAGGTGCCACTGATGTTCTCAATTTATAGACGAGGAAATTGAAGCAAGGGCCACGCAGCTTATAACAGGCAGAACTGGGATTTGAACCTGGGTGGGCTAGCTTTCAAGCCTTTACTCTCAATCACTACCATGTATTGGCTTCGTGTAACAAATAGGAAATGTTGAATATAACACATACATACAAATGCACCCAAAGACCGAGACCATTGCAAAGCAAAATGCAAAAAAAGCACAGATTGGTGGTAGGGTATTTTTCACTTAAGAACACTGGGGGTAGGTGCCTACATTTCCTGCTGTTTGCACGCACCATCTCCCCTTGGGATGCACAATCACGCACTGCCATTTCCCTAAAGGAAGATAGAAAATCTATACTGTTCCCAGATGAAGCTGTGTAAGCCATTCCACACTCTTGATGTTAGATTTGGCACCTCTGGATATTTTCTCATGCAAGAGAGTGTTTGTGTACACATAGATTTATTTGTTTTAAGCCACCTCTGTCTTCAGAGGGAGCCAGCTCTCTGGGTCTATTTCTGAGCCTGTTGAAAAGAGGAAGCAAGGGGCATCTGGGTGGCTCAATCAGTTAAGAGTCTGCCTTCAGCTCAGGTCATGGTCTCAGGGTCCTGGAATCAAGCCCTGAGTCAGGCTCCTTGACCAGTGAGGAGTCTGCTACTCCCTCTCTCTCCCTCTGCCCCACCCCCTGCCACCCTACTCGTGTTCTCTATATCTCTCAAATAAATTAGATTAAATTAAAAAGAGGAAGAAGGTACTAACTTGAGTTTACTCGATTTGTGGCCTTGGAGGGCTAGAATCTATAACATAGGCCTCCAGTCCAGTCAACCAGTCAACAGGACTTCCACATGGAAATGATGGCTGCTGCTTGGTTGGTCCCCATGACCTGGTCACAGAGGATGGGAAAGCAATGTTAGCCAGTTTCAAGGGGCGTTTTATTTAAGATGAAGCTGGCAACTGAAGCAAGCTGCTCTCTGGGGGATCGGAGGTTAGAAATAGCTAGAGAAAAAGATACTGACTTAAGTTTTGTAACGAGTTAACCCAAGAACATGATTTTAAAAAAACCAAAGGGTTTAAAGAGCTTACGTGAAGAATAAGCCTCTTCCTGATTTCTGGTCCCCCAGTCCTGTAGTTTCCATCTGTTGGGGCAACCCCTGTTTTCTGTTGATTAAGACTTCTTCTGGAGATAATCTGTGTGGAACAAATGTGAGAGTGTGGGTAGGAGTGTGGGTGTGGGGGGGTTTATTCACACAGTAACCTTGAATCATAAACACATCGCACCTTGCTTCCCCCCGCCCTTTAATATATCCCAGAGATCGCTTCATATCATAGTCAGTACATTTCAATCTTTCCATTCTTTTTTTAGGGCTTGCCTAGTGATCTACCACACGATGTACCATATTTTATTAAGCAGTTCCTTCTCCATGGATATTTAGGTCCTCAAGGTCCTCAAGGTCATTAAAAGTTCTTCTAGAGCATTTGGTCTAATTGTCTTGACATACACGCACACACAGACAGACTTAAATTAAGTTAGCAGGCTCTTAAATCTACATTTTGGATGTGTTTTTCTTGCTATTATTGTATTTTGATCACAGAAGACAGAAGAAGGTGGCTGTGCCTGTGAGTGTGTTTTGCACACGTGGGTGGATGTGTGAATGTGTGTGCCTACACAGGTAGGTGTACATTATGTTGTGTGACAGATGTACTCGAAAAACTCTGAATGAACCCTTTTATTTTTAAAACTGGAATATGAAATTTTAAATGCCCTGAGGGTGGGAAGATGATTTGTTATTAAAGGAAACTTGTAGAGGAATCCTTCTGTGAAATGAAATGATGGCTTCTTTTTTCCCTTTTAAAAAAACTACTTCATTGAGGTATAATTTACAGACAATAAAGTGCATTCATTTTAAATGTTTGGCTTGATGCAGTTTGACAAATGTGCGTGTTCATGTAACCACCGCCCCAGTCAAGATACAGGAAACCTCCCCCATGCCCAAAAGGGTCCTCTGCGCTCCTTTGCATTCACTTCCCACCTTCATCTCCAGGAGATCACGAATATGCCTTTTGTCACTCTAGATTGGTTTTGCCTGTTCTAGAACATCACAGAAGTGGAATCACACATTACACGCGCTTTTATGTTTGGCTTCTTTCTCATAGCATCCATTTTGTTGCATAGATCAGTAGCTCATCCTTTATGGCCAAGCGAAATTCCATCAGAGGCATGCAGCATGGTTTGCTTTTTCCTTTACCTATTGTCGGGCATGTGGGTTGTTCCCAACCCTTAGTGGTTATGAATGAAGCTGGTAGGAGCATTTGTGTGCAGGTTGCTGGCTTCCCAGGCGAATCATCTCCATAATTCAGTTGTGCAGACTCACTTTCAAGTCAGGCCATTCATCCATTGAGCCACCGTGTACAGGACGTATTGGTCAGGCCGGACGCTGCCCTGCAGGGATGTACGCTAGGGCCTGCGGGGTGTCTGCACGGCCAGGGAGAGTGTTTGAGAAGGAAGCAATCTTCGTCTCCCCTTATTTTATGCAAGTAAGTGCTCCCTTCTGGATGCCTTGAAATGCTTCACCACATGGGTGCCCTGGGTTTCAAGCCCTGCGCTCTACCAATAGGGTCAGTAGCAAACTCCTCCTCAGATGAGGTCTTTCGTGGCTGCCAGCTTCGGAGTCCGCCCCCAGCAGCTGCCCGAGACCTGGCCAGCACAGTGCCTCGTTGTCGCGGGTTTCCCAAGGCAGGAGCGAGGAGGACGCCTGGTGTGGGAAGGTCCCCTGCTCGGTGTGACATGCCTCTCCCATGCCGGGCGCCTCAGGGGACTGCGGTGTGACTGTGGTTCCTCCAGGGGACAATGGCCAGCAAAAAGGGGGTGTGCGGGACACCTGCTTTGGGAAGGAACTGTGGTGTTTCTCTCTCTCTTTTTTAAGATTTTATTTATTTATTCATGAGAGACACAGAGAGAGAGGCAGAGACACAGGCAGAGGGAGAAGCAGGCTCCATGCAGGGAGCCCGACGTGGGACTCGATCCCGGGTCTCCAGGGTCACACCCTGAGCCGAAGGTAGCCAGCCGCTCAACCACTGAGCCCCCCAGGTGCCCTGTGTTAATCTCTTGAAGGTTCCCCCACCCCCTACCCCTTCTCTCCTCCTCTCCCCCCTCCCTCTTCCTGTCCCCCCCTCCTCCAGGTAGAAAAGAAACAGCCTATTATCTAGGGCTTAATTGGAGCAACCTGGGCAGTGTCAGCCTCTCTTCCCCCTTCTCATCCTTTCTGGATTCATCTTCTGATCCACTCCCTACCTCTTAGCTCCTTTCAAGCCCCCGGGTGCCTGACAACAGAGGGAAAAGGAAGGGAAACCCCAATTGGGCATGTGTGACCTTTGCAGGCTGTTCCAAGGAAAGGTTCACCTAGAGGTCCCTGGTGGAAGTCGAGCCTGTGGTTAGGAGGAAGCTCGACTGTGAGTTTCTTACCGCCTCTGCCTTGGACTCGATCACCCCCACAACATGGGCGTGAGGACACGGGTGGGTCCCAGGGATGTGCACAGCGGCACTGCCTCCGTGGGCTGCCCAGTGCCGGGGCGTCGGGAGGACTTCCCAGACGACGGGTGAGGTGTGTGTGTGTGGGGGGGGGGGGAGGGTCTGGTGGACCGAGAGGCAGGAGATGAGGACTTCAGGCTGTCCAGCTCTAGGGCACCCATTTTGCAGGGCTCCCCGGTGAGCGGCACCCCCGTGCCCCCCTGGCCGTGCTATACTGGCCACTTACCTTCCGTAAGCCCAGCTTTCTGACACATACAGTGGTGCTCATCATACTTGTGATCAAAGTTGTTGAGTTGAGGAGTTGTGAAGTTGAGTACGTGAAATGCTGCGTGCAAAGTGTTTGTGAAGTCAGGCACCACCCAGAGAAGTACCTGTGATACTTTTGTGCCTTTCAGAGATGGCTTTTTCATGGGGGTTTCTATGGATTGGGCTCCTTCCCCCATTGAACTCTGGGAGCTGGGGAGCAGGGAAGGTGCTGAGGCATTGCTCTGCCTGAGCATGCTCATGCTCTGAGACGGAGCATGAGCATACAGAGAGCGCGAGGCCTACAGGAAGGAGAGGCCTGGCTCTGGATTGTCACAGAAGGCTTCTGGAGCTGGTCAAGGCTTGACAACCAGAGCTTCCGCACACTCACCTGTCCTGTATGCTCCAGGGAACCTTCAGTGGGAATTCGGCTTAAAACTCTCAGAGCTCCAGTTTTTCCAACCAAAAAGTAGGGAGTATTGCTGGCCTAATGGTAGATTAAATAAGATAATGCAGACAAAGCACCAGGCACAGCATCTGAGGCACAGCAGGCACTTGAACACTGTGGGGCCACCCTCCCCATCTCCTTCCCTCATGACCCTCTGATGACCAGGGCTATAGTCTGCTTTGCCCCTGGGCTTCCAAGGGCTGGGCATGAAACCCTCACCACAGTGCTTTATCCAATATTCCTAACTCTGCAAAGTCATCAGACGTCTTGGAATAATGTGGAATAATATCAACTTTGGGCCAGAAAATGCCTTTTTTTGTTGGGGAAAAGCTTGACAGAGTGGAAGGGACATTGGACTGAGTTGCACATTTGAAGACTTGGCTTTTTAAAAACAATAGCACCAGCAGTTACTGAGGCTTTTGTGCCAGGCACCACGCTGAGCGCTTGACATAGATGATGTCAGTTAACATCAGGACAGCCCAAATGTCACAGGGCCTGTTATTAGCTCCATTTCACGGAGAAGCATTCTGAGGCTCAGAGACGGTGGTCGCTTGCTTCAGGCCACAGAGCCAGTAGGTTCACACGTCAATCACCACCACGTACCGAGGACCTCCTGAGTGCCAAGTGCTTTGCGAGGGGGTCTCGTGGAATGTTTACAACAACCCATTTCACAGATGATGAGGCTTGAGGCTGCGACTCAGGGAAGGTAAAAAAAAAATAATTGCCTGAGCTGAGATTCAGTGCTGATCTGACTCCAATGGCTGTGTTTGTCTTCCTCACTGTTTTACTGCCTTGCTCCTGGCCTCAGCTGGAGGGGGAGCCAAAGGCACTAGAGGTGTAAAGAAAACATAGTCAGAGATAATAGAGATAGTGGCTGTGAAGACTCATCAAGTAAAGGTATGAGTTTTAAGGAGATTTGATAAATAGGTTCGCATCAGGGATAATTCGGAGGAACCCTGAGTGCATGAGAAAGAGCTTAGAACCCACCCTGGGAATGGCTGGGAGGAGGGAGGAGGCCTGCTTTTATGTAGTGCCAGCTGCCTGGTGGTGATGGCAACTGAGAGCTCGCAGGGGTTGTGCAGGGCTGGGCACCTACGCCGCTTCATTATCTGGGCCAGGTAATTGTGAGCCGAATTTGTGATTAAATTAATTGGACCACAAAGTTGCACCACACTGCACCACGTTTTGTACCTGATAACCCTCCAGTCATCTGCCTTGAAGTCCTGCCGCCCTACACGGGTGCTCAGCGCCTCCTCACTGGGCCGGCTGGGGCTCTGCCAGCACTCTGTGGCCATCTGCCCAGGCTGCAAAGCTCTTTGTTGCTTTTGGCATGTTTAAAAGCTTAATTTCTATTTTTCTGTTTGGAAATCCAGTTCATCGGCATTGAGGCAGCAGTGAGTGCTAAAATGGATTCTGATTGCTATCTTGAACGTTAATATCCTAATACATTTTATCGTCAATGACCTGTCCCCCCCCCCCGCCCGAGCCCCGGCCACAATACTCACTCCCCTTTTGCAAAGAGAGGCAGGCTGCTTGCCTTCAAACAGGCCTCCCAGCCCATCTCATTCTCTGCTCTCTCCCTCCCTGCTTTGCACAGATAGCATTGTGCTTTGCCAATGAAGCCCGCAGTCGTGGGAAATCTCTGAGTTGGAGGTTATGAGAAATTGTTTCATTTAGCCGGCAGGGTTTAATAGAGATGATCTAATCTCTAAAAGGCATACATTATTTAAATTCCATGCTCTCGGACAAGAGGACCCCTGATATTTGTGGCAGGGACAGGATTTGGGTTTGGCTCTGTTCAGTAGAGCTGACTGTTGGTTTTCCTGTTTGTAATTTAGTGCAGGGGCTGGGTTATGCCTGTGGCCGTGGGAGGGGGTGGGGATTCCTAGCGGTGAGGGTGCCGGAGAACATTCTCTTTAGACAGAAACGTAAAATCACAGATCCTTGGGGGCAGAAGGATGGGGAGAGTCATCTCATGACATCACCAGTTTGTTATTGGGTTCCCATCTGGGTCCCAAGCTCCAAGGTTCCCAAGTCAGGTCAGTGGCCCTGTGGGGGGAACCTGAGAGCACTCTGCAGAGGCGCCTGGGTGGCTCAGGGGGGCAAGGGTCCGACTCTTGATTTCCGCTCAGGTCATGACCTCAGGGTGAGGTCGAGCGGTATTGGGCTCCGTGCTGGGTGTGGGGCCTGCTTGAGATTCTCCCTCTCTCTCTCTCCCCTCTGCCCCTCTTCTCCCCCAACCAAAAAGAGAACTCTGCATTCCCTCACTCCCTGCCCCGGCAGAGTACCTGCAGTGTCATCAGGGAACTAAAATTTTGAGAGAAATCTTAAACACTCTCAACCACTAAAAAGATTGGGCGTGGAAATACAGTGGGTCTCGTGACTGTCCTGGGGAACCTGGACGGTGAGTGTCATGAGATGCTGGGGGAGGCACCTGGAGAAAATCAGTCCCAAGTGAGTTTTTTTTTTTTTTTCTTAGAGCGAGAATGTGGCAATCCCCCTCCCACCTCATTTGCATGTCATGTTAGTACAGATCACAGGCCTGCCTGCCTTGCTGGAGATGGGGCCTTGGAGGAGCAAATGACCCCAGAATAGGCTTTCAGAGCTCTTTTTTTTTTTTTTTTTAAGATTGTATTTATTTATTTATTTATTCATGAGAGATACATAAAGGCAGAGATGTAGGCAGAGGGAGAGGCAGGCTCCCTGTGGGGAGCCTGATGTGGGACTCGATCCCAGCACCCTGGGATCACACCCTGAGCCCAAGGCAGATGCTCAACCACTGAGCCTCCCAGGTGTCCCAGCTCTCATAGTTCTGAACATAAAGTCTTTTCCCCTCCACGAAGGTTTATTGGGTGTCTCCTGACTAATGGACAGTGAGGTGAGCTCTGGGTTTACAAATATAATTCTCATCATCTCTGCCTAGCAGAGGAGATACACATGGACAATGTATTATAGTTTATGAGGAGCCATGGTTCAGATATACATGAGGACCGTAAGGAGCACAAATGAAGGGATAATTAATTCTGACTGGGAATACTTGGGAAGGCTTCAGAGAGGAGGTGATAATTGACCTCAAGCTTGAGTGAGAAGGACGTGTTCACCAGACTGACCCTTCCTAAGTGGTGCTGGCTGAATGTGTGTGCCTGTGCTCCGCTGGGACAATGAGAAGGATAAGGAGGGGTATGGTTCCTGCCCTCAAGAAACTCACAGCTTGCTGGGGAGACCAGCCTGGCACGTAGAAGCTAATTAAAGCTCTGCATAGACAGATGGAATTGTGGAGGCGAGGATAGGCCACCGAGGGTACTTGGTGATCCAGGGTTTCCAGAGTTACTACTCTCTCGTGGACAACACAGTTGCTGTAGGGATAGTTCAGACCCTGCAGAGACGTCAACTTTATGAGGCCCAGCCGTTCTGGCTTTTCTGATCAGCCTGGTTCTGTATAGAAGCAGCTAGTTGGACTTGGAGGTGAGCTGGGAGCAAGTGAGGGTGGGTGGAGAAGGTTGATGATAAGAATTTGGTGGTGTTGGCTCACTCTTTACAGCCCCCGTATGATCTGGGGTTTGCAAAACATGTGCCGACACACCACCTGAGCACAGGCACCCCTCAGTGTCCCATGAGCACTGCACACATTCCCAGCCTTTGCTTATGCTGGGTCTTCCACCTTAAATGACTCCCCTCTCTTGTCTTCGTGAAGTCTTCCCAGATTTGCCCTTCTAGGGATTTCAGACTCACCAGGTACTTTATCAGCGATCCTCTGCCACTCATCATGAAGTTGGGTTCAGCATTGTTCTCTGTTTTTCAACTCCCCAGCGAGACTGTAAACACCTTCAGAGTGTGAATAGCATCTTATGCTTTTCTTTCCTCCCCTGTGAGCAATTTGTGTAGTCTAAGGAACATGGGTTTCTTTAGACAGTCTTATCATTGAATCTCAGCATTGCCACTTACCCCCCAATTTTGAACTCAGCTTCCTTTTCTGTAAAATGGCAAAACCCAGGGCTTCTCAGCGTTGACACTGTTGGCATCCCAGGGCTGGATAATTCTTCATTGTGGGGACCATCCTGTCTCCACTGTAGGATGCTTAACAGAATCCCTAGCTTCCACCCATGAGATGCCAGTGGCAGCCCTCCGTTTCCAGTCATGACGATCAAGAACTCCTCTAGATATTTTTTGTGTCCCAGAAAGGTTCCCCATGTGCAGGTGCTCCCCTGTGCCAGGTTTTCCTTGCAGTTGAGAACTACTGGGATGACAGTACCTATTGGGTCGGTCTCAGACCTCGTAGTGCTACATCCAGAACATACTAGACATTCCATAAATGCCCTTTCCCTTGCATTCCTGATTCCCCCGGCACCTGATATACTACACAGGTTGATGGATTGGACGGAGCTGTGACTCTAGGTTATAGCAGTTTGGGGTGGAAAACTCATGGGACTCTTGGGTTGCCCCCACCATGCACTAACAGAGCCACTGTCATTTTCTTAATTGCAGATTGATCTGGAGCCAGAAGGAAGAGTGTATGTGATCATTGATCTATCGGGGTCGTCGGGTGAAGGTAGGACAATGTGACCTCTCCTCATTGCTCTCTTCCATTGACCCTTTGTCTTTTGGTGTCTCTCTTCCCTCTTGGGCTGGAACATCTTGCCGTGACATTTAATTAATTGGCACACTTGAAAGGAAAAGGTTATTTTGAAGATGCTTACGCCTGTGTACCAAAAAGGACCAGCCATCTGTTAACTTTGGTGGAGCAGAGGGAGGATTTTTGCCTTACCGGGCGAGGCCAATAGAGCAGGCGTTCTTGCACGCCGGTGCACACGGTGGGCTTCAGCGGAGCGGCAGCCTCTCCCGGGAGGCTCGCGTGGGGTGCGTGTGAGTGCGGCGGGAAGGAAGTCAAACCAGTTGGTCTAACGGTATTCAGAAATGAAACAAATAAGGTGTCAAATTTCAGAATCTTATTTTTTTTTAGAGCTTTTATAGAAGTGTTACTTCTTTTTACAGTTACCCACTCAGGCAAAAGCACTGCTTCTGGGGAGAGATAATGGGGTGAGGGAATGTCTGCTCCCCACTGGCTGATGAGACAGGGTATAACTGTTCTCTGATGGTCGGATTTTCCTTCTTTCTTCTTACATCCTCTTCTCTCAATCCTGTCTTGGCCCACTTACTACCTTTAAAGGCTTGCCAGGTGGTGAGGACTGAGCAGTCAGAGGGGAAGGGAATTCTGGGAAGGAAGCCTGGTCTGCACAGAACAGGGAGATAGTGGCAGATGCGGGCTCTCAGGAGGCGAGGAGTCAGGACTGAGATTTAGTGGGGACCATCTTTCCTCCCCTCTCTCTGTGCGCAGGAGGACAGAACAGTTGGCTTTAATGTCATGGCAGAAAGATGGGAAGACCAAGGCTGGTTCCTCTTGGCAATGAGAAAAAATGGGACGTAGGGGCTGTGGCAGTCTTTAGGGAAGGACAGCTCCCTTTGTTCCTGGTTGGGAAGACTGGGGCCTTTTACAGCACCTCTTGAGAATGCTGGAGATCACAAACACAGAGTCACAACACCACATGGTGTCCACTGCGTCAGGGGTGAAACTCTAGCTTACGTAAGGTTCAGTAATGGGAGGAGAGATTATGTCCACAAATTGAAAGGAGTGGGTCAGGCAGTGTGCTGACTGGGTGCCTGATGATTTTCATTTGGCTAATTTATCACCCATTTTCAACAGGTGTTCAGAATAATTCAATAATTGTGCATCTATGGGGCTTATAATAGAATTCAGTCTTCTTTGAATAGATCTCAATTATTTGGCCTAGGTTTAAAACTTTAAACATCTTTCCAGAATTAGTCTCGTACATTTTCTTCTCTTTGTTGCGATTACATTTTGGTGTTTCCAGCTTTCCTTCTCTACCCTCAGCTCTGAGCAGCCCAGAATAGAATCTGTTGTAGAAGATTCGGGGATTTAGCAATATTTAGTATGAAGTATTTAAGATGTGTCAAAGGGCCTTAAAGAGTAATAAAATGAGCACCAGTGTACCGACTACCCAGATTAAGAAATAAAGCAACCATTAAGGTGAAACTTTGCACTGCTTTTAACATAGCATGGGATCCCAAATTCACCAGGTTTAAAAGTATTACAGTGGCCTCCTGATTGTAGATATTGGTGAAACATTCAATGAGCAAAATCAATCCCCCTTTATCCTTACATAAATTACATACATTATATGCAAAAGGATAGTTAATTAAATGTGCATTTCCTGTGCCAAGATGCTGGACAACCAATAGGAGGCTTGGACTGTTTTTTTTTTTTTTCTTTGAAAAGATTAGCAACTTTTGAAATTACAGAGGACATCCTTTTTTACATTAGAGAGAAAGGATATGCTGGAATGAATGAATAAATAAATCAGAAGCAATTGATTTTTTTTCTCCTTGTTTCTACGGCTTATTGCATGTGAATGGCCAAGGCAATTTTCATTGGGCTGAATTCTTAGTGTATTTTTTTTATCTCTTTCATCTAAAGAAAATAGAGTTTACTTCAGAAATGCTGACACACGCCAGACTCTGTAAAGTGCTAGCATGTGTTGCTCTGACGAAAAGGAAAACTTTTTCTGCCCTTTTTCTCTCACTGTTCCTGGATTTGGGATTCTTTCTCTGAATGGTGTAAAAGACTTCGAGCAATCTCTTTTTGTAGGAGCTGATCTTGTTGCATTCTGTTTGTGTTCTCTACATCCATTTGGCTGGTCCTGCTGTTCAGACTTGGAGGGCTCCTCATCCAGAGGTTTTTGGAAGGGTTGGGAGGGTGAGGAGAGGAGCAGAGGATGAATAGCCACATTTGTTACCTAGACTGTGCACGAAGGATCCAGTGCAAAACCCGGCTGTCCCAGTTAGACTGTGGACGTTCATAGATTCTTATCTAAGTCCCTTTCTTTGGTGGAAATTACCCAACTCTGGATTCTGCAAAAGGGTACAAAGAGAGTTGGAATGAGGCAGGGCTGATTTATTCTATTTATTTATTCTATTACTCTGCCGTCAAGCATCCTGCAGCTCACCTGACTAAATGCCGCAGCCCCATCAATTGAAAAAAAAATATGGTAATAGAAATTGCACACGCTTTACAACATATGCAAGCAACAAAAAGCCCAGAGAGAGGTGTGGGGTGAGGATCCCATTCCAGGACGTGCCAAAGGCTTCTTTTTCTTGCTAACACACTGTAGAACGCCTGGACGTTTCTGTCTGCTAGAGCTAGAGCTAATGTGATTTCTAGCTGTCTAATAAAATTCCACTGCTTGCATGTCCTGTGCAGCTCACCATAATGGGATTTGACTGGTGTGTGCCTTAGCTAAACCAGGCAACCTAACCCCAGATGTAAGGGGTCAGGCTCAATGACAGCTAAGGCCATTTCTGGTCATGCAATTTTGATCTCTGGTCTCATTTGAATAGCTATCAGCTCATGGCTGAAGGCTGGCTAATGTCTGCAGCAGGTAGAAGGGGTTGAAAGAAAAGGGCTCTTTTTGACAGGTACCACACCAGGCACCTTACCTACATTATCCCAAATAGCAAACCTTCCCAGAGTACTCATGTGTGATCTTCCAGTGTTGGGTGCCTCTTAGCATTTGCTTTTATCATAAGTAATAACCACATGGCTTCCTGGTAAACATGGCACTAGAGGCTCACCAGATACTTAAGTCAGAGCGTAATTAGCCCAGGTGACAGACGCATTAACAGCAATGTAATTCTCAAGTGTGTAAACTATTGTTTCCTGCTGTGCACATTAGTTAGCATTTCTTCCTTTGTTGTGACGCAAGATGTACATTATTTCTATTCTTTATAATGATATGACAACGCACCATTACTTGCAGGCTCCCAGAGGAGCTGCCGCCAGGGTCTGACCTGAGGATTTTCTTTTTTAAGATTTTTTTATTCATTCATTGGAGTGGATGCTGAGAGCCGACTGAGACCTCCGGGCGAAAAAAAGAAAAGAAAAAAAAAAGATTTTTTTATTCATTCATAAGAGACACACACACAGAGAGGCAGAGACATAGGCAGAGGGAGAAGCAGGCTCCCTGTGGGGGAGCCTGATGAGGGACTCGATCCCGGGACCCCGGGGATCACACCCTGAGCCGAAGGCAGCTGCTCAACCGCTGAGCCATCCAAGTGTTCCTGACCCGGGGATTTCTAAGCTCTTCTTTTCCTTCCTTCCATCCAGATCTAGTGTTCACCCAAGAGAGTTTTTCAGTCGAAACAACAACAGAAAGAACTAGTAGTGGATCTCACGGCTGTGTTTGGGTTGCCAAACTGTTTCTCCTATAAAATGCAGAAGATACACAATAATTTAAAAGATTTTTTGCAACGTATATCACAAATAATTGGTTAAATCAGGGGATCCCTGGGTGTCTCAGTGGTTTAGCGCCTGCCTTTGGCCCAGGGCGCGATCCTGGAGTTCCGCGTCAGGCTCCCGGCATGGAGCCTGCTTCTCCCTCTGCCTGTGTCTCTGCCTCTCTCTCTCTGTGTCTATCATGAATAAATAATAAATAAAATCTTTTTAAAAATAATTGATTAAATCAGATTTCGGAGTAATTGCAGAAGCACAAGATAAAGAGCAGGGAGCAGGATCCTCCCCTCTCCCTTTCTGCAGCCACCACACCATTCATTCTCCTCCCTGGCATCCCCCAGCAGATAGGGTGGGAAGAGGACAGTTCCAGGAGTCCCTCAGTCCTGGCCTTAAATCCTCATTCTAGTACTTGCTAGTTTGAAGCTTCAGATTTCTCACTGGCAAAGGGGCTTAACTGCATCATGGTAGAGACTGTGGTCAGATTGCTATGAGAACAGTGCCCTCGAACATAGGAGATGCTCAGTAAATATCCTAAGGCCTTGGAGACCCGAGGGCAGGGAGGTGGGCAAAGCTCTGACCCACTGCCCACGAAGGAACAACAGGCAAGGTATTCAGGGAAGCAGTTTGAGGGCAGGTTTCTGACTCTGGGGCATATTTTAAAGCTATAAGATCAGAAGTGACAAAGAGGCAATTTATAGAATAATATCTATATCTAGCTGGGGCTATGAGATTGCTTTCTGCAGAGTTGAGATCTCATCATAGTTTTGCCCCATTTTCTCTCTTTCTCTTTATTCCCCACTCTTCCCCCAGTGAACTGTTTCCTAGAAGGATATTCTCTATCTTGTTCGTATCCTGTGGCCCTTAATGTCAGAAACTTCTGTTTGTGGGAGCCTGGGTGTGCCCTCTCTGCTCAGTGCAGACTGAGACCATGTGAGCCCCACGCTCTCACTGGCCCTCGGCTAAAAGCCCTTCATATATTTGAAGACAGTTACTAAATCTCTCCTCTTCAGGGTAAACCATTCAAATCCCTAATCCTTTCTGAAGGAGTAGTTTAGAAATTTAACTCATCTTTGTAGCTCCTTTCTGGACTCTTTTTCAAGTTGCACAGGCAGGCAGACAGACACCATCAAACCTACTTGTCTTTGTTCTGAAATGGTAACGTGTAGACCAAGTGCCTGCCAGTATTACCCCCACATTGAGAGGGCAATTGATGTGCCCAAAGCCAAAAAGGTTGATTACAGGACCCTGTTGGGTCTAGACCTCCAGGCTACAGTCCAGTGCCCTGCTCTAAATCATAGTCTCAATAGTGACTTTGGCAACATGGCCAAAACCTCCTTACCTCTTTGTTTATTTTAGTTCTTTTCTTCAGACAGCTTTTCTTTTCTTTCTTTTTTTTCTTTTCTTTTTTTTTTTTAACAGTGATGTGGAGCTAGAGTTCTTAGCTTTGAATCCAAAAGTGACCCAGAGAGTCCCTTTCATAAACAAGCAGATTTCTTTTCTTCTCTCTTAGAAATGAGAATTCCCTTGGTCCTAGGTCAGGAGCTATCAGCTCCTTCTCAGGCTCTCTGTATGGTGGGTCCCTAACTAAGTCTTGCTCTGCAACTAGAGCTGGATTCAAATCCCAGCAGGTTAGTAACTTTTCTTGCCTGTGTCCATGGCAAGCATTTGGATGCTGCCCTCTGTATTGAAATAAAAGGGGAGAGCTTCTGGAAACTGCCTCAGCCAGTGGTTGTTTTCTCTCTCTCAGATCCCAGTGTCCCACTGAAGCTCCAATTTCCAAGAATTCCACCTTATTCAATCCAATGCCTTTGGTTACTAGATAGTTAAAAAGAACCATTTATTTAAGGGAACAGTAGTCACCAATGAACTTTAACAAATGTGCCCTGCTTGGTGCCGTGCTGGGTTTGGGGAATGGGAGGTGGGGAGGCAACCAGAAAATGAGAGGTGGCCTTGCCTTTAGGTGTACAGTTCGATTAGGAGTCCGAGACTCACTTGTAGGACAAAAGCACTAGAGAAAAGTGCAAGGCAGTATCACATTGAGTGCTTATTAGGGTGTTACCAGGAGTTCTACAAATGGGAACAGATGGGGGCTGGAATAACCCAGGACGACCTCAGGGAAGAGGCAGGGCTTAGGTTGAGAAGGAAAAGATAGGTAGCCTGGCTTGACAGGGAGGAAGTGGGGAGGCCATTCTGAGCAGTGGGGGATCATGTCATCACTTCAGACAGTTCTGAAGCTCTTATTTTTGGCTAAGGCTAGAAAGGCACCATTAATTATATAGATGCAAACTGTGGCTTCTAAGAGCTTCCAAACAAAGACAGTTACCAATAGTGTAGACAGAAACTTTCATGCTCTGCAAACAAGAAAATGAAATACCTTCAATGATTTAACTGTGTTTGAAGGTTGGAGGCGGTTCTTTCTGGATGTGCCTTCACAGTCAAGGCCTCTCAGCCACCTTGAGCCCCCAAGGAGAAGGACTATTTCTAGGTCAGGTTTGGTCAAGTCTGAGATGTTGAGTAGAGCGCATTTTACAAGCATGGCGCTTAGTTGATCGGAAGGTCAAGGTTCAGGCATCCCTTTGTGTCTTTCCTGTCCTGTCCCATGGAGTCCCATGGTAAGCACACCCCCACCTCCAGCAGCCTCCTCCTCGCCCGCCTATCTGGCTTGTGTCCCCATAGCAAGCTGTGACACTCTGCTCTTTCTTTGCAAATTTTACCCAGTCTCTAATAAGAAACCTTGCTTGAGAAGCTAAAGAACACTCACTTTTCCAAACATCAGATTTCAAAGACCAGACACCAGCTCCAAGATGCTGAAGGGTCTCCCTCCTATGAGGTGCTGTAGGCAATGAGATCTGGTCTGGCTCACCCCACAGACTCCCCAGACATGCATGGACGTGGTGATTCTCTAGTAGTGTGTGGAATACAGAGGCAGCCTCAGTGCTCGATAAGAGTGAAAATAAAATACAGATGTTCAAAAACATTGATCTTACAATGTATACCCCACTCCCTAGCATAACTACTTGCCACTGAAACTCAGGCCCAGGGAGTGGGCCCCTCAGTCTCCAGGTTTTTGGCTCTATCTTCTGTCCTGATAGACTAAGTGCCTGTTCCTAGAAGTGACCATATGTACCAGATGAGACAGGGGGAGTCAGCGGTGGACCAAGGGGCGAAGGCAGTGAATTCCAAATCCCCGTCAAGGGGCTTATAATGTCCCAAAGAGACAGTACTAAAATGCTTGATGAGAAATAAGCCAAGAAATCCTTACTTCCTTCCAAAAGGCTCTAGATGCACAGCAGTTCCTCTGAAATGAGTCATCCACGGTTAACAACACCAAATGCCAACCATTAGCAGATGAAAAACAGAATTGAATCCTGAGTGTTTAAAGAGCAGAGCTCTTTAGTATCACTACCAAAGCCTCCTTCCCCTGTGCCATTATGGAGCATAGATGTGGATTTCCTATTGACTTTTGTGCCTATTTTACTAATGAAGTCATTGAAGAAGGAACAGTCATGTTGAAGAAAGCAGCTTATAGAAGGGGTGGGTTTATAATAGATCCTTAGTCAAGAAGTGAGCCCCGTGTTTCCTGGCATGGCCTCTAATTCCGTCTCTGTTGTCTTGCTATGTATCATTTCTGTGTCCTATAAAGAAGATTGTCTTGGGAAATTCATGTTTGCAGCTCAAATCATACTGGGTCAAAGTGGCCTATAATTTAATCATTTACTGTTGTTGATGTCCTCGTGATTTGGCTTAAAACAAAAGGGTATTTCCATTCATCTAACCTAATTTAGAGAGTTGTCTTTCAGGATCAACTACTTTATTCTTTTATCCAGTTGAAATTGGCCACTGCTGACAGTTTTATTGATTTTCCTTATTACCTAGCTTTGTTGAAACATTCACATTTTCACAGCCAAGTGCTGAATTCACCATCTTATTGGAGCTGTTAACACGGGGGCTTTTATCTTCCTTCTTTGTTTTAGAAACCTTTGGTGTGAGCTGTGGAGGCCTGTGAAGGTCTGTTCATTTGTCCACATACTCACAGATGAGAATTGATGCCTCGGAACCACCGATTCTGTCTCCCTTCCATCCTCTGTTTCCTTCATTGCTTGGAAACATCATGCATTTGTTTATCTACGATGTAGTAAGTCCTAGGAGTAGAGCTAATGAAGTTGGCCCTTGCTCTCAAGTATCTGTAACTCCTGCAGAAGGAGGCAGGCAAGAGACCAGTAGACACAAAATGTGTCCTCGCTGTTGAGTAGCTATTGGTAAAACAGGGTGCAGTGAGACCACTGAGGAGACTCCCTTCAGCTGGAGGGCCCTCCCTAGAGTAAGCAGTCAATAAATGACAACCACCAACATGTCCACAGAGTCTCATCAGCTCATCATGGCAAACCTGAAAGGCACATTTTCCTTGGTGGAAGAAACAGCCACTGTCCACCAAAGATGCATATAATTAGAAGATAAAATAAAGGTGGACAGAGACTTGATTTACCTAAATTTGAACTTTGTGGAAATACATTGGCATCATTATTATACATTATTATACATTCGTTCATTCAACATATAGCTATTGGGCGTCTATGCCAGTTCCTCTTTTCAGTGCCGGGGCACAGAGGTGAACACTATAAACAATACAAAGCCTTATGGGCCTTACATTCTGGTGGGTGTGCTTGTGTGTGTGTAGGCTGTCTCTGTAAGGTCTCTGGGGAAGGGAAAGGTGAATTTAGAAAGGAGGGAAGCTTTCCTGTCAATGCCTATAATCTTATTTTTCTTTCTCATTTATGTGTGTTAGCTATTAAAACAATTACTTAGAAGTTGGGAAAAAAACAATTGGGTAGAAATTGACCATAACCATACACACAGAGACAGTGACTTGCCCATTTCCAGAGGCTATGACAGGCTCCAGAAGACCCTGCAGAGAGGACTGACCCATCATATCCACAGAATAACACGTTTAGGACAGAGACACTAAGAATAATGCCCTACATTGCTCCACAGAAATGCTCTGATTAGTAATGGGAAATGCTGAAATGTATGGAGTCCCCCAAATTGTGCCTGTCATTAAGGACTGAGTGCCCCAACATGGTGAAACAGGTGGGCCAGGTACCTGGACTCCCTCAGAGTAGGTAACAAGTGAGTGATGTGTGCAGACATTCACTCCATGGAGCCCCTTGCCACTGGGTGCTCAGCCCTGCTGCTGCTGAGAGATTCACCCTCCTCTGGATGCACGATCCCACAGTGGCACCTCTCGTAGCACCACACAGCACTCATCAGCATTTAGGGTCAGCTGCTACTGCTACTTCTTGTCCCAAGCTTGATCATGTCTACAGCCCAAATGGCTTCACCAGCTGGGGTACCTCCTGCCCAGCCAGGTAGGGCCAGCTGGCTGCCAATGGGTTATTCCCACTCTCCAAGCCCTCAAGTCTGCTTGTTTCCTGACATTGAAAATAATGATCGTGTTCAGTTCAAGCAGAGATGTTCTCTGCAACAGGAACCCATGGCCTCTATGATTAGCCAGGTGGGAACTCTTCTGAAATTGTCAGGAAGGGTGAACTCAGGGGAAGTTAAGTTCCCTTCCAGGTGCGTCTAGGTGTTACCGCAACTAGGCTTTCATAGCCACCTGCATGCGAGTTCCTGCTGCATATTTAGTTAATTACTTGTTTTACCAATTGATCAAACAAACATATACCAAGAGCCTGTTGTGGGCTGTGTGCCATGCTGCGAGTTACAAAATCAAAGATGAGGAAGACCAAGGCCCTAAAAGTCAAAGATGAGGAAGACCAAGGCCCTGCCCTCTAGGCACTCCCAGGCTAGGGCATGTCAGCAAGAAGTCACGGGCTCTCCTTGGGCCTCAGGGGCCTCTGTACAAGGAGAGTATGAGTGATAAAGGCCCCTCCTCCTCTGTATTTGAGTCAAAACCAAGAATTTACACACAGCCAGCTACCCAAAGGGGGGCAAGTGGGAGAGTTCAAAATTTTAAGCCAAGTCTCCATATAGATATCATTTTATTTAAACCTAAATGGATCTGTCAGGCAGGTTTTATAAGCCCTACTTTACATATGAGAAAAGTCAGGCTTAAGGAGTTTAAGACTGTGAATCAGTCTGGGATCCTGAGACAATGCGGATCCTGACTCAGTGGGCCTCGGGTGGGGTCTGCGATGCTGAAATTCTCAGAAGCCCCTGGGGAGATGCCCATGCTGTGGGTCCTCAGACGACGCTCTGAGAAGACACTACAGGAGCTCTGAGGCTGCCTCTGAACCTTGCAGAGAAGGCACCAGAAGTCTCCTGACTTCTCCCATTCCCTCAAAATCTCAAAGTCAATCCTTTGAATTGTTTTCCATCCTCCTTCTCCTGTCTTCTGGGAAAGAGGCCGAGAAGGCACTCGGTATTCTGAGGGAAGGTGGGCAGCCCTAACTTTCATTGTCTACCAACGGTCAGGATGGATAGGTCGGTGTTCTTCAGCTAGGAAAGCAAGCAGCAATTTATACCAGGAAGACAAAAAGTAACCAGTCAGGATATTGAAATTTTTGTTTCTATGTTTGCTTTTCTATAAATACCCTCAAGTATTGAGTGGTGCTTGAATTTGATCCCACTGTGCTAATTTTCTCCCAGTTTCTGGGGCCTTAATTAAAGTAGCTCACCCAGGGCCCTTGCTAGAACTTACCTTTATGTGTTCCTCCTCTGAGGTAGGCAGTTTGCACCTACATTTAATGGATGGGGAAACACAGAGGGAGTTCTGAGTTAGAAGTTGGGTACACAGTAAGGGCATAATTTTTATTTGTTTAATATATGAACGCATGCCTAAATGAAATAACAGGAAAGAGTGTCACTTTAAAAGGAAACTATTGAGATAAACAAGGTGTTGGGACTGACTTTGCCCTGGGTAATCGGTTGTTTCATATTCCAGTGTACAATCACTGGTGAGCTCACGGGTGAGCGTGGGCCTGCATGTTTAAGCTTTCTGTGCCTGGTACTTATTAGAGGCTCTCCGGAGCCACCTCAGCGCCTCCATACACACCAAGTCCCACTTATAATACCCCTCCCCTCCCTGTTTATTCAACTACTTCTCCATTCTTTCAAAATTCGATTTCAGGTTTGCCTCCCCCTGGGGGCCTTCCCACGTCCACTCGCCCACCCCCACCTGCTGGCTCACCACACCGCATTCATCCCCACACTTCTCTGTGTCTTTCTGTACAACCATGCACTCATACATGTACACTGTACCTATAACTAGAGTCCTGGCTGTGCCCTCCCACCCCAGTGAGCCACGAGCGATTGGAGAACAGAGGTTTCTGTAAAATGGGCCCAGAGCTAAGAGCTGGCCCAGCACGCATGAGGCTCCAGGTGGCCTCATGATACGGCAGCACTGGACCTGGAGGCCGTCCTACCATTGCAGACCACATGAAGCTAGATGGGAAGCAAGGGCCATCTCTCTCCGTGGGGCCTCTTGGTCCAGCAGGGAACCAGACCGCCCAAACCCAATGTAATACTGGATGCCATAGAGGCACAGACTAGGTCTGGGGGAACCTTGATTATTGCTGGGCCTGGCTAGTGCTGGGCACGAGGCTCCCAATTAATTACATTGAATTCAGCATGAAGCAGCTTTATGGGAGTAACCCCTTAACTGACATTAGAAGCTTAGATTCTGTTCCTGGCGCTGCTACTAACCAGCCAATTAAAGGTGAACAAACCGTTGGTTGTTTCTGGCCCTTGACTAGACTGCATTGACAGCATTAGGATGCTATGATTCAGTGAATGTTCAGGATTCCAGATTGTCAAATCAGAGGCTTTCTGAATACAGATATGAATCAGTGAGGTTTCATAAGCCCTCTTTATACTTACTACTGGGGAGTCAGACACAGTTATCACAGGATCCCGAGCAGTGGGTGAGACATGGTAGGAATCTGAGCAACTTAAAATATGGCCAAATAAAGAGGGAGAGTTTATCCTGTAGTTCCTGAGGGCAGTTATATGACCAGTGGGGTAGAGTTATAGGGAAGCAGCTTTAAGTTTGGTTGAATGTACAGAAAAACCCTCTAGTAGAGCTCTCCAGCAGTTATATACATTTGGCCAGTAAGTAGGGAGCTCTCCATTTCTGGAGATATTCAGATGCTGATGAGCATTTTAAAATATTATAGAAAAAAATCTTTAAAAAAAGATTTTACTTAATTTGAGAGAGAGAGAGAGAGAGACAGTGCATAAGCAGGGAGAAGGAGCAAAGGGAGAGGGAGAAGTAGACTTCCTGCTGAGCAGGGAGCCTGATGCAGGACTTGATCCTAGGACCCTGGGATCATGACCTAAACTGAGGGTAGACGCTTAACTGACTGAGCCACCCACGTGCCCTTAGGGGAAAAACAAAATCTTTTAATGGTCTTTTGTGAGATCTAAATATTTATGACAGATAATTTCCATAAGTATATACAAATGAAGAATGATAAGGCGATCTTATTTAAAAAAAAAAATCCAAGGCCCACAGTATAAAAAGGTAGAGGAAAAGAGTGTATGAAATAATGGGGAAAAGGAATAAGTTGAATCTTAGCATCTGTTTACAGAATAGTTCTATTTCTTGAAAATTTAGGCAAAAATGGATATGTTAAAATGTGGATCTTGTTTCTAGAGAACTAGGAAAGGTCTCTATTTGAAAGGGCCTCAAATTGTGTCTACCCATATGAAGACTTTTTATGAGTGGAAAAACCTCTTGTAACATCAATATTCACTCCTTAATTCTCTCTCAGGAAATAGGCACACTGAGTTCACTTAAAGAGTAGTCCATCAGTGTGCATCTATGAAGAGATCCTCCTAGGGAGGAAGCAGGATGGCAACATAGATGCCTGATTTAGGGGAAACAACATTGGTTTCTGCATGCTGTGAGGTAAGGATTTTCTCCTCAGACTTAGGAAGGCTTTGTTTAAGAGCTACAGAAGTAGAAAGAATGGACGTTACTTTGAGAAGAGTTGACTTGGCCTTCTGCCCTGAGAAATGGTTCGATTTTGGATAGATAGCTTCTCACTGTGGTGGGTGATGTATTGGCATAACGATTGCAGTAAAGAGGGGCACCTGGGTTCAGTCCGTTAAGCATCTGACTTAATTTTGGGTCATGATCTCAGGGTTGTGAGATTGAGCCCTGCATCAGGCTCTGTGCTGGGTGTGGAGCCTTATACTCTCTCTTTCTCCCTGTCTCTCTCTCTTTGTCTCTCTGTGTGTGTGTGTGTGTGTGTGTGTGTGTGTGTTTCCTGGCTCGCCCATGCGCACTCTCTCAAAAAGAAAAAAAAAAAAAGATTACACAATAAAGAATTATTGCCTGTATGAGTTGGGAAGCCAGGAAGGCAGTTAACCCATTTCCCCCTAACACCGGCCTATCTTTTGTCTAATACTTGAAAATTTACCTTCAGAATTTTAATGTATTTGATGGTTTAAGCTCTTGATGCTCATCGAATATCTAACTCTTCCCTAAAAATAAATAAATAAATAAATAAATAAATAAATAAATAAATAATAAAAGGAAAGAAAGAAAGAAAAAAAGACCAATTCCTATAGAAAGATGAAATCCTAAGCATTTCTGAATTTCCTCATGCACAGAGGACCAATGGCTAAGTTTGTAGGCAGGTCCCTCAATTTGCACATGCTTCTAACAAGGTGTCTGAAGGTCAAAGGAGTGAAAGTTTGAATTACTGAGTTAATGTTGTAATGGGAGATTACATTCCAGAGAACTAAAATATTTACAATTGCACCAAAAAGAATAAAATACTTAGGAATAAACTTAACCAAGAAAATGAAAGACCTGTACCCTGAGAACTATAAACACTGACGAAAGAAATTGACCACAACACAAGCAAATGGAAAGATATTCCATGCTCATGGATTGGAGGAAGAATTAATATTGTTAAAATGTCCATACTACCCAAAGCAGTCTGCAAGTTCAATGCAAGCCCTGTCAAAATACCAACAGCATTTTTCATAGAACTAAAACAAATAATCCTAAAATTGGTATGGAACCACAAAAGACCCAGAATAGCCAAAGCCATCTTGAGAAAGAACAACAGAGCTGGAGGTACTACAATCCCAGAGGTCAAGATATGCGATAAAACTGTAGTAACCAAAACAATATGGTACTGGCACAAAAATAGACACCTATATCAATGAAACAGAATAGAGAAGCTAGAAATAAACTCACAGTTTTATGGTCAGTTAATCTTTGACAAAGGCAAGGACATACACTGGGGAAAAGATAGTCTCTTCAATACGTGGTGCTGGGAAAACTGGACAGCTTGCTACATGCAGAGGAATGAAACTTGATCACCTTCTTATACCATACACAAAAATAAACTAAAAATGGACTAAAGATGTGAATATTGAGACCTAAAACCTTAATACTCTTAGAAGAAAAGATAGGCAGTAATTTCTTTGGCATCAGCCATAGCAGCATTTTTCTGGATATGTCAGAGAACGAAAATATATTCTAAAATGCTCTCATTGTGTCTCAATTGTTTAGACACCATCTTTGGTCATGTTTCCAGCATTCTTCCCCACTTAGTCATCTGGGTGGCCTGTCAACCTGTTTACAGGCTGGGAGGGTCCCCCTGAGGCTAACTAGGGGATGCTGCAGCCCCCCAAGGACCCTTTGCTGATTTACTATATTAAACTCTACTCTCTACAGTAGAAAAGATGTTGTTTCTTATCATAAGGGCCAATATTTTCATTCTCTTTCTTACTCATTATTTTTATTTAACAAAAAAAAAAAAGTGCAGGAAGCAAGAAAACATTCAAATAATTGCACAGTCACTTTCTTTAGACTCTAAGTCCTATGAAGGCAGAGACTGTGTCTATTTTGGTCCTTGCTCTACCTTCATGGCCTCATACTGTGCCAGGATATGGTGGTACTCGGGCCATATTTGTTGCGTGAATTGAGTGACTGCTGTCCAGGTAAATATGGGTAAGGTGGGGGGTGGGGTACAGTGGCTTGGCAGGCAGAGAGCACTGTGGAATGTCGTCACCAGCTGGTGGCTGAGCGACTATGTGTGTTGTTTGAAAGTTAAATGTATGAGAGCCCAGAGCTGCCTGTTATAGGTGGGTTTGGGGTCACCAGGGTTGTCGGCAGGGCAGCTGGAGCCTGGAAGACAGACTTCACCTGCCTAATTACAGATGTCCGTCTAGCCACTTGACCTCTCCCTGGCTGTAATTATGGCTTTTGGAGCCACTATCCTGCCAGGCCAACTAGAAACACCTAGCTTGGACTGCAGAAGGACCTAGTTTGCTTTTATTTTTAATTTTTTAAAACAGAAATCAAGCCAGAGTACTTTAGATTTAGCATTCAGTTCCCATGCCACATGAGGCCTTCACCAGGCTTTCTTGCCTTAGAAGACGAAAAATGATAATTTCTTTGTCTGGCTTGAGGAAAAAATACCTTCTTGTGATCTGTTTCCCTTGAATCAGTCTGTTTTGAGATTAATCTATGTCAGCCTTGCTCTCTCTCCACTATCTTCATTCTGAAATTGTAGCATATTATATATTATGGATCATCAGTACCTATGCTCCAGATTAAGAAAAAGTACATTTCCTGGGTGCCTCTGTAGCCCCCAGGGGCCCTTGGTTGATCTTGTCTTCACCCTTTTGTCCCCAAAAGTAACAACCATCTTGAGTTTTGTGTTGTTTTCTCTCAATTCTTTATGATTTGACCATCTGTATGTATGTCTTCTTAAATCATATAGTTTTGTTTTCACCTACTTTTTAAGATTTATTGACATGGTATCATCCTATATAAATTCTTTTGTGGTTCATGCAGTGTTATATTTCTGAGATTCATCCATATTGATGTGGGTGGCTGTAGATCATTCATTTTTATTCCATTGTATTAATATATCAAAATTCATTTATCTGTTTCCTCTTCATGGACATCTGGGTTGTTTTAAGTTTTTGCTATTAGGAACAATACTGTACTCTGGGGTATACTGGCATCTACAGTTTCTTTTTTTTTATTTTTTTTAAAGATTTTATTTATTTATTTATTCATGAGAGCCTTAGAGAGGGGCAGAGACATAGGCAGAGGGAGAAGCAGTCTCCCTGTGGGGAGCCCGATTCGGCAGGACTCGATCCTAGGATCTTGGGATCACACCCCTAGCCAAAGGCAGAAGACACTCAACCACTGAGCCACCCAGGTGCCCTGCTTCTACAGTTTCTTTAGGTTATTTATATAGGGGTGGGGATGACAGTTCAACATGCATGTGTATGTTCAACTTTACTAGGTAACAATAAATTGTTTTCCAAAGTATTGTGCCAACTGATGCTCCCACCAGACAGGTCTGCAATTTCCATATTTGCTTTATATCTTCATGAATACTTGGTATTATCGGGCTTTTAAATTTTTGCCAGGATGGTGGGTGATGTGTCATTAAAGCTTTGATTTGTATTTCTCTGATCATTAATGACATTGAGAATCTTTTCATGTATCTACAGGTTTTTGGTCACTCCTGAAAGATATCTGTTCATTACTTTTTACACATCTTTCTATTATGCTTTTTGCTATTTCCTATTGCTTTAGAGGCAGTTACATTTGTTGCAAATATCTTCCCCTAATGTTTATATTAGGCTGAATTTTACACTCTCTATGGTCATCAGATAAATAGAGCTCCAAAGAATGAAACTTGTTGATCTCGAACAAATCATTTCGTACGTTTGGGCTTCTGTTTCTGCTCAATCAAGTGAGCATTCCCACCCTACTAGCTAACAGGGAGTGATAGGAAAAGGGGTTTTTGTGCATGAAAACACATTTTGAAACTAAAGCACCATACACATATATGGAAAGTCAAATTTTTTTCTGCATTATCATACTGCCTCCATTTTTATACCATAACATATTCTCTGGGAATCTTTTTTTGTTGTTGTTTAAAACAACAAAAACTGCACTCAGTGCCTTTTGAAATTATTATTGACATTTTGTTCACATATTCTCTATTTGTCTTTCTAGAATGTAAGCTCCAGAGGGTAAGAACTTTCTCTTACTGGTTTATCATTGTATTCCTAGCAACCTGGACTAATGCCTGGCACATAGAAGGTACTCAAAAATATTTGTGCAGTGAGCGATGGAACCAATGGTATTCACATCACTCATGGAATCATTGCTGTGCAGTCGTCCAAATGCCGTATTTAGGATTTGCTCCCTGTTCAGATAACATTCAAAATTGTGTATTGTTCAGAATATCTCTGGCCTTTTCCTTTCCAGGGAGGGTGGGTGGAGCCAGAGGAAGGGAATTGTGCCCTTGGGAGTCGAGAGCTCAGTTTTTAGATTTGTAGCTCAGGCCCCTGGTGGGTTGGCACTCCTCTGAGGGCAGATTTCTAGGGTGAGGCCAGAGTTTCCCAGGCTTTTTTCTCTGCCCTTCTGCATGGTTGCTGTCAAGTTTGCTGCTTTTTCAAACCCTGTTGGCTTTTGCTTTGTTGCTATAGAAACCAGAGCTGGTAGTTTGGGGGAAATGTGTGTGCATGTGAATGCTGGGGGAGGGGTGTTGGGGAGCACCAGACTGGGTGAGGACGTGGAGTGAGCACATCACAGAAGTCTCTATGAAGGCCCTGCCCACTTTGGAGGGTGTTCTCCTCAGAGAGCTTTTGATTTCAAATGGTGCACACTTGGGGAACAGGCATCCCTTTGTAGGTCTGCAGGGCTCCCCTGGCACTGGTCCAGCCCTGCAGCGGAACATCTGGAAAGCTTTGGCTCCTCCCAGTGCCAAAGCCGCTGAGCCCTGGAGACAGAGATCAATGACCCCTTCTTGGCTGCTCCTTAACCCGCGTCCCAGACAAGTGCTTTTCTGGGAACCAGTGAGTAACACGGAGCTTTGATGCCAAGGCTTGTGTGCTGCTGCAGTGACTTTCACTTTTGATAAAAGGGTGGGGGCAGAGAAAGGGTCTGGGTAGGGAGAGCAGTGAGAATTTGGCTTTTCAGGAAATCAGAACCCAAGTGGAGAGCCCTGCTTCCTACTCACTGGTTTTCTGGCTAGGAAAGCAGCAAGCTGAGCTATTGCCTGATGTTAATGCTCCTTCATGCTGGGGTTGATATTAGGGGTGGAGGTAGGTTTGAGGCTAGAGACTAATTTGGGTCTGACCCCCACAGACAATCCTTGCAACCCCTGGGCGAGAATTCTAAAAAAGCGCGGGGTGATTTTCTTTATGCACATAATTTCTCACACACTGGGTTGTGCTGAAGACAGTGAAAAGAATTTATGATGTATACTAGATTGGGGGTAAATATGCCATGTAATTACCTGTTCTGCAGGAATGTTTTATAACTCATGTCTTATATTGCACATTTAGTATTTATTATAAAAGTGTGTGTATAATAGAAAAAATATAGAAAGAGTAGAAATGCCCTTAACTCATTTCTCAACAAATGGCCTCTTCCAACTTGAGGTCAGGTGCTCAAGATCAGTTTACTTTCAGCGTCATTAAAATAAAAGCTGTTTTATCTTAATTGCACATGGTAGGTACTCAGTGAGGCCATTTGAATTGTGGGCAGGAATGTACCTGAAGTTCCTCTTGACCCAGAAATTCTCCTGCAGGTTTATCCCTCTGGCAAAGACAAATCACTGGATTTGAAACAGCAAAATTTTGGAAACAAGCAAAAATCCTATTTTCTAAGGGCCATTTTGTATCTCTCTGTCATGGAATAAGCAACTATTACAAGTTTTTAGGCTCATTTCTATATGTTAACGGGGAGAGATGTTCAAAACAAATGGTTAAGTAAAATAAGTTGAAATAGTAGATTATGGCATGATCCCATTTATGCAAAAAGAAACACATGCACACACTAGACTTGTGTATTCACACAAAATTTTACCTCTGAAAAGTTGGAATGGGAGCAAAGGACTTTTGTTTTCCCCCATATCCTTTTAGCTCATTGACATTTTTGTCTTGGGCTTATATTTATAATCTGTTCATCTGAATTCCCCATCACGTTGTCTCCCAGTATACACGAGTACCTCCTCCCTCCTGTTTGCAGGTCTCACCCTCTCTATAGCCTCCGGGGGACCCCACCACAGATGTCACATGGCCTCCTTTCTGAAGCCCCATGGGACTGTCTGGTTGTACAGCCTAGCAGTACCTTTGGCCTTGTTCTCTGCCTTGTTCATGGGGTCACCTGTTGCTCTTCAACCAGACCGTCAGGAGGGAAGCTGGCACTGTGTACAAGAAGGCATCAAGGTGCAGCCTGAGGAGCAAGGGTCTCTCTGCCTGGCCTTTGGGGCTGTCTGTGCCCCTGGAGCTGGACTCGGAGTCACTGACCTCTGCGGCCCATTCCCAAGGACAGCAGTGCTGGGAAACCTTACCGCCTCATACCCCAACAGGTGTTATGAATAAGGGCGCAATACCCAGGGCTTTGAGTGCTGCTAGGGCTTAGGGCTGGCGGCTAATTACTAAAGTCGACTCTGTTGCAACCCCCAAGGCTTACCTATGGGTGCGTGCTCGTGCGCGTACACGCCTGCACATGAGAGCACTCTCACACGTATGCGTGCATTCATAATCACCTGTGCAGCGCCCCTGGGCTCCAAGCTCGGCAGATGCTGTGTCCTCTGCAAGCTCTGCAGGAGCTATGTCGGATGCTGGAAACGCAGGTACCCTCCCACCTGGGGTCAGAGCATTGTGGCTGAGAACAATTTTGCAAAAACCAGCCTTCCTGGTTCTCTGTTCTACAAACTGGTGCTTGCAGGCACCACCGCCCCCTCCCCCAGCTTGCTGGGGCTCTGCGGGAGGGGAAGGAGAAGTTGGGGACAGTATGTGTGGAATTTTGGGAGAGGGCAGCTGGAACTGCAGTTTGTCCCATTAATGTGGGTTTGGGGTTCCTGAAAAGCAGGTGTGCAAAATTAGGCTCCCCATTTCCTGACCTCTTATTAGCCGTCAGACTAGACGCTGTAGCTACTTTGGAAGAACTTTACTGTTCAAGACAATGGTGGGTCTCAGGGCCACCCCTTTGTGTATAATGTCTATTTAACATGGGCCTTGGTACTTCCCACCAAAGATAGGAGAACGCCCCTGCATCCTCGAGGTGTTTAACGTTCAGTCCTGGAGACAGGCTTGTCTGCCAACACATACCAGGGCGAACTAACACTTGCACAGGCCTGAAGGCTCCTCCACTGTGAATCTCTGCAGGCTCGAGTGGTGTCTGGCCTCCCTCCTCTAAGTGTTCACTGGCCAGCTCTGGGGATGCAGAGATGAGTCACACTACTCACGAGGAGCTCATGCTGTTAGTTGTGGGAATAGGCATTACAACAGTGTAATATGTGTTAGTGATTTAAGACCTCTTTCTGTTCAGGATTCATTGAGAATTAAAGGATGTGGTGCCCAACTGTTCCTGACTTGGAATAGAAGCTTGCAAACAGAGATGGGCCTTTCCTGTATGGGAGGGGACATGTGGTCTCAGATGGCAGGCTGTGTAGGAGATGGGCTCTGAAGGGTGGGCAGTAAAGATTGTGTCTGACCATCCTAGAGCTGTGTGAAAGGCAGCGTTCTTGGATCCTAATGTGCAGTAGATTGACCCTGTCACTGGCCCACCTAGATGAGTGCCTCACTTTTCTGGGTTTCAATTGTTTTTTACCTGTAGACTGGCCTTCCAAAAAACAAAGAAGAAATGTGTGGGAAATATCAGAAAGGGAGACAGAACGTAAAGACTGCTAACTCTGGGAAACGAACTAGGGGTGGTAGAAGGGGAGGAGGGCGGGGGGTGGGAGTGAATGGGTGACGGGCACTGGGGGTTATTCTGTATGTTGGTAAATTGAACACCAATAAAAAATAAATTAAAAAAAACAAAAAACAAAAACAAAAACCCTGGCCTTCCTGCACTGGCTTTTTCAGGAGAATATGAATCTCTGTCGTTCAGGTGAGAGAGTAAGCCAGGATATGATGCGGGGTCTGAATGGTTCTTCCCCAGGGGAGCTGCATTTTGCACACTCTACCTGCTTTCTGTAGCAGAAGAGGCATCCTAGGCATCAGACCCATTGGCCTAGGGGCCTTGACTCCTCTGACACTGTGTGCAAAATTTTCTGTGCATTGTGAACACGCATTTTAAGCCCAAAAGGTCTTTACAGAAGAATTCAAGATCTCAAAAAGCTTAACCGTAACTGCTCTGGAGAAGGGTGTTGGGTCCTACTGTGCCACCCTGGAAGTGGCCTTTCTTCTTGCTCCCCTCCCTCACCTCATTTGAGGAATGAGAATCCTTGACATGAGTCTTCTAAGCAATTATGTTTTGCTTGAAAGAAATGTAAAACGCTGTAACAGAATTATTTCTCAAATATAAACTTGATTGCCTTCTCAATGAGAATATATGGAACACAACCGACACGTTTAATGTCTTGGATAGTTCTATGAACGTCATTTTCTAAGGCTCCCAGGTTGCTTTGTTTTTAATTCCTCCCTACCACTCCCAGTTAGTTTCCTCTGTCATGAGTTATAAAGAGATACATTAATTTACGTATAATAGTTTGCGTGGGAACCCAAGGATGGCTTCAGCTTCTCTTTTGAAGTCAGGTGCTGTTTTTGTAATTATTACTTGCCGCTTGGGCAATACAGAGTCACATTATAGACTCCAGAGCAGTGGGTCTTACATCAGCATCACCAGGAAGGCTGGTGAAAATATAAATAGAGCTTGCTGGGCCTCACCCCCAGAGTGTCTGACCTTATAGGCCTGGGATGAGGCCTCAATTTACATTCTTAACAAGTTCTCAGGCTAAGGCTGCTGGTTAGGGGACCACACTTCGAGAACTGCTGTTGTGGAGTAGTAGTACTCAAACTGCAGTGTGCCTGTAAGCTACCTGGGGAAGCTTGTTAAAAATGTAAATTGAGTCAAGGTCTGGGGTGGGGCCCAAGATTCTTTAACTAGCTTCCAGGTGATGCTGGTCTGTGGAATATGCTTTATATAGAAAGTTTGAAGCAGTGCCTCTCAATTCAGACTGCACATTAGAATCACATAATGGAGAGCTTGGGGGAAAATGAGGAAGGATGCAAGAGGAGAAGGCAAAGAGAAGAGTTCCCTCCCCTAGACCCAGAGCTCTGGGGAGTGGAGTCTGGCCGTAGGTCAAGTGAATGGATATGCACTTGAGGTGCATATCCTGGTTGTCAAGGTTGTGAAGTTGCTGAAAGTCTGTCCTCAAATGGAGTGTTATAGTTTTGAATGTTTGATTGACTAGTGATTGGTCTCCAGCTGTGGTTTCACATTTGAATCATCTGGAAAGCTTTAAAAGATATCGATGCATGGATGAAATTAATGTCTGGGATATGCTTTCAAATAATGTGGTATAACTGGAACTTAAAAATTTCAAAAAAATAACATGGTGGCAAGGAGAAATGGTATTGATCTGGGTGGTCCAGTATGTAGCCACCAGCCACTGTGGCTTTTTTAATTAAAATTTTTTTTAAAGTTGAAAGTGCAGTTCTTCTGTGACAGCCACCTTTCAAGTGCTCCTAATCACATGTAGCCAGCAGCCACCATACTGGACAGTAAATATGGAACATCTCTATCGCTGCAGAAACCCTCCTGTTGGGCAGCACAGATATGTGAAATGTGGTTGGCCATGAGCTGATAGCTGTTGAGGCTGGGTGACTGGGTACCCGAGGTTCATTTCTTCTTGTTTATTTTTATCCATCCTTCAATTTTTTTCTATCATGAAGGATTTTTAAAAGATGCCCAAGTGGGACGCCTGGGCTCTTGAGTATCTGCTTTCAGCTCAGGGCATGCTTCTCCCTCTACCTATGTCTCTGCCTCTCTCCCTGTGTCTCATAAATAAATAAGATCTTTAAAAATATATAAATAAAGATGCCCAGGCATAAGGGGTGGGGCCCAAGCATCAGTGGGATTTTGGCAGCTCCCCAGGTGATGCCAAGGTTCGGCCAGGATTGGGTCCCACTGGGCTAATTGAACAGGTGGGCTTAAGAGTGATGAGAGCCAGCTGTGTTCTTGCCCTGCATGGACTTTGCTCCGTCGCTTGGTGACTATATCCCCCCTCCTTCAGCTGGTTAATGAGGGTGGAGATAGTTGTCCTGCTTTCCTCTCAGACGTGTTGCAAATCCGGAGAGGAGGGACGTTGAAAAGCCTTTAAAAAATGTCAAGTGCTGAATACGCCTAAGAGATTTGTTGCTTTTCCTTGTTCCACATCTCACCACAGTGAGGCTTTGGAGTAGAGTTGCCAGATAATTGTAAATGAAAAGAGAGGAGACCTCATTAAATTTGGAATTTAGCTAAACTACAGATAACTTTTTAAGTGTAAATGTTTCATGCAGTGTTGGGGACATATATATTTATATACACTAAACAGTTGTGTTTCATGTGGCAACCCCGTTTAGCACCTCTTTCCCCTCTGTAGCCCACAGTGGGTGGAGGCCTTGAGTTTTTCGTTTGTAGCTGCGCATCTGTGGGGCTTTGTTTGGGTGGATTTTTCTGTTCACCATTGCTATGACTTGAGACCAGGAAAACCGAGAGACTTGGAGTTTGCTTTTAAACTTCAATGAAGGAATATCCAATTACTTGGATCTTCTTTCTTTCATCAAAGGTTTATAGTTTTCCTCCTCTGGATCATGTACATATTTTCTTTAGATTTACATGTTTATACCGGAGATTTTGTTTTGGTGTTTAATTTCCAATTCCAGTTGTTCATGTCTAGTATATAGGAAAGCAGTTGCTTGTATTATGCAGCTTTGCTCTCATTGCTTATTAGTTCCAGGGTGTCTTGTCCATTATATGGGATCAGCAGGTTCCTGAAGGTAGAGTTGGGTGTAGAGGGAGGAACGAACAGGTAAAGCACAGGAGATTTTTAGAGCAGTGAACTATTTTGTGTATAGCAATAATGGACATGCATGGTTATATGTCAAAACCCATAGGACCTAACAATACGGAGTGACTGTGGACACTGATATATTGATAATGATACAAAGTTGTAACAAATGGACCATGCTAATACAAGGTCTAAATCATAGGGGAAACTGTGTTTTTGGGGGCAGGGGGGTATTTCAGAACTCTGTACTTGCTGTTCAGTTTTCTTGTAATCCTAAAACTGCCCTAAAATCTATTTTAAAAAGGATAGAGGGCTTTGGGGAAATGAAGACACCCAGGGTTGGCACATTTTGAGTGTAACCTCAGCTGAAAGGGTGAGTTGCCTCTTTATTTGATCATGTGATGAACCTGGGTTTCTTCAGTTTCTTTGTGGGTGTGTAGGCTAAACATGCCATGGTTTTGTTTTTTTTTCCTCCCTGTCTTTGAGGACTTGGGTGGATTTATAAGGAGCTAGCCTGTCTTTGTAGAATGAAAGAGATTCCAGTAATGGTTAAAGCATTCCCAAAATAAAATACCACTTTAGAATCCATGTCACAAGGAGAGTGGCAAGGAAGGGATGGAAGGAGTGGAGGCCTCCATTTCCCCATGTGGAAATGGGGATGCTAATTCAGCCTCTCCTGAGGCTGTGGTAATTGAGGTAAAGTGTGTGAAGTGCTGGGCACAGTGTGAGTGCTCAGTGATTACACAGATGTTGGATCTTTGAAAACAGTAAACCCAGAGGACCAACGGTGCTTAGGAGGAACAGGCTTCCCCGAAGATGGTGAATGAGTGCTGCTTCCCCAGCCGTGTCCCAGCAAACAGTGGAGCCCGGTTGTCAGGGATGTTGTGGAACGGACTTCCAAGAGAGTAGAGTGCCCCGGGGGCTCCCAAGTGCTGCTTGTCTTCAGAGATTCTGGGGTGTCCTGTTCCTCTCAGAGGGACTGTCCTTGGACGTGGGATGAGAAAGCAGACCTCTCATGAACCATGGAGATGGGAATCGACCCTCTCTGCCCCGCTTCCTGCCCCTAGAGAGGATCTCATTTGTGAATGGCTCTGGCTTTGAGAGTCTTTTATGCTCTCCCTGATGGGGACAAATGGCAGGTCCAGCAGGTTCCCACATAAGCCTGCAGCTGGCACCCAGGATCTTTGTCTAAAGGTGCATTGAAATGGGTAAAACCCTTTACCTGTTGGAGATTAAACGCTGTGAGGCCCGTGGTTAGATAATCTGGCACTGAGGAAAAAATATAAATAATTGCTCTGTTGCTTTGTACTTCTCTTGATAGAAATTAAAGCTTGTTTTCTCAGCAGCAGGGTGGTTTTAAAAACGTTTTCTGAGGAGTAGTTCATTTTTTATTGTTATTTTTTTTCTGAGTCTTGAGAGCAGGTGATTTAGAAGCATCTCTATAGGAGATTAAATGGAATTCAGGTAAACTAAACAGCTGAAGGGTTTACATTGGATTAAGTTTTTTAAAAAAGCCATCCTAGAGGGTATTTTCCTTTGCGGAGATGAGGGTTGCAAAACAGCGGCTTTGGAAGCCGGGTGAGTGGTGAGGAGCAGACTTCTCTGTCATGTCTTCCTTAGTGCCCCAAGGATGGGGACAGGCCTTTTTCATGCCTGCTAGATTCGTCCCTTAGGCACTGTAATGTCTGCCGAGTCTGGTGACCAAGTGGAGAAGGAGCCACTAGAGGATGCAGACCAGCTAGACCAGTGATCCACGCCACGCCTTCCCTTGTGCCACAAATGTATTGAACACCGACCTTGTGCCTCATGGAAGCTCTAGGATGGTTCCTTCTCTCCCCATCTCGTTGCTTCCCTGCCTTTTCTGGGGGTAGGATTATGTCATCAATGTGCTGGATCCCATGCTGGTGGATGAGCTACCCTGTAAGGCTTTTAGTAAGCTCCAGAGGGCCCCGTGCCTGCTGGTGATGAAAAGAGGAGGCTCTGGGGGCTTCTGTGATTACGTTGCCCTGAACTTGTACCTGTCCTTCCGCCTGCCACCCTGCTATCCTCAATGCTGAATGAGGGTTGGACAGAGCCTCACCGAGCTGTTTTTTCCAAGGTGTCATTTGCCTCTGAGCCAGTTGCCAATTGCCACTCCTTCGGGGCCCCGTCTCCTTTCTTCTTACTCTTTGATATGGGTCCTCAGAATCACATGGCCACGAGATGGGTCAAATATCTAGCGAAGATGCCCCACTTGTTCTATTAAAGTGTCACTTAAGGAACCCTTGCCATTGGGTTCTAAATTCCTGGTGATTAAATGCAGCTGGTGGCTTGTCGTTCCAACATTCCACTGTTCATGGAGAGGATTCCTGCTCGCTGCTGGCCCTGGATCTCCTAGATTTCAGAATAGGTCACTGAACAGATGGCAGCTGAGGATATTGGGGGAATTAAGTGCCTCATTCTGTTTGTCTGGTTCTGGCTTGTTTTCACTTGGGGGTATAGCTTATGTCTATAAGAGAGTATCCTGTATTTCTTATTTTGGTAGGAGGAAATATATACTCCTATAGATAAGTGAGTTATGAAATATGTACGTGCATGTGTGTGCGCCTATAAATCTATATTGAAAACCTCAAACAGGTGCACCTCCTCTCCATAGGTCTCCTTAGAAGCTGCAGGATCGAGCATTTGGGTGGTGTGGCCATAAGGGATGAGAGCGCACAGGCTCTTGGGGGCAGCTCTTCTAGGCGAGACCAGTGTGGAAATGGGTACAGCAGAGTCCGGGAGGAAAGAGCAACCAAATGCAGATTTTCTAGTTCATTGGGAGAGAGCTATACATGTGAGGCCAAGGTGTAGCCAACAATATTTGTGGTAAAAATCTCCCAGTCCACCTAATCTCTCTTGGTTCACTTCTTCATCCGTTGCCCGAGGTTGCCACGATTTAAAGCTTGTTAGTTCGGTGCTCACAACTGTACTGAAAACCCTTCAAATTGGGGACCAGTTCTGGGGTCGCGTGCTAAGGAGGGTGTTGGCACACCACAGCCCAGCTCTGGAGGGAACCAGAAGGGGTCAGAGGCTCTGAGGAAGGAAGTTTGAGGGAAGATACCTGGCATGTAGCAAGCCCTCAAGGTAGCCATCTCCAAAGGAAGGGTGGTTCTATAGATGAGGGATTCATTTTTTTCTGCATAGATTAGGAAAATAGAGTGGTGGGGTAAATGTAAGCTCAAGATAAAGATTTACCTACAGTTAACTTGGCTGCTTTGTGAAATAGTTGGCTTGCATCCCCCTAAATGTTCATATAGGTGTCAGCTCACTTTCTGCTTATAAGAGGTCTAGCAATGTCTGGGGGATTGGACTTAATGAGTTTTCAAACTCCTCATAGATGTTTTAGAAGTCAAACGACATAATAGCTCTTCCTAGTTAAAAGTGCTGAGTCTTTTGTATTTCCCACCATGCTAGGCAGATACCCAGTCCTCAGAAAATGCTTAAATAAATAACTTCATTAATAGTCCAATGGGCAGATTTTATAATCTCAAAGCTGAGCCAGTGTAAAGAGTTTGGTAACCCTGTTGGGAATAATCCCCTATGGGGGCTTGAAAATCCACTTTTGTTTCCCAGATTTTGGTCCCTCCATCTGGGGAGTGGGAAGCCATGCTTCCCTATACATTGCTGAGTATAAGACATAGTTAAAAAAAAAAAAAAATTCAGAGCCACCATCTTTAACAGTGGTCTAGCTGGTCTCCCTACTTTCAATCCCTCTTATTTCATTGTTCACAGTCATGCCTGAACGGCTTTATATGCACTGCTCATCAAATGACTCTCGAGCTTGAAATCCTTTAGCAGCCCCCTGTCAACTGCAACATGCAAATCTACATTCCTTTATCAGTACAGCCCTCTATCATCTGGCCCCTGTGTTTCTTCACAGGTTACCTTCAGCTTATCCTTACCTCAGAATTCAAACTCAAGCCATGTTATTTCCCAAATGGGGAATTTGCACTTAGAAACACTAGCCTTTTTTTTTTTTTTTTTTTTTTTTTTGCGCGCCTAAGTCTATCCTATTGCAACTTGAGATCCTAGATAGTGTCTTCTGTAATTCTTCCAATACTTATCAACCATTTAGGATAATTTTTTTTCTGGGTTGCCTCTGGGGGGGGGGGTGGTCCCAAGCCTACCCCTCTAGGCTCAATTTAGGCCAAATTCCCCTTTCATCTCTACACCTCACTGCACTGACTTTCTATCATTTCTGCTTTCCTACTGCTGGGCCTTTGCAGATTTTGTTCCTTCTACCTAGAAAACTATTCTTGGTCAGGTCAAAAGCTTCTGATTCTTTGTTATACCTTGTCTCTTTGTGACTAGCATACCACAAGATTTTTAAAAATCCAGTCTGACAATCCTTGTCCTTTAAATAGACTATCTATGTCCACTTACATTTAATGTAATTGCCAACATATTTGGGTTTAAACCTAACATTTTATTCTTTGTTCACCTACCCTTGTCTTTCTTTTTCTCTCCTTTCTTGAATTTTTATGATTTATTTTTGCCATTTTCTCCATTTACTAGTCTGGAAAATGTCATCTTTCTATTCTTTTAGTGATTACCTTGAAATTACCACATAAGTATATGGATGCCTACATCTCAAATTTTAAAGTTTAGTCAAACTTCCATGCTTTGTTCAGATAATACAAGGATCTTAGAGTCATGGCCTTTATTTTCCCCATACTCCTCTTCCATGCTGTTGATGCTAAAAATTAAAGAAAACTCTAGAAAACAGTACAATTATTTTATGCAGCCAATGTTTTTGTTGGGTGCTACATATTTACCATTTTTCTTTGCCCTTTCTTCTTTCTTGTACTTCAAACCTACCATTTAAGATCCTTTTGCCTAAAGTACATCGTTTATAAATTACCTTATGATTCACATTTCAGTGTGCTGATGGCAAGCAGTCTTCATTTTGCTTAAAAACATTTTCAATCACCTTTATTCTTGAATGATTTTGTTGCTTTTGATATAGAGTTCTAGGTAGGGAGTTATTTTCTGTCAGCACATTAAAGAGATCATTCCACTGTCTTGCGTTGTTCTCATTGAGAAGTCACCTGTCCGCCTGTCCCTTTTCTGAAAGTATTATGCTTTTTTTCAGGATCCGTTTAAGATTTTTCTCCTTATCATTGGTGGTATACATTTTAATAGTAATGTGTCTAGGTTTGGCTTTTTATTTTTCCTTCTTAGAATCGAATGGGATTTTAAATTTACGTATTGATATCTTCCAAAAGTTCTAGAAAATTATCAGCCTTTATCTCCTCAGATATCCTACCACATTCCCTTTTCTCTTTCTGAGATCCTGATTATATAGCATCTCATTTTCTCTCTTTATATCTTCTATCTTCTGTATTTTCCATGTTTTTTGTCTTTTCATGGTATACTCTGAATAATTTCTTCTGATTTCTAAAGTTTTTCTCCAACCGTACCTAATTTGGTATTGAACTCGAGTTTTAAATTTTTTGGTACTATATTAATTTCTAGAATTTCTGTTTGGATCCTTTAAAAATCTTCTAGGTCCCTAGTTTTCCTATTCCTGGCACATATTTTCCAAGTGGTCTTTTCAAAATCTTTTCGCATTGTAAGCATAGTTTATAGTCTGACAATTCCAATACTCAGTTTTTGTACTTCTGTTCTTGTTTTTTCAACTAGTTCTTACTTACGGTGCCTTGTTTCCTTGTGGACTGTTATCTTTGGTTCATTGTGCTGATTTGTATTCAGGACTCTAGTGTTTGTTTCTGCTTATTGCCTGGCATCCAGAGCCAACTTAAGCCAAGTTTAGGACTTGAATCTCCGTCTTGTTCCATCCAGATTGAGGCTGCTATTTCTGTCTTAGTCTGTTTGGGCTGCTATAACAAAATACCATAGATTGAGTGGCTAATAAACAGACATTTTTCAGAATTGGTGAATACCCTTAGGGCAAAAGTGGCTCTCGGGTCCCTATTTTTTAAAAATTTCCCTAGTTATTCACCACTATCTAATCTATACTTTGATGTGTTAAAGGAGAATTTTATCTGGCATTTTTAAAAATCTGGTGGTTATTTTTAGTGGTACAGTTGGCTCAAATAACCTAGTAACCCTTACCAGAAACTAGAGATCTCACTTTGAATGTCACTTCTTCAGCAGAGAGCTGGCTAAGTCTAGTCTTAATTAGGTCTCCTCCATCTATACTTTCTTAGCCCTGTTTTTGTCTTCATGACGCTTATCTCAAAAATTTTATATTTACTTTTAGGATTAAAAAAAAAATCTACCTGGATGGTTGAGGGCAGAGCGTGCATGTACATCCATGCCTAACAGGATGGCTAATTCATAGTGGGTGCCCAGTAAATACCTGGTCTCTGTAAAAATGAATGCAGTGGAGTATCTGTTGATATATAGGTACCAGCTGGATGCAAAGCACTGTGGTGATTTGAGTACAG
This sequence comes from Canis lupus baileyi, assembly GCF_048164855.1. Classification (NCBI taxonomy): domain Eukaryota; kingdom Metazoa; phylum Chordata; class Mammalia; order Carnivora; family Canidae; genus Canis; species Canis lupus. The sequence goes on from NC_132848.1 coordinate 50,917,027, forward strand.
TTCTATCAAGAAGTATAATTTGTCACATTTTCCTAGATCAGGAAGTGAAAACTAGATATTTACATCTCAGAACAGCTCTTTCAAGATTTCTGGGTGCACTTGCCTTCAGGGACTGCAGCTGGCATCTGAATGTGCCCACCTTCTCCTGCTCTGTGCAGTGTCTGCCAGAAGAAGCTGTACCACAGAATTAAGGCAATCCATATATAGATCATGCTGTGTGTTAATTTTGTCCTGTACATACTGAAAAACAAAAGATGAGGCACATGTGCAATCCAGGTGTTCTACATTTAAAAATCTCTAGGTGTACACATCTTAAATCGACAGAATTTCCAGGCCTCATTACTATATTTTGAATGTGGAACATGGATTAACCTGTAAGTACCCAAGTCAGGAGTTTATGAATATAGCTATTATTATCACTATAAGTTATTGTATTCACAGGCCTTAGTAGGTCCTCAGGAAATGTATATTAAGTAATTATAGTCAATAATAGGTGACTCTTACATAGTGCTTACTAGATCCCAATCCCAGAGTTTTCTTGTTTTTGTTTTATTTTAGAGCAAGAGAGAGCACATGAGTGAGTGGGGTGGAGAGGCAGATGGGCACTGAGGGAGGGAATCTTAAGCAGCTCCCTGCTCAGCATGGAGCTCAATCTCCTGACCCTGAGATCATGACCTAAGCCAAAGCCAAGAGTCAGATGCTTAACCAACTGAGCCACCCACGTGGCCTTAAGTGGTTTTCCCGGGTCTGTGTGCTGCTGTGCATGTCAACCAGAGGCTCAGAAGCTCAGTGGTAACTTGAGGACCTCCTCAGCTCTGTGTGTCATAATGCCATAGCATCCATGGAGGCATCTTCCTGGCTTCCATTGGATTTACGACATTTTGTTTTTGGAAATAAGTAAGGTGTCAGGTCTGGCTGGCCAAGGGGAAAGGCATTTCTGTGGAAAGAAAAAAAACAAACAGAAATAAATGTTTTTAAGTGTAAAGCTAAAATTGCTACCTTAGAACGGTTTCTCCTCTTTGGTGACTTGTCTCACCTACTTCCTTCCCATTCCATGGGGATATAATTAATCATAGATGGAGAGCAGGCTCCAGATCTCAGGGTGGGCGGTCCCGTTGTACACTTCTGTGTAGATGTGCGAGGACACCCGTGAGTGAATGCGACCCCCTTGCCCTGTTGGTCTGAGGCTGTGTGACACTTGGGGTTTCCTCACTGGGTGGTACCGTAACTCTGGGGATTGGGTCCTCCTCCGACTGCTGGGATGGGAGAACACAAAGATGACTTCAAGGACTCAGGAAGAATGACGTTTGGGAAATTCTCACTGCAGGATAAAAAGGCTTTGGTTGCCTCCTCCCACATGCCTTTTCCCTTGCTGTTTGGTGGGCATTTTTCTTGTCCTGAATTACCTCGAAAGTCAGCTTAGTTCTCCGTGACTCCCTGGCCCTGGGGACCTGCCCACAAATGGAGGAGCAAGATGCAGAGGAAAGGGAATGGGAAGCACCTGCCTTAGGAGTTAGAATTCATGATTCCACCTCCCCCTTTGGGCCTGCACTGAACTTTGTGTGTGTGTGTGTGTGTGTGTGTGTGTGTGTGTGTGTGTGTATATATATATACATATACGAAAATATATATATTTTTTAAATCTTCATGTGGCACCTCTGAGTTTGCTGATTCCAGGGCAGCTCTGGCCTCTGTCATCACCCCTGGCGGGACAAACCTGTATGGAGGAAAGTAGGCTCCATTGGGAAGGACTTGGAAGTTGCTAATAAAGCTGGCCACTACTGGGAAATATAAAGGCTTGCCATTTGTTCACCTGGCAGAGCTGGACGGAAACCACAGGCCACAGCAGTGTGTGGTGAGGACCAGTCACTGCTAAATTATTTGGCTATCTAGGCCTTAAATCTTAGTGGGAATGAATGAATGAACAAATAAACCTCCCTCCTTCCCTCCCATATTCCATTCTATGTCCTGGTCCTATTTTTAGGTATTTGCCTTCACTGCTGTGGCCAGCCATTGTGTGTGCGTGGTCTTTGTGTTCATTGCATCTCAACCCTGCCATTTGGGGACTACCCTGAAAGATTGCTCATGAGTAGAGCCAAGTATAGATTTTGATTTTGTAGAGATTAACTGGACGTTGAGTTTGCATTGATTGGAAGCTGCAGAGCAATTGCAGGGCTTTTCAGAGAGGACTCGGAGGGCCCTATAAGGGATGACTCTTGGCTGGCCCCAAAGTGTGGGTGAGTGCCCCAGGCCCATGACATGCTCCCAAGCTGCAGCCAGTGGCTAATTCAGAGAGAGAGCCAAGCCCTAAGTGTGGAAGGCGCCTGGGGTGAGCTCCCTCTGTGTTAGGGTTGCAGATGGAGCTAGTTCTCTCTGCATTTGCCATTCTGGTTGACAACAACTCCTCCTCGCTCCTCCGTATGAGGTTTTGCTTTTCTTGGGCAGGAGGAGGTAAATTTATACTGTATTTTTCACGCATTTACAGCTATTCTCATGCATGTGCTGAAAGTGAGCCCGTACAACTGCAGTGCCTCTCTCCCATCCCTGCCTGGGTGGTGTCATTCAGTACCTCAGGAAAGAGTTGTTCTCCCTCCCTGTCATACTGTGGGAAGGGCAGGCTGGGCTGATGTGTCCATTCCTGCATAGCCCACAATGGGCCCAGGAGGTGGGGGCCTAGCACAGGCAGGGGAATGGGTGGCAGACAGGCCTTTCTCCCTAGCACCTTCCGGGGAGATGCTCAGGCTCCAGTTTGGGGGAAGGTTCTGGGAATCTTTCTTTGCAAGTTGCTTTCCTAATGGTCAGTGTTCTGCAGGGCTGAGCTTTATATTTTTCCTTCTCTTAGAACAACCTGGAATCTATGAGCCTGTTCAAGGCCTTCCAGGACATGGAACTGTTTTTTTGGCAAATGCCTTGAGAGTGGGTGGCTCTGTGGACAGCCTATCGGCCCTTGTCCCTGCCATGCGCTTTCCAGGACACCTGTTCTTGCAAATCAAGACTGCTGTGAACATCCAGGGGCCTGAAACCAACCCTGTCCTAAGTGGAGGGGACAGTCTGGAGAGGCGCCTGGAAAGCAGCCAGGCAGTAGAGCGAGAGGGTTTCTGGGTTCAAGTCCTGTCTGTCCTTGGGCAAGTTACTTGACCTCTCTGAGCTCAGTTTCCTCTTTATTAAAATCAGATACTATTTATTCATTTGTTGAAAGGATGCCTGTGATAATGTCACCCAGAAGTGACCTGCCCCAAGGTTCCCAGAATGAAGACTGGATGGTGGCGGTGAGGAAGGAAGTCCCCTCACTTCAGCCCCTATGTCTCCGGGCAGGGCTTTTAGCCTTCAGAACCTCCGTTTCTTTATAGGTAAAACAGGAGCAGTCACTGTCTCAGGAGTGTCTTGTCTCGAGGCCTCTGGCAGTGTTACAGGAATAAAGGGAGGCCACGTGTGCCCTATAAACTGATGGAACGTTACGGCTGCCGAACATTTCCACCTTTATAGTGAAGCAGGGCTGACACTGAGCCTTCTGGGGCTCCTGGCCTGTAGGCTTAGAGTGACTCTTAAACATGTGCTTGTGGCTGGTTTTCTAATTATAAAATAATGCTCCAGGTAAAAATTCAGCTAGGACAGAACGGAATGAAGTGGAGAGGGGAAGACACCCCCTCCTCCAATCAGCTCTCTTCTCCAGAGGTGCTTTCTGGTTACTTCTTCTGTCATCTTCTGGAAACCAGGCACATGGATACACACACAGACATGAACTTGTATAAGTTCATAAGCTGCATCTAATCTCCTATAGATGGGTTCTGAGTTTTTGTTTTATCATTTGGGCTCTTGGTAAAAATAAAAACCCAGGTCATTCCCAGTATTCCAGTTATTAGAAGCAGTGCCATAATGAGCAGAGAGATCTACTTCTATCTTGGTACCTTTTAGTTTAAAAAAAAATGCTGAAAGCAGTGCTTAGCAGCTCAACACTTTGAGAATTATCTCCCTTGCATTTGGCAGAAAGAGTCTCTCCTCAAAAAGAATTATGTTGTTAATACTGTGGTTTTCCACTGCTCCACCCAGTTAAATTTAATCACACCATGTGACTTCCAAATAAAATGATGTGTGTGTCTGGAGGGAAGGACCTGACAAAGCTTCCCTTTTTTTTTTTTTTTTTTTTAAAGATTTGAGAGACTACAGCAAAGCTCTCTCAGGCAGCCCTGTTTTCAGAGCCCTTCTGCCTGGGACATTTATATTTGCAGCTAACTCTTCAGTGTCCTTAAAGGAAGCTGTTGCCATTAACTGGATGGTAGAAGGCGGCTATGTGTATTGTATTTTATTTTATTTTTTATTTTTTTTTCCACAGAAAACATTGCTTTATTAACTGCGTTTGCCATGTGTATTTTATTTTTTATTTTTTTTTTCCATGTGTATTTTAAAACACACAAAGCAAACCTGGCCGATTTCACTTTAAAAAGCAGTTAATCTACATGAATTCATAGATACCTCTGGGAGGTCTTTGGCCTGTCTCGCTCTTTGGGCAGCACATAATCCTACCCTAACCAAATTTCTTTGCCCCTCTTTGACACCAAATGGGGGTTTAGTTCTCTGGTTAAAGCAAACACTTCAGACCTAAAGTGAACATTCATCCTAAAGGGAATATTTTAGGATTAGAACAAGTCCTTTGATTTCATTTTGTAGTGTGAGATGTTTTTGCTTACGGTTAAAAAAAAAACAAAAAACAAACAAAAAAAAAAAACAAAAACAGATTTGCGAGGTTTCAGTGCTTTGATATTTATGTCGATATTTTACCAAAATGTTATTATGTGTAAGACCATCTAAAAAGCTAAATCTTCTTTTAAGTGCACTAGAGAGCCTTAAAGGAATCCTGATATGTGTTGTTTTAATAAAGGTTTTTTGGTGGTAAGTGGAAGAATCAGGTGTGGAGAGACTGTTGGGCCCACCCCTCTGGAGTCTGGGTCCATTCATTCCTCAGGGCTCTCCGATCAGGGACCTCCCCATCATCCCCTGCTTCTCCTTCCAAAGGCCTGCCTGGGCCTTTTGCAACCAAGAAGCTCTGTTGGCAGGTATAACCCAGCCCAGGTATACCTGCCCTGGCCCATGGGTTCTGGGCTCCATATGCTGACTGACATCTGTTCTGGGTCCTGGAATGCTTGATGAGTTGACAACAGAACTGTCTTCAACCCAGGGAGCTCTGGCTGCATGATTCTCTGTCCCCTCCTGGCACTTGTCCCAATCCCTAACATGCCGCTCCGTGGGAACACCGATCTCCTTCACCTTGGTCTGGTGCTGCCAGCTTTCCTGCCCATTAGATGGTTTCTTCCTGAGAACCCCTTGCCCTGCTTGTGGCTTTGTGTTATCTTAGAGCAGCGCTTTGAGGTTGTGTCAAGAGGATTTGCTTCAAGGGGTCGTGGCATGTTAAGGCTAGCGGTGAAACAAACCTGCCGTATGGATTTCCTGTTGTGTCAAAGACTGAAGAAACAGGAATGATACTTTTAAAACAAGAAGAGCCACAACAAAACACCAGAACTGTGGACGTACAGGAAATACTGCAGCCATCCTGTGGGCCGGCACAAAACAAGTGGCATGAAAATAACCCTGCAGTGGATCTGGATGGTACTATTGGAATGAGCTATAACCCTGCAGTGGATCTGGATGGTACTATTGGAATGAGCTGATTTAAAAACAAAAACAAAAACCCTTGCCAGTGCTTGGGTATAATCTCCAGGAAGCCTTGCACTTCAGTGCTGATTTTTTTTTTTTTTAAATGAGGCTCATAAAACTTTGTAAATGCCAATGTGCTAAAAAGTTAGGAGTATTACAGATTTAGTGACTATATTTAAAAATATGGAAAAGTTCTTTTCTTGGGTATGATTTCTAGATCCTATTACTGATATTAGTAGTAATAAATGCCATCCTTTAATAAGAATTCGGTCTCCTCACTCCCTGCCCAAAGACCTTTCTGGTCTACTCTTCCTTCCTAGCACTCCATGAGGGTAGATGATGCCACTGTCCCCACTGGGCAGGACAGGGGTCTGCAGCTCAGAGTTTAAATGGCATGGGTTGTGGTTAGAACTCAGGTGTATTGCTCCTCTCTGTAAACTCCGCTGCCTGGGCTCTACATGATTTCTCTCTCTGGTGGTATCTAGCATATAGTTGCTACTCCAAAAAGGGGTTTGGACATCATTACTTGCTCTGGAGGCAGGTGTCTATGTTGACCTGACCTGCAATGTGTGCCTACTTAGAGAAGGCCAGCTTTGCAGGTTTTCAGCATCTTCCAATCACCCGTATGGGAGGCTTCCTACCTGGACAGAATGTAGACACTGACTATTTAGACTCCCACAGCCACCAGGGTGAGACTGAGTGGTTGGATCATCCTTGCTGACAGGTGGGCTGAGTTGGAGTGTTGATCAAGGTCCAGCTGCAGGAAGCAGAATCCACTGTAGCAAACTCAGGATTTATTGTGGGGAATGAACTGGCCTGAATGATGAAGAGTTCTGAAGACACGGTTCTCTAGGTGGAGGTTTCAGAAATGAGTGTCCCAAAGCCACACTGAAGAGCCAGCCCATCAAGGAAACTGCTGCCTCTTCTACAGCGAGGCAAGAGCTTCTCCAGGACCACATGGGGGCTGCCGTGTTTAAGAGGCTGGTTTGATCAAAACTAGGCCACACTGCCACGATCTGCACCTGCATGCTGCACCGCGATCTGCACACGGGTGGGTGTCCTAGTCCTGCCTCCTTACACCCATAACGCTGGCACCTGCATGCTGGAACCTTGGTTAAAACCATCGTTGAGGAACCTAGTGCCTCCGGGACTTTGCTTGCTGAGGAAAGAGCAGCGGCAGAGAAGGATGGCCTTTGCCTCACTTTTGCTTTCCAAATTTCCCGAAAGTACATCTGAATGGCTACCCTGAACTCGCATCTGGAACCTTAGCTGCAAGAGAGCTGGGAGACGTGGTTGTAACTTTCCATCCTCTGCAGGACAGGTGGGCACACTGGGAAGAAGGTGGCCTGTGTATTGAAAACTAGTCCTTAAATTCCCCCATGCTAGGTGATCAAGAGAAACGACCTTGATTTTTAGAGTTAGCTGATGAGGACAGAACGGAGATTATTAGATCGTGGAATGGTCATGAATCTTTTAGGGGTTGTGTGTTGAGGACTCCAGATAAGACAGCAAAGAATTAAAAGCAGCAAAGGGCCACAGCAGCAAAGGTTTTCCCTCTGGCTTCTGCTTAGCTTCTTTGGGACTATGAAGCTGTAGCTGCAACATCCCAAGGGGGTTGGGGTTCTAGAGAACTCTAATCTCACTGGATGCTATTAGGGGAGACGATACATTATAGCCCTAATTGCGGTCTTTACTTGTGTGTGAATCTCTCTTCGAGAATACAGAATGCAAGGGTTCTCTAAACTTGGTCACAGCAAAGCCGCACTTTTGGGCTGCCTGGGTGGCTCAGTGGTTGAGTGTCTGCCTTCGGCTCAGGTCATGATCCTGGGTCCTGGGATTGAGTCCCGCATTGGGCTCCCCTCAGGAAGCTTGCTTCTCCCTCTGCTTCTGTTTCTGCCTCTGTGTGTGTGTGTGTGTGTGTGTGTGTGTGTGTGTCATGAATAAATAAAATCCTTTAAAAACCCACTTTTAAAGGATGTGGTAGTGTTTCCCAACATATGTAAGAAATACTATTTCAAAGAGGAACCAAGGGAAAACTGGAGAAGAGGTTTATTTCCAAGGAACTGACCTTTTCAGCCCCTTTGATCAGGAACCTTTACCATCGAAATGATAGGGTTCCCTAAAAGGAGGATGGTGCCCTGCCCCATTCCAGGACAGTGTGAAGAAGGAGACCTTCACCGACCTGGTGAAAGGAGCCTGCGTGGACAGAGGGGATTTTTCTCAGGCACCCAGTGGCCTGAGAGTCCTCCTTAGTGGCCTCCGGTAATTGCTAGAAGTAAAGACCGTGACAACGTGTTCATCAGTCGCAGGCCACATCTCCTGAGTGTTGATCTGTTATGGAAGCAGGTGGTGCTGCAGAGAGGGGATTGCATTTAGCTCAAGGGACATAAGGGCGGCAGGTGAGGGAGCTTGGAGTCTCCGGTGGGTGCCGTGGGTGGGCGGGAGGGGTGGTGTTTGTGAGTGCAGGAAACCTGAGTTACAGCTGCAGCTGAGGGCAGGGAAAGGGGGACCCTGCTTGTAAGACTCTGCAGCTCAGGCGGCACAGAACACCCCCCACCCTGGCTGCCCCCCGCGAGTGCTGGGAGTTGGACCAGCAGCAAATGTGGTCGGCAGGCGCCTTCTAAAAAAATCAGGTGATGCAGAAGAGGGTAAGAGGAGGACCCCCTCCAGAGATTTGTCCTGCCTTAGCTTAAGTCTTTTTTGAAGCTAAAGTCGAAGCCTTGAAACAGTGTACCAGCTTCTAGCGACACCTGAGTGCACACCTCTGTTTCTGAGCATGAGGCAGGGTCCCCGCAGGAAGTCAGACATGCCTCGGGTAGGTCTGTATGCAGATCACCCAGGATTGGGGAAATGGGATTGATGGGATTCCGTTAGCTTGGTGAAAAGTGGAAGTTAGTTAGGCGTATACAGTCGTGAGCATGTTTCTGACCCCTGACGTCTTCACCTGTTCTGATTTCTGGGATGAATTCTGGTTTCCTGCATACAGAGCGTAACATGGATATTAGTCACTCCTCCAGCTACCGGGAGGAGAGGATGGGGCAGGGAGCTGCAGGAGCCGCACGGTGGCTGCTCTTACCACCCCTTCCCCCTTCTGTGCTCTTTGGGCTCAACTCTGCCCCCCCCACACACACACCGGCTGATTCCCTTACCCAAGCACCCCACCCCCGTAAGCTCTTTAACAAATGGATATTTTGCATTATTACTAATTCGAAGCTTTTCCTAAAAACATGGGGCTCCCTGCTTACTATCTGTCCTGAGCAATTACTTCTCACACAGTCACTGGGAATGTCAATCCCCTCTCCACTCTTGCGTAGACTGTCAAGGACAGTCATTTAATTTTGATATCATTTAATCCTTCAAGGTTTTATTGTGGAAAATTTCAATATTTAAAGAGAACAGTAAAATCCATCCCCGTGCGCCTGTTCCTAGCTTCAGTTATCTACTCGTGCATGATGAGTCTTGTTTCATCTATACTTGTATCCATTTCTTCTTTCCCTGGATTATTTTGAAGCAGAACTCCTCGTTGACTATATTTTTATGTTACTCTACTAGCCGCCACCTTTCTCTATCTTTTTTCTCCAAGTTTTTACAAAATTTTCCAACATGGCAGCACTAAGGACTGTTAACTCACGTGAGTGGCTCTTCAGGTTTTGCCCAGAATGCATGCATGAAATTCAGACCCCCCCACCCCCCCGTAGGTGTGCCCAGAGGACCTGCCCTGCCCAGAGTGCTGTGCTGGTGTGGGAGTGGGCCTGGTTTCCTCGGCTGGTTGGGGTGGGGAGGGAGTGTGGCAACAGACGTGGGTTTAAGAGAAGACGTGGGCCCAGTCAGTCCATGGAACGCTGGCCGACAGAAGTGACGATCTGTGTTCAAACAAGGGGTTCAGTGGGACCAGAGGCTGTGCCATCTGGGTGTTTGGAGACCAGGGCTTTGAGGAGGGGCAGAGCATGGATTGGGTTTGATATTTTTATCAGCATGATTCTGGCTGAAGGAATTTGTTGGGGGCCTGTTGAGGAACTACAGAATCTCCAGGCTGCAGCATGGCTGGAGAACCCCACTCAGCCCAAGTCGAACCACAGAAGCTCTCTAGCTTGGTCACGGCCCCTGACACTGCCTGTCCCTGCCCGATGCCTCCTTGGGGGTTGAATCCTCATCTGTCCCCATGTCCTTGTCAGCCCCTTGAGTTTCAAAGTCCACCTGGGACTCTCTAGGGGAGGTCACACATCTGAACAGCAGCTGCCAAGCGGAGAGGGAGAGGAGGAGAGTTTGGCTCCTCTGATTTTTCTAGAAGATGTGGGCTCTGCCTTCCATCAAGAAGCATGCAATGGGCAGGGGGGAGAGAAGGGTTTAGGTGCTAAGTCTGCAAAAACAGAAGTGTCCAGTCTGCACATCACTGTCCTCTCGGGCTGTTTTCTCTCCACCTCTCAGTACCGTCACATCTTTGTTTTCCTGAAGCCATTTGCATTCATTGGTCTTGTTTTTTTGTTCCCATGGCAACTGCCAGAGCCCACGTGCCCCTCACCTGTCGGGGGCCTCAGAGCATCTCCTGTGCAGGTTGCCACTTCTTGTGGCTCCTACCTACAGACCTCGTGCTGGGTGCCACGGCTGCTTCCATCCCCACAAACAAGCACGGTGGCTTGAAAAATCCTCACTGTCCTGTTGCCTGGGTGATAGAGGCCAACTCCTTACACTGGCCCTGCCTTCTATAGTAGATGTCTGGCCTCCATTTGCAGCCTTTTCTATTATTCCAGAAACCCTCTTCCCTGGCTAAGCAGGTCCCCAAATATACCCCGTGCCTTGCTGGCTCCATGCTTTTTGTTCACGGATAGTTCTGTTGTCCAGAAGGCCTTCCCCCACTGCTCCCTGCCCAACCAATCCCTGTTCTGTTCAGGTTCTGTGCATCTCCCCAGGGAGAGATGACTGCTTGTGTTCAGCTCCTGCGGCATATGTGTGCATGCCCCATGGGCCCTTTCATGTCTCACATCTGTCCATGTGGACCGATGCACTCATTGGACGGCATGCTATGGGTCTTCATAGTTCTTTCGGGTGCCAGCCAGCACAGAGCACGCAGGAGCTCACTAGACACTGGATGCTTTGTTTCCTTCAAATGATTGAAGGAGGGAGAAAGATTAGAAACAGGAAAAGTCAAATACAAAATGCTGAGGTAGAAATGCATGACTGTAAGTTCATGACTGTAAGGCAAGCTGGAGTGGAAGATGAGTTTGGGAAGATGAGGTGGTGAGGTATTTGCTGTTTGTAGTACACGCTTTGGTTGTATGCTCCCAGGGGTTCTTTGCGTGCCCATCTGGTTTAAAAAGATGCTCTGGAAGTGGCCAAGAGTCAAGCAGTGAAGCTTTCTGGGCACTTAAGCATATTTTTGTACAAATAGAGGCAAGAGTGGCATGTGCTTAAGCGGCATTGGCTGCTTAACAGCACGTGGATTTACCAGCACCACCTGATGGCAAAAGGATTGTCCTCACAGTTCACCAGCCTGGAACTTGGAGATGCATCCCTGGGCTCTCTGCAGCAGGAGAGCTCAGGAATGCATAAGTGTCGTAAGTGTCACTTATGCAACCTCCCCCACCACGCTACCCCCCACCCCCACCCCCAGCCCAGGCTTGCTGGTGACAGATGACTTCTCAGGAGCAGTATCTCCAGGCATTCAGGAAATCACCGTGACTCAGCCTGGGCCTCCTGCCCGCTTTCCCATCAGCCTTGTTCAGCTGTTCAGAGAAGTGTTGAAAGGGGTCCCCAGTTTGGGCTGACTGTTCACATCCCTCACAAAATCCTGAGGGCCACGCTCCCTGCAAAGTTCAAGTAGGGAAGAGTGGGAAGGAAGAGTTGGGGCACCAAGAATGCGTTCAGCTGGGCAGTCACAAAAGCAGTGACCCGTGCCTCCTGAGGCTTGTGGGAAGTGGACGATGAGAGGGAAGGCCCATGAGAATGACCACTGGCCCATGGGGTCAGTGTGCTTTGGATTCCGAGGAGAGATTGTCCATCAGGATCAGCCTTTGTCTCCTTCATCACAGCCTGGCTCCTGTCTTTCTAGAAGCTCAGGGCCTCCCCAGAAGCCCACCCTCCTGCTTCAGGGGCCACTGCAGTTTGGACACTCCTTCATCCCTCTGCAAACCCTCATGTGAATCGTGGGTCCTCCTTATGCTCAACAGCCAGGCTGGTGCGCTGAGCCCGGAGCTGGCTTGTCGTGTGTATGCCCCAGGGCGCTGGGCGCTGGGCCACGCAGCATGTGGGAGCCCACCGGCAGGGGCTTGGGCTCTAGGGCCAGGATCCTGCCTCTCTGCTTCCAGATGTAGGCCTTCCAACTTCAGTCTCTTCCTTGGTAGAAAGGATGCCAACGGATCTCAGATTAAAGAGGTAACGTGTGTGACGCCCCCTACACGCGGCAGGTGCTTGGCACACACTGTCCAAGGGAGCAGCCCAGACACGTCACCACGCAGGATTGGCACACACAGGGTAATAGCTGCTCCGTAAGTGCACGTGTGTTGACTGAGAGTGATAGGAGTTTTCATGATAGCTGTTTTGGGAGGTTTCGTTTAGAGCTCCGACTTCAGCCTGCCAGCATTTGCACGGATCTAGAACCACTGGGGGGAGCCTGGAACTTGTCTTACTCAGAGGGATTAAGGAAGTAGGTTGTTTGATAAAGGAAGATTAAGGGAACTAATTATTTTGCTGAGCAAGGAGTATCTGGTTAATGCCAGGTAGAGACCTCTTAAGAGAGGAAGTTAAGCATTCAATAAAGGGAACAATAAAAATTAATAGGATAAACTCAAGAGGAAAAACAGATGGAAAGCCTGAGAGTTAGTGTTCTGTAGAAACACGGAGGAATCTTCTGAGGTGAGGCAGCCTGGCGGGGTGTCACGAAGGGCGGCTTCCTGCACCTTCCTCAGCTCACTGTGTGAGCTGGTTTCCTCAGCCCTGGGATGGGGTCAGTGCCAGTTCTCAGAGTAGCTGTGAGGATGGGATTTGTCCGTGTGTGTGAGACACTCTCCAAGTTGCCTGGCGCACAGTGGGATGATGTGATGAACTTCCCCCTCTATAGGGGAAAAACCCCTGACCATTCTCAAAGCGAGCTCAGTCATCTTACTCTTGCTTCTGTCTCTGTCGGGGTAAACCTTTAGGAGCTTAGGCATATGGAGGTGCGTGTTGAGGGCGTGAAGTTGTAAGGGTTTGGCCACATGCTGGGAAGAACATCTGCTGAGAAATAAAAATCTTTCAGGTTAAATGGTGGAGATTAGGTCTGTTTTCACAAATTGATTTCTATTCTGCTTTGTTTTCACTCGTGTGTGTTCCTTGGGAATGCATACAGCTGCAGCAACAGTAGCTCCCCAGCAGTGGGGAGCCCAGTGCTGGCGATACTCCCTTTGGGGAGCTTCCAGAAGAAAGTGGGACTTTCTCCTAGAGCTTCTACTATGCAGTGTGAGTAGGCCCGGCTGTCTCCGGGTGCTCTGATGGCATTTGACTGACCTCAGACTGTGTGGGTAAGTGGTGCATGTGACCCAGAAAGATAGCCATGTGGTGGTTTTAAAAAGAGTAACTGTAGGACATGAGGAAAGCCTCATTCATTCTTTACTTCTTCAGTTTGGTTAGGGGAAGAATGCTTTTCTCAGTTTATGCAAAGTGATCATGTTTTATTCATCATTTGGTAGAAGTCACTCTTAAGGCACGCAGGGTGGATGATGTAAGCTTTTCCATCTCAGCTGAGTCAGAGCTTACGGAGCCCTTATGCTCTGTTAAGGGCTGGGGAACCCAAGTGGAGGAGGACGTGCTTTCCATCCCAGTGTGTTATGAAACTAGGAGTTGTCTTGGCAAGATGAGAATCTGTACAGGGGTACAGAAGTGCTATGGGACACAGAGGATGGAGCCACTAATATAGAAAGGTGGGGGCGTGCAGGCAAGGGGCTCCAGAGGAGCTGGTGTTTGGGCCATGGCTGAGGCTCACTGTGTGAATGTGTGTCCACAAGGTAGGCCTAAGGCGTAGACGGGCAATTAAGAGGGTCCCAGCACTCATTTTAGGATGGGCGTCCTGGACATGCCTGAGCCAGGGCAGTCTACCATAAAGTACAGATGTCGCCCTTGCCCTGTGCCTGGCTCTGTTCCCTCAGCCAAGTCACACATGCCAGTTTAGTGGTTGTAGTCCTCCCCACCCTGCCTGTGGGTGGTCTGCACAGGCTGTGAGGGAGGAAATGTGAAAGTCATGGGCTTTTTGTGGATGAGAAGGGGCTCAAGAACCTCTCTGTTCCATCCCTGTCTCCTGAGAGTCTCACCTCCCAGTCCTCCTTCAAGGATGGTGTCCCCACCTAAATATTTGTCTTTCTCCTTTACCACCTTCTCTGTATTCCCTTCCCTTGGCTTTTGATATATTGGATTTACATACTTAAGTTGGCTTTTTAAAAAACGGCAAACAGCATCGTGTACGTAGTCTCTATAATAGAGACAAATTTGAGTCGATATACCCCTTACCCAAGGAGTGAAGTACCCGCATACATTTATATGAACAGATTATAGAGAAGATATACACAGTTGGTAAATAATCCTGAGCTATTTTATACATGTTTATAAATGACCAGAGGTAACCCGATGTGGTCCAGAGCTTCGTGTGTAGTCTCGATAGCAAGGGTGTATGAGAAAAAAGTGACCGTTAGTAACTGGATTGGTGGTACCATTAAATGTGATATTCTATCCTTTGAAACATCTAAAATTGTCTTAGACATCCACTCGAATAATTTAGCGAACTCTTTAGTTCCATGTCGAGTACAGGAATTTTGATGGGTTTTATTTGTCCATCCTTCTGTTCATTCAACTATGCAATATTGGCCCATCTCTTCCCCTTAGACCTCTTGGAGGACACAGATTTTCCACAAAACACAACCCAGTAAACACTGTTCAAGGCAGTGTGTTCATGGCTCTGATGAATCAAGGCTCCTCCTTTTGATCAGTCTGCCCATCTTGGTCCTTGCCAACAGAAAGAAGTCATTGGTTTTTATTTTACATTTTTACTTAAAAAATCAGAGAAAAGTGTATATAGGTTAAAGGTAGTTGTGTAGAATATAATACATTTGAGGATCTTGGGGTTGGAGGTGGGGAGGTGTTTTTTTGCCCAAGGTAACTGCCAAATGCCTGGAGGTGCACCAGAAGATGGTGCCACATTTTCTACAACTGCATTTGGTGACTTTCACAGCCAGGATTACCTCTTCCACCTCCCCTGGTCTGTCGTGCTGAAGCAGGAGGAGTTAAGGGGAAGTTTGAAGGGACGTAGACTGGAGGGAACATTGCCATATGATGCATGATTTGAGAGAAGCCCTTTCTCAGCCACCTGATACCTTGTTGGTTAGCTGGAAATTCCATCGTTAGAGATTGAATTCTTTGAGTTAAGAATTGGCCTTTAACGAGAATGAGAACCACTGCTGTTAGCCAGGGTATGGTGAGAGGGATACCCTCATAGACTGCTGGCAGGATCTAAATTTGCCCAATCTTTGATGTAATTTGGCAAGATGTATGAAGAACATTTAAGAAGTATGTGCTTTTTCTTACCCAGCTGTTGGACTTGTATTAGTCAATACTAAGGACATAGTTAGGCAAACACATAAAAGGCACATGGACAGTTATCTACTGATAATAGCCTAAGTCTCCTTTAAATATAGTTTGTATACCTGTATAATAAAATACTATGCAACTATTCCGCATATCTCTATAATTTTTCTTTTTTAAAAGACTTTGAGAGAGAGAGAGTGATTGCAGGAGCAGGGGTGAGGGAGGTGCAGAGAGAGCAGAGAGAGAGGGACAGCAGACTGCGCTGAGTGCAGAGCCTGATGCAGGGCTCAATCTCACGACCCTGAGATCATGAGGTATGAAAGAATTTGTGGGCCTATTTGAAAACAACCACAAACATGTGAGATCATTTGTAATCATTAGTTACTGTATAGTTAGAGTCTACCCACTGGAAGCCATCTTTCCTCTCAATGGGTAGTTGAGGGCAGTCCTAAAGGATGAGAGTTTTGGTTTTGAGATTAGTATGTGCGTGGGTAGTAGTTAAGGAGCAGGAAAGCACTCATAGAAAGAGGACTGGGTTTTTGGAGTCCAGAGACTTGGTTCTACCACATATTCCTCACATAACTTTGGTAAATCAAGTTTTCCCTTGGTTTTCCTGTCAGGTTATGCTGAGGGTCAAATAAACTAGTACAGTTGAAGGCCCTATGTAAACTATAAAGCAATAAAGGAAGCTGGCTGTCGCTGTCATTATCACCACTATCATTGTTATTGTTGGAAAGGGGTACTGCTGTGGGAGATGAAGGAGCAGGGCATGGTAATGGACTGGGGGTAGAGAAGGGAGTTGAAAACTAGTTGAAAACTATTACCAAATTCCCAAGGGCTGGCTCCAAGGTAGGAATGGAGAAGGCTGTCTCAACCATAAACTTCCATGAGGCTGTGACAGTTGCAGGAACTTCCGTGAGGACCACTGTCTTGGGTCTTTACAGGACACAAAGACCTAATTCCTGAGAAAGACAGGGTAGGAAGCGCCAAAAAGACAACATTCTCTCACCTTTGGAACCACGAAGTCCCTAATCTTAGACTTGTCATCCATTCATATATTGCTTCAGGAAATATATATTTATTCCAGCTGGGTGTCAAGCCCTGTGCTAGGGGATGAGGGGACTCGGTTAGGTAGGCCACAGCCTTTTCTCTCCAGAGGGAAAGACTGATGTGCAATCATTTCAAGTGGATGGCTGAGCTTTGGCTGGCGGCCTCATTCCCCAAGCTTGGATTTGAGTTTCAGGAAATAGTTTTCTCAGATGGCCATATTCTCTCAGAGGTCACATAGCTCTGAAAATTTTATGTCTTTGGAAATTAAACCTTTTTCCCCTCTGCTGATGTTTATAGGCTCTCAGAGTGTTGGGCAAAGATAAAGCTAGGCAATTGCATTCAGATGGCTATAATTTCCAGTCCTCCTTCCTTCCAAGTCTTGATGGCCAACACCACACAGTTTCCAGAGGCCCCTTCATTCTCTCCCGGAGGTGGCAAGCCTGTAGTTAGCGCTACACAGAGCAGCTCCTCCCTTAAGTCCCAGTGTTGGTCGGACTGTTTACAGAAAAGATTGCTGCTAGTATGGGGAGAAAGCTACGCAGCGGTCAGTTCTCTTTTCCCTTACTTGCTGATATTTATAGTGTGAGTCTAAATATTTATAAGTAATCCTGTTGCTATTAGCTCAGGCTAAACTGTGAAAGTTAAATTATTTTTATTTAGCTGCTTCTGACTGCTGACTATGCATAAGGTGGTAAACCAAGTCACATTCAAAAGTTTTTCTCCTTAGACCCGTGAGTCTACAGACATAAGTTGGAACTGTTTATGTCACATAAAATGCAATTGACAAACCCTCCAAAAACAAAACCCCAAAACAACAAATCCCAGAAAATAACAAGTGTTTATGAGTAAAAATTGGAAGCATGTGGTAAACATTATGGCATTCCCTCAAAAAGCTAAACCTATGTGATCTCAGGGTCGTGGGATCTAGCCCTGCATTGGGCTCCATGCTCAGCATGGAGTCTGTTTGGGATTCTCTCCTTCCCTCTCCCTCCCCCTCTGCACTTCTCCCTGCTTGCGTATACTCTATCTCAAAAATAGATAAAAGTCTTTAAAAAGTTAAACCTAGATCCACCATAAGATTCAGCAGTTTTGTCTCTGGGTGTATGCCCCAGAGAACTGAAAGCAGGGGGATTGTACACTGATGTTCAGAGAAGCACCATTATTCACAGTAGCCCAAAGGTGAAAACCATTCAAATGGCCATTGATAGACAAATGAGTTGACAAGCTATGGTACATACCCACAATGAAATTCTCTTCAACCTTCTAAAGGAAGGAAATTCTGACACAGGGTATCACAAGGATGAGCATTATGCTAAGTGAGAGCAGCCAGACATCAAAGGACAAATCTTGTATCGTTCCATTTATAGGAGGTAGCCAGAGTAGTCAGATTCATAGGGGGTATAAAGTAGAATGGTGGTTTCCAGGAGTTGGGTGAAGAAGGGAATGGGGAGTCAGTGTTTCATGGGTACAGAGTTCAGCTGGGGTCGATGGGAAAGTTCTGGAGATGGTTGTGGTGGTGATGCACAATAATATGAATGTACTTAATGCTGCTGAACTGAGTACTTAAAAATGGTTTAAAAACGGTTAATCCTGTGTAATGTATGTTTTGCCACAATAAAATTAAACATTTATTAATGAAGTGGCTTACAAATTTGTGCTGCTAGGCCCTGATCTCAGCCCTGGGGACACAGAATTGGACAGGGCAGAGGATGTGATGTCAAGATGTTTTAGATTATTTCCTACTGTTAGGAGGTGGGCAGTAAACATTTACCAAACAAGAAGGGCAGTATGGGTACTGTAAGGGCTTTGAGAAAGATAAAATCAGGTAATTGATGGTAGTGGAGAACCAGGTCATATGTATGCATGGACTGGGGGTACTTTAGCCACGGAGGCCTGGGAAGGACTCTGAAGGGTCAGCATTTGGGTTAAGTCTTGAATGATGAAACAATATGATCCACTAAAAATTACTGAATATATTTGGACTCCATTTTACCTGAAATCCCATTGGTATTTCTGAGATACAGAAATTGCTTCAGAATCCAAAACCTATTATGAATTGTGCTTGCAAAACCATGTCTGTGTCAAGTATTACTAATTAATTGCTTGAAGATTGAGATGGGGACAAGTGAGGCATTCATGGTTTAGAATATTAGAATATTTTTTTACTGAATATCAAACATTCAGACCTGGCAATGTTTTCATCCAGGAAATAACTGGCTCACATATTTTTCATTTACTGTTTTCAGGAACTAAATCCAGTGAAGTTTGCCATGGGCCTTCTTGGAAAGACTTTCATGCCTTTTAGAAAATAATTGATTTACAAATATCAGTAACTACTGATTTTTTTAAATCACATTATCATTCACAGGGAGATCAGACTATTTTTTTTTATCTTAGAAACCAAGGCTATTTATTTAAAGCTTCGAGTGTGCAGTTTGAAGATTTTTTTTTTTTTTATAATTGACTCAAGATGGAAAGAAGTAGGCTTCTAGGACAATGAAGTGTGTGCACAGTTGATTTGTACAGTGTATTTAGATTTCCCATTATGTATTTTAGAGACTACCCTGTTTTTCCTCAGATTTGTCTTTTTAAGTCAGAGTCTCAGGATAGAAGATGAGAGCCCCCTGAGGACTGCAGGAATGCAGTTGAATTGTTAGAAGTTTGCATCGCACAGGCCTCGATTCGTGATGGAGCTCACAGCACATTGTCTGTAAAACCCTGAAGTCCAGCCAGGCACATTAAAGAGTACAGTGACT
The DNA here is from genome assembly GCF_048164855.1 of Canis lupus baileyi. Classification (NCBI taxonomy): domain Eukaryota; kingdom Metazoa; phylum Chordata; class Mammalia; order Carnivora; family Canidae; genus Canis; species Canis lupus. Next base: position 50,936,034 of record NC_132848.1, read on the forward strand.
TCAGAGTCTGAGAGAGGTCACTCTGCAATCTGTTCTTTTTTATGAGTACATGGCTGTCTTTGTGTTTGGATAGTGCCGTCGTGTTTCCCAGGACAGAAGAATTGGGCTATGGATCCCATAATTCTTGGGAATTTTGACTTCTAAACTAACTGGGGAATTGTTCCCGCTTCATGAAAATCTCTAGCCCTCTCCAGTTTTTTTTTTTTGCCTCCAGGGGCTTGGGTCAGAGTTGGGGTGTCTGCCAGGGTGTAGTGACTGATGTGAGGAGTACACAGTGCACAGCTCAGGAGACAACTCTGAGATTAATCTTTGCTCTTTCATGGTGCATGAAAGAAACCAGCTTCTTGCTCTCTTAGAAAACCCATCCGTTTTTGTTTTCCTGAAAATCTGCAATAATTAGAATACGGGTACATGAGTAGACCTAATTCTGTCAACAAGTATTTACCCAAGGCTCACTGGATGCCCAACCCTTCCTGCACTAAATGGCTATGGCTCAGCAGGAAGAGTCTTGCCCCCAAGTAGTTTCAAGTCTTGTTGAAGAGCCAAGATACATAGAAACAAAAGAATCTAAAATAGCTAAAGAATAAAATCAGGGAATTTGGATCAGTGTCCTTAAGGCAAGGGATTTGTGCTGGGACTAGGTGCCAATGAAAGATCAGATAAGGAAGTGGTCCCCGTGGGCTGGAAAGGCATGAGGTCAGGGAACCGGCTTGCAGCACGAGGGACTTGGAGAAGGCCTTGACAGAAGGCCATGACCGGACAGCTCTGGGAGCAGGGTGTGGAAGACTTCAGAAAAACCCAGAAGAACCCCAGACCCCCAAGTAGGGGACAGAAAGAAACCTTAACGCAAGGGTTAGTTGTATTGAGAAACATTCATCTGTTTCCAATATCCAAAGTGTTTTCTGTAGGGTAAATAGGTATTAAATGAGGGAAGTAGAGGCCATGGGCTCTGTGGTCCACTAAGAATGCTGGATAGTGCTAGAATAAGCACCTGAGAGTTTCCTTCCTGCAAGATGACTCAGGCCTTTAATATGCTGACGCCCATAGCGACTTTCCCAGGTGGGCATCTATAACCTGTAGTTTCCTGCTTATTTGACCACAGAACCATGTCTTTTCTCCACGAGATTCCTGCAGGAGTAGAGTTCCAACGAGTATAATTGGGTTGGGGAAATGCTAGCCTAAATGATTTTATTTCAGTGTGTTTTTTAGTGCAAGTCACTGGCAGTGAAGTTATGTGTTCAGTGATCTGAAAGCCCAAGGGGATTGATTGGAAGGAATTTAGAAGGACTTCCTGGAAAGAAACCAGTGACTAAGTTGTCCTGCCTGGATGCCTGGCCTGGAGTGAGGTGCCATACTGGTTGAGAAGTTACTCCCCAGTAGACTAATAGACACGTAACACAGGCCTTACAAAATGTTGGTTTTGTTACTGTTCCCTTGCTTCTCTTAAGACCTGGGGAGGGATTTTTTCTTCCCTCAATAGCATGGCCTTTGGAGGGGCCATGGAGGGGAAGAGCCCGGGATCCTAGCAGCTGGGGCTGTGCATGAAGGTGTGAAGCTCAAGGAGCTGGTGTGATGGGCGCTGCCAGACGAAGTACAGAATGCCCGGTTACATTAGAATGTCACATCAGCTCTGTGTAACTTTTCAGTATAACTATGTCCCCAGATACTGCATGGGACATAATTGCCCACAAAAATTATTCCTTGTTATCCAGAATTGAAATTTAACTGGGCGTCTTGCATTTTTATTTTCCAAATCTGGCACCCTCGCCCAGGTTGCTTGGGGAGTGAGCCTAGCCACGCTGAGAGACCAGAAAGGGGACTTACAGCATTAAGGCAAGGCGATGTGGATCTATTCCCACATCTTCCAAGTTCCCGAGAGCGGGCCTTCCCTCCTAGGAGAGGCGTGACTACAGCCCTAGGCCGCCTCCCCAACGTGGCTCTCCTCCCTTTGGGAGAGTATGTATGGGAGAGGTCATAGCCTTTATTTGGCTCACTATACTTTTGCAAACAAATGTAAGACCCAAAAGTGTACCCCCAAAAGCACAGACGTGAGAATGTAGAAAACACGGTTTCATAGGAAGAAGCTAGTTGTATCTGAACCTAGAATTCCTGAAACCAGGGACACCTGGGTGGCTCAGCAGTTGAGCATCTGCCTTCGGCTCAGGTTGTGATCCCCAGGGTCCTGGGATCAAGTCCCACATCAGGCTCCCCACAGGGAGCCTGCTTCTCCCTCTGCCTGTGTCTCTGCCCCTCTCTCTGTGTCTCTCATGAGTAAGTGAATAAAATCTTAGTCTTGACACCAAAAGCAGCATAAATCTAGGTTGGGCAGGGAGGGCTGTCCCTGGTTGGCATACGCAGGTCCTGGGGTTCCTTTCCCTGCTGAGAAGGGGACTGTCTCGTTTAATGGTGGGATAGTTGTTACTAAAAAGTCAGGCCTTACCAGTGGGCTCTGCTCAGGGACATCATCAGGAGGAGAAAGAATCGAACCAATCTCCTTGTGGGAAAGGTCTCCCCATGACCTGCTGGTCGGCTGGACCACCCACCACAGCTGTATTCCTCTTCCTGATGATTCACCCCACCGTCTCTACCCCAGGAGCACACCTTTTTCCCCAGCCCTGCATGGGACATGCTCCTGACCGCAGGGACTGAGGAGGAGGTCGAGGGCAGCCCCTGTGCTGTGAGTGTGTTTGGGTGGCCCTGGGTGAGGAGCCGGGGGATGCCGGTGCCAGGAATGAGGATCAGGGCATGAAGCTTCTGACCATCATACAGACATTGGCAGGGACTCCAAGTCGCCTCTGGGGGCATTGTGACACACTGGATCACTGGCTGCCACCAAAGTTAATCACACCCCTGGCGCTTGCTGTATCCTATGGCAACAGCAGCTCCTGTTAATTCAGTGAATCTGGGGGCAGGCAGTAGTCCAGGCACTTCACACAGACTGGGGAAAACCCCGGATCGTGAGCATTCTGGATTTATGGCCAAGCCCCTGGAACCTCTGGGCTTGTTCTACAGCATCCCCGCTGCCTGCACCAGTTTTGGAATTTGGTAGTGGAGAGCAAGGGGAGCTCCAAAAGAAAATTTATTCCAGAAGTCAAACTGAATCCTACATAATGAGTCCATTAGATTCCACAATCAATATCCAGCTTCTAAACATTATGTATATTGATGAGCTGATTGCTGGACTAGTACTGAGGGAATAGGAATCCATTTTACTGGGGCCAAATTGGTTGTTGATGGGCTGTAGTGGACTGTGACTTTATAATCAGCTAAAGCATCCCAGTGCAGTAAAACACAGCTTCTGCACGTCGGAGTCCTTGCGTGCGTTCCTGAAAGCCTGGCGGAGCAGGGTTGCACTGATCCCTGCATCATGGCCCTGTGAGCTCTTCCCAAGGGACAGAGGGACTGACCAGGGCCCCAGGTGAGGCCTCTGTCGGTGCTGGGGTGAATAGGAGACCGGCAGGGAGGGTAGAGAATGAGGGCCAAGGTGGGGACTGGCTCTTCTTGCCTCTTGCAGTCCAGAAGCACACATCCTTATCTGAACTGCTTCCCCAGCTCTGTTCTCTGGATCACAAGCTGGATGAGACGTGGCTCCCACACTGGGAAATCATTTCCTTTAAGGGTTTTTATTACTAGAATCTACGTGGGAGGAGGTCAGTTCACAGTGTGATGTGAGTGTATTTGTGTGCATTGGGGAGTCTGGACAGGGATGTCTTCAGTCAAGTGCTCCAGCCTTCCTCTTCCTCCCACCTGCATGTCCCAGGTCTGGAGTGTGACATGCTGTCGGGTAGCACGGCGGAATCTAATATGGATTCTTCTAGTTAGCTGGGTCATGGCAGTCGAAGAGTCTGAAGCTGTTGGGCATCCCCTCACCTGGGCCACTGCTAGGCCTGGAGGTGCTGAGTCCGGGAGTCTAGTAGGCCTTCCACCTGGACCAGGACCGCCAGGCCGGGTCACTGCCAACGTGCACAGAGCAAGTTTCTGGAGGCAGGAAGTTGAAGGTAATTAGGTTAATTAATCCTCCATAGCTCTCCAGCTGCAGAATTGCTCTAAGATACTCTGAAGCTTTAAAATCATGCATTTACTTAAAGCCAAAGCACCCACAATTAAGCCAAGGCCAGGCCCTGTGGTGTATGAACAGCTGGGTTTATCTCAGGTGGGAGCGAGGGTACAGGGTGTCCCACGTTCTCCCTGAATGTCTTTCACCTGGTTTTGAACACAGGCCGGACTGGTGTGACCTCGGGGTCACCCTTGATCTTACCCTCTTCCAGGAAATGGGGAGCAGCAGCCTCTGCCTTGACAGGGTGATGTGCTCCTCTACAATGTGTCCCTTAGTTAAGGGGCAGCAGAAGCAAAGGCCAGATGCCATCCTACCATCTGTCAGGTGCTGGCTCTGCATGTTAGTGTTCCAGCAGCTTCTGAGGTACCTGGCTGAGCTAGCAAACCCTGCAGAGGCCCCAGACCAGTATTGACAGAAACTCCTGTTGGAGATGGTCACACCCTCCACTTGGCCAGGGCAGGGTTTTGTGGGGGGTATCTGCCCGTTGGTCCTCCCTGAGGGCTGCACTGAATTTTGCTTGTCAGGCCAAAGCCAGAGAACCTGGTGGAGGCGGGGGTGGGGTGGGGGCTGAGAGCAGGGGGCACAGAGGGGGCATCTCCCACGGCTCCCTCCCCCCACCAGGCACCACGTGGGGAGGTGTCCTTCGCTCCAGAACAAGCCAGGGGAAGGGGAAGTGTGGCAAGAGATGGAAGAAAGGAGGTCAGAGCGGGGCGCCCCATGTATTAAATTGCTCAAGAGCCAAGGTTAAATGATGAACTGTAGAAGTGATTGGATCAGCGATGGAGGAGAAAGCCTGAGAGAGGAGGAAAAAAAAAAAAATCAAGGCTTAAATATCACGGACTATCTGATTGGGTGTAAAAGGGTTTTAAGTGGATTGCCAGTTGGCAAAGGGAGAAATAAATCAACCCCCTAATGAGTGACTTTCAGGAATTAGAGGCAGACCAATTAGATATTGAGGAAACATTGGAATGTACTGGATTGTTTGGGTTCAGAGGCCAAGAACGTCTTTGAGGCCCTTCTGTGTTTTCTGAAGAGCCCTTGCCGGGGGGGGGGGGGGGTGTGATTCTCCTATGGAATTTAGGTAAAAGCTAAACTCAGCAGAATTTGTCCATGATCAGGTGGTAACTAGGGTTGAGGCTTATTTCTCTGAGGGCCTCATGGTGGAGGCGGCCAAAGAGGCTGTGTTACCCCTGACCTGCGCCTTGTGTTCTCCCAGAGAGCCCCTCTTGACAACCTTTACTGTTCGATGGACTGTCCTACCCCTGGAGAGGCACTGCTAGCTAGGGCATGGGGGGTGGCCCACACCTGCCTCAGACCTCCTCTCTGAGCCCTGGGGACACACAGGCCAGGATCTCTGCCTGGAGTCACGGCACCCCTCTGCCCCTCTTACTTTCTGCCGGGGTGACCGTGAGCAAACTCCTTCACTCTGGGTCTCCAGGCCTCATCCAAAAACGGGCGTAGAGTAGTACCTATTGGATGGCCCCGTGGTGCCGACCCGAGGGTTAGCATACTTCAAGTGCTAGGAACCGTGCCTGCCACCTGTGCTAATAAATAAAACACCTTGTCCAAAATGATCTCTCCTGTTTTGTCTCAGTTTTCACTCCCTGTAATTCTGTTTCATCTTCTACCTCTGAGGCGGGGAGGGGTTTTTGACCCGTTTTTAGAGATGGGGAAAGCACGAGGGGACTTTAGAGACCTTGCCAGAGCACCAGTGGCTGGTCAGTGGGTGGGTGAGGTGGGAACCAAGAACCCAAGCACTCGACCGTACAGACCACCTTCAGAGGAGAGGGCGTTGTATTCAAGTCTCTTCATTTTCACTCGGTTTCCCAGTCTTGTCATTGGCCATAGGAGCCCACTTCCCAGGCACAGGATGAAGACAGATGATGAAGTCCTCAGTGCTGGGAAGGAATAGGTGGCCATGGGAAGGAACAGTGTTGCAGTCTGTGCACTGCACAGCCCGAAGCGGGGAGGAGGGAAACGACCTCGTGGCCTAGGCTCCAGGGCCCAGCCTGCTCCCAAGTGCTAAGGAAGTGTGACTGGAAGTGACCACTCCAGCCTCTCAAGCTCTTTGGACAGAGGCCTAGTGAACTGGAGAGGCAAATTTCCCACAGCACTGAAGAGGCTGAGGTCACGGCTTGTCCTGTGCCAGCCTATGGGCTTCTTGCTGGAGAGTGGCCCACCTCGGGGGGGTGGTCTTGCTCTGTACGGAGTGATCAGGATGCAGGAGCTGCCACAACTCCGGGTCAAGGCGGGTGGGAAAAAGTGACCAATCACCTGCCGGGGAGCCCTCACGCCCTCCCCTACCTCTGGGGTGTCAGTAGTGCTTCTCAAACTGGGCACCATGTTACAAGCCAGGTTCTGACTCCGTGGTCAGCATGTGGCCGCAGATGCCACCTTTCCCCTGCTGCCCGGCTTGCCGATGTGGCCCTTCGTGGACCTGGTCGGGATGGTGGGGGTGTCGGGGGCACGCTGGCGTGGAGCCATCTCTCTGCACTGCTTCTGTGCTTCTCACGCTCACAGGTTTCTCCACACCAGCCAGATGGGAGCAAGACTCAGTGAGGCTAATGAGGTCCCATGGGGCAAAGTGAAAGCCCTCTCTGAAAGTGTTGCTCTCCTTTCCCTGAGAGGGAAGGGTTACCCTCCCGGGTGGGTGCCACCCCGGGGAGAGGGGGGCAGGCCGGCCGTGCCGCTGGCAGAGTCCTACCCCCTCCTTCCTCTGACCCCTGCAGTCATCTGTGCAGGCAGCTTTCTACTTAGCACTCTGATTTCTGTGTCCAATCGATTGGCCACTCTTTGTGCCACATAAAAATGCGTGACTGAGTTTTGACCTTGAAGCCAGCCAGCCATGCAGGCTTCCGTCTTTCCCTGTCTTCTTTGAACTCAGAAAAAGGTTTGGGAGGAAAAATAGCAAGCCGTTTTTACTAAAATAATGTTGTCATTAGTGATGTGAGTCTTTGCATTAAATCCTGCATTTATTAATGATACGGTAACAGCACTCTCTTCCATTTGTGGATTATGTTGTACGAAGCACTTTCATTGCCATTATCTTATCGGATACTTCAGCAGCCATCATGAGATGAAAGAAGATTATCAGGCTCAGGAAACTGAGGCTCGGATTGGTTTCTGACCTTGCCAGGATCACAGGGCACTGGGGGGACAGAACTGGGATGTGGGTGCATATTTGTACGGAGTGGAATTAGTTCAGCAGCCTTGCTGTGATGCCCCCGGTCATAATTCACCCCACCCCAAGCATCGTGATGCCACACCGGGGAAGACGCAGTGTGGCCTGCCAGTCGCTGGGTGTTAGGACTCTTCCTGACACGATAGTGACCGTCTTGTTCCTAAAGCGCATAGCTGAGAACGCCCTGAAGTTTCAAAAAAGTGTTTTTTTTTTAAAAAAAGCAAACAATCAGCAAAAGCAAAACCATAGAGAAATAAGCTGGAAAATGTGCTTTAAGTTATTCAGTTGCTCTCACTCTCTCTCAAACTCGCAGATGCACACGCTTTGCCTGGTTTTCCTGGCCCAGTTTCCATTGCACAGTGGAGCATTTAGAGAAGCCAGGCGAGGGTCAGCTGTGTGGTGCCTGCTGGAATGTTTCCTCCAGGTCACCTTATCTTTCTTTTCCCTTCAGGCAAACATTTCAAGCCCCTGGCAGTGACAAGGTGGGACAGACACATGGCCAACCACAACTCAATTTCCCCCAAACCGTCTTTGGGCTCCTATTTCACATGCTGCTTCCAGTTGCCATGGAGACCGTCTACTGCCTTCTCCCTCAAATAGAACTAGAATCACACTTCTGCTTATGTGCAAGGTAGACGTGAGAGAGCAGCATTTCTGTAAGCGGCCCTTTCCAGTAAACTCACCCCAGCCGAGTGCCCAGGAATGTGTGAGCAGGGCTCCCGAAATTCACCCCTACCGGGCACTTAGAGCACCTAAGAACAATCCCTTCTAAGTTCCATTCATAGTTAATGATTCCAGGAACGTAACTGCTAAGTTACTGATTTTATGGTCAACTAGTACTCGATAAGCGAGGAAAGACTATCCACTGGAAGAAAGACAGTCTCTTCAGTAAATGGTGCTGGGAAAATTGGACATCCACATGCAGAAGAATGAAACTAGACCACTCTCTTGCACCATACACAAAGATAAACTCAAAATGGATGAAAGATCTAAGTGTGAGACAAGATTCCATCAAAATCCTAGAGGAGAACACAGGCAACACCCTTTTTGAACTCAGCCACAGTAACTTCTTGCAAGATACATCCACAAAGGCAAAAAAACAACAACAACAAAAAAAAAAACAAAAATGAACTATTGGGACTTCATCAAGATAAGAAGCTTTTGCACAGCAAAGGATACAGTCAACAAAACTAAAAGACAACCTACAGAATGGGAGAAGATATTTGCAAATGACATATCAGATAAAGGGCTAGTTTCCAAGATCTATAAAGAACTTATTAAAAAAAAAAAGAACTTATTAAACTCAACAGCAAAGAAACAAACAATCCAATCATGAAATGGGCAAAAGACATGAACAGAAATCTCACAGAGGAAAACACACACATGGCCAACACGCACATGAGAAAATGCTCCGCATCACTTGCCATCAGGGAAATACAAATCAAAACCACAATGAGATACCACCTCACACCAGTGAGAATGGGGAAAATTAACAAACCACAAATGTTAGAGAGGATGCGGAGAAAGGGGAACCCTCTTGACTGTTGGTGGGAATGTGAACTGGTGCAGCCACTCTGGAAAACTGTGTGGAGGTTCCTCAAAGAGTTAAAAATAGACCTGCCCTACGACCCAGCAATTGCACTGCTGGGGATTTACCCCAAAGATGCAGATGCAATGAAACGCCGGGACACCTGCACCCCGATGTTTCCAGCAGCAGTGTCCACAATAGCCAAACTGTGGAAGGAGCCTCGGTGTCCATTGAAAGATGAATGGATAAAGAAGATGTGGTTTATGTATACAATGGAATATTACTCAGCCATTAGACACGACAAATACCCACCATTTGCTTCAACGTGGATGGAACTGGAAGGTATTATGCTGAGTGAAATAAGTCAATCAGAGAAGGACAAACATTATATGTTCTCATTCATTTGGAGAATATAAATAATAGTGAAAGGGAATAGAGGGGAAGGGAGAAGAAATGGGTAGGAAATATCAGAAAGGGAGACAGAACATAAAGACTCCTAACTCGGGGATCCCTGGGTGGCGCAGCGGTTTGGCGCCTGCCTTTGGCCCAGGGCGCGATCCTGGAGATCCGGGATCGAATCCCACGTCAGGCTCCCGGTGCATGGAGCCTGCTTCTCCCTCTGCCTGTGTCTCTGCCTCTCTCTCTCTCACTGTGTGCCTATCATAAATAAAAAAAAAAAAAAAAAAGACTCCTAACTCTGGGAAACAAACTAGGGGTGGTGGAAGGGGAGGAGGGTGAGGGGTGGGGGTGACTGGGTGGCGGGCACTGAGGGGGGCACTTGACGGGATGAGCACTGGGTGTTATTCTGTATGTTGGCAAATTGAACACCTATAAAAAATAAATTTATTAAAAAAACAACAACAAAAAAACCACCGTGCACAAGAAGAACTTCACCATAGAATGGTCTCTGAAGGCCACTGTCACTGAGACCCAGTTCTGGACACCCTGTGGCTGCGTGCACTGTTCCAGGTGGGGTAACTGGGAATGAGAGGAAGCAGTGGCGGGGAACCCAGAGAGGCCTCAGATGGGGATCCTGCCCCGGAAGGATTTGCCATCTGCAGGGAAGACCATCATGTACCTAGGTATCTAGCGCCGCATCGGGGTTCCTACCATGAGGTGGAAAGGAACCCAGAGTGCCTCTCCCAGAGGTGGGCTGCGGCTCAGATCCAAATTTTCCACCCGTCGGCTCAGGGTCTCTGGGTGGCTTCTCCGGCTCTCCGTGCCTCAGCTTCTCGGTAAGGTAGCCAGGAGCGCTAGGTGAACTGCACATTGGAAGAGCCTAACCGGTGTCCTCTTGCGTATAGCAGGCCCTCACTGAGCTCTGGCTCCATCCCTCTCTTCCCACCTATTAAAGGAGGCAGCGGTAGGGGGACAAAGGTGCAAGGGTGGGGGAGCACCCGGCCCAGGGTGTGGATGGGAGCTGCAGGTGTGACAGGGAGCGGCACGCGGTCCCAGAAAGAGGCCGGACCGGGACATGGTGAGTTGCACGGCAGGCAGTGTGGAGGCCGTGGCGAGTGTGTGCTCAGGGGAGCTTGTCCGGGGGCCGTGGATGTGCACAAGAGGTGTGGGAAACAGGGCAGGAGGTGATGCTGATCACTCGGTGGCTGGCTGGTTCCCACGTTGGCTGCTCCGATTGCGCACAGCAGGGCACAGTTGCTCAAAGCCGAGCGAAGGCCTGCGTGCTCTGCCTTTACCCACGAGATCTGGCCTCTGGCATTGTCCAGCTGAAGGGGGGTTTCCTTACAAATTTCCTCTGACCGGAATCCAGGGGAAATCCTTATCAATCTACGTTAGCAAGTGATGGGTTCGTTGTTTATTTTAAATGTTTTATTTATTAATTAATGAGAGAGATAGAGAGGCGGAGAACACAGGCAGAGGGAGAAGCAGGCTCCATGCAGGGAGCCCAGTGCAGGACTCGATCCCGGGACCCCAGGATCACGCCCTGGGCCAAAGGCAGATGCTCGACCGCTGAGCCACCCAGGTGCCCCAATGGGTTCTTTAAAACAATACTGTGTCTGTCTTGTGGTAGGTACTTTCCCCAGCCCTGAGGCTCCCAGCCCTTCCCCGACTAAGACGAATCACTGAGGAAGCAGGCCACAGAGAAGCCAGCACCTGCCTCCCCAGGACTAGGAGATGGGTGCGCCGCCCGCCCAGAAGGGCCGCATTATGCATGCAGAGCCTGGCAGCCCCTAGGGAGGATGGGTCACTAAATCCCAGATGTGGCTGGAAGCAGCTGTGACTCCATTTCCAGCGAGGCCATGCTCCCGGGCTGTATGTGGTTTCAGTTCCCCTAAGCCCCTGGAGACCAAACGGGAAATTGATTTCAAAGAGTATTCTTCGTAAGCCCTGCCCCGAGGCAGAGGATGGATCGATCGGATGATCACTCTGAGCCTCTGTCCGTCTGCTTTCTGAGATTTTAGGAATCTTTCATGCCAAGACACCTGGTCCACTAATGCTGTCTGGCTCCAGGGACTGGAGGCAGCGTGGTGCAGTGGTCACAGGCAGGCACGCTGACAAACTAGAGGAAAATCAGGAGTTTTTAGTTTGCCAGGGAGACAGGAGAATCTTGCCCAAGCCTTTCGGTAGCCGGGTTTAGGGGAGAGCCTCCTGGAGTGGCTTCTCACCAGTAGGGGATCATCAGTCGTAGCAGGAAGAAAAATACTGGTGATAAAAGCAAGCATTTTTCCAACATACTCCTAATCTCATTGGATCCTTAAAACCCTCGGAAAGATGGTCAGGGAAGGTGTTATCCTGTGTGATAGAGGAGAGGTACTTGTTCAGCCTGAAGCCACGTAGCTTGTCAGTGACAGGTGCAGGCCCCGGGGTCCGCGCCTCCCCGCCGCAGGTCAGTGGCACTGCCCTCTGAGCGTGCGCCAGGTGCCAGGAAGGTCAGGAAGGAAATCCCAGCCATCGGCCCCACCACCCTGGGTCGGCTCTGCCTTCAGTTGGTGGAGGAGGGCGCTTTGGCTTGGAGCCCTTGCTTCCTGCGACGGGGGGATGGCCAGGATTCTGCAACAGGCTGCAGGGCTCTGACTGCAGAGGGTTGAGACTTACCCCAACCTGCCTCAGCCTCTGTCAGGGGACAAGGCGTCCGCCAGCTCCCGGCAGTGGAGAGAATTCAGGAGGCTGGAAGGAGCCCCCCCCGGAACACTGAGAGCCAGGCTTTGTAGGTGGCCTGGAGCAGCTTCAGAGACGCACCTTAGAAACCCATCTCCCCAGAAACCACCACGGGACCAGCCAGGACCCCTTCTTGGCCCCTGGCTTCAGCCACATGGAGGCTTCTTGTACAGAGTAGATTTCCGAAGAAAAGCTTTGATGTGGGAGGTTTTGGAAATGACCAGATAGACGGAGCTCAGGGATGGGGAAAGGGGCCACCGGTACTCTTTGGTAGGCTGCTGCCTGGAAGCCCCCCTGGCGCCCACCAGTTGACCCTCCCCCACACCAGAACCCAGAATGGAAATCCTGATGAAGTTCACGCTGCACCCCCCACCCCACTGGGCCACTCGGGACACAGCAGTAACATGGTGACGTTGCTGCAGTGTCAGGAGCCACTTACCACATATGTGTCCTCTAAGCCCCAGATTTAGGAAGAAAACAGGGCCTCTGTTCGTGTTGTATAAAGAGAGGTCATGCTCAGACACGAAGTGGAGCTCTGTGGTCTGGTGTTTGCGGATTAGATGGTTCTCCTTTAAGAGCTGCTTGAAGGCTGAGGCCCAGGCTCCTCTCTCCAGCCTGTTTTAGGACTTGATGTGGAAAAGCTTACTTTGGCAGCAGTAGATTGGCTTTTTCTCTACCTGTCCATCTACTCAGGCAACTGATACATTAAGCACAGCTGAGGGCTTCTAGGGCTGTCACCTGCAGACCTCTCCCTGCCGCCTACCTAGTCTGTGGTATGGAGGCAGGGCGAGGGGCCAGAGGTGTAAACAGACATGTTATAGTACAGGACAGCGTGTGCCTCTCAACCTGATCATTCCAGAACGGTACCGATCATGCTACTAGCCAAAACTTGAGTGTTTAGTCCTCAAGTCCTAGAAAAATGAGGATCCCCCCCTTTTTAAAATTCTGAGATCTTGGGATGCCTGGGTGACTCAGTGGTTGAGCGTCTACCTTTGGCTCAGGGCATGATTCTGGGTTCATGGCTCGAGTCCCACACTGGGCTCCCTGCGAGGAGCCTGCTTCTCCCTCCACCTGTGTCTCTGCCTCTGTCTCTGTGTGTCCCATGAATAAATAAAATCTTTAAAAATTCAGAGATCTTATTTGTGACTTACAAATTTAATGGAGAGTCATACTTTTCTTCCGAAAAAGGAACATTAACAAAGCCAAGAACTGTTGGTGGATGCAGTTACGTATGCATGTGTAGCAAAGCCTAATTCACATTCTGGTTTCGGAAATAACTTGTATATAGGCAAGGGGAGGAGCCTGTATTATTAATACTTAAATTAGAAGTATGGGTATGGGTATCCCTGGGTGGCTCAGTGGTTTGGTGCCTGCCTTTGGCCAAGGGCGTGATCCTGGAGTCCTGGGATCGAGTCCCATGTTGGGCTCCTTCCATGGAGCCTGCTTCTCCTTCAGCCTGTGTCTCTGCATCTGTCTATCATGAATGAATAAATAAAATCTTAAAAAAGTGATATACCATACCCATAATTTTTTTTAAGTGTAAGTACTCTGAGGGCATTAAGGAATCTACTACATAATTGTTAGATAATCCATATGTGAATTCAAAAAATGATATAGGCAAGGTATGGGCTAAATGCCACAGCCCCTCAAATAGCTAAGGTGGGTGCACAGTAGGTCCAGGAACTGAATGTAGGAACACAAGAGAAGGTGGCAAGCTCTGTTTGGACATGTGATGTTGGATGTGTCTTGAGAACCTATAGCTGGTGGCTCCCTGGGTCTGGAGCTTAGAGGTGTGTTGCATGCTATCGCTCCAGATTTAGGAATTGGCAGCATTTAGAGAATCACAATGCCAGATGGTCGAATAAGTGTTGTGTAGAAGAACCTGACAAAAAGCAAGAGGCTAAGGAAACCCCAGATGCTCAGAAGAGTAGAGGAAGAACTTACAAAACACCTGGAGGGGGACTGACTAGAGGTGCAGAAGGAAAACCGGGAGGTGGGGGCTGCTCCCCAAACCCAAGAGTTAGGTAGTTTCCGGTATTCCCCGGTGATCCAGATGAGAGCTGGGTAGCAGCACCGGTGGGAACCTGGCATCCTTGGCGAGAGACATCTCAATGGGAAGTTGAGGGTCAGAGGCCAGCGCACTGGGAGGTAACTAGGAGGAGGAGCCAGTGAAGGAGTGGGAACATGCAGGGAGAGCCTGCTTTCAGGGGAGGGGAGGAAGAAACATGGATGAGAGCTTTCAATATCCATACCCCCTAGAGGCGGGGGTTATTTTCTGCTGACAGAGGAGACCAAGCTCAGAGAGGTGAAATACTTTGCCTCCGTTCACATTACTACTACAAACAAACCCCGCCCCCTCATAAAGGTTATTCAATATGCTTTCCAAAAGTATAGCAGATAGAAAGTGGCGGGGTAGGAATGCAAATCCCAATATGCCTGGCTCCGAAGTTTGGGACCTTGCTACTCAAAGTGCGGTGTGGGGTCCCAAGAAGCGGGCATCACCTGGGACCCAATGCGAAAGGCAGGATGCTTGGGCCCCACCCCGGACCGACTCAGAATCTCCTTAACAAGATTCAGGTGAGGCACACAAAGTGCAAGAACCCTTGCTCTGTGCCTTCCCCTGTACCACTTGTTAGTAATCCAGGTATCGGGTCGACGTGAGAGAGAAACAGGTGGGAAAGGTGTGTGTTTCCCTTCTCTGAGCATCTGTCCTCAGATGGCCTTGAAGAGCTCCTTTCACTGGAAGGACGTGAACTGGTGGCAAGCCCTTCCTGGGACCTGGGGTCACCTGGCCTCTCTACCATAGGCTGACAGATCACACTGGGCTCTGGGCAAGTTGTGCTACATTTTTAATTAACAGCCGTTTTCTTCAAGTAATAATTCAGATGCAAAGAAAGGAAACACCCCTTCAATTGCTAGCGTAATTAAGCTGCGTAGATTAGCCTGATCTTTGCTGCCTCTTCAGAGCTCTCCAAGGGAAGATAACTCCTGGGCCTGAGGTTTGTTCAGATGTTTTGCTTCTAAAAGACTCAGGAACTGCCTACCTATGAGATTTTTTAATTATAGCAACCACCTTTTTGAATACTTGTTTTTTCAATGAGCGCTCCCTTCAGGGTTCTGCGGGCTCCGTTCTCCTCTGTACCTAACGCAACCAAACCACATGCAAAATGCCAAGAGAATCTAACCTCGCAGTTCCTTTTTTTTTTTTTTTTTCTGTGAGCACTCTTTTTCTCACCTTTACTTTCTATTTGTTGCGTCCTTGGTGGTTATGTAGTGCAGTATTTTCCAAAGTGACCTGTAGTTGGTTGTGAATTAAATTTAGGGAGTCTCAGTGAACCTAAAAAAAAAAAAAAAAATAATTGAAAAATCTCAGAGTACATCATATGTGGTAGGGGCAACAATTGTTTTGTGAAACTTCTCAGACGAATATGTGTGTATGCTGAGCTTCTGTGCAAAAATATTTTCTGTACGGTGGGTCATGGTCCGAAAGTATGAGAGCCACTGACCCATTTCATTGGCTCCCTATTTATGGAATCATTGAAATCACAGAATTTTTTTTTTTAATTACCCCATTTCCAGGCCAATCTCCACCCATTGGTTTCAGTAATCTGTGTTTGAAAGCATCCTCAGAGATTCCAACCAGAAACCATGTTTAAGATCTGTTGGTCTGGTTCAAACTCCCACCCAGAAGAGGATTCCCTTTTATATTATTTTTGGCAAGTGATAACCAAGCCTCTGGGTGCCATCATTCTCTCCCCATGCACCACCAAGTAGGTGTGTGAATAGCCTAACTTGTGAGCAGCGTGCAGCCCAGGCCTTGTGGGATGTACCTCCTTGTTAGAAACTTCTCCTGCGGGCTGCTCTAAACCTGGCTGGCCTAAAGCTTTCACTCCTGCAGGCTTTTATCAATCCCCTGGAGCTCTACAGAGTAAATCTGTCCTGTCCTTCACAGGGCCAGCCCTGCGGAGAATAAAAAGCAGCTTTTGTCTTCTCTGAAGCTTTCCTTTTGACAAGTTAAGCAATTCAAGGTCTTAGGGTAGCAGGAGCCTTCCTGATCCTACCTTAGCATTTCTGAACTACTCTTTTGTCAAAAAGAGAACACACTTCACTAAATACAGCACGAGCGAGGAGTTCTGCTTCTGGTCCTCCTTCCGCCACTGCTGGTGATGTGACCCTGGATGAGCCATCGCCTCTCTGGGCCTTGGTTTCCTCATTTGTCAAGTGAGGCTGCTTGGCTGAGTGACCCACTTTACAAAGTTCTGGTTTTAGCGTTAACTGGGAGGAGAGTATAGGACTCTCAACAGCAAACACTATTCTCGCTTTCATGTTAAAGTCAATGAGCCGTAATCAGATTAGGAATTTTTTTTTTTAAGAGTCCATAGAGCCTTTCATTGATGGCAAATTGATCAAGTGTTGCTTTTATTGGCTTGGCATACATATAGGAATGAGTGAATTCCATACATAGCTGTCCAGAAGTACCCAGCTCTTGGGGATTACCCATGCAGACCCAATAGACTCCTTTATTGGGCTTCTTTCTTCAAATTTCAGTTTTCCCCTATTATCAGCCACTGGGGGGAAAAAAAGTAGCCTTTTGCTAGGATTTACCATACTGTATTTCAGACTGGAGATATTTTTATTCCTTCCCTACACCTGACGTTTTGTGCAAAATGATTTGAAATATTAGAGGAGTGGGGCATGCTGTTCTTTCAGCCCAATGAGTCTTTTCGTTTTCGTTTTTTTAAGGAATCGATGTTTTTTTTAAAAAGAGTTCAGCCAGTGCATCCATTGTTAGCATCTAAACACATCTCCAAGATCCGTGGTATGAATTGTAAGAAAAAATGTTTTAAATATTAATAAGGTTGGGAATTGGCTGTTCTGTATGCGTGTTCTAGAATTCACTAAAGCTCCAGTGGACCCTAAAGAACTCAGCCTCTCATCATTAGAGGGTTAGGCTCCCCAGGGGCCTTTCTAGGAGCAAGTGCTTTCTACCTGAAGAGTGGATAATCTTAAGGGCAAACGAAAAGCATTATAGCCTCCTAGAGATGGATGTAGATTTTCAAGTCTCCCCGGAGTTTTTGCCAAACTCCATCTTTTCTGCATTTGGTGGTTAGCCCTGCAGAGGATGGTGCTGGTGGGGCCATGTCCTGGCCCTGTTTGGGTGTGCCCTTGGTCTCAAGGGGGAGGTCATAAGAGAAAGTGTGGGTGGGATGAATAAACCTGAGAGAACCTGCCCCCCTTCACCCCTATAGTGACTTCTGCAGTGTTTGCATCCTCTCAGAATTGTCATTAGCCAGAAAACGTAGAACTGTTCTCCTAACCTAAGGGAGCTCACCCCTTGCTGTGAAAAGATGGCAGAGCTTGGAGAGCTTGCAGTGGATCTGAAGAGGCCCAACCATGTTGAGAAGGAAGCATAGACACACAGAAGGACCGCTCTGGTATCTGGTGGGCTTGTGCTGGTCTTTTCCATCATGACTTTCCCTTTAAAGTTTTCTAGGACATAGTATACTTATGTCAGGAGAGAGCAGTAGGTTTCTTCTATTTATGCTAAGGAAATTCCTTACCTGACAGAGGCGCGCCTGCAGTAATAACATTTTATGTGGGCAATTTCCACATCCTCTCACACTGAGTATTTGTTTAGCTGAATAGAGAATCTGTGATGCTCCAGTCTCTCTAGGCTGTACTTCTAAAAGCACATCCTATCCCAATACAGTAAACTCCATTATGGCATGTTGTTGTTCATCCATTTACTGAATATTGCGGGTGAAATCTCTCCTGCTTGCTGTGGAGGGTGCAGGTGGGCACTTCCTCCCAGACTTGCAGGAGTTGATAAGGAGGGCTCTAGCTTCATCTCTCAGGGTCTCCTCTCTGAGACTGCTTCACTCTAACTTCAACATCCTAACTTGTTTGTTTTTAGTTAAGCCCTGAGCATTATCCCAAACATGTCCTTCGAGGCACACATTGGAGATGAAGCCTGTACTCTTCAGCTACCATTTTGCAGGGACTGGAGGATCCATGACCAGAACCAGGAAGCATCTGGGCTGGTTAAAGAGCCAAGGCAGAGGTAGCTGATGTTCTAATAAGTCCTATGTGTACAGACACGCCTGCGTAGGTGAAGGCCATAAAAGACCAAGCAGGATTAAGGACCAGAGAAAGGTTCAGACAATAGATGGAATTGTAGGAGGGAAAATCACCATAGAAATCATTTTTAGGTTTCTATAGTTCTTTAAAACCAGATGATTCAGATTCAGCCCAAATCCCTGAAGCTTTCATGGTTGTGTATAGTAAACCAATCTGTCCACCAGCTGGAAAGTAAAGGCACATATAGGAATTATTTGTCATGGGCCTGGTTTATTGCCAGCTTGAGTCCTCTGTGGTGAGGCTGGCAAAGGCTGGGGGTGGGATGGGGCATAAGGAGCGAGGGGCCAAGGTTGGCCAGGGGGCAGCGAGGATGACAAGGGAGACATGCAGGGCCTCAGAGTCCTCCGTGTTCATGTGTCACAGAAGCCCAGAGGACACTGTTATGCAGAACATCCCAGAGGTAGGAAGGTCTCATAGCTCTTTTCAGAGCCCAAGTTATGTTATCCTTTTTTTTTTAAGATTGATTTATTTACTTTAGAGATGGAGAGAGTGTGAGCACCGGCAGGAGGCGGGGAGGGGTAGGGCAGAGGAGAGAATCTTCCAGCAGACTCCTCACTCAGTACAGAGCCCCACTAGAGCTCAATCCCAGGACCCATGAGACTAGGACCTGAGCCGAAACCAAGAGCTGGAGGCCCAACTGACTGAGCCACCCAGGCACCCTTATGTTACCCTTCGTGCCAAGCAGTCCTTGTCCTCAAAGAGCTTCCCTTTAAAATAGGAATATAGGGGGGACCTGGGTGACTCAGTGGTTGTGTGTCTGCCTTTGGCTTAGGGCGCAGGTCCTGGAGTCGAGTCCTGCATCGCGCCCCCCCTCCCCCCCGCAGAGAGCTGCTTCTTCCTCAACCTCTGTGTGTGTCTCTCATGAATAAATAAAATATTTTTAAAAACCCCCATAAAATGGGAATATAGGAAGGGAAGAACTAAAAAGCTAAGTAAGGCCCGATCCATGCTATGTGCACACATACACACACACACTCCTAAGAGGAAATACTTCAAAATCCTAACGGTTTTGTGTTTGGATGGCAGAGTTTTGAATAGCTTTTCTTCCACACCTGTTTAATTTGCCAGATTCTCTTGAATAATCTTCTGTAGTGTTTACGATGAAGATGAAAAAGTTGCTATTGAAGGGATGTCACGGGCAGATGAAAATAAATGCCAGAGCAGGTGGTAGGGCCGTGCAGCGGTGGCACAGGGTGGGATGGGGTCACTGCGGGCTGCGGCATCCGCAGGTGGGCAGGAGGGCTGGGCTGGAGACGGGGCTGGGGGCGGAGGGAGGGGGTGTGAGCCCCCGAAGGGCCTGGAGACCCTCCCCCGGGAAGGGCGGCAGGATGTGGCCCTGGCCAGGGTGTCCCAGCCGGGCCGGACAGCCACCCAGAGAGCGTGTCAGAACAGGCCAGAAGCCGGCCTGCTTTGGCTTGATAAGGTTCATGTAAATCAAGGTTGTTCTACAGAAACAGCTGGTTTCACTTTAGTTTAATTGGAAACAGGAGCCCCTCAGGGCCGGGAGACGGGAAGGGAGGTGGGTGGACAAGGGGAAGGAGGCACGGCTGGGCTGGCGGGGGAGGGGGGGCTGATGCAGCCCAGAGGGCCTGGGGCCGGAGCAGAAACAGACAGACACTTGTCAGCACCAGTTTCGCTTGGAAGACCAGGTGTGGGCAGGCCGAGCTGGATGCTCCAACACTGGCTTGGCCTCAGAGAGACTCTTCCTTTCCAAAGCACGTGATCTCCAAATTACTAGGCAAGGGAGGCCACAGGAAGACGTGTGTGTGTGTGTGTGTGTGTGTGTGTGTGTGTGTGTGTGTGTATGTGAAGATGCTTGCCTTCAACCCTCCAGTCTTGCTTGATTTGCCGCCTTTCCACGGAAGGGGTGTGTTTAGGTCTCACTTTTGGCTGAGTTTGGGGACCCTCCTCCTCTGGGAGAGAGCCCACGCATCTCTTCCTGTACCTCTTGCTCGTGGTGAGCCGGCACCCTGGGGTGCTCACTGCTGTTGTGCTCACGCTTCGGAGAACACTGAGAAAACGTGGGTTGGGAAGGCTACCAGGAGACACAGGCCATGGAAAAGCTGAGGAAGGCAGCCCAGGAGATCGTTGTTAGGAACTGGTTGGTTTTTTTGGTTTGTTTTTTTGGGGTGTTTTTTTTCTTTCTTGTTTTTTAATCCAGGCCTCCTGTGGCTCTAGGGTTGGGGTTGGAGAGGAGCCCAGTAAACAATTCTGGACACTTGTCACAGCACACATGGGGTCTGTTCTGAGAAACAGAAGGAGAAGGAAATAAATGTAAGAACCTCTCCAAAAGAGGTAAACAGACACATGTGCAGAGTCCTTGCTGCTGCTAGCACCAGTGTCCATCAGGCGTGGGAAGGGTTTGGTGGGTGAAGTCAAGACCCTGGCAAGAGAAAGAGGAAGGAACCTGGGAGCAAGAACTGGCTCATCTCATCCTGACCCTGCCCATTGCCCAGTGACGTCGGGGCCGGCCAGCAGGTCTCCTCGGGCTTTGTTCTCGAGTGCCTGCATGGTGGCCGAGCCACTGCAGTATACCCCTGTCTCAATCTCCTGCAGCCTCAAGGCAGGTCAGGCCCAAACTAGCAGCCCCCTGGAAGGTGAGGACGCAGCTTTGCTCTGTGATGTTCAGGCAGGGTCCCAACAATCTCATAATCAAGTTTCTCTTTGACAAGAGATGGACTTTGTTCCTAAAGTCCCATCAAGGAAGTAGAGCAACATTAGCTTGAGCCTAAAACTCTAGAAGGTAAAGCAAGTGTACACTAAGGCTTCAGCTTTAGGCTTTCTATGTGGCCATTTGATAATTAACTATGGGAATATAAATGGTGTAGCTGCTCTGGAAATGGTCTACCAGGACCCTCAAGTGATTACACACAGGGTCACCATATGACCCAGCAGTTCCACTCATAGGTATGTTCCCAAGAGAAATGAAAACTTGTATGTCCACACATATAAAACTTGCAGTTGGCATAAAAGCATTATTCACAATAGCCAAAAAGCCAAGACAATGCAGATGTCTATGAGCTTTTGCATGGATAGATTGTGGACTATTCATACAAGGGAATATTCTTGAGCCCCAGAAAGGAGTGAAGTGTGGATATATATGCTACAGCACAGATGAACCTTGAAAATATCATCTAAATAAAAGAAACCAGACACAGAAGACCACATGTTGTATGATTCTACTCTGGTGAAATGTCCAGAGTGGGGAAAACTGTAGAGACAGGAAGTACGTTAGTGGTTGGTGAGGCTGGGGGTAGCCTGGTAAGTGACAGTCGAGTTACTCTTCGAGGTGATGAAAGTGCTCTAAAATTGACTATGGTGATGGTCACAAGACCATCGTGAATATGCTAAAAAGCTGCATTGAATTGTCTAGCTTGAAGAGGTGAACTTACAGTATGCGAAGCAGATCTCCATAAAGTTGCTTTTTAAAGAAAACCAAGTAACTGTCCCCACCACCCCTCTTCCCTGACCTCCATGCTCAGGCCTGTGGCTAGGCGTTTCCAACAACCAGTCAGGAACTCAGCCCATCCCTGCTAAACTGAGCTGCAGAGGTGAGAGGCGCACATACTATAGGGCACTTGTGGGACACAGGGAAGTCTGTGGATGGCCCCTGCCCTGAAACATTTACCTAAAACTACGTCATAAAAAAAAAGAAAGAAAATGGTTAGAGGTCTTCAGTGAACCAAAGGAAATGGAAGAACATAGGCCACACACAGAGGTGGTGGTGGTGGAGGGTATATCTTCATGGCCTCTGAGCCTCTGGTAGACTCCCCAAAGTGTTTGTGAACAGATGTGCTGTGTGGTGGTGGAGCTGCTGAAGTTCCTATGGCCTCTGAGAGAAACTGTGGCCAAGGAGGATAGAAACTAAAGATGAAAATGGTGCAGTTGCATAAGAAGAGTCAGTGGGGTCTTCTGAAAAGATGGGGGGAAGGGTGGCTGTTGGCCTTCATGGAGCCCCTCTGTGCCAGGTATTGTTCTGTAGGTATGAACGTGTTTCTCGCAACAAGCCAAAGACTTGTTTGCTAGTATCCTTCCCATTTTCTAGACTAGGAAACTCAAGTAGTTGGGTCACTTATCCCAAGTCGTGCAACTGGCAAGTGACAGAGCTAGGGGAAACTGGTGGCCAGAGCTCCCAGGCCTGTTGTCTCTGGCCGTGGGCTGTTTCATCCAGTACCTATATGATCAAATGATACCATTTCCACACATGCCATTCCGTAGCCAAGGTCCAGCTTTGTAACACCCCCAGGCCATAACCCCTCTATAAGACCTTGTAGGGCAAACCTCGAGTTGTCCTTATTTAAGGGTCTCCTCCTAGTATGATGCCTGCTGGCTTATGCAAAGGACTCGATACCTGTTGCCTTGGATTGACGTAACTTGAATGTATGATGAATGAAGGTGGTTGATGGATGTCTAGATTGTCTTTGATATTTGGTTCAGTAGTGGAGATAGAATTATAAGTAACATAGATCCATTTGTGCCCTTAAACTTAAGATTTTATTTATTCATTCATGAGAGAGACACAGAGAGGCAGAGGGAGAAGCAGGCTCCATGCAGGGAGCCCGACATGGAACTTGGTCCCGGGTCTCCAGGATCAGGCCCTGGGCTGAAGGCGGCGCTAAACCGCTGAACCACCCAGGCTGCCCTATTTGTGCCCTTATATGAACCTAAGATTCAAATAAGATTACAGGTGGGCAGATGCTCTGAGATCTCCAAAACCTTTTCTGGATAGTGGGCTATCTTCCCTTTTGGGACTTTATTTTCTTAAGGATATCTGATGGTGTACATATGGTTACTGATGAGCTGATGTCCCTCTGGGAGGTCTTTTCCTCAAAGATCTGGGGTGGAGATGGCACAAGTGTCTCTCTATCAACCTCAACTTGTGGTTGTCTCCAACTCTGGGGGATTGTGTTAGCCTGGATAATTAAAATCTATAGAATTGGTTCAGGACATGGACCAGTTAGACCTACTTCAAAGGATCTGTCCCTAAGGACCCCGCCCATTAGTGTAAATTGCTTTTCCTATACTTTTCATTGCCCAGCTTTGAGGCAAGCAGTTAGGAAACTGGACAATGGGAAGAAGAGACTCCAATCTCTCGATTCCCTTTTCCTGCAGCTCCTGCCAGGCGCTTGCTCACTAGTTTATATTGTTTCATATGTTGGTCTCTTTCCATCCAGCTGAGCACCTCTCAGGGCAGGTCCTTTGATCTGTCATAGTATTAATGCTAGAGCTCCACAGACAGGCAAAACTTCCTCCAGACACTCATTTTCTCATTTGATCTTCACAACAATGCTGGGGTGAACAAGGCAAATATTATTATCCCTCTTTTATAGATGAGGCTTGGAAAGCACTTTTTCCCCCAGTTCCAGAGCTGATGACTGGTGGAGTCTGATCCCCAGCCCAGGTATCCTAAGTCCCAAATCATGGCCTGTGTTCTTGTTTCTATCCCTCAGAGCATCTGGAAAAGATTGAACTCTATAGCAGTGTTAAATAATGATTTCACGAGTCCCTGTTAGTTTTACAGTTGGGTTTAGGTGTGGTTCAGTGGGAAAAAGTTGGACTAGAGGCCCCCAAATTCTTTGTACTGGCTGAGCCACTAACCAATTCTGAGACCTTTCTGAAGCCAAGTCGCCCTTTGCATCCTCAAGGGGTATCCTGTCTAGAAAGGGAAACAGGAGAAATAAGGTTAAGTGGATGGCAGTGTTTCAGAAACTCCCCAAGGGGGTTAAGTGCCCTCTCTGGAACTATAACCTGTGCCTCATTTGGAATTCTTCCTTTAATTTCTGGAAATTCTGCTACCCACTCGCTTCCCACTGACCATCTTCACAAAACCCTTCCTCCTGGGCTGCCCTCACCCAAAACCTGTGTGGCCCCGTTTCTGCCTGGCAGCTGGCTGCCCAGGGTATCTGCAGCACAGACCTGTGCTTACCAAGAGGCAGGAACTGCTCTTTAATAGAGACACACGAGCTGATTCTCCAGCTTGTGTTGCTAAGCAGCTGGCTTTTGGTTGCCTGGAGATTATCATGGAGTTGAGGCCACACGGTGAAAATGTGGGTATCTCATCTGGTGCTGTGATGTGCTTGAGCGCCTAAGAACCACCAAACCTTTCTCTTGCAGGTCCAATTTTATGTTAAATCCCTTTAACTTGAGGGTACATCCTTCACATATTAGTCACTGGAAATAGTACACAAAAGATCATGTTCTGATATCCCCAGGTTTACAGGGATCAGTGATTCTTTCGTCAGGGTATAGGAGGGAAGAAAATGCCACATACATGAAAAGCAGGATAGAGGAAAGAAACAGAAGTTGAGTGCTGTGTTTGGAAAGGAGGGAAGGGAAACGGTGCTTATGAACTTTTCTCAGAGTGACT
Source organism: Canis lupus baileyi (assembly GCF_048164855.1). Lineage (NCBI taxonomy): Eukaryota > Metazoa > Chordata > Mammalia > Carnivora > Canidae > Canis > Canis lupus. Next base: position 50,960,422 of record NC_132848.1, read on the forward strand.
ATTTTTTTGTATGGGGAGAAGTAAGCTGCTCCCAGTGGGAAGCACTTCAGGAAGGTCCTGTCCAAGAGAGGGTGGCACTAAAAGTCTTTTAGAAAATACAGAAAGTTATAGATCCCTGGATCACTGGGCTGATATTTATTCTTCTTGGAGTTTTGACAGCTTTCAGATCAGGAAGGTAGTGCTGGATCATTTGTGGGGATTTAACCATTCACTTGGCGACTAAGTGTGGTTCTGTGCCTAGAACAGTGCCCCGATTGGGAAGCTGTAATCCCAGCTTCCTGAGGCTCCCAGAATAGGGCCTGGGGACCTGGGGAAGAGATACCAAGTGGGGTCGTTAGGATCTGTGACTCTGACCTGCAAATCACCATTTTAACACTGTTTTTAGATACTATGGAAGATACAGAAGTAGAAGAGGCTTGATTTCTATCCCTAGACTAGTTGAAAAGACCCATGTGAAGCAATGTGTGATGGTGTATAATTAAGTGCTGACTTGTGTGGCATGGACTTTGAACTAGGAACCAGAGCAGGGAGTGCTCCCTCCAGTTTCACAGGGTTGGGAAGCCCTTTACCAGGGAGCCAAGGGTGGCCAAGGGTGGCCTCAGAGCACAGATTTCAATGAGCAGAGGAAAGAAGGGGCAGGAATAGCCTTGTGGGCAAAGGTCAAGTGGTTGGAGTGAGCTTGGAATGCACTAGGAACATATGGGCATCTTACTGACCAGAGCTGAATGTTCTTCGGTACAATGAGCAATGTAGGGAGAGGGGTTTATCGTAAGTTTTGAGAAGAGTTGCATGACTAAGTCAACATTTATTTAAACATGAATTTGTTGTTTCTTAGGCTCCTTGGAGATAGTGAAAAAGAGGGAAAAGAAGTGTGAATGTGAGTTCTCCCTCCACAGACAGGCCTTCATTCCTGATAGACAAGTGGATCCAATTCACTGATCCATAGTCTCTGTGGAGGGAGAATCCTCTTTCTCCTGTGACTAAAGTTTGTCAGCAACTTCCACGGGAACCTCCTCATGGATGGGGACAGGCAGCGGATTTGACTGTTCATCCCTGGCCTGGCTGTGTAGTTGTTAAGTAATTTGTTTCTTGATTATTTTAACAAAGGGAAACAGATATACTTTTGTTTGGGGAAGAGGTAAAACCAATATGTCCACTGCCAGAAGAAAGAAATCCTTATGCCGATTATTTGAGTCTTTTTTTTTTTTTTTTTTACACCAGATCAGTTGGGTCTAAATAGGAAGACAAAGGACTGAAGGCCGAGGAGGCATGAAGAAAGCAGCGGCTGTTGGGGCCGGGGCAGTTGAAAGGAAGCATGCTTCACTGCATGCAGGTGCTGTATGAAGGCAGGAGAGCACAGAGGTTGGGAATGCAGCCTCCTGCCCAGACCGAACCAAACTGCCACTTCCCGATGGTAGGACCTTGGGCTAATTTTTTAACTCATCAGGGAAAATGCTAATATTCACCTCCCTGCCTCATGCGGTTGTCATAAATGCTTAGAGGGGAAAACACAAAGTGTTTGGAAGAGGGCTCAGCAAATAGCATGCGCTCAGTAAATGTTAGAGATGCGGTTGTTTCATTATTGGCCCCAAACACAATGCTGAGAGGACTAGTGTTTTAATCTGTATTGGTTCTAGGAAACTGATGGGAGAAGTGAGGCCGAATGCACACCTTGGATTGAGGGCAGGTATGTATGGCAGAGGCCACAGGCTGGTTACCAAAGCCAGGCCGGGGCTGTGCAGAAGCCAGCAGAGCTCTGGATTCCGCAGGGCTCAGCAGTTGGCTGGGATTTGGACAGTTCTGAGGACAGAGGACAAGGGACCAGCCTGAGGTCCCCATGGCAGCCAGGACTGAGAAACCAGAGTTCATGGGTAGGTTCAGTGAGGGGAAACTGAGGAAAACCAAAGAGGAGGGCAAGTGATGCTGGGCAAGGTGTTTTAAGGATATCCAACTCTGCCTCAAGGATAAGTGGGTAAGGTCTTTTTGTTTTTATCGCCTGGTGCTCATCACAAGCACACTCCTTAATCCCCATCACCCAATTCACCCATCTCCCCACCCACTCCCCTCTGGTAAGCATCAGTTCTATATAGTTAAGAGTCTGTTTGCTCCTTTGATCATTTGTTTTTTAAATTACACTACATATGAATGAAATCATATGGTATTTGTTTTTTCCTGACTGGCTTGTTTCACTTAGCATTATACTCTCTAGCTCCATCCACATTGTTGTAAATGGTGAGATTTCATTCTTTTTTTATGGCTGAGTAACATTCCATTGTATCTACATACCACATCATCTTTATCCATTCATCTACTGGTAGACACTTGGGCTGTTTCTATATCTTGACTATTATAAATAATGCAGCTATAAACATAAGGGTGCATGTATCCCTTGGAATTAGTGTTTTTGTGTTCTTTGAGGAAATATCCATTAGTGGGATTGCTAGATTGTAGGGGGGGGGTAGTTCTTTTTTCAACTTTTTGAGGAACCTCCATACTATTTTCCAGAGTGGCTGCACCAGTTTGCATTCCCACCAGCAGTGTAAGAGGGTTCCCCTTTCTGCACATCCTTGCCAATACCTGTTTCTTGTGTTGATTTTAGCCATTCTGACAGGTGTGAGGTGATATCTTATTGTAGTTTTTGCATTTCCCTGATGATGAGAGATGTGGAGCATCTTTTCATGTGTCTGTTGGCCATCTGGATGTATTCTTTGGAAAAATGTTCATTTCTTCTGCCCATTTATCAATTGAAATATTTGTTTTGGGGGTGTTGAGTTTTGTAAGTTCCTTATTTTGGATACTAACCCTTTATTGGAAATGTCATTTGCAAGTATCTTCTTCCATTTCATAGGTTGCCTTTTAGTTTTGTCAATTGTCTCCTTTGCTGTGCAGAAGCTTTTTTATTTTAAATCCTGATAGTTTATTTTTGCTTTTATTTCTCTTGCCTCAGGAGACACATCTAGAAAGAAGTTGCTATGGCTGATGTCAGAGAAATTAGTGCCGGTGTTCTCTTCTAGGATTTTTATGGTTTCAAGTCTCACATTTAAGTCTTTAATCCTTTTTGAATTTATTTTTGTGTATGGTGTAAGGAAGTAGTCCGGTTTCATTCTTTTGCATGTAGCTGTCCAGTTTTCCCAACATCATTTATTGAGGGGACTATTTTTTTTTTCTGTTGGATATTCTCTCCTGCTTCATTCAAGGGTAATTGACCATTTAATTGTGGGTCTATTTCTGGATTTTCTATCCTGTTCTATTGATCTTTGAGTCTTTCTTTTTGGCAGTACCATACTATTTTGATGGCTACAGCTTTGTAATATAACTTGAAGTCCAGAATTGTGATGCCGTCAGCTTTGCTTTGCTTTTTCAAGATTGCTTTGTCTATTCTATTTGGGGTCTTTTGCAGTTTCACACAAATTTTAGGATTGTTTGCTCTAGTTCTGTGAAAAATGCTGGTGGCATTTTGCTTGGGATTGCATTAAATGTGTGGATTGCTCTGGGTAGTATAGACATTTTGACAGTATTTGTTCTTCTGACTCCTGAGTGTGGAATGTCTATTTCTTTGTATCATCTCCAATTTCTTTCATCAGTGTTGTGTAGTTTTCAGAGTACAGGCTTTCACCTCTTTGGTTAGGTTTTTTCCTAGGTATCATATTATTTTTGGTGCACTTGTAAATGAGATTGTTTACATTTCTCTGCTGCTTCATTATTGGTGTATAGAAAAGCAACAGATTTCTGCACACTGATTTTTGTATCCAATGACTTGACTGAATTTGCTTATCAGTTCTAATAGTTTTTTTTTGTGGAGTTTTTCAGGTTTTCTATATACAGTATCATGTTATCTGCAAATAGTGAAAGTTTTACTTATTTCTTACTGATGTGGATGCCTTGTACTTTTTATTGTCTGATTGCTGTGGGTAGGACTTCCAATAAAGAGAGAAATAATCTGGATCCTGGTACCAGACCATGAGGATTTGAGGACTATCCTTTAAGATGTCCATTTCCTCATTTCTGAGACTCATGACTTGTACTGAAGGGTGAAGGTTTGCCCCCTTCCTTTCTTACAGGCCATATGCTTTCGAATTATCCTGATACTCATCTCACTTGACCTCTTAAGCATCCTGCATTTTTATCAATTCTTATCAGCAAGTATTTACTATGTACCTAAGATACATCAGCTCTGCAATGAACCCAATGAAGAATGTGAGGCATAAGCTTAGGGGGCTCACTGGCTGGCCAAGGATCCCTTATATGGAGCTTACTCTTGAAGAGCTAAGATCCATAATGTTGATGAGAGAAGGCTTCTGTCGTCATTGTGGGGTGGAAAAACCTGGACCTACTTCTAGCAACAGGTGCAACTTGGGCAAGAACCTCAAGATTTTCCATAAGCAGATAGAATGATGGGGTCTCCATTCTGGCTGTGATACAGAGGTCCCCTGACAGTGGGGCTCAGTGGTGGGGAGTCTTGGCTAATTTAGGTGGGTAGAATCAGATTGGGAGAATTCAGTGCGGCAGAATATTAGAAGCCTTGGTAACACCTACTTTTGGTGGGAGTTTCTAGAAGAGCATTGTGCCAATTTCTCTTATATCCCAGGGAACTGGGGACTTGAATCTCACAGACTTGTGCAGTATAAATAACTCAGAAATTTTGAGAAATGACAAGGTTAGCAGGCATGAATTTTCAGTCTGCTGCTCAGCAGCTGACTGAGTTTGCTGGGGCTTGCAATGATATTCATGGAAACTTGGCTGGCTAATTTTGAATTCTCCTTTCTCCAGGGCCCTGGCCAAGGGTGCGTGGGGTAAAAGGGTTATCCACTCCTTGTTTTAGGGCAACGCCATACATAACCACTTTCCTCAAGGAAAAGCATAACAGAAATAAATTTCCATTACACAACAAATCAGGAAGCAGCTAGTGAATCTAATGAGTTACAGGAGTGCCCACTCCTAAGAACCCTTTGTTACGATGGTGGTGATGGTAGTAGAGGTGAGGGTGAGGGTGATGGTGATGATGATAATGGTATTTGTGGTAGTGGTGATGATAATAGTGATGGTGGTCTTGGTAATGGTGGTGGCGATGGAGGTGATGGTAGTGATGGTGGTGGTAATCATTATGGAGGTAGTGATCATGATAATGATGGATGATGGTGGTGGTCATGGTACTTATGATTATGGAGGTAGTGGTGATAGTGGCAATAATAGTAATGGTGGTGGTAGACATGATGGTAGTGATGATAATGTTGGTGATAATTATGGAGTTGGTGGTGGTAGTGGCAGTAATGATGGTGGTAGACATGGTAGAAGTGATGGTGATGACGGCAGTGGTGAATATGGAGGTGATGGTAGACGTGATGGTGGCACTAGTGATGGTGATGGAGGGGGTGGTGATGGTGGAGGTAGTCATGTGATGAGGGAGATGAAGAGGAGATGTCATACTTTTGTAATACTGGCAGATCACCGACCTCTTCCATTCAGATAATCTTACTTGAACTTGAGGTAGACATTGAAGGTATTATTTCTAATTGAGAAGTGGAGGCCGAGATTCAGAGTATTTGTAAGCCAAGGCTGCTTTTAAAAAAAAAAAAAAAACAATAAAACAAATCACCACCGTGTTTCTTGTCAGTGAGAATCAAATGAAATAAACGAATGGCATGGAAAGCCATGGCTAGAAGTCAGGCGGAAAAGGATTCCTGTGGGCCAGAAGCACCAAAATGGTTTCTGGAAATAGAATTTGAGCTTAGAAGTTTGGGCTGGAAAGTAGGACATTGGACAGTCAAAGGTGTGAGAATGTGTGTGTGCATCTGAGAGTGTGTGTGTTGGGGGCAAGGGTGTTTTCAGAGAAGAGAGATTTAAAGGTAAAGACATAATCTGTGGACTCACAAATTGAACTGGATTTCCCTTGAATTGGAACCTAGAAAGGAGAGGGAAATTAATTTGACTCTCCTCAACATGCCAGGTCTTATACTTTTTATACATACTTTTAAAAATGTGCACTTTTATATATATATATATATATATATATCCAATTTAATCCTCGCAACCTCCTTGTGAAGCAGATACTATATTCTTTTTACACAGTTGGAAATCGATGCATAAAATGAACACATACCTCCCTCGGGGTCACCTAGGAAAGCCACATGAATCCGGGCATATAGAACCCACAGGCCATGCCTAATCAGGACCCAGGCATGCTAAGTGCCAGGCTGTAATGGCTGGTCCAAAAGTATGCAGCCTGGCATAGGTTACTGCATTCTGTAGCTCAGGTGAGAGAAGGTGGGGATGGGGGGTCAGAGAGGGGAATGCATCTCCAGAATTGTAAGCCAGCAGAAGGCGCCACCTATCTCCTCTATGCCGGTCCCCTCTCCTTCAATGGATTTGAGTATTTGTCTTCCCATTAAACATGTAAAAATAATTGCCAACTGTTGGCGTATGCTAGGAAAAAATACACCCTTATTTCTCTTTAGCTCTAGAAAGACTTTACAGTAGTGATTTTGAGTAGTTGGAGACCTCTAAAGCTTCATTCAAATGCATGCCTTCTGTGGTAACTGCTGCCTGGTGCCTAACCTATAACATGGAAGGAGGTAGAGGGTGAGTGGGCCAAAGGATCCCAGTGTAAGCAGACTTCCCTTCCATGAGCCCAGGACCTTGGGGAAGGTGTCTTGGGTTTTTGTATGTTCTTTTGGGCTCTACCATGGTGCCCCTGCATTAAACTCCTTTTAGGTTTCCTCTCCTCTTGCTCTCTCCAGGCTCTAGTTCTGTAGAGGGCCTTGTTCTGTGCCATGACCTCTGAGAGGGAGGTGGCTTAGCCCGGGTGCCCTCCCCAAGTTTTACTCCGGGTGCCTACTAGTCATGGATTACAGTTCCAACTCGTAGCCACAATGCTTTACATCTGAATGTAGCTTTATCCCTTTCTGGACACATTCATTCTTTCATTTTAGGCCTTCTGCAACCCTCTGTCTAGAAGAGATGGTAGATATTTTTAACACAAAGATGCTAATCTTGAGAGAGGTGAAGTGTCTGTCCTAGAACAATAATAGTTGACAGCAATGGGGCTCGGGCCAGATTTTCTCAATCCTACTTGATGCTTTCTCCTGCCTCCCACTGACATTGCCAATGAGTGGGGTGGGTTTGGTTTTTTTTTTTTCCTAGAAAGGTCTGCAGCTCGTACCTATAGCACACATGTTCAACCCGAAGGAGCTGATTCTGCAGCTGCCAGAGCCCCTGGAGCATTTTGCACCCAAGGCCAGCCACCTCTGTGCCTGGCTCAGTGGAAGCCTGGGGGCCTGACCGTGGGTGCTCAGCTCCACCTGCCTGAGCGGTGCTTCTTGTCCTCGTGTGCTCATTGTAGGCGGAGCAGCCCTTCCTAACGTGTTGCCGTTCAATTTGGAATTGTGCGTTCTTTCTGCCTTCCCCTTTTAGAAGAGATGGATTTAGCTCTGGCATGCCAAATACAAACCCTCACTTCATCTCGAGAGCTCTCTTCCCATCCACCCCTCCTCGGGCAGGCTATTTACAGACTTGTCATCCCACCACGCGGGTCAATCCACCAGTGAAATGAAAGGAAGGAAAGGCCCCAAGCCAACGAATTTGGGCAGATGAGCCTTATATAACACGTGCTAAAAATACGCAGCTAATTGGAATGGAAAAGCAAAAAAAAAAAAAAAAAAAAAAAGATTGTGTTGAAGCCTCAGTCTGAGACACCAAAGAGTGATAGGGAAGCAACTCCTCCCAGTGGAAGATGCTCATATATAAATAATTGTACTCTTGTGCGTACTCTCCATTTTGTGGCATTTTAACCATGTTCAGTTCCCTCTCATCTCCCCTTCGGAATGGAATTGGGGCAGCAGAAACCAAGACTAAGGGAGTGACCAGGAAAAGGAGCAGAGAGCTGCTGCCCTTCAAGAGCAGAAGCAGGCAGCGTCTAGAGGGGCGGCCAGATGGCATAGTGGTAAACAATGCTCCTGCTTCTGACTTCTTCTCAAACCAAAGACCCAAATTTTCGAAAGGTTCTTTCTGCCTTGGAAAGTGTTTAGCACCTGGGATTGTTCTAAAACCGAAGGGAATGCTGTTTTCTTCTAGCTCCATCCCCGTCTGCCACCTCTGACCCCCAGGTCCTTGCTCCCATATCTGTCATCACGTTTCACCCAGTGTCTGCCCCTCTGCCTGCAACGTGTACAGCCCTCCCTTCCCATGCCCTGTAGTGCGATGAGTATCTAAGGTTTGCATTTCCCACAGACCATGAGCTTCTCGAGGACAGGGCCTTGATCTAACCCAATGCCCAGCATGATGGCTGGCCCAGCGTGAGCACCAAATACTTACTTGTTGAATAAATGAATGATTCAGTGAATCACTGGATGGTCAAACCAAAGGGGGCATGTTATGTTTTCTGAAAGATAGAGTACGAGAGATGAATCCTGCTCTCATTCTCAGGTCTGATCCTGGTCTTCTTTGGCAGCCAAATGGCACTTCCATCCAGCTCACCAGTCACCTGATTACTGTTCCATGTGATTCTCCCCAATAAGGACACAAGGACTCCAAATACAGATGAACAAGATGTCATGGAGTAAATTAGAAATCAAGACAGCAAGCATCAGTGTTTAGAAAGCACATGGGTTGATAAGAGATTTGGGGATGAACTGGTACTATTGATCAGTTTTAAAATAAGGAAATGAAGGTGTGGGATGCTCAGAAAATTTTGACTAAAATGACATGGTTAGTGGATGGCAGTTCCAGGACAATGCCTAGAGCTCATGTTGGATGCTCAGTAAGTCTATGAAACAATCATAGGGCACATCTTCAGATCCCTTCCCAGATACCACCCTGCCCCTTTCTAGGAAGAAGGAGGGCATCTGTTGGCCCCTTGATGCAGGGCAGCCGTCCCACGCAGAGGGAGTTCCCAGGGAGCCTCCTGCTGCCCATCTCCCCGTTTGAAGGCCAGGATTTGGTCTATAGAAGGCAAGACAGTGGCAGTTACCTATGCTGAACTCTGCTGCCTCGTGGTTGGGAACACACCACCGTCACTCACATGATTTATTCCACCTACAGTCCACTTCATGCATCTGTTGTCTGTTTGCCTTTGTCTGACTCAAAAATCTGTGTCTGTCTAGAGCTGAGTCACGTTGACAGCTTCACAACTTCCCATTGCTGGGATGTCCTGAGCAACCCTTCTCCACTCTTTCTGGAGCTGAGGGCTCAGGTCTTCCTTGGAGTCTGTGATGTGAGGTGGTCAGAGTCTTCCCAGTAAATTCCCCTCTGTGCTGAGTGCCTCCTTTTGTCTCTGTTACTTGCAAATGAAAGAATCTGAACTGATCTGACAGCAGAGCAGGAAGGAAGCAGAGCATCCCATCTTTACTTCTCAGATGGGAAAACGGAAGCCCAGAGAGGGGATGCCAGTGGGCCAGCACCTCACAGAGGGCAGACTGGATATTCATTGCTAGACCCCCTCCTCTGCATTGTAATTTCTGTGAATCACAGTGTAATTTCTGAGAATCACAGCAGGGCTGTGAGATCCCAACATCTCCAACAGTAAAAGGCTCTCAGTGGATGTTGGATGGAGGGAGGAGAGGGATTTGATGGGAGAGGCCTAGAGAAGAGGCTTGAAACAGTTAAGCGTGGCAGTGAGGGCACATTTGTCCTTAGAAATTCATAGTGCTGTTTAGAACCAACCACTGCCCTAACTGTGGTAATCAAGTTCTTGAGTTGTGGAACTGAATCAAGACTTGAGCTGTGAAATTAAGAAAGAAAGAGGCATCTGGCTCACGAAACGGAAGGCGTGGCTGCAGAAGGGATTCCTGGTGACAGATCAGAAAGTGTGATTACGTGATGCACAGTCCCCCCAGGAGCTGGCTCCAGGAAGATGTGAGGAGATGAAGGATGGAGAAGTATCCAGATTCTTCTTCCTACCTTCTATTCTGCTTAGGGTCAGAAGTATGTATACAGGCATTAGGGGAGACAGCTACCGTGCTTGCCTATGTGCTGCTGGGCACTTATCTCTGCCCCTTATGCCCCATTGTCTCAGCTTTACCTCCTATAATGTATCTCATCCTCCTACCAAACCTATGTGGTCCCTGCTACCTCCACTTGGAGGTGCATGCCAAGGATATTCTAGAATTTGCCCCAAGATCTGTCATGCTTCAAAGCCAAACCTCTTTGATTATTATAAAGTTGCCCCTGGATAGGTATTCTAATATTTCTAAGTGCCTGCTTCAGCTGATAATGCATTTAATTTATTTATTGTAACATAATAAATAACATAATTTATTATGTTATTATCCTATAATTCTGGTATTGTGGTATATCTGTCACTGGATGAGTGGCTTTGACTCTTACAATATGCCCTGCCCTATGCTAGGTTCTGATTTATCTCCGGGGGTGGGGGTGGGGGAACCGCCACACTTTCTGCTTTCAGGGAGCTTACAGTTAAGAACACTCATCAAACGCTTAAATAACAAAACAAGGCACCATGTGATTAGACGCCAAGATGAATGACCTAGGTGGTAAATGCTTTAACAACACCTTCTGGAGTCATCAACTCATTGACCTAAATTTTCCCCATTCCTAAAGGACTCCCTGGTGGTGAATTACACTCTAGTGGAAGCTGCATGCATTATTTCCCTTCACTAATGCTCCATTATGGCTTACCTTCCCCACGCTCTTGTGTCCTAAATCCATAATCGAATACTTCACTATATGCAGTGCTGCCTATGACTTTATTTTTTAATGTCAACATTTTTGTCAAAGTGACATGTACACACACAAAAATGCATAGCTCGTGAGTGTACAGCACACTGTGTTTTCACAAAGCAAATACACCATGTGATCAGCATCCACATGAAGAAACACAACATGACCAGCCTCCTCCGTTCCCTCCCATCACAATCCCCCCTTCATCTGCCCTACTTAATCTTGAATTTTAAATAAGTAGATTCATATGCTATGTACCCCTTCCAAGAGCATAGAATTGTTTTACTTGGTTTTGAGTTTTATTTTTATGTATTTATTTATTCGGGAGAGGGGGGTGGAGGGGCCAAGGGAGATGGGGAGAGAATCTCAAGCAGGCTCCACACCCAGCAAATCCATCCGACTTGGGGCTCCATCTCTCGACCCTGAGGTCGTGACCTGAGCCGAAATCAAGAGTTGGACACTTAACCGACTGAGCCACCCAGGCGCCCCACTTGGTTTTGAATTTTAAATAGATTCGTAAGATATATGCTTTTTCGTACCTGATTTCTCTCATTCAACATTGTGTCTGTGCGAGTTGTCCATGCTATTGTGCATAGTTTGTTCGTTTTCTTTGTTGTAGAATTGTGGGAATATGTCCATTCCACTGCTGATGGACTGTGGACTTAGGATTTGGGTGGCACCTTAGTGAAACCCATTAACTCAGGCCAGTGGTGACCAACTCCAGTGACTGATGGAAGCATAGGTGGGTGAGGGCTAATGTAAGTAATGCTGCTGTGAACATTCTGGTTTGTCTTTGGGTGAACAGATGCGCACACGGGTGTTGCGTGCATACCTAGGACAGGATTGCTGAGTCATGAGGCAGCAGCTGCTCAGCTTTGGTAAATACTGCCCGTGTTCCAAGTGACTACTGATCCATACTCCCGCCAACAGTGGAGGAACATTCCAGCTCTGCCAAAACTTGGTATTACCCATTCCTTTCCCACTTTCAGCTGTTTTGGCAGGTGTGCTTTGTTGTAAGTTTTTTTTTTTTTTCCTCATGGTGAAAAACACGTAACATTCAAATTTACCACTTAAACTATTTTTAAATGTACAGTTCAGTGGCATTAAGTCCATCCACATTGTTGTGCAAGTATCACCACCATCTATCCCCAGAACCTCTTTTCATTTTTCCAAACCAGATTCGTGTCTATGAATTTGACTGCTCTACCTCATGCAAGGACACTATTTATCCTTTTGTGACTGGCTCATTTCCCCTGCATATTATTTCCAGGTTCATCCATGTTATAGCCTGAATCGGAATTCCCTTCTATTTTAAAGCTGATACTGTTCCGTTGTATAAACCACCTTCTGTTTGTTCATTCATCTTTCCATCTCATTCTGATTTTAGTTTGCGTTTGAGAATTTTGTATTTCTCTTGAGCACCTTTGGTATGATTATTGGCTATTTGAATATCCTCTTGCAGAAGCACCCACTTAAGTCTTCTGCCCATTTTTCTATTGGATTGTCTGCTCTTTTCTTATTTATAGGAGATATATTCCGTATACGAGCCTTTGTTGGATATATTAATTGCAGCTACCTTCTTCCACCCTGTCTTGCCTTTTCATTGGAATGTATTTCATTAAGAATATATTTGATGAATAGAAGTTCTCAGCATAGTATCATTTTCCTTTTTTTTTCTTTATGATTAACACTTTTTGCATTCCATTTAAAAAAGGGCTGCCTACCTGAAGGTCATGAGCTATTCACCTGTGTTCTTCCAAAAGATTTATTGATTACCATTCACCTGATGTGTCTGCCTTTTCAATAGGGAGTAGTTTTTAATCCCAGGGAGACTGGGACGCTGGCAGTGCAAACCTAGGATTTGGGTGGCACCTTAGTGAAACCCATTAACTCAGGCCAGTGGTGACCAACTCCAGTGACTGATGGAAGCATAGGTGGGTGCAGGCACTTCTTGGTCAGGCATTGTATTTGTTTTCCTGAAGAGCTGCATGTAAATTAGGGAGTTTTGCCATATTATAGGTGCTGAGTCTGTAACTACTCAGATATTTCCACCAAGGTTTAGGAAAAAGTTAGGTATTCTCTTAACCCATCTCTGCTTTATAAGCTTGCTAAATTAACTCTGCATCCCATTCCCTCTGATGAACAGACACCCAAGGGTACCCTTGAAGCCCTCAGCTACAGAGTAGCAGCTTGCTGTTTAGAACATGCGCACTGCTTTCCTGATGTTTCAGTTGTGTAGAGTTATTAAAGTCACTTATATTTGTTCTTCTAGTAATTACCTAATTTTGATTCAGTCTCATTTATACTAGTGAAATAGTGTGAAAACAAAAAGTTTGTGTGAAAACTAAATTGAATGTGTCAGAAAGAATGCATGAAGAGAGATTGCTTAAAAAAAAAAAAAAAAAAATTTGCTGTAAGCAGCCCAGGTGGCTCAGTGGTTTAGCGCCTGACTTCAGCCCAGGGCCTGATCCTGGAGACCCGGGATCGAGTCCCACGTCGGGCTCCCTGCATGGAGCCTGCTTCTCCCTCTGCCTGTGTCTCTGCCTCTCTCTCTCTGTCTCTCATGAATAAATTAATTTAAAAATCTTAAAAAAAATACATTAAAAAATTGTTATTGAGCTATGTGTGAGAGAAAACAGTAAAATCCTGGGAGAAGAGGGAATGCAGAAAATAAAGCTTTAATAAGATTCTGTATTCATATTGCTTCATAAATATCTTGAAGTTTGTGTTCCACTCTAAAGAAAGAAATTAGAAATCGCAGATGACCCATTATCCACAAGAGACTGTGCCCAACACAGAACAGGGACATACTTTAAAGAAAAGTCCTTGGCTTTATCTTACTGGCCAGTGGGTGGACATATTTTCAGATAAATGTTTTAAGTTTGAATGTATGCTGTCAGTAAAAATATTTAAACTATATATCTTAGTTTGGCATGATTCTCTGCTTTAATGGACTCTTTTAAACCACACATTGTTCTATTCATATAGATAAGAGGGCAGGGGGAATAAATCCTTCCTTTTTCCTGGCTGGCCTCAAGCTAAGAACTTCTTGAAGTACTGTTTTGCCTTAAAAGCAACAACAACAATATTCATATTTCAAAATTGGGTAATATTCATGCCCTTGGGTGTGGGCATGTACATATGTGGTAGCGAAGAAGCTCCGGCCTGTGGGTGTGGGAGAGCCTCTGTTCCAGAAGCTCAGCACTGCCCTGTTTTGGGAGCCAGCCTGGGGCCCTGCATCTCAGGCTGGATTCTTTACCCTCTAAGCAGAGCTGGCAGGCACAGAGGGTGAGCATGCCTTTCGTGCCAAGGACACCATGGTGACAACACTGAAGAACAGGCTATGGCTTCGCACCCCCACCCCCCAGCCTGCTGTCTGTCCTCTGAGGCACTTCTTTGGGGGGAGGGGGGCTTCATTTGCTCCCCAGGCAGCAGGTTAGGTGGTTTTCCTTTGGAAATTGCACCTACTAATTCAGCTCTCCTCCCAGCCCCCCTCCCCTCCCCGGGTGTAATAGGGTAACCCTGGTGCTGGTGCTGGGAAGTGCTCAGAAAGTGAGGGGAGACCTTTGGGCCGGCACCCACACAGTTTTGGAACACCCAGGGCAGATCAGCCTGAGTCACTGGCCTGGTGGCAGTGGGCCAAGCAAGGCATTATCCTGAGTGATTCTCTGCTTACCCTCCTCCATCTCCTCCTCCTAAACCCCCACCCGGGTGTCCCCCACTCCCCCTCCTCCACCATTGTCGTCTTGTCTTGTTCCTTTCTTTCTTTTTAGAGCCAAATCCAAGCCAAGAGTCCAAGGCGTTGACTCGAGTGCCCCCGTGTGGCCACGGTGGACAAGTTTGGAAAATGCAGCCAGGTTTCCTTTACCAGTGGGCTGGAGAATGCCACCTGCACCTGCAGGCCCCGCATCCTCCTCGAAGCAGACATTTTACATAATCTTTGGTGCTATTTCTTTCTTAAAATTTTTGTTTATTGCTGCTATTCCTTAAGTAAGCATCCTAGGGCTTTTTTGCAGCTTGGGTTGTGAAGGGGGGGTTTGTAGAGACGGAGGGGAGCCTGGATTTTCAGTAGGTGTAAGTAAGTATGCTCCCTCCCAGTTCTGGGAGATTTCCTCCAACCCACAGCCTCTTTACAGGTGCATGTTTTTATTCAAAGGGGGCAGGAACAAAAGCTACTAGAGCTCTGGCTTTCTCCCTCACATTTTCAGGCTGTACTCAATCCCAGGTATTTGCAAATACCTGCTAGGGCTGTGCTATTGAATCTGTAGCATCAAGACCAGGGTGTGGTTCAGACACAAGGCTTCCAGTGCTTATAGTTTGAACTCCACAGTGAGTTTGAACCTTCTTCTATGGGTCCTTCTCACAGTGCTCCTGAGAGAGTGGAGATGTGGTCCCCAGCTAGCGAGCAAGGTGTGATCCCCTGTGGAAAGAATAGATTCTGCTTTCATTCATATTTATTTTTTTAAACCTCCTTTAAAAATGTTTCCTTCATGTGTAGTTTTATAATTAAATAAAATACCTGTTTAGGGGGTCGTAGCATATGTTGGTAGCCTAGCCGTAGCTGTATCCCTTGGCCCACCACCAGACCTCCTGTGTCTCTTTGCTGTGGTGTTCTGGAGTGGGGGACTAAACATGATGGGCCCTACATCCTGGGTGGTTTGGTTTCAGGAAAATGACTCTTAGGTATATATCATCATTCCAGTAACTGCTACCGTTATTGAGTGCCTACTGTGTGCCCGATTCCTTATAATGATTACATTATAAAGGTCATGCTAACGCTGGAAGGCAGATACTCTTATTCCTTATTTTAGAGATGGAGAAACTGAGGCTCAGCACATGGCCGTGGGACCTGGGAGCAGAATTCAGGTCTCTGTGGACATGGGCCCACTCACCCTCCTTGCTGGCTTCTCTGTGGTGAGAGCGGTCTCTACTGTGCCGGCCACTGAGGTCACTCAGAGGGCCCCAGTCCAGCCACATCTCTTCCTTTCCATCTCCTCTCTCCCTCGCCCATTCCTTGTACATTCTCAGGAGCCAGTGTGGCCCCAGAAATGAAAGACTATGACCCGACACAATTACCACCTGGAAAATGGGGACCTCTCCCCACCTGGGGCAGGCCAATGGGGTGGTTTTGAGCACCTTGGAGAGGCTGTATAAGTACAGAAGGCAGTGTAGACAGCCTGGCTGAAGGGGGTGCTGTCCGACGATTGAGTGCATCTTGTGAGTTCTTGAGAAACTAGGGTGACTGCATAGTTGATTCTTCGAGAAAGGACCCAGTGGAGAGCGAAAAGTGGCACTATTCATAATGACTCTGGGGAAACAAGCAAAATCTGGGACTTGCCTGGACAAATTGGAACCTGCATTCTCCCTACTACTCTATAAATCTCCCCGAATTTCCCATCTTGCTTCCATGATCCACCCTTGGGTGCCCTTTTAACACTTCCATCTCCGCCCTCCTCACACCACCGGCCCTTGCAGCACCATTTCTTCGGCACACTTTTTTTGGCCTCCAGTTTGCTTTCTTTACTAATTCATGGGCTCCTTCTCTTTTGCCCAAACGGTGCCTCTTCCTGATTACTTGTCCATAAACCCATTGTATCCTGCCTCATTCAGCAACTTTTGAAACAGAAGGAACAAGTGTACAAATGTGCTTAAACCGAGAAAACATATACTTACGAAATTATGCCAGTTTTCTTTCTCCACTCATTTACATGTCTCAACAGCGTTGGCCTTGTTTGTGATATAGCCTCTTGTAAAGGCCCAAGGGCAGAGGCTGGTCTTCTCACCCAGCAAGGCATGGTGGGCACCGTGCTAGGAACTCACTCTGGCACTCTAGCTCCCTGCCCTCGTGGAGTTCTGTGGCTGAGTCAACAGTCAGGAATCCAGCGCAGTAGGCTAATTCCCCACTGGCTCTGACCTCGTTCAACCCTGCCTCCATCCCAGAGCGATCCAGCCCGGAGCCCTGTGCCAGGGTGGAGGAGGTGCTGAACTCACTCTTTGAACTGTTGCTTCTCTCCTGGACCTCTCTCCAGTGTACTCTTCTGAGCCTCCTTCATGTGGTCGCTTAACAGCCTTCCAGTGCAATAATAGATAGCGGTGTGTTTTGGAAAAGTAAAATTTAATACAAGTGTGACACATTATTAAACACCTTGAGTTTATCTTGGTAGCACCCCAATAGTGACAGACAAGAGACAGGCCTGTATGAGACCAGGACCACCACTTTCTTTGGCCCCTAACAAGCCTTACTTTCCAGTGGTCGGGCCTTGGAGCTGGCCTTTTTGCTGCCTTTTTCCCATAATGTTATAACCTACTCTCCCGTAGAGTCGCATCTGGGTACTCTCTTTGGCTAGATTACTAAGGCTTTCAAAGACATTTTCGACTCTGTGTCATTAAAATGAAATGCAATGAATTAAAAAAAAAAAAGAGTGTTTTACTTAAGTGATTCCAGCAGTAGTTAGCTAATGCACTTCTAGGCATGCTTGCTGTAAATTGTTTTGGGAATCTGCTGTCATTGCTGAGATGTGGGTATAACTCAGCCCCTCACCATGCTGGGCTGGTGGTGGACTGCCAGCAAATACATTAAAAACCAAAAAGCAAAACCATGAACGCCCGCCCCTCCCAAACCCCGCCCCACCGCTCCCATATAACCTCAGAGATTCTCCTTGCTTTCTTGGCTTCATGCTTTATTTTATTTTTTAAAAAAAGATTTTATTTACTTATTCATGAGAGAGACAGAGAGAGAGGCAGAGACACAGGCAGAGGGAGAAGTAGGCTCCCTGAGGGAGCCTGATGCGGGACTCGATCCCGGGACCCCAGGATCATGACTTGAGCCAAAGGTACACGCTCAACTGCTGAGCCACCCAGGTGCCCCGGCTTCATGTTTTAGATCTAAAACCCACCAGACTGTGCAGTTCAGAGGAAGGAGGGTCAGTGGGAGAACCTTGAGGAAAAACTAGGAATAATTAAACTATTAGTTTAATTTAAAAAGGAGGGGGAAGGGAAGATTCAGCCAGCATAATTCCATCTGCTGAGGGACTGAGGGACCCACTGAGCTAAAATCACTTATTCGGAAGTGGGTGGTGCCCTAGTCATTGGGCAGACGAAGCAGACATTGGAGAAGCCTAGGGTGGATTTCAAGTCGTGGAAAGTTATTGACCTAGATAATTCTGAAGGTCCACCTGAGCCCTGGGATTTTATGATGACATGATAGCCTTTCCTGTCTGGCTCTAGCTAGGAGGTGATAAACTCACGGATTATGAGGTTGGTTGTTGGGATCAAAGACCCTTTTGCTGCTAGACGGGTTTACCACTCCGACACTGATTAAAACAGGAGACCCAGGCAAGAGGCTGCTGCTGGTGCCTGGAGGTTTTGAGTGGCCTCTGCCTTTCCAAATAGCTAGCAAAGCAGACTCTTGGAAACCAAACCTAATTGCTGTTCTTGAGTTTCTCCTCCTCCTCAAGGCATGATCCCTTTAGCATGGCCCATGGAATGTGAGCACTCTTGCTTAGAGAGAGGTATAGGACCCCGGTGTTAAAAACAAATATTTTTCACTTCTTGTGTTCATCGGAGGCAGAACAAATAAGACACTGATTCTATTTCTACCTGTTAAGTGTTGACAGAATGAATCATTATGCTAGTTAAGTTCCAAAGACACCAATGAAAGAAACCTTTCTGGCCAAAGACAGTGCTTATCTTTAGGATAAAAACATGATAACATTTGGTCGATGACTTCCAAATTGTACAAGTGAGAAAATAAAGTAACAATGTAAGTAACACTGACTTCCCAGAGTCCTTTTGGGTGATATAAATACGCAAGTCTCTTGTACATTTTGCATGTGCATCCGTGGGAAGATGCAACCACTGTGACGTGAAAGGTCCCCGGAGCTCTGGGGAGGAGAGCAGGGGCTGCAGTCGGGTGGGCACGGAGTAAATCACGTTGGCCTGATAATGGGTCCTCACAGGAAGGATTAGAACGTGAATGGAATACGAATTTCCCTCTCCCTGTGCTTTGTTACATAAGCACGCTGTTTTCTTGTTCTGCAATTAACTCTGAGGCAAGTCATTTAATCTCCTTGAGATTCAGGTTTTTTTCAACAATAAAATGCATTATAATGCATTGTATGTATCATAATACGCGTGTATTAAATGAGCGTGTCAATGTCAAAACTCTGGAAACTCTAACTTTAACTAAACATTATTTAAAAAATAAAGACCATGTATGCTTACAGGAAAACATTTAACAATACAGAAGAGTGCTTTAAGGAGTAAAACCCCAGGAGCCTGACCCCCCACCCCCCAGACCTCCCATTCCCACTCCCCAGAAGTTGGCTGGCCTGCAATTCCTTCCCTTATATACTTCAAAGGGCAGCCCAAATATATGTAGTTCGTTCCATCACTCCTTCAGATAGCCTTGTATAGTGTTTTGTCAGTTGACAATTCTAGCCAGAGAGATCGGTTGCATCTAGTGGGCTGGGACACAACAATGAAGACTCAGGAGGATTTAAGAGCTCATTTTAGGTAATTTTTTCCTTCTGAATATTGTAGGAGGCAAATTCCTTTGTTAGAGCGCATAATTCACTTTACCCTAAACCTGACTAACATTCATTCATTCATTCCTCCGTTTTAGAAAAGGATGTTGCAAAAAAAATTTTTAATTACGTTAAAAAAAATTACCATGCAGAAAACACCCAGCCTGAGAAAGATTAAAGGGACTGTATCCGTCTCAGCTGGGACACAGGAGATGGACACAGGTAGCCACAGTACTGGTGTACGTGCATAAAGAATTTGGGTAGAAGCCACAAGAATTCTGCATGGACTCCTCTGGCCAAGATCTTAGAAAGGGCTTCCCAGGGGAGATAATGTTGGAACTGGGACTCACGGATTAATTAGAATTCAAACCTAAGAAGATGAAAACTAGTTTTCCTACAAAGACTAAAATCATTGGGATCCCACAGACCAGAGTTTCTCCTTTCTTTCCAGACCCCCTTTGTTTTTTGTAAACGTCTTCAGGTTCCACTGGCCCAAAAGCCTTTGAGGAGGACACAGGCACATGAAGTTCTCACCAGACGCCAGGATGTGAAAATTGTGTCAGCCAAGTATCCTGGCGTAAACCGAGCCTCTGCTTCTGCTTTTTTGTGTCCTCTTTATGGAGACAGAGTCCCAGCTTTGCAGAACGCACCAGACAGCCGCGGGGGAGGCTGTGTCTGTGTTAAGCAAACAGGAGAGAATTGGGGGTCACCGTGCAGTGGAATCACCCGGTCTAGATCGTGTAAGTTGCTGCAGCCAGAAAGGACACAACAGAGGGTCCTTCCAGGTTTGGCGACCGAGGCACAGAGAGCTGCGACGTGATTTACTCCAGGACAGGTGGCGGGCGATGGCTGAGCCAGGTGTGGAGAGAACCTGGGTGTCACGAGTCAGTTCCAGGCCTCAGCCACCGTGGCATTCCCTGCGGCTTCTTGCCCCAGACTCCCTGACCCCGCACCCTCTTGAGCTCGAACCAGTTAGCCGGTGCCTCAGTTCTCCTTACCTTCTGCCCCCTTGCTCGAATTCCCTGGATGCCATTCCGAGCTCTGGGTGTCACTTGTTCTGCACGGTGTGGATTTTGCCTCAGGCGCTGCGACTCTGGGGCAAGGTCCCTATCTCTACAAGCACGCGTTTCTGACTCAGGAGCTCCATGCGGAGGCCTTTGAGCCAGGACCTAAACGGCAGTCTGAGCTGGAGTGGCAGCTATACTTGGCCTTATATCTGTCAAAGCTCATCAAGTTGTATTCTTGAGATCTATACATTCCACTTTACGTACATTAATTCTCAAAAAAAACCAAAAAACAAAAAACAAAAACAAAAACCTCTTTAAATTCTTCAAAAGAAAGGGGTACCTGGGTGGCTCAGTGGTTGAGCCTTTGGCTCAGGTCGTGATCCCAACCTTTGCCTATGTCTCTGCCTCTGTCTCTCATGAATAAATAACATGTTAAATTCTTTAAAAAAAAAAAAAAACCCTCACTTGTAAGTCCTTGGACATTTAGGCCGGTAAATTCCACCCACCCCCAAAACCATTTGCTATGCATACAGAGGTTGCCCCCAGGAGAGCGGAGACCCTTGTCTTCAGACTCCCAGCCGTCCTTCTTCTTGCTTTTCCTGCCCAGTGATGGGTCTTCCATTGCCTGCTCCTCTTCCAGCCTCCGCTTCTCTGGAGGCTTCAGCTGCCACAGGTTGCTCCCATCAGGCAAGGAAGTGACTGACACCAAGCGCCAAAGCACCGAGAGTAGGGCACACTCCAGGCGGGTTTCAGCCTTAGAGGAGGACCTGAAGAGGGCCACACCACATAGCGACCCCAGCCACAGCTGTCATTTAGTGGCCACATAATATGTGCCAGGCACTGTGCTCAGTGCTTTCCATGAAATAAATATCATTACTCCCCCCTTTCCTGCAGATCTTTTTTTTGTTTTTTAAAGATTTTGTTTATTCATGAGAGGCAGAGATGTAGGCAGAGGGAGAAACAGGGTCCCCACAGGGAGCCTGATGCAGGACTCGATCCCAGGACCCCAGGATCATGACCTGAGCCAAAGGCAGAGGCTCAACCACTGAGCCACCCAGGCGTCTCTCCTACAGATCTCTTAAAAGGAGGCTGCATAACTGTGCCCTGCTGGTGATAATTGCCAGAATCAATCCAGGCATGTGTCCCCAAAGCCAGGGTTCATTGTCTCTATTTTTATGTGGTCTCTCAGGAGGAAAGGAGGATTTGCTCATTGTGGAATCCCAGGCAGTGGTGGGGAACACTGGTGAAGGGCTTCTCTGTATCCTTCAGTGAGACCACCCAGATGGCTGCTTTTACCTCTGTGTGAGGCCGGCACTGGCTGGCTGCAGTGATGAGCCAAAAAATGGATTGATTTCAGTGCTCTGCATGTACAAGTTATTTTATGTTTATTAACGACTAGGGCTGCCATTAATCCCTCATCTGCAAGGCCCGGATTGATTATGAACCTGACAGAGGCCCTCCTGGGGTACGGGATGCAGCTGAATACCAACCAGGGTGACTAGAGTTTGCAGAACCACTCTGCCAAGCTGCCAGGAGGAGCCCTGCATCCCTTAAATCCCCGCCTGCCACCGGGCTCCAGGCCCATGGGACCCTGAGTGACTGTGCGTCATACCCAATCAATCTGTGACTGACCGTGCAGTAAGGCCACTTGGCCTATTTGCCTTCCCAATTGTTTTCTGCCTCACTTGACTTGAGTCTCTTCTCCGTTTAAATTTGATGGAAATGAAATGGGTTATAAATGACCCAAGCCAGAGCCTTGGGACATGCTCTGCTCTTCCGAGGATTTGCAGGGAAAGCAGGTTCAGCTAAAACATCTGTCCATGGGAGGGAAGAGAAAGTGAGGGCCTGGAGAGCAGAGCTGCCAAACACCAAAGACAGTGGCTCTCAAGTCCCATTCAAAGAAGGTCAATGATGGTGAGAGATGGGAGAGTCACCCCTGAAAGCTTAATCTTCTTGAGATCCATGTGGGTGCCTGGGAATCTGGGAATCAGCCAGTGTGAGAGGTCCTTATGGGAGTGCCAAGGGGGAGGAGGAATCATTAAAGGCCAGTGCAACCAGATTGTGACACAGGTACCAACAGATGGACTGGGTTGATCCTCCCCTGCCTGCCTGCCTGCTTCTCAGTGCTTCTGTGGAAACAAAGTCTGGATGAAGATGGTGTTGCCACAGTCTTGATCACTTCAGGGTGCTGTCCTGTTGCAAAGTTGAGTTGTCACCACCCTCTGACAGGCCACAAGCCCTGCGCGTGGGATGGGAAGTGGCTTCATGTCAGCCAGCAGCACCGAGGACTGCTGGCTCCCGGGGATTGAGCAAGCGGTCACTGCCATCCTCACGGCTGCAGATGCAGGCTTTGGAGTCAGACTCGGG
Source organism: Canis lupus baileyi (assembly GCF_048164855.1). NCBI lineage: Eukaryota > Metazoa > Chordata > Mammalia > Carnivora > Canidae > Canis > Canis lupus. Next base: position 50,982,995 of record NC_132848.1, read on the forward strand.
TTCAAAGCCTGCTTTGTCACCTTCTGCCGTATCGTCGTCTCTCCTCCTTATGTCTTAATTTTCTGATCTGTAAAATTAGGATAAGGATGGTACCTTCCTTATAGATGGTTGTGAGGATTAATGGGATAGTATATGTCAAACTGCCTATCACCATGCTTGGTGCCCAGCAGGTAATCAGTGGGGCCAGTGGTGGTGGTGGTCGTCGTGGTCGTTTCCTCCCTCCCAGCCCTTTGAGTGGCAAGATTTCTGTAAGCTTTACCTGCCACAGAGGCTCAGCATGCAGAACCCAGGGGCCATGTCCTCTCAGCCCTGCCACCCTTGGTCCTTCTCTGGCTTCAAACCCCCGGTGGAATATCCTGACTTGGCCTTCACTAGGCTATCACCAAGAACCAGTCTGACCCCATAGGGAGGTCCATGCTATGTGCTCCGTGTCCCAGGGCTTTCCATGTTCCAGGCCTGTACTTGTGGCCCTGCTCCTATGGCTGGACCTCCCTGGGCAGCTGGTTCCTGTAAGGGAGGTCTGCCTCTCTGGTGCCCTGCACTCCCTTTCTCCACTCCTACCTCCTACTTGTGCTAGACAACCTCTTGTTTCCCTTTTTGTCTGGTCCTGGATCCCAGCCCCTTCTGTCTAGCCTGTCCTACCCACCAGCCAAGTCCCAGTTATGGCCCAGTAGACCCAGGCCCTATGGATGTGTGTAGCAGCCCCGAGATCACATTTCAGTCACCAAAAGTGATCCATGTCAGAATAGGGGTAGATAGAACAGTCTCTGAACCTCTCTCCATCACAGAATGTGTTTGCTCTTATCGTCAGAGTAGGATCACATAAATTTTGGTATATCCACTCAATGGAATATTATTTAACGTTACAAAGAAATGCAGGACTGACACTTGCTACAGTGTGGATGAGCCTTGAAAGTATGATGATGAGTGAAAGAAGCCGGACACAAAAGGCCACGTATTGTAGGATTCCATTTATAGGTCTAGAATAGGCAAATCCATAGACACAGAAAGTGAATTAGTGATTGACAGGGGCTGGAGAGAGGGAAATGGGAGATGCCAGCTAAAGGGGATAAGGGCTTCTTTTTGGGGTGATGAAATGTCCTAAAATTGACTATGGAGATGGCATTCCAACTCTGCGTAAGACTAAAGACCATGGAGGCCACATCTTAAATGGATCAGTTGTATGTTGTATGAACCATACCTCAACAAAGCTGTTGGCAAAAAAGAAATGACTATATCAGAATGCTGAAGAAAGATTAAGGTTTCTAATAATAAAATGCTGACATAACTAAATTTTTACGTGTCTGCTGATCTTCAGGTGCAGGGAGACAGCTTTTCACGTAGGTATAGTTACAGTGTACTGTTTTCATTTCTCTTTTCAGCAAGCACTTGTTACAAAGCCTTTATAATCGTCATTTGTATACTATCAGTTTAATAGTTTGCTTCATTTTCTAATAGGTGTTCAGTTTTCCAGATTTGTTGCGGTGGTGGGTATTACTATAGACAGTATTTGTATAGAACTAAAAAAAATTCTTCAGAGTTGTTTTTTGGAATTGAACTATCCGATCAAGTCTCTTGCAATGAAATGTATATGTCTTTTCTAGCCTATTTTACCCAACAAAGTTTGGAGGCTTAAAAATGGTTTAGAAGCGGGAGGAAGTCAGAGAACAATGCACGTGTGAGGTCAGCAGTGTCCTCCTGGAATAGTACTAAAACTCACTCTCCCACCCCTACCCTAGACTGTGCTCTGACGCTGCTCACATATAAATTGTCTAAACGTTAGACATTGGCTAATAACTACAGCTGTGGGGAACAATTAATCTATAAATTGCACCGGTTGTAAAGTCGTGCTGTGCAAGACAATCACGTATGGGTGCTCAGGGGTCCCATCTCCAAACTCAGTGGACTGAAGTTGAGTCCTTACTGTATATTAATGTGGTACATTCAAACCAGATGTTCTTTGGCATGGAGACACACAGAACCTTTACAAATGTCAGAATTATTTCAAACAAATGAAAAAGCAGTAATAACTTAGTGGCAATCTAATTACTCCTAGTTAGCAAATATAAAAATTTAACATTTGCTTCCAATCTCTCTCATTGGCTTTGTTAAAGAACTAAAACATGAGATACAGTTGAAGTCTCCTTGGAGAGGAATGTCTGTCCTTCCTCTCTATGCAGAGGTAACCACTGGACTGAAGATGGTATTTAGCCCATTCTTAGGGTTGTTGTTTTTTACAAATGTGTGTGTATGTCCCTAATGTTTTGTGAATTTGATTTTATATAAATGGTATGAAACCAGACTCATCATTCTTTGGTAATTTTTTTAAGGGAACATTATGTTTTCATGTTGTATATGTGGTGCTATAGGACGTCTGGTGCACCCATTTTAACTACTAAATGATATTCCTTGTATGACAACATCATGGTATTTATCTAGCCGCATGGTGGGCCTTCAAGTTGGTTTCAGTTTTTGTTTTTTTTTTTTTACTGCCACAGACTATTTCAGTGAACATCTTTGTATGTCGTGCTCTGGGTATATTCTAGCATATAGTATATGCAGTATATAGAACAGCCAGGTTGTGGACTGTGCACATCGTCAGCTTAGTTATTACTTACATGTTCTTCAACCTATATTCGCCTACACCCCTACTGGCAGGAGGTAAGAGTTTATTTCTCTACACTCTCACCAATATCTAGTAATGCCAGATTTTAATTTTGGCCCAGCCAGGATGTGTAACGGGGGGCATGCCATTATTATTTTAGTCTCTATTTCTCTGAATAACCGTAAGGTGGAAGATCCTGCTAGGGTTATTGGCTAACCGTATGTCCCCTGAGAAGAAACTATTCATATCCTTTGCTTATTTTTCTTCCTGACAGTCAGTCTTGTTCTTATTAACGGTAGGGGTTTTTGATAGATAGCGGACTACCAAATCCGAATGTTGCAAATATCTTCCCACAGTGTCTGTGGCTCGTCATTGTAATTTATTTATGGTGTCTTCTGCACAGTACCGCTTTTTAATAGGGTTATATTTGGTGTGCTTTTTGCATTCTGTTTTAATAAGTCTTTCCCTGTCTAAATGACGGAGATATTTTCCTACTTCTTAAAGTTGCAGTGTTTTGCTTTTTACACCTGGTCTAATTCTACTTTTTCCCCCCAGTTTAAACAACCTGTGGACCTGCGATTGCGTTGTGATCAGTCTATATTCTTATCCATTGATCCTCCTGTTTCAGATCACTGTTCTATTCTTTTGGGCCATCTGTCCGTCCCTGTACCCGTGTGTATTATTTTGATAGCTTAATCCATGAAACAAATCTTGGCATCTGATAGAGCACACTCTCATTCTTTATTTTTGTTAACTTTGTTGTTGCTGTTGCTATTTTTGGCCGTTTTTCTTTGAATTTTAGAATCAACTTCTCAAATTCCATGAAAAGCCTACTGGGATTTGAATTGGAAATGCGCTGATTTTTTTTTTTGAATTATTGATCTTTTAAAAGGTTATGGATCTATTCAGGTTTTAATTTCTTCCTGAGCTAAATGTTTTTATGAAGTAAAACATTTGCCTAAAATAATACTCAGAGAGTATGTCCCTAATTGGCATCCTGGGGAACGTAGCAAAGGTTGTTTTCCGCAAAATAAATTTTTGACCAAAGCCTGAAGCTATCTTCAGCTTAGTATTTTGTGGCTTTTCTCTCTCTCTCTCTCTCTCTCTTTTTTTTTTTTTTTTTTGGCCTTTAATAAAATCAATATATTTACCAAAATGTAATGCTGAGTTCTAATAATAGGTATAAAAACATACCACTGCTTTCTAGATCAGGTAATTTTTTTTTACCCAGTAATGGATGCTAACCAATTTTTGGGCTTTAGATGAGTACATTTGATTTTCTTACTGAAAGCTTTATCTTGAAATTTGCTAGCAGAATTACAGTTATGCTCACAGAGTTCATTTTTTCGGTTTCTCACTTTGTGATTCTGAGGTCAGCTCATGAAGATGTCACAGCACATTTGCATTGGGTAACTCTGGCTGGATGAGGAGAAAATAGCTTTCAAGGTCATCACCAGGGTTTATTCTTGACTCTGCTCCAGTTTCTCCAGGGACTACCAGATGCCTGATTTGATGATGCCCTGGGGTCAAGTGTTTGTCTAATAAGAAATGCAGTGAAGAAGATTACCAGAGGCCCATGGAGAGCAGAGAGAGATGGTACCGCGGGGTGGCTGCTCAGGCCCCGAGGTCATGCTCCTGTTGGCTCACGGGGAGAGGTGCTCCGGGATGAGGAAGAGTAGTTGGAAGGCGAGTGTGGGAGGACTGGTGTTCCTTGAGTACCTCTGAGACCTTGGCTCCCCTCCGTAAATGTCCTCAGACTGCCAGATGGATCTGTTCTTTGGCCTATCTTTGCCCGCTGGGTGGCCCCAGCATTTCTGCCTGGGATCACATTCACTTGGCCATTCTGGCAGAAGGCGCCAAACAGTGTCCTTCCATTTCACTTGGCGTTGTCTGTCCCTGGTCACGATCACGAGGTGTGTTCCAGCCCATTCCAGAGCTTACTCCTTACCCAGCGATGGGTGATCGATCACTCTAAGCCGGAGCTCTTCAAACACGGTGGTGCTGTCTGGTACTCTGCTGGCTGCACCGCAGTTCCCGGGGAGCAGACCGAAATGATGGGTATTCCAGCCTCCCCCAGTAGGACTGGGGATGGGTTCAGGGGTATGTGGGTGCACCGGCTTCCTGGGTGACCGATAAGCAGCCAGGTATGAGGGAACAGCTTTGTGTAGACTGTTGTTTCCACCCCCAGCCATCTCTCTGATATGTTCTTCTACCTTGCAAGTCTTTAGGCTTCCATTATTCCCCCTTAACCCTGACTCCCTCGCTGACGCTCCGGGATATCTATGTATACCTAATCTCCACCCGTGGGCCAAGCTGCCTCTGATTCCCGAAGGATAACTCTTTTGTCATGGGACTACACTTTGATGTTAACCACAAGATTTTTGCTTTGCTGTCTTTAGGTTTAAAGGCCCTGCTATCACCAGGGCCAGGCTGGACCACACAGCATCCAACACATCTGGCAGCCCTGTGCCAGGGGCAGATGTAGCAGAGGCTGACTACTGTTGTGCAGTGCACAACCTACACAGTCACCCACGGTGGGCTTCGTCTCCTACATCTCATTCCTTGAGTTGACATCATGCTGGATCAAAACACTATTAGAGTGGTTGTGGGGCTGTAAAATTTGACAGCCTCGGATGACCAAACTCTCCAAAAAACTGTAAATCTTAGGATGCCAGAGCTGGAAAGGACTTCAGAAATCACCTCGTGCAATATTCCCATCACACAGATAAACAAACTGAAGCCCAGAAAAGGAAAGGGACTGTCCCAAGGGCTCACAATAAGGCAGAGATAAGCAGAAAAACCTGGGCCCCCAGCTCTGTGAGGGCTCTCATTTCATCACACCTGAGGCTCCTAGGCCTTGTGAAAGTTAACACCTTTCTGTGTGTGTAAGTGGCTTAACCACAGAAGCACACTGAAGTTTAAACCAATAAAACACCCTCCTTTTGCTGAAAGTATGCTAAAGGAGCATGAATTATAGCAGAATTTATTATAACATCCCCCAGAACCCTTTAAGGGTTCAAATTAAGGGGACATTAAAAAAAAAAAAACCTCTATTTTACATTTAAATTGCTATGTTAAAATTTAGATTTACCAAACGTGAATTAAGGTATAATTATTAGCATTACCCAAAAATGTAGTCACTCGTCAAAAGCACTCACCACAGGGCTCCTTTACATAGCATTTAATGTATATTTGAAATTGGGTATGATCGATGGGAAGTCCACTGACATGCAGCTTTCCAGGAACACGACTTAATTGTAGGAAAAATAAGAACACTGAAGGTGCCTTAAGTCATGCCACATGGTGCCAAGGTTCTATTAGAGAAACAGTTTCTACTTTCAAGGAGCTTATAAACAACACAAAACACAGTATAGTCAAATAACACTAAAGATTGCAGTATGGGATTAGGCTGGGTTAACACACACACACACACACACACACACACACATACACGCTAATTTCATGGACAGGACATTCAAGCCTTTTTTTGACATGAACGAGTGGTGATTGAGATAACACATTTCTTAAATAGTTGATAGCTCTGGGATAACCTTCGACCAGTTGCTCTCAGACTTTAGCAGCTGTGTTAGATTACCTGGAAGAGACTCCCTTCTGAGGCTCCTTCCTCTTCCCTGTCACTATGGGGTCCAGGCTAACATCCATTTAACCCTCAGGTGATCTCGATGGAACATACCTGGAGAATTTCAGGACCAGAAGGGACTTGCAAATCCACAGCCATCCATCCATGTAATTTTGGAGAAGCTGAGACCAAGGCAAGCCAAAAGGCTTATGTAGGGGTTACATCTGATTACTGTCAGAGTCAAGACTGTATCCTCCATTAGCTGATTCCCAATCAAGAGCACTTTTGATACACTTTTCAATTAGGATAGAACATCATCTCTCTGCTCTTCCCTCCCTCTCTCCTTCCCGCTCCCTGAATGCCAATTCCCATTCCTTCCTCTCCCTTGTCCTTGGACTGCCTCCCCTGGAATACCCAGTTGTGAGTCATGCCCCCAAAACATGGAACCCAAACATTTGTTCAATGTCACGGGCAGCTGCTGAGTCAGAAGCCACTGGAGTGGTCCATGCTGCTGCCCCTGCAGAGCCTCTCCTGGTTCTTAATTGCACCGCCATGCACCCTTTCCGCCAGTGCTTCTCAACACTGGCTGCACATTAGAATCCCCTGGTGAGCTTGAAAGAAATAGCATGCCAAGTTTTCACCCCCAGAGATGGTGATTCAGTCCTCTGGGTGGGCCCCAGGCACTGGCATCTTTCGGTACTCTCCAAGTGAGTCTCATGTGCAGCCAGGGTTGTGAGCTAGGGTCATGCAATATTAGTCCTAATTATTTTTGTACCTGTTAAACCTAATTTGCCAGTTGATGTGGGTGAAGCACAGAGGGGGGGGGAAGCTTTCAGGGAGGTGAATGGATTCACAAAAGCTGTTTTCCTAAGGCTTAGGAGCTGCACCACCCTCCCCTGCGGTCTCATCTAGCATCTGTGCCTATTAAAGAGAAATAAAGGAGACGTATATAAATGCCTTTTTTTGTTGTTGTTGTTATAGCTTCTTTGGGTTTTGGAATAAAACATCTTCTGGCTGTGGAAATACCCTCATCACCCCTTGAAGGATAGGGAACGTCAGAACACACACCTCTTTTGGGCCAGGAAGCTCCATCTGATTCACCAGTGATTCCTAATTTTGGCCCCAGGTGAAAATCACCCTCCCCTCCCCACCTCAGGGCATCCCCCCAGCAATTTAAATGGGAACCTCCGAGGGTAGGACAAGTCCTCTATGTATCTTAAAGCTCCCTTTATCTTCCCAGAGAAAAAGGCTCTAGGGTCTCTTCCTGGGAAAAGATCTGAAGCAGCTGATTGTAAGGAGGGCTCCTGGGCTTCCAAAATGGTGACCCCAAATGCCCATGGGAGAAACGAGCGACTTCAGGGAGGAAGGCAGGATGTCCAGCCCCCAGTCCTCTTCACTGGAGCCATGTGCCACCCGACAGTCCCCTTTCCAGAGCTGGGCTTACTTCTCCGCATAGCAGGTGCTTGGGGTGCCTGAGAATTCGGGGTTCTCCTGTTAAGTGATGCTCTTTTCCTTGTCCCTCTCACAGCCACAGGCTCTCTGATCCCTCCACTGCCAGTGTCCTTCTCCAGCACCCAACCCCTGCTCCCTAAGCTGCTCCTAGAAGCTGGTTTCTGAGACTTGAGATACAGGGCACCTGGCCTGCTCAGGAGCAAGGTCTCCAGCTCTCCCTCCCTGCGGCCCTGGGGGCTGCTGTTAGGAGGGTGGCTTAGATGGCAGACAGATCAAAGTCTCTTCTTTTTGGGGGCTATTTCCTGTCCCTCGGTGTGGAATTCTCCAGTAATTCTGGTGATCTAGAATTCTGGTGATCTAGGGGATCAGAGATGTCCAGTGCAGCCAGTGTTGCTTGGAGTTCCCTCACTACTTGGCCCAGGGGCAGGAGCGTCACCTGCGAGCTTGTTAAAGATGCAGATTTTCAGGCTCCACCCAGGCCTCCTGAATGAAGTTGCTTGAGGCCCAGGTACCTGTGCTTTACCAAGCCTCTGGGGATTGAGTGGTTTTATTTTATACCCACTGGAATGGTAGCATTCTTATGGCTATTTTGTCTACCTGCAGATAATATCTAAACTCACACCTGCAATCTATACCTAGAAAGGACTGGCCTTGGGCAGAATTATGAGTTTGGACAAGTCCTCTTCAACTTTCCAAGCCTTTTTAAGGCTTACCTCTCACTTTGAAGGGGGGCCGTGGGGTGTACAGGCTCTTTGTATGGCTCCAGTGAAGGAAACGGTTCCCAACTCCTTCACACCCATGTCTCTGTGATCTTATTAGAGGGGGTCCGTGTATCCAAACCAAAGGAGGACTGGTAATTTACTTATCACTAAAGCTCATCAGAGTTCAGAGTTTAAATGCTGGTTAGAAAATTTCTGAAGAAACAACAATTTCCTTGTGATCAAGTAATTCCTTATCAATACTGCACTTGGTATTTATTCTTTACCATAGAATAACCAAAGAGCAAATAGTGAAATGTAACATGAGACTCCGAATATGATGGCAGTAACCCAGCATGATATCCTTGCATCGCTGTTCTGCTAGATTAAAAGACTAATTAAATTGGCCTATCTAATATAAACATAAGCATGCATGAAAATAGGAAACATCCGTAGAGGGAGCATATGAACTCAAGATACTTAGTCAAGGAGGGCTAAAGGAAAAAAGAAATGTGTAGAATTTATTTTTTTTTTTGAAAGGAAAATAACCCTCATTTGTATGTGCTATCATGAAAGGAATCTAATACATGGGAGCAATCACATATCAAAAGATGCATTTACTTGCACGATTGTGGGTCCTTTAGGGGTTATGAAATTGTCTATAAACCGGGATGGATTTTGTCTTGTGACATTTTAATCACCCGGTGTGTGAAGAAGCAGCTCACAAATAGTTTGAGCTGTAAGCAGATGAGTTGCCATGTGTTTAATACCAGATTAATTCTCTTACTATTGTCAATACTTTGGTGTTTCATTCATTGATGGTTGGAACTAAGCAATGGGTGTGTTAGAGGTGAGGTTGGGGAGACTTCGGAAGTCTGAAGGGCTGCTGCTTTTCCTAAAGTAATCCAGGCGAGGAGCTGAGGAAACAATTATGAACACCGCATCGAGCGCTCAGAAGGTGTATAATTAAATGTTTAGTGAATAAATGTCAGACTGAATAGCTATGGTGGTTCAGAGAAGAGGAGATCCCAGTGGACTGCTCCAGGACTGCTTTTGTGGAGGATTTAGGTCTTACAGGATGGGAAAGCTTTAGATGGGGGAGAGGGGAGAGGGAACCCTGGCCTGGAAAGGAGGGCAGGGAGGAAAAATGTGACTTCTGTGAGGAGCAGTCGGGATGGACCTCGTTAGGCTGGTAAGAGCAGGAGAAGAACAAAAGCTTTCAGGTTCAAGGTGGACCCAGAAGGTGAAGGGGACCTGCTTTGTGCAGGTGGCCCAGCTCTCCCTGGACGAGTGTTTACAATCTCTCCTGCCTACCGAGTTCTCAGTTGGCAGGCTTCTTTAAATGCTGTCGCAGATGGTCTTTCTAAACTGTCCTCAGGGCGGTTCTCTGTACCTGTAGTGACTCTTGACACAGGGCTGAGGATATGGTAGGTCCTCCCTAATTACTTTTTTTTCCCTTCTTAAAATTTTTTTTCCCCAGGGAATATTTATGGACCGTCGAATTCCCCTGTTTTAGCATACATTTCTGCCAATTTTGACAAATACGTGCAGTCCTGTAGCCACTCCCACTATCAAAATAGAGAAGAGCTCCAACACCCCCAAATTCTCCCATTTATCTTTCCCTTTCACAGTGTACCACATTAAAGACGTGTGACATGCAGGGAGAAACCACTGATCCCTTTCCAATGCCTACAGTTTTGTCTTTTCCAGAACATCACTTGGGTAGAATTGTGCAGTATGTAGCCTTTTGAACTTGGTTTTTCCATTTAGCAGGGTGCGTTTGAGGGTTGTCTGTGTTGCTGATTGTATCAGGGATATGTTCCTCCTTGGTGCTGAGTAGACCTCTGTTGCGTGGATGTCCGCCAATTTGTTTATCCATCCCCCAGGTGAGGGACCTTTGGATTGTGTCCGGTGTTTGAGGACTACTGATAAAGCTGCTGGAGATATTCACATATAGATTTTTGCATGACTGTCCCTTTTATGTGAGTAAATACCTGGAAATGAGATTGTTCGATTGTGTGTAGTAAGTGTGTATTTGATTTTATAAGAAACTGAACTGTTTCCCAAAGTGGTGAAACCGTTTTGTCTCCAGCAGTGTATGAAAATTCCAATTACTTTCCATCATCGTTAGCACTTGGTATTTCTCAAGTTTTATTTTCTTATCATTATTTTAATGTCATTCTAACAGGCATGTAGTGCTTTCAGCGTGGTTTTAATTTTTATCTTCCTAAAATGAATATTCGGCATCTTTTCATGTGCTTAATTGCCATCCATGTATCTTTTGTGGTGTGGTGTCTTTCAAATCTTAGATTGTTTGTAGATGAATGGATCAAGAAGACATACACACAGTGGACTACTACTCAGCCATAAAAAAAAAAAAAGAAAAGAAATCTTGCCATCTGCAACAACAAGGATAGAACCAGAGGGTATTATGCTAAGTGAAATAAATTAGAGTAGGACAATTATGTGATCTCACTCATGTGGAATTTAAGAAACAAAACAGAGGATCATGGGGGAGGAGAGGAAAAAATAAGATGAAATCAGAGAGGGAGACAAACCATAAGAGACTCTTAATCATAGGCAACAAACTCCAAGGGTCGCTGGAGGGGTGGGGCGATGGGGTAACTGGGTGATGAACAATAAGGAGGGCACGTGATTTAATGAGCACTGGGTGTTATACAAGACTGATGAGTCACCGACAGCTCCCTCTGAAACCCAGAATACATTATATGTTAATTGAATTAAAATCTTAGGTCAATTTTTGTTGGGCTGTTTCCTTATTACCAAGTTTTGAGAATTCTTTATATATTCTAGCCCTGAGTGCTTTCCCATATATGCAATTTGCAGTTATTTTTATCCAGGTTGGTGACTTGCCTTTCTAGTCTCTTAACAATATCTTTTGAACAGCAAATGTTACTAATTTTGATGTTCAATTTATCCGTCTTCGGTGAATTGTGCTTTTGATGTCCTAATATTTATCTAACCCCAAGGCCTCAAAGATTTTTTCCTCTGTTTTCCTCCAGATATTTAATAGTTTTTACATTTTTTGTCTATCATCTGTTATTTTTGTTTTGTTTTTTTTTTTAATTTATTTTTTATTGGTGTTCAATTTACTAACATACAGAATAACCCCCAGTGCCAGTCACCCATTCACTCCCACCCCCCGCCCTCCTCCCCTTCTACCACCCCTAGTTCTCTTTTGTTATAAGGAGTTATTTTTGTATAAGGTGCAAGGTGCGAGTCTGTATTTCTTTGCATACAGATATCCAACTGTTCCAGCAGCGCTGTTTGTTGAAAAAGACTATAGTTTCTCCTTTGAACTGTCTACCTTTGTTGAACATCAACTGACCATTTATGTGTAGACTCCTATCTGGACTCAGTTCTGTTCCCTTGTTCTGTTTTTGGTTGCAGTGTTGGGAGTGATGGTTTTTCTAGTTTTCCACATTCTCAGCTAGGGCCCTAACTTGTTTTGAATAAATAGGTGTAGCACTTATAGGTAGGTGATTCAGATAAGGTGGCTGTTGTGGTCTCGACAGTTCTTAAAATGTGGTCCCAGACCAGCAGCAATAGCAGCACCTGTGAACTTGCTAGAAATGAAATTCTCAGGCCCTCCCCACACCTTTTGAATTAGAAAGTCCAGGGATGGTGTCTAGCAGTGTGTGTTTAAAGAAGCCCTCCCAGGAATTCTGATGCATGCTGACCTTTGAGAAACATTGTTTTAAGGAGGTGAAGACCTCAGAATTTAGATCATTTCGAAGAAAATGATAAGGATTATGTTAACAGGCTTAATCTAGGTTCTCCTGTGTCTAGGTTCTAATTCAGATATGATTAGACACCGTGGTCATAGCCTATCTGAAAGAGATTCTTTTTTCCTCTTCCAGCCTCGAAAACATTTTTCTGAGCTCCTGTGGCCATCACACTCCCAACAGGAAATGAGATTTCCCTTTAAGGAATAAGAGGGCATTTCTGATATCTAGAAAGGTTTCCAAGCAAGACATCAGCTTCAAATAGAGCCAAGTCTGGGACCTAATGGGTATGCATTTCAGGTTAATAGGTTGGCAATCAATGGGAAGTTCTTTGGCTCAGTGAGTGGCAAGTTTCAGGTCCTCCCCACCCAGAAATCCGTTGGGGTTTTCCTGACTGCAAATAAGGAGGGGAGAATATTGTGCAAGCTTTTAAAGGGCCTCAGGCTTCCCGGGCTGCAAGAGGAAGATTGTGGCCCTAGTCTTCCCATGTTCCCGCAGGAGATGCAGGAAAAGCTGTCCTTTCAACAGATGGTTTGGAGCCGGCTGCTTGCCACAAAGGCCAGGGCAGTTCCAGAGTAAGGGAAGGGTGCCTTCTTCAACCCTGCAAGCCGTTTTTTCCCCCTCAGGAAAATGCTTTAAAAGAGCAAAAGATACAATGTCATATCTTCATTGTAGCTCTACCTTCAACACACACAATATTTTAACCTCTTACTTTTAATTTTCCAGTTGTAGATTTGAACTGGGCCTTTGTTAACAGCTGTGTTTGGAAAGAAAGGATAATTTTTATTTAAACAACCAAAAAAAAAAAAAAAACCCTAAAACCCAAACCTGGCAGGATTAAATTTCCGTGTTTGTAGCCTCAAGATTGAGGAAGGGACCACCCTGGGGAAGAGAATAGACTTTTTCTCTATGCTGGACACAGGATGGCTTGGATCAGGCCCGGGGAACACTTCGAGCTGAAACTTTCTTCCTTGCTTGGTTTGAGCAAATATAAACCTTCTGTTCCAGAAAGTTGTTGCCGGTGTGGTGATTATATGTGTTCCTGCATCATACCTCACGTGACCACCTGCTTTTCAAAATTCTGTATGACACAACTGGAATCAGCACAAGTGGGTTGAAAGTGGGGGCTCTGGGTCCTTCTGCCAGTCCTTTGTGCTCCTCCCTGGCATGTGTATTGTGATAGGAAAGTGAGTTGTCTTTGTGAGTTTGCATATTCTGTTACTTTGCCAGTGGTCTGGTTTCCAAAACAATGTTCGGAACTTCTCATCAAACTCCATGTTCACTTGAAAGAAATTGGCCTCTCCCTTTCCAATCTGCTAATAATCTTTCACAAATTTTTTTTTTCATTTACAGCATTTGAGAAGGAAAGTTCATTAAAAAAAAAACCAACAACCATGAACCACCTGTTAGAGAAATATGAACAGCATGCTCAAATTTTCTTGTTTTTCCCAGTTTCCATATGTGATGAAAAATGGCAGGGACTGGGGAGATGTCCATTTCATGTCCTTTAACATGCATGGTATGGAGGGGAAACCATGAACTTTGGGGCCCAAGACCTTGGTACAAAATCAGGCTCTACCATGTAATAACCACATACCCTTGGGTGAGTCACTTAGATTTTCTCAGCCCCTCATTTGTAGAGTGTTAGGTAATAATACCAATCCTGTAGGATCCTTTTGAGAAGTTACTGTGCAGTAAATGGTATCTATTATTATTTTTTTAATTTGTTTTTTAATTCAGGTATAATTAACCACAGTGTTATATTAGTTTCAAGTGTGCAATATAATGAATGCTTCTACAATTCTATATATTACACGGTGCTCATCACGATTCTTAGACTTTCTCTTTTTACTGGATTTCATATTTTGCTTTAGATGTGCCAAGCACCCACCAGCCTTGGAGGTAAACTTTCCAAAACTGATCTCCTGCCATCGTTCTGTGCAGATCCTACTATCATTCATGCCCCACAATATCCTCCTTTCCCCACTTGACATCTCCCAGTAGCATCTGAGAGTCACATACTAAACTCATAAGGGCCCTCCTGGAGCACCTAAGTTTTAACAGGTTTGAAAGCCTCAAGCTTGGAGGATAAAGCTCACACAGTACAGTTGAGAGCCACAAGGAGCATTTTGGTTTTTAGGACAGCAAGTAATATCTCTGAATTCCTGGCTTCCCAGAGGCAGGTCCTCGAAGCTCAGTTTTACAGAGACTCTGGGATCCGTATGATAGTGATCTGCTATAATGTGTCCTGTTAGCACTTCTTCTTCTGCTCTCTCTATCCACAGGCAGGCTACTTGTGTAACACAAAGTATAGACACAGTACCTAGCACCTAGGAGGCCCGTGGTAAATACTGTTTGAGTGAATGAACAATTCTCACAGGTAAATATCCCTTTTAATGTTTACCCTACATCGCTCCTACTTGGCTTTATTTATCTTTTGCCTCTTGAATTAGATATCTATTGATGTGTAATAAATTACCACAAATTTAGCAGCTTGAGACAATAATGGACGTGTGTTATCCCCTACAATTTCTAAGGGCCAGGGATTCAGGAGGAGCTTAGATAGGTCTGGCCCATGGTCTCTCATGAGGTTGCATGGGATGTTGGCCAAAGCTGTGTTCAGCTGAAGGCCCAGCTGAGGCTGGAGGATCTGCTTCTGATGTGGCCAACTCCCATGGCTCACAAATCAGTGTTGACTGCAGACAAGAGGCCTCCATTTCCCACCAAATGGATCCGGCCATACGGTTTCTTGGATGTCTTGTTGACATGGCAGCTGGTTTTCTTCAGAGTGAGTGATCCAAGAGAGAACAAGGTGGAAACTGCAATGTCTTTTATGATCTAGCCTCAGATAACACACTCTGCAAAACCTTTTTTGGTCATACAAGCCAGCAGATCATCTCTATTCATTGTAGGAGGGGGCTACATACTGATGTTAATCTCAGGAGGCAGGGATCACTGAGGTCCATCTTGGAGATTGCCCATCATACCTCTTATCCAGCCCTTTCTTATTTCTACCAGAAACTGACATATTTTAAAAAGATTTTATTCATGAGAGACACACACAGGGGTGGGCAGAGACACAAGCAGAGGGAGAAGCAGGCTCCATGCAGGGAGCCCAGCGTGGGACTCAATCCTGAGACTCCAGGATCACACCCTGGGCTGAAGGTGGTGCTAAACCGCTCAGCCACCCAGGCTGCCCACATTTCTTTTTACCTCTTTCTTCTAGATGCATCTCAGTTCTCTTCTGTTTGGCATCTCATCACCTAATAAGGGATAGCCAGACTCACTAGCATTGCAGGGATGTGGTGGAGATGTGCTTTGGCCAGGGGCAGTACTAAGCCATCACCACCAGTTCTTGACTCTTAAAACTGTATGATAGACCTTAACCTCAGCTTAACTCTTGCTGCAAAGTTTCAGCTACTGCTAAACCAGGACCCACTGGAAGAGCAGGCACATGCCTGCTTTGTAAGATTTCCAGATTAAGAAAGTGCCACCTTCCGCAAGTGAAGATGCAACTCTGGGGCTGCCCTGAGGTACTAAGGAATGGGACAGAGAGCTATGTTTGTAGGAGAGAGGTTGGACGACAATGAGCGGTAACCACTTCTTCCTCAGCGCTTTGGTGACCAAGACTATATACCTTAAGAAGTTGCTGAGATTCAAGGCAGAGCCTGTGGCCAATAATATCTGCCTCCAGACACAGATAACTTGCTTCCTTGGAGAATTTATTTTTTGTTTATTAAAGATTTTATTTATTCATGAGAGAGAGAGAGAGAGAGAGAGACCTAGGCAGACGCAGGACTTGATTCCAGGACCCTGAGATCACACCCAGAGCTGAAGGCAAACATTCAACCACAGAGCCCCCCAGGTACCCCTCTTACTTGGAGAATTTGATCTTCACTTGTACTTCATCAGCACGAAGACCTGAGCTGACTAGAGCTCCCTTCAGCATCTGTGGCCTCAAAATATTTTATGTTCAATAAACTGGAAAAAAGAAAATACCCCCCTCCCTTCTTCTTTCTTCTTGGTGGTTTTTGTTTTCTCTGTATGGGAGCTTGTAGATAGGAGGCCCAAACTTCCATGAATGTCTCTGTTGTTTTGCAGAGTTATTAAAAAACCATGTTTTCCCCTCAAAATAGTGACTGTTGTTTCTCCAACATTCCTGTATCACTAGGGGAGACAGCTCGAGGGGAGACAGGAGTTTCCAAGGCCCTGAGAATCAGGAACTGAGCATTTGTTTTCCTGGGCTGCCGTGTCCCCTGGTTGGGGAGAGTGAGTACCCAGGAGCTGGGCTTGAGAGACACACTGTGTGTGCATGTGTGAGTGTGTGTGTGTGTGTGTGTGTGAGAGAGGCACAAGCACACAACTCGAAAGAGCATGGGTTGGATTATGGAATGTTTTCAGTTCATAAAAGCATCATTGCTTTGACCTGTTCCTCCCTCTCTTCATGTACAGAGTTTTGGTCACAGTCTCAATGGAACATAAGAACAAGTTGAAGCAGGTTTTCTGAAGGCAGGGGGGATCTAAGTTCTGCAAGAGCTAGGGCCGTTATAGCTGTTTCTCTAGAAAGGCTTGGGGCTTGTTCACCTGTGTTATGCTTCCTAAGGACGGTGTAGCCCCCAGCTCCCTGCCCTGGGGACCAGGCTGGCCTGGGCTCCCAGGAGGGAGGGTGGAAGGAAGGCGAGCTCACGTCCTGGTCAGCACGGTCCAAAGGACCAAAGAGGGTAGGGTGTACTAACAACACATCCGTCTACTTCCTGGGGAGGGAGGCATGAGCTTAATTTGGCCCATTATCAGCCTGGACTTTGTGACTTCACAGCCGTCTTTCTTTTTATCTTCTTGCTCCTGCTCCTTCTCTTATCATTCTTTCACTGCCTTTTCTTGTCTCCTTTTCGTCTGGAAACTCCTCCTCTCCTACGTAGTGTGATAAGACAGATGTACCTGGCCCACTTCGTGGGAACCCTGCCCGGGGCTCCAGATCACTCTGGGACAGGACATGGCTTCTCTCGTGAACTTTGAGTGCTTAAAGCTGCCTTCCCAAGGCAGCTGAAGAAAAGCAGATTTAGTTCCCTGTGGTATTCTTGGAGGCACTGTAGGCACCTTCGAGAAGCTCTGTGGTGCCCAGGATGCGGTAGTGAGGCACTACTTAGGCACTAGAATTTATGGTTTGTAGCTCGCTGTGCTTGAACCTTCCTGAGCTCTGTGTGCCACGGACTGGATGACACTGAAGGGCTCGTATCAACAGCACTGGGTGGACGTGGGCTTTTCCATAGATGACCCCATAGCATTTTTGGCTGGGGTCCCTGTGGCAGAGGCGGCTTGTTACATATTTGGAGGAGGGATGCCAACCTCCACTTGGCACTGATCCCCAACCCCCACCGGCCCCACGATGACCAACTAGCACCTGGGCATGGACAGATGCCCTGCCTAGACTGCTGCCACCATTCTCCCACAGGCCTTTCTCATACAGTATCTTGGAAACACGGACAGTGGACAGCACCCAGCCTCATTGACATGAGCTCCGTGAGGGCTCAGGTGCCCAGGAATGCAGCGACAGCTCTGTTTCCTGTGATCTGAATCACAGGACCGTCACTGGGCCCTGCGGGGACTCTCACCCCACCCTTGGCTGGTGCCCCACTTGGCTGATTTCCTAGGCTGGGAATGTTCTTTGAGTTTTTAGCAGGTCTGCCTAGAGGGTTTTGGTCTGTGGTTTCCTCCTGGCAAGTAGTGACTTTTCCTGGGTACCAGAGGCATGCAGTAAAGTAACCCCAATATTTTGAATGGATGGAGGAGGGAGAGAAGGAATGAATGAGTGAACGAATGAATGAATGCATGCATGCAGCAGGGCAGGAGGCAAGCATATTTCCTGCTTAAGTGAAATCGCTTTGTCCAGTGGTTCTCTCTGTTCACGAGTGTGCCCTGCATCACAACATGGGGTTGGGAGATTGCCCGGCCCTTTCTCTCTGGGCCTCCCCCTCAGTGACCACCATCCCACTGACCGGCCATCACCATATCTCCCCTCACTTTATACTATGCCACTCTCCCTATCTTATCAGTGGCTGATTCTTTCATGTTTTCTTCCTACAAAGCACAAAGTAACTTAAGTTTTATTTTATTAAGTGGATAGAGTACAAGCTCTGCCATGAAGACAGACCAGCTCCTTCCGAAAGTGCAGAAGAGAAAGAAGAAAACAGTTTCTATTAAGTTTGAGATGCTAATCTTGAAATGCCTCCAGTGCTCTTCTGATTAGATTCCACACAGAATAAAACATGCAGACAACTGCAAGCCTCAGCCCTCAGACATCTCCGATTCTCCTTGTGTGACTCTCTGGGAAGACATAGATAGCATGGAGTAATCTCTCCTGGGGAATTAATTGCTGTTTCCTCTTTCCTGTTTTGAACAGGATTTTCTTTATTGTGTGAGTACAGCATGTAGAACGTATTCTTTGGCATCACATAAATATTTACTTCGTATTTAAAACTCCTGTCATGAAGAATTTATTTATTCTACTTGAAAATATAACCTATTTTCCTCATGGCAAATAAAAATAAAAGGCATGGCACTGAAAATAAAAGCATAGTTTTGAGGGTTTTTTTTTTTTTTGGTTTTGTTTTCCTTCCATTTATCTTGCATTTTTTTTCATCAGAAAGTCCATAAAGTCAAGCCAGCGAACTATTGAGAGGGAAAAATTAACTCCCCACAGATGGGGTGGCAAAGGTTCCATGTAGCTTCTATTAGGAGCTTCCCCGCCAAGCCATAGCCACCATTGTCTGGAATATCATGGTAATTCTTTGCTTTGTTGGTGGACACCTCTCAAGGACCAGAGAACAATAATTGAGAGAGTGGCCATGGCCCATCCCTTTGTGGTATGGAGTCTGTGCCCAGAACAGTACCTGGCATCCAGTATCTACAGAGTACATGTTTTTAGATGGACAGTTTATCATATACCCTTCAGAAATTTTCAGTGTGTATTTGAATATATTTATCCTCTTCTCTTTCTCATTTTATGTACATACTATATACCCCTTTCTTCATTTTCTTATTTATTTCTTGGTGGACTTAGCATATCTACTTTTTTAAAAACCACAGCATTAAACTCCATCCTGTGGGTGTATCATGAGCTAATCAGTCCCCTTTCCAAGTCTCTAGATGAGAGCAGAGGTGGATGTGTGAAGAGGTGGGCGGGGAGAAACAGTCATTGACTTCCATACAGTCGGGTACAAATGGGGCCCAGGCTGTTCTCCCATCCTCAGGAGGCATGACTGAATGGGCCAGGGTGGGAGTTTCTGAACTGACATTTACTGTTTGTTAGCTGTATGACCTTCAATAAATTATTTAGATCTCTTGAAGGCCTGGTTTCTTTGAAGTCAAGAATAGTACCACTCCATGGTATTAGATGATGTATGTAAGTTGCTTACATATCTCATGTATATGAAATAGTACCTCACATGTATGTAATAGCACCTCGTGGATATGTGATAGCTCCTCATGGGTATGAAACAGCGCCTCATGAATATGTAATGGTACCTCGTGCACAGAATAGTATTTCATAGATGTAAGGTACTTAGGATGGTATCCAGCACATGGCGGGGGCCCCATAAATTGTAGCTATTATTTTTCAGCTCCTGAAAAATCTCAGGTTTGACAGTTCCTTAGACCAAAAGACAAAACAAAATACCAGGGTGGATGAGTTGTTTTGTGTTGTGAAATAACCTGCCTTTGAGGACTGGATTCATTCTTTGCTTGGGTTCTAGGAAAAGCCTTCTGAGGAGGTCCCCAGCCTTTTCTCAAACCAGTTCTGTTTCTTACTGCTTTTGTCCTCGAACTGAGTCAGTGTTCCTTGCCCAACCCAATCTTCCTGGCAGCTTGCCAAGTATGAAGAAGGAGTCGTTTTTCTAAAGCCCCTAATGGATGGGGTGCGGAGAGAGAATGCTGACTCTCTTTTATTCACAGTGGCAGGTGTGGAACATCTGGAGGCAGCGCGGCCCCCGCAGGGTAAAGCAATTAGGGGGTGTCAGTGCAGGTTTTGCAGGGCAGGGAGTGAGGCTGTTTCACTCCTCAGGTTGTGTTGGCACCAGGAAGAAAGAGAAAGGTGCGTACCAGCTTGGGGTTTACGCGGAGCCGTTGCATTACCCTCTCTTGATAGATAGAAAAGCAGAAGCCCAAAGAGATTAAATGAATTGGTCTAGGACATCAAGCAAGAGTGGGGCAAAGGCAACAGTTATCTGGTCTCCTAATGCCTAGTTCAGCCATACTGGCCGAAAAAGATCGAAAGAGAGAAGTCAGAAAAAATAAAGACGACCCCATGGCATATTTGCTTGTGGCAAAGACCCCTGTGTGCCCTGAACATGAAGGGTAGCTGCCTGTCCTGTGGTGAGGAATGACAGCGGTACCCAGAGGCTGCTGGGCATGCATACTGGTCAGTCTGGTCCAGGCATCTGGGCCAGGGGGCTTGGGCAGGATCGATCCTTGGGTTTGGCAGTCCTTGCTACACATACCGTGGAAGGAAGTGCTGGCATGCAGGAGTTCCTAAGTCGGGGCCTGCCAGGTCTTCTTAAAGAGAATCCTGAGAGTATGGAGGTTAAGGGTGTATGTCCTTTCACGTAGGGGATGGTGTTCAGTCCTGGTAGGTCGGCTCCCTTATCGTGCAGGAGGAGATGAGGTGCGGGGAGGGAGGAGATGGCGCATCAGTGAGGCCTTCAATGATCAGACTGGCCAGGGAAGGTTGGCATACGGTGTGGTGCCAGGAGCTAGCTCTCCCTGTGTCTGAGAGAGTTCCTCTGGCTGAAATGGGGAGGTCGGAGCCCAGGGGAGAGGAGCCAGATGAGGCTGCTTCACCAGAGTCATGACTCCAAGGTGTGGGCTCTTTCTGCTGCTTCCGCCACCTGTCTGCAACCTGCCGTAGATGGTTCTGAGCATCGGGGCTACTAGATACTCATTGTGTGAAAGGTCCCAGGAGCTTGAAGTTGACAGACTAATCGAACCAAGCAGGAAACATGCCTGGAATGTTGCTGGGGGCTGCGGTAACAGAGGATCTCACAGTTGCTCCAGAGGACATCCCTGCTTCATTTTATGCCCTCGTGAACTCTTGTCATTATATCTGACAGATCTTCATTTCCACAGAGAGTTTCACTAAAGTTACCCAGCTTTTAGTTGGTCTCTCCCTTCTGCTGTGTGGCAGGTGTACCCATAAAACAAAGGATCTGGAACGGGCCAGATGGACCCTCTGAGGGGAAAGCCAGCCTGAGTTTCGCCTCTGAGGGCTGCTGCAAATGAAGGGTCACACCAGTGACAGCAGTGAGCATCCTTCGGTGTGGGCGTAGAGGGCAGGTCGGGGTAGCTCTTCCCTCAGTTCAGAAGCACTGGCAGCTGTGAAGCTGATGACATTAGGCCTGTCCCCCTCTCCACTGCAACGTCCAGTACCCTCTCCTCGCTCATGCCAAGTTAGCCCTCCACTTCCCCAGCATAGAGAACCGCTTTTAAAAGTCACTAAAGAGCATCAGAGAACATTGTTTTCCATGTACGGACAATCCATAAACCCATCATCCTACAAGAGCATCGCGTAATTCTTTTATGTTACCTTCAATCTGCAAGTGTGTTTTACACAGTTTTGTGTTCTTGTGCATTCTGTTTTTACCATCTCCTATCATTTCCCCATGTTCCTATGTGGTCTTAGCTCACCATTTTTAACTTGCTAGAAATGTAATATAATTGGTTAGACCCTTCTTTTTATGTTAGTCCAGTTACTTTGCTAAAACAGATATGCAACGGGGGAACATATATCAGTTATAATTATATAGTTTTTAGTTTCTGTTTATTGATTTAGACAGAATCCCAAATTAAAGGATCTGACTCTTTTTTGTGATGTTTGCTCCTATAATACTGCTTCTGGAAATCTTACCTCCCATTGCAATATGTATAATATGGATAGTACCATTTTAAAACAAACTTGTTTCTTTATTGGGTAAGAAACGGTAAGTCGATGGTAAAAACCAGCTGTTCTTTGCATTTTAAAAATTCCTAATAAGAGTGAATATTTTATAATTCTCCTATAAATTTTACGTTCATGTCATTTACACAGTTATCTCGAGGGATCTTAATGGATATATTTGGATTTGTTGATACACAGACCTCTGTGGTATTCTTGGTATTTAACTTGAAACTAATCAGGGGGAACGAGACAAATCCAGATTGTGGAACATTCCATAAGACAACATCCTAGGCTCTTCATAAATGTATCATAAAAAGGAAACAACAAAGCTGTTCTCCACTGAGAAGGCTAAAGAGATATGGCAACTAAATGCAAAGCAGGAGCTCTAAGTAGCTTCTGAAAAAACTTAAAGCTACCACAACTGTAAAGGGCATTTTGGGGACAGTTGGAGTAATTTGAATATGAACTTTATATTAGATAATATTATATCAATGTTACATTTCTTAACTCTGATAATTGTGGTTATTATGTAGGAGGATAGCTTTGTTCTTAGGAGATGAAGGCTGATATACTTCAGGGTAAGGTGTCCCTGTGTGTGCAGCCCTCAAATGGTTTAGTCAAGCTACATATGTTTGTATCCTATCGTACATTATAAATAATATTATAACATGATCATGCTATAATATTAATTATATTATAATTATACTGTTATATTTATGATATAAATGTAATGATACGTTAGCCCATATTATGTAAGTATAAAAATTACAGAAATTTTTCTTAATATATTTAATATATACTGTGTTGATTTTTATATCCACACCTGTATACATTTATAAATATGTCATATTCACACCATACACTCACACATACATACGCACACATGATACATTACCCTACAGGAATTGGATTTTAATGGAGACCCTTGACAGCAGCAGCAACCTCCCAGCAGGGAGGTTCTGTGGGCCTGAGGGACCCTTGGCTCCCATGAGAGGAATGGGGGATGGGAGTATTTTCACCAACTGGGGGCCCCATCCCCTTTCTCCTCTCACCTGTCCTGCCGCTTGGCACATGGAGGGCAGGGAGGTCCCCATGGGCAACATGAGGATTACATGTGTTTCCTTCTCCTGTAGCCTTCTGTTTTCCTATATCTTTGATATAGAATCTCAAAAGGCAGTGTGTGTGTGCTCCAGGGCAGGAGACACAGAAAGGTTGGGGAAGTTCAGTCAGATAATCAGACCTGACTTATGGGAAATTATTCTTGGCTCTCTGTCTAACCTGCTCCCAGGACCCACCCCTCACTGCTCACAGGTGGTAAGCAGCTTCTCTCCAGGTGTTGAGAACACACTACCGAAAGCAAGCTTGCTTGCTTCCTTCCTTGCTTCCTTCCTTCCTTCCTCCCTTCCTTCCTCCCTTCCTCCCTTTTTAACATTTATTTATTCACGAGAGACATAGGCAGACGGAGAAGCAGGCTCCCTGCAGGGACCTGATATGGGACTCAATCCCAGATCCTGGGATCATGACCTGAGCCAAAGGCAGACGCTCAACCACTGAGCTACCCAGGTGCCCCCTGAGAGGTCTTTAAAAGTCAGCAAGTTAATTATTGGGTTGCTATATTTAACATATTAAAATAAATGGAGTTTAGACCTTTGATTTGATTTCTGGTCATTTCTGTAAAAAATTGAGAAAGAGACCCTCGGGGACACCTGTAACCCTGGTTCTAGCAGGGCTCCTTTGAGAAAACTAGATTGGACTCTTCAGCAGTTTATCTGAAAATACAACTTTCCAGGATCAAAATGACTAGTCAATTTGAAGGATTTGCAAACCAGATTGCACCTGAAATGCATGAGGGGGCTGGCTTACTGTTTAAATGTGATCCATGGTAATCTGGTGAAAGCAGTTGAATGTGCATCCTCTGGCCTCGGCAGCCTGGGCCTGGGGTTTTGTAGATCAGCTTTGTAGCAAGTAAGGGATACTGGAGAGATTTATTTTTTTAATTACCATTTTTTTTCCTGCATCTAAAAATGGTAAAATATTCTGAATATAGTGAAAGGAGGGAGCAGAAATGAAAGTCACCTGTAATTGCACAATTGGATGGCCATGGCCAGATTTCTCTGTGTGTGCACATGTCTCTGTGTTAAAGCAAGGACACCTCCATGAGGACCTGGTCAGCTGGGTTGTGGTCGTTCGTTGCATCAGGGTAGGAGGTAGGCTTTCCATATTCCATCTCTCTCCATGTCAGAGACATTTCGAAAAAATAAGCTCCAGTTAAAAAGGGGACTCAGGCAAGCTCAAGGAGGGGAAGCTGAGGGGCTGAGGGCACACCCCCATCTGCGTCATCTGTCCTGAGGATCAGCAGCTCAGCCTTTTTGCTTGGAGGCTGCTTCCCCCCCTTAAAGCCAACACTGGGCATGTGCTCCCCATTCTTGCCTCTCCTTGACCCTCCACCCCTACCTGCCTTGTCCATACTGACAGACTGCTCTCGGATTCTACAGCTATTTTGGCTCACCCAGGTGCCCAAGGGCAGGGAACCATATTTCCAAAAAGGTCTAGGAGGAACCATGTTCCTTCCCCCCCAAGACTGACACTGTCATGGTGGCATGTCGGGTGGCGGAGGTTCTTGGGGGGTGCACCGGGTGTGGGTCGAGCCTTCCCAGTGCACTTTAAGCAGTGCCATGCAGGCCACCTTCCTGGGCCCTGCAGTAGCTCTGGGAACCAGGCAGGAGAGCCAGGGCCTGCCTCCCCTGCCCTCCAGGAAGCCAGAGGCAGCTCAGCTCTTACATTATGAGAGCCCCTCAGATGAGTGCTTTGGGGCCTTGCTGTCGGGAGAGTGAGCTGTCCCCCAAAGCATGTGGACAGTGTAATGTTGGCTTCTCCCTCCGCCCTCTGGCTTAGAATCTGGGCTCCACCACTTAGTAGCTGTGTTACCAGAGACAGGTTACATAAGCTCTCTATGCCTCAGTTTGCACATCTGTGAAGTGGGGATACATCAGTACCCTGCATGAAGGTTGTAAGGATTCAGTGGGCACC
Source organism: Canis lupus baileyi (assembly GCF_048164855.1). NCBI lineage: Eukaryota > Metazoa > Chordata > Mammalia > Carnivora > Canidae > Canis > Canis lupus. Next base: position 51,008,034 of record NC_132848.1, read on the forward strand.
TGGCACAGAGTAAGCCCTTGGGAAGCATTAGCCATCATTCTCATTGTGTTAGTCCGCATGGGCTGCCATAACAAAATAACTGGTTTCAACAGCGGAAATTTCTTTCTCATAGTTCTGGAGGCTGAAAGTCTGAGATCAAGATGCCAACCATTAGATGAGGGCCCTCTTCCTGCCTTGTAGACACCAGCCTTCTCGCTGGGTGCTCATAAGTTAGTGAGCGAGCTCAGAGCACTACTTCTTCCTATAAGAGCACTAACCCCATCCTGGGAACCCCACTGTCATGAGCACTGTCACATCAGTATGTGAATGGGACCGGGTGGTGTGTGTATGGGGGGGGGGCACATACGTTCATTCCATAGCAATCATTATTATTAGTTCTGTTGTCGTTTATTAGCCCCCTTGCAGGGCTTTTTTAGGCCTGGGACAACCCCTGATGTGGAGGGAAGGAAGCAGTGGGGACAGTCCTTCCGTCTTCAGTGAGGTCTTAAAGTCCACAGTGGTGGCTCTTGAACCTTCTGGAAAACTACTTTCTCCGTGTTGTGTCTCCCTCTCCTTTTGGCCTCTAGGGAAAGGTTCCTGGTTGTCCTACTCAGGAAGGGGGGAAGGACGGACAGCCGGGTTTATTAGGCAGCTGCTTCTCTGAGCCAGGCAGCTGGGTGCAGACTCCTCGGCACCCTGTGATGTCAGCACTGCCATCCCCATTTACAGAGGGCCAGGCCCTCGGAGGCTCCGGGCAAGGCCACCCCGGCTGTCTAAGGCCACGCTGCTCAGAAGCTGCAATAAAATGTGAACCTTGAGCCTTCTGATCCCACACCCTTGCGATGTGCAGCCGGTCCTCAGGGCAATGGAGCAGCCACAGCTGGAGCAGGACTGGGACTGCGATGACTTTGGCGGGTGCTGCCGGTGCGGGAAACAGAGGCACGATCAGAGCCTTCCTGCCTCGCAGGGTGCGGCCTGCTGGGTCCGAGGCTCAGACCCCAGAGCCCCTGAGCCAGGGAGCGCTGCCCCTGTGCCTCCCGCTCCGGGCGCCTGCGGTGGGGGGAGGCCTCTTTCAAGGTGTGCTCACTGACCTGTCATCTTCCCTGCCCTTGTCCCCTTCCAGCCCCTAAAGACAATGAAGAGCGCGTGTTCAGGGAGCGCATGCGGCCCAGGAAGCGGCAGGGGGCCGTCAGGCGGAGGGTCCACCAGGTCAACGGCCACAAGTTCATGGCCACCTACCTTCGGCAGCCCACCTACTGCTCCCACTGCAGAGACTTTATCTGGTAAGGCCCTGTCTCCCCGGAACCTCTGGTTACGCCTTCTCTGAGGTGAGAAGTTGGGGAAGAGTTGGAGGAGAATAGAAACTTCATTTTTAAAGTGCTGATGTGCTTTATTTCTTCTCTATTTGATTGCAGAAGACTTTTCTGGAGGCTAAGGGAGTGTTTTGTCCCAGGGTTGGGGAGTGGGGATAAGTGGGAGGAATGGTGACTTTATACCTAGGATCATGTCATATATCATTGTTTAAGGGGTTACGATCTTTTAACCAATAGCGGTATGTTCTGATGTATATTTTTTTAAAAAAAGAATCTTTATATTTTAGAGACACAAGCTTAATCATTTAGAAATGAAATGGTGTGATGTTTGAGATTTTTTTTTAATACGGGGAGAGGGGCTAGCAGTAGAGATGAAATAATAATAACCAATCATATATTAATCACTCTTAGAGCTGGGTGATGGATCTGCTACATTTATCTCTTTATTGTTGTATGCTCTGAATTTTTCCATTATGAAGCTTAAAAAAAATACTTGACTTGCCAGTATCTGTAATTCAAAGCAGTTCTTAATAACTGTTATAACAGTGGTGCTACTAGGCTGCCCAGATTTCAGAGGAGTGAGAGAGCAGCATTGGCTGGAGTGCTCAGGGAAGGCTCCCCGGAGGAGGTGGCATTTCTCCTTTCATGATGACTAGGATTTTGATAGGCAAAGACAGGTAGGTTGTAGGCCTTTTTGGGAGGTGGAGAAGAAGCACTGGCTTTGGGTATTGGAGGGGGAATTTTAATGAATGCCTACCATGTGCCAGTTTCGTTCTTATGCACTGAAGATATCTAATTAAAGCTTTCCAATATCCTACAAACTGTGCATTATTAAAGCCATCCTGCTAACAATACTGAGACTCAGAAAACAAGACAAGTATGTTGTCCTCCAGCTAGAAAGTGATCAGAGACCCAGTTCCACCCCTGGTGAGCCCAACTGAAAGCTTTTCCTGACCTCCCACCAGCCTTTCTGGCAACCTCTCTGAGCTCTTGAAGTTGGCACTTGGATCCCGTGGGGGAGAATGAGTGAGGCCAACCTGCAGCACAAACAAACCAAACCAGGGAACATTCGAATCGGTCTTTGAATTCCCAAGGTGTCCAGGAGTGGCTTGTCTTGTCCTCGTGCTTTTCCAGAACTAGTCACCGAGGTTGGCATGGACATTGGAGGCGATGTGGCTCAGAATACACTCAACCTGACTGAAGCAGAAATAATGCCCCACTCCCACCACAGATACATTTCACCCCCTGCCCCCACCCCCCCACCCCCCGGGGGCCGCTTTACCCTCTGGCCTACATATTTGGTAGTTTGGTCATGAGTTGTGTGTTTGGAGGGAGTAGGTTGTGAAAGCTGAGATTTATGGATTCAGGTCTCCTCTAAGCCCATGGTGAACCCCACTGGATTCTAGGTTTCCTGAGGCGTAGCCCCTGATGACATCTGGCTGCTGCTGCTGGGCTGGAAATTGCAGATTGTCCCCTGGCCAGTTGGTCGTGGTGCTGAGGACAGGGCCCAGGCCAGGCTGGTTGGGTTGTTCTGTGTCTATACTGACCCTAACCCTGCCCCAGGGGAGCCTACGCCTGCCCTGGAGGGAACCTTGAGCATTGGCCTTGATCAAACAGTACATTGAACCCCTAATCCTGGCCACAGACTGACCGAGGACCCTTGACTGCTCCTGAAACGCCCAGGGAATGTGCCTATAAGCCGTAGTCCTCCGACATGATTACCCACAAGGGAAGGATACATTCGACTAACCAGGACCTGCCTTGAGCAAGCAGAGTCTTCGTGGTTTTCTAGAACACTATAATGGCCCCACTGGAATGGCTGTTTGTCTAGGAAACCAAGCCCTGACACTGACCAAAACTTGTACCCATTCTAAGCACTGGGTCTACTTTCTGTTGCCTCTGAAGGAGTCATTTTTTTCCATGATTTTATTTATTTGCTTGGAGTGAGAGAGAGAACACAAGTGGAGGGGAGGGGCAGAGGCAGAAGCAGACTCCCCGCTGAGCAGGAAGCCTGCCGCAGGGCTCCATGCCAGGACCCTGGGATCATGACCTGAGCCAAAGGCAGACGCTCAACTGACTGAGCTACCCGGGTGCCCTGAAGGATGCTGGATTCCACAATGCTTGGTGCATTGTGGGTGGTGGCCAGAATGGGGTGACTGTGTGGTTTTTGACCTACTAAAACTTATTAAAAGGTTGTATTCTTCTTTGCAGGGGTGTCATAGGAAAGCAGGGATACCAATGTCAAGGTAAGAGGCATTGTATGAACCTAATCCTTGGGGGCCCACAGGTCTGTCCAGATCAGTGACACTCCTAGGAAGCGTGTGCTGGGTTTGATGACATTTAGAGGCTCTCAACAGTTTGCATGCTTCTGATCCCTCTCCGAGAAGCAAGACCCTGCTTTTCTGTGTCCCTGCCTGGCCATGGCTCCCGTATTCCTCTGTGGGAGCAGGGATAGGGGAGTACCTTGTGGGTGCCACCTGTCTCCGCTGTCCCAGGGGTCTCAGCACCCCTCCTAGTGAGACGCAACAATTGGAGGCCCTCGGAAGGCCCCACTCTGCACTGAGCTGGGCTCCGTGTGTTCTCTCAGTCCCGTCCCTCTCTCGCTCCCTGAAGAAGCTCCCTCACCTGCCCACTTCACTCTTTTCACTCAGTGGTCCTTGCTGATTCTCTCTTTTCTTTCTTTTCTTTTCTTTTCTTTTCTTTTCTTTTCTTTTCTTTTCTTTTCTTTTCTTTTCTTTTCTTTTCTTTTTTCTTTTCTTTCTTTTCTTTTCTTTTTTCTTTTTTTTTTTTGTGTGTGTGTCTCTACTGTGGACTTATTAACTCTTCAACATTTAAAACGCACTTGACATTATTGCAGCTTGTCAGTTTTCAGTTCTTTGACTATAAAATGCAAGGTCAGGTTGGCTAGGATTGGAGGGTGGATACGTGCTGTGCTCACGTCAAGGTTTCTCCGCGGTTAGAACTGGGAGACCATTCCATCTCCTCACTCAGGCTCTGGTTAAGTTGGGTATCACCCCGGGGTGGGGACCCTGAGTGGGTTCTGTTGGACATTGCCATGTCCTCAGGGTAGCACGTATGCAGATGGCTCCTTACCCTTTGAGCCACCACTGCCCACGCTGCCTCATGACACTGAAGACAGAGCTCCAGGCCCTGGTGAAATGAAGCAAAAGCGTTTAAGACGGTGTGGGCCACAGAACACCCATTCTCCCGCTGCAGTGCTCCCTGTCACACGCGCCAACCCTGACGTGATCTGGGGTGGAGCACAGGACTGCTGCAGTGCCTTTAATAGACCTGCTTCACCGAAGGGAAACCGTGCCCTGACCTTGGCACATAGAAGCGGGGAAATTGATCGGTACGTCTGGAACTAGAGAAAACTGCTGATGCCCTCTGGGTGGAAGCGGTGCGCTCTTCTCCAGAGCATTTAGGGAACCCTGCTGGCTCTGATGGCACAGCGACTGCAGGAAGGGCTTCTTTAAGATTGGGGACGGAAGGGGCGTGGCTCCGCTCATCCCTCTACTGAGACCTGAACCTTGGGGTGCAATCCTTTTACCCCCACTTGTCGCTCAGCCTTCCTTTTTTTTTTTTTTTTTTTTCCATCTGCAGTTTGCACTTGTGTGGTTCACAAGCGATGCCATGAGCTCATAATTACGAAGTGTGCTGGATTAAAGAAACAGGAAACTCCCGATGAGGTAAATATTTATAACATTGAACTTCTGGGCTTTCTTCACCACCACTCCCACCCTCCCCTGCCTCCTCCGGGGTTCCGAAGCAGCTCCTTATCGCTCTGGGATCCCCTCTCTTTCTTCCTTGAGTTGATCAGGGTTAAGGGAGTTGTCCGCAGCCTTCCAGCGAGAGGCTCAGTCGACAGAAAGAGTGGGGCTCGGAGTCCGTTTCGTGTCTGTGGATATTATGCCAAGTGCGGTGCAATCCCAGATCCCCAAAGCCTGCGAGGAAAATGTGAATTGTCTTATGTCATTCATTATCTCATTGGAACAGTGAAGTGGCAACTGACATGTAAGTGGCTCCCCGCCGCTCATAAACATCGAGAGAGACACAACACACAAGCGGGAGCCTTATCTTTATGAGGTGAGGGGGGAACGGAGAGGAATTAGCAAACCCCAGAAACACTTAGGAGACGGGAATAACTAGGGTAATAATACCAGCCGGCGTTCATGGGGTACGTACCGTGTGCCCATGTAAGTTCTTCAACACATAGTATTTAACCTCATAGCAGCCCGAACGAGATGATGTGTAGTTATCATCTTCACTTCGCAACACAGAGAGCGGAAGCACAGAGAGGTCGCGTTAGCTTGCCCCAGGTCACACAGCTAGTATGGGGAAGAGCCACGCTCAAACCTAGGTAGTCTGTTCCACAGCGTCTGAGCCCTTGACCGCTGGACTCATCGTCTTGTATTCTTACAACCTAGTATCAGATTGGCTGTTAGGGAAGTCGTTAGGGGTCAGGAAGGGAGACAGTTCAACAGCGAAGGTGGGTTTCTCCTGACTGAGCGATGGGGAGGAGAGTGTGAGTGTGGGCGTTATCTGTGTTCACAGCAGTGGGTTTCCGAGGCCTGCTTTTAATTCTCGGTGAAATAAATAAGTACTGCGTGATCATAGGGCATTAGAATTGGGGGTCAGAGAGACGCCAGGTGGGTTGATAATCAGGTGGATTTATAATTTGGCTTCCAAAAGGATTGACTTACAGGACTTCTCTGACTTAAAAATAATTCACCCAAGTGGCATCTTGGCATCTGAAGTATTTCCTATCCTTTATCTCGTTTCGCTTTCACACAGTCTCTGGAAAGCAGCGAGGGACACGGCTTGGATGGAACCTTCTACGTCCCTGAGGGGCAGGCGGCCCAGGGCACCAGGGTTGTTTGCAGGGGCTCTGTTGACACGGTGGACGCTGCAGGTGGTCACCACCCGGGCCTCCTGGCTCCAGTGCCAGGATCAGGACCCAAGCACACTGTCAAGCTTGTTACTCTGATGAGTAAACGAGAGGCAGGTGGCTGGCTTGCTGTCCGTCCATTCCTTCCTGTGCGCAGTCCGCTGAGCACTTCCTGTGTGCTGGGTCTTGTGCCACGTCCCGGAGAAACAGGAACACACGATTCCTTCCCTTCAGGATCTCACGGGATTCTTCTACTGGGAGCCCTTCCAGGCTTCTAGAGCTCTCCATATCTCCTTGGAGGGAGAAGTCCCCAACGGGTTTGTGCTGTGCAGGTTAGAGGCTTGGGGTGTGAAATACCTGTGACAGCTGAGTCTGTGACCAGCTCTTTCTGTCTTTCCTGGCCTGTTGGCAACGAACATAAGTCACCAGCGAGGTGTGTTCGCAAACTTGGCATGTGTCCCAAGGGAGATAGATTGTCAAGGATCAAGAACGGGGCTGTGGGTTTCTCAGCCCTGTGGAGCTCCTGCCTGGCCCGGGGCCCCTAGGGCCCATCTCCTGGAGCATCGGTGCGCCCCCACCCCACCCCCGGGTGACGGATGTGCCCTCTGCGAGTCCAGCACTGCTGGGGAGCGCCCCCCGAGCTCATTTCTTCCTGTCACTGCCTGCATGTGTGCACACACCTGCACACCCTGAATACACGGGGCCCTAAGCCCCAGGTATCTGATGTCTTCCTACCGTGAGGTGCTTTGGAACTTTTGCAGCAAGAGCTCCCAGCTGCTCTTCTCTCCCTGTTTCCTGCCTGCACGTTGGCCCTGAGGACACACCAGTCCCTGCACTTCCAAGTGTGCTGACCGCAAGAGGCTCTCCTCTGCATCTCCTTCCTTCCTTCCTTCCTTCCTTCCTTCCTTCCTTCCTTCCTTCCTTCCTTCCTTCCTGTTCTGTCTTGCTGCTCTTTTCTTCCTTCCCATACTTCTGTGCTGGTCGCACCCCAGTTTCCAGGTCTTCCCAGCAAGGTGGCGTGTGCACATATATACCGGCGTGCCTGCCGCCCTTTCTCTGATTGTGGCTCTTGCATGTGACCCGTCCTCCTCCCACCATTCTCTGATACCTTCGAGTCCTTGGTGGCCCCTCAGCTGTCCCCGCCCCTCACTGAACCTCCTAGTTCCTGGACACTTCCCCACCTCTTCACCTTTGTCTGTCGCCTGTGTGCCTCTGAGACTCTTCCTGGAACCCACGAGTCTGCTCTCAGTGTAGGCCAACCATATCTTCAGCATTTGCAGGAGAAAAGTGGGTGCAGTGATCTGCACCCTTCAGGAGGAGCCGGCAGAGGTAGACGTGATGTGACCACATTCACGAATACATCTGCCTCTACTATAAATCTGGGGAGGCGTGGGCACAGTTGTTGTCAGTAAACCTGGAGATCTTGTACTGGGGCAAGACCCTGAGTGATCGCCCATGGCTCTCAAGCAGGGTCAGTGAGGTTCTGGCCCAATGGAAGGGTCAGCCTCTCTCTGCCTCACTGTGAAGGCAAGTGACCCTGAGTGCGTGTGCCTGTGCACAGGCATGCCTCATGCCTCTACATTTGGGATCAAGTCCATGTCTACATCTATGTCCATGTCTAGCTTTATCCCCTCCACCTTGCCCCCCCACAGGGGCCTTCATTAGCCAGTCCCCGGTGAGCCAAGGATAGATTCTTTGCTGCATGCTCTGCACTCCCTGATTCCCACATTCAAATGCAAGAGTACTTTCTCCCCAGCCCACGGGGTCTCTGGTGATGGTCTCGCCCATTTTGAGAGGGACCTGGTTCATGTGTCTGCTGCACTAGAGATGTAGATGGAGAGTGAGTGGCTCTGTGGAGGGCCACAAGAGACCCAGAAAGGTGGGCCAATGCTGACCACCCCTCGCTTCAGTGTCTCGTCCACCCCACGGCTCTGTGACATGAGGTGGGATGGGCATGCCATCTTTGTTTGCCAGATAAGGAATCTGAAACCCCAAGAAGTCAGGAAACTTCCAAGACCTCACAGGTGTTTGGTAGCAGACCCAGGCCTGCAGATCAAACTGCCCGGACTCCTTTTCCCCATCCTTCCCCATCCTTCTTACACCTTCTCTTTACTCTTTTTAAATAATCCATAAATGGCAGCACTGCTGGTAGAAGCCCTGGGCTCTGAATTCACACTCGTGGGCATCGAATCCTGCCTCTGTTACTTATCAGCTTATAGGCAAGCTTCTTTCTCTCATTGTGCTTTAATGTCCCCATCTGTAAACTCAGGCTAACGATGGCACCTACCACACGGGGTGCTGGTAAGGTTGAACTGTGCTGATGATGATGACACCTGGCTTGTGGGCAGTACCTATGCCTTCATGTCCTTAGTGGTCACTGCTCTGTATTAGCAGTCTTCACCACAATTATTGCTTGTCCCAACTGACAGGCTACAGTTTCCACAGCTGTGCTGCGTTTTCAGGGCATTTATAGAATCTGTCCACCATCAAGCTGCTGGAAAACAGCCTAGGTGCGGCCTCCATGCACAAAGCAGCATTGAAAAACCCACAGTGATACCTCACTAACAGCCAGAATGTGAGGTGCAGATTGGGCGCCGTGTGCCATGAGAGTGTGAATGAAGCCCACAGCCCTGGAGTGATGCTGCCCAGGGGAGCGAGGCCTGGCCTCTCAAGGTCCAATAGCGAGGCAGAGAATGAGTTATAAGGGCATCAGGCCCCAAGGCCCTGGGAGGGTCTCTGCACCTTGCTTCTCAGGGCAGCTTTCAGAGCCAGGCTCTGACCTGCCACCTTCAGTGGCCATGTCTTCTGGGTGTGAACGAGCTTGCCAGTGACCCTGTGTTTTGCCATCCCTGCAGGTGGGCTCCCAGCGGTTCAGCGTCAACATGCCTCACAAGTTTGGTATTCACAACTACAAGGTCCCCACCTTCTGCGACCACTGTGGGTCCTTGCTCTGGGGCCTCCTACGGCAGGGTTTGCAGTGCAAAGGTAAGGTGCTCTGTGCCCTGCCCTAGACCCCCCCCCCCCCCCCCGCCCCATACTCTCACATCCTTTTGGTCTCCCTGTAGCCTTTTTAAAAAAATTTTTTTGTTCTCAGAGCCTCCCAAGTAAATTCCAGGTTTGGCCAGGGCACTGAGCACAAGCCCTTGTTACATGCTGCTTAGTTACTCCATGGATTTGTTAACGCAGTCTCCGTGCAGAGCGACCAAGGAAACTCCATAGAGGGAATGCTGAGGAATGTGTGCTTCTCCCATCTCTGAGACCATGAGGATGCTGGGAGGCATGAGAGGAGTCTATAAAAATGTAGAAATATTTTAAGGAAAAATACATTGGATCAGAAGGGAAGACATATTTCTGGAGTTAGGACCTGAAATGAGTAATGGCTATCTTTCTGTGACGATCTGTGGTTCTGAGCTTATTCTGGAAAGGAGTAAGGTGCTTTCCTAAATGCTAGGATGCTCTTACATCTTATTGATCCCTCACAGGCCCGTTACATAGGTAGTATTATTCCCGTGACCCCGAGGTTCAAAGACCAAGTGACTTGTTCATGTCACGCCGCTTATTAGTAGGAATAAGGTTTGAACCTTGACCCTTGAGTTCTCAAGTTCCTTCTTCTCTTTCCTGCCCATGAATTGCCTTCTGCTCAGATGAGATAGGTAACAGCACATGGTAATATGGGAAGGCAGAAACATGCTGTGGGGGCCTGACTGGAGTGCTTAGTTCCATGAGCTGGTCCAGCTGGCATACAGAGTTGGACGTCCACAAACTGTTGGGCCGGAATATTGCATGGCTTTGTACCGAATGTATTATCAATAAATTCCCATTGTGGAAAAATTAGAAAGAGAGATGAAGTATAAAAAAGGAATACTGAGACCGAGAACAGATTGGTCATTGAAGGGATCCCAATGAGAAATTATGACGATTAGAAATAATGTTTGCAGCTGTAGAGGGAATACAGAGAGGAAGAATAACTAAATTGAAGAGTAATCTATTGGATGTGTGACCGCATCCACCTGGGAGGATGGTGACACCATTCGCTGAGAGAGCAAATTCAAGAGGGAATGCAGGTCAGAGGCAAAGATGGTGGAGCTGATTAAGGGCCATGCTAACCCCCAGGTGCCTGTGGGAAATCTACAGGGAGCTGTCCAACTATTGGGAATTCTCACTGAAATTCTGAGGGAAGTCTACATTGAGTGTTCAGACTTGGGATTTGTCAGTGTAGTGGTTAAAGGTATAGAAGGTAGTAATTGAAGCTGGAAAGTCAGTGTCATCCCCAGAAGTGCCTTGTGTGTGAAGAGAGGAGGTAACACCCTGAGATTTGGGGGAGGAAGGTGACTGGCATTCAACGACAAGCCTGCAGAGGCAGTTGAAGAACCTCAGAGGTGGGAGGAGAAGTCTTGAGGAATGGCAGTGTAGAAGTCAAGAGTAAAGAGTATTAAAAAAACGTTTAAAGGAAGTGATAAGTGGTGCCAGATGCTTCCAAGAGGCCACTCAAGGTAAGAAGTGGAACATGGGGTTGGATTTAACTAGTAGGAGGTCACTAGCGACCTCGGTAGGAGTCATCTTGGTGGGATGGAAGCCTAGGTGTGGAGGCTGAAGCCAGAATGGAAGATGAAGTATCCTCTCAGAATGTTTTCTGTAATGAGGGAAAATACTATGAAAAAGGAGAAATTAGTGAGCCAAGGGGGAGCAGAGTGGGCCTTGGGGAGAAAGATGGATACCCCTCCTCCCGGCTGGAAGGAAAGCCTGGAGACCAGGCCTGGACACGGATACATTTCCTATGTTAGGGATGGGAGGTGAGGGGACTAGATGATCCCTTAAGTTCTGAGTCTGTTGAGGGCATTGCAAGGAATTCCCTTGTCTTCTGAACCTGGACATCCCTTTTGAAGTCGAAGTAAGAAGAGGGTGTGGAAGCCATGACGGGGTGGAGGTTGGAAACAGCTGTGCAGGCAACTGAGGGTGTCCTGACTTGGGACAGAAGGAAGTGCTGGCTGTGGACACATCTGCTGTCCCAGGTGAGCTGCCCAGACTTTCAGACCTCCCCGTCCAGTATTCTGGTGCACGCCCCTGACACAAAAAAAGCAGGGCCTGCCCGAAATCCTTTTTGACACTAAGTGACATTAAAGCAATGGAAGAGGAGGAAATAAATGGATCAGGGCCCAATGAGTGTTGTTAGCAAATGTTGATGCATTTGGGAAGGGTTGAGTGGGGCTGCCGGGAAGCACAGAGCCTGCTTTGGATGGGACTCCAATGTCTGGTGTTCAGTAAATATATTAATGATTGATCTATCTAGGGAGTCTAAATGCAGATAGTGTCATCTCATAAATATTGACATCTTAAGAAAGCAGCCCAGACGCCCAGATGTTGCTGCCAGGACTATGGGGGCCTTGGATGACCCTGGAAGAAGGCAGGGTCCAGGGGTGTGTACTCAGCTGTTTTGGCAGGCAGCACTCTCACCGCTGCTCAAGCAAGAGCGGGGGAGAATGAGGCTACCTGTTCCCAGGAGCCCAGGGCAGCGGGAGGGAGGCAGGCCCACGGGCTGCGAGGCCAAGAGTCCCAGCACACGCTCACAGATCTCCTCTCTCCTGTTTGTCTGATATGATGGTGAACTCACCTCCCCTTGCTCCTTTCCTACTCCTGCTACCTACCCCCCCCCCGCCACCCTCAATTAGCAGACTGTTTTTTTAGAGCAGCTATAAGATCTATAGCAAAATTGAGAGAAACGTATGGACATTTTCCATATACCGCCCCATCCCCACGTGCTCACAGCCTCCCCACTGTCAGTGAGCCCCCCACCAAGTGGTACGATTGTTACAGCTGCTGAACCTACAGTGGCACATCATCACCCAGTGTCTTTAGTTTACATTAGGGTTCACTCTTGGTTTTGGACATTCTGTGGGTTTTGACAAATGTATGATGACAGGAATCCACCCTCCTAGTACCCTACAGAATGCTTTCCCTGCCCCAGGTTTGCCGTGTTTCCTTCTCTCTCTCTGTTTTTTTTTTTTTTAAGATTTATTTATTTATTCATGGGGGGGTGGGCAGAAACACAGGCAGAGGGAGAAGCAGGCTCTCCGCAGGGAGCCCAATGTGAGACTTGATCCCAGATCCTGGAATCATGACCTGAACCGCAGGCAGCTACCCAACTGCTGAGACACTCAGGCGTCCCTGAGGTTCTCAACCTCAGGGGTTTGCCCCTGCAGACCCCTTACCCTATGGAGAGGGAGATGGTCGCAAGAGGCCAACAGGGGCCCCCGCTTGCCTGGGTCTGAGTCTAGTTCTGCTGCTATGATTACTAAGAAAAAGAAACCAAGAATTATGCCCAGGGTCCTGGAGCATGTTCCTGTGGAGCTGGCACTAAGCCCCCTGACTCTGATCTGTGCTCCATGCCCTCTCCTAACTCCAGAGGCCTTTATCAGGTTCCTGCCTTTGCTGGAACATGCCACCTTGATCCCCAAGGCTGGGGCCCTGGTCCCCTTGTCCGTGGCTTCAGCTTTGTTGCCCATCTCACTCCTGGGAATCAAGTCACATACTTTCAATGGAACAGTTTTCTTGAGACCTTGGATCTACAGGAAAGGATCCATGAGACTATCTTGGCAAGTCTAGCTACCTAGACTTGGGGGCGGGGGGGGGGGGTCAAGGGTTGTGTGTGTACCCCTCTGTCGGCCAGGGAGAAGGTATGTCATCACCCCATTTTACTGGAAGGGAATGGAGAACTGGAGAGACTGTACAATGTGCACAAGGGTGGATACAGCCAGGGATGTGTGGGGACCGGCCTATGTCTCTGGGCTGCCGCCTCCCTGCGCATGGCCTGGAGGCCCCGGACCCTGGGAGGATGCTCACAGATAGTCGTTGGGTAACCCAGCTCCTAAGTCAGGGGTAGAAAAACACTGGTGCCAAGTGAACAGACAAAATACTTCATTCCTGTCTTTTTTCTTAGGATTAAGGTGCCCACAGAGTCAGAGTCTCTCTCTAGACTCATTTGTGGGTCCACCTGAGCACCCCAACCACTGTTAGACCAGAAACTGGCTTCAAACACCCAGATACCAGCATCCATCACCAAGCCCCTGAGGCATTTGAATCATTTCCGTTCTTCACTTCACTTTAACCACACCACTTCCTCACCTGACCTCACCTGTACTGTGAACCTCTAGGCCCTTTTGTACCTGTGTTTTATTTTTCTCTTGACACATGGAGTCAGTCTCCCTGGAGGGAAAGATACCCAAGGCCTTAGGATTTTTGTTTTCTTCTCTAATGAAGGTGAGCGGTTCTCACTCACCTTCTGGCCCACCCCCTACTTCTCTTCCACCCATGATCTTACACTCCCATCTCCAGCACAGCTGCCCTAAAGTCATCTGCACCGAGGGACAAGTTAGCAGAAGGCCAGATCTGTCTACACAGCTCACAGCATGAACTGTAGGGACCTGAGGAAACCCTGCTTTCTTTCTCATGCCTATGTGATGGGGTGGGGGAAGGGGGGGCGGCGCAGCCTACGCCTACCTCTCTGCTCTGATTGCAGCTCTGTTCCCAGCCAGGAATGAAGGCTCACTGGAGAAAGGTCTGGCCTAGAGGTTCCCAAAGAGTCCTCTCCCCAGCCCCCTGCCTTTCTTTGAGATCCCATCTTAATAACTGCTGTGATCTGTGGCTGCTTTCCTGGTCTAAGGGGATGAGGAATGTGTCCTTTTGTTTGAGGACCAACGACTTAGGGAGCTGTGGCCCATCGGGGTCACAGGCTAAGAGTCTGGGAAGCTGTTCTGGTCTTGGTTCCATTATTGCCTGGCTGGACAGTTGCAGGGAGGTCACTCTGGCTTGGTGACCTGGGCTTGCTTCTTTTTTTTTTTTAATTTTTATTTATTTATGATAGTCACACACACAGAGAGAGAGAGAGAGGCAGAGACACAGGCAGAGGGAGAAGCAGGCTCCATGCAGGGAGCCCGACGTGGGATTCGATCCCGGGTCTCCAGGATCGCGCCCTGGGCCAAAGGCAGGCGCTAAACCGCTGCGCCACCCAGGGATCCCACCTGGGCTTGCTTCTAATCTCAGCTGCCCTTCTGTCTTCTGAGGACTCTAATGAAATAATGAACTGAGTGATCTTAGTTGCATACTATGTGCAGTGGCTGTGGAAAGCCAGGAACAGAAAAGAAAAGAAGAATTTTCTTCCCTTTCTTTACTTCCTTCCTTCTTCTGTCCATTGTCCCTCCCTCCTCTCTTCCTGCCTTCTCCCTCCTTTCCTTTTTCCCTCCCTCCCTCCCCCCCCCCCTTTTTAAGTGTTTTGGACATTTAAAACACTTTAAACACGCAGAAAAGGATTTTTATTCTCATCACTTCTGAAAATGTTAGTCCTTTATTATTTTTCTAACAACTAGATTCCTTGTAACTTCAAGTTTTGTTTGTATTTTTAGAATGGAAAAAAAGAACACTAGTAATATGTAAATAATTCTTACCCTCAAAGATTCTAGCAAGACTCAAGTATCTCTATATGAAAGATATTAAAATCCTTTATATTTTCTTTCTACTTCCATGCCTAGACTTAACTGCTATGGGTCCTTCCATGGTAATTGTGTGTATGTTTGCTGCATGGATACCTAAACTCGCTTGCTTGCTCACTCACTCGGTATTAGGTATCTATTTCTGCATTACAAATTATCTCAAAACCTGGTGCCTTGAAACAACCAGGGATATCTCAGAGTCTGTCTCTAAATGCAACTCAGCTGAGTGCTTCTTGCTTGGGGTCTCTCAAGAGCTTGTAGACAGACCGACATCTGGGACTCTGGTCTCATCTGAAGGCCCGACTGGAAGAGCATTCCTTCCAGTCTTGCTCATGAGGCTGTTGGAGCCCCAGGTCCTGACTGGCTGTTGGCCAGGCTGGACACATCAGTTGTTTGCCACATGAGCATCTGTATAGGGCAGCTCACAGCATGGCAGCGGGCTTCCTACAGCACAAGCAAGCAAGAAAGTGAGAGAGGATGCCCGAAACAGAAGCCACAGTCTTTTGTATCCTAATGGCAAAAATGACATCCTATCACTTTTGACATTGTCTGCACATGAGAACAGATAACTACATCTGGCACACAATTGGAAGGAATGACACGAAGACATGGATGTCAGGAAGTGGAGATCATTGGGAGCCACCTTAGAAGCTACCTGTGCTCCCCTCACATACACTCATGCACCCCTACAAACATACACACTCGATCACCTTCTCTATGAGGGCTATTCTGACCACCCTTTTAAAAACTGAAGCTCTCACCTCTTACCTTGCATCACCTTCCTCTGCTTGCTTTTTCTTTATGAAACTGACCATCATCTAATATTGTAAATTACTTATTTATAAGTAATATATTTCCACCCTTCAGAATATAAGGATCCATGAGGATCCATGAGGGTTTTTTTCCATCCATATTGCTGTTTCCCCAGCATCTGCAACAGTGCTTGACACATTGACACTTAATAAATATTTTTATTTAAATCCTCTATGCATCGTTATGTAATTTGCTTCCCCCCCATATGTCTTAGGGTATTTCCAAGTCACTATATTAAGTCTACTTTATTCTTTTTAATGGCTGCCCAATATTCCATATTATGAACATTCTATACATCATTTCAACATTGCCC
Organism: Canis lupus baileyi; assembly: GCF_048164855.1. Lineage (NCBI taxonomy): Eukaryota > Metazoa > Chordata > Mammalia > Carnivora > Canidae > Canis > Canis lupus. The sequence goes on from NC_132848.1 coordinate 51,023,826, forward strand.
TCTTGATGGACACTTGTTTCTGCATCCTCACTATTTCATGCTGCTGCAAATATCCTCATACAGGTATCTTCATGTGTCTGTATGAATAGTTATGGAAGAAGGCCCCTAGAAGTCCTGCAATAACTTTAAGCCCTGGTCTTTTTGTGGTTGGATCATATAAGGAGTTAATCACATAAGGGGACTTTTGTTTATTTGTTTGTTTTTGATCTTTTTTTAAAAGATTTATTTATTTATTTATTTATTTATTTATTTATTTATTTATTTATTTATTTATTTATTCATGATAGACACAGAGATTGAGAGAGAGGCAGAGACACAGGAGGAGGGAGAAGCAGGCTCCATGCCAGGCTCCATGCCAGGATCGACGTGGGACTCGATCCCGGGACTCCAGGATCGTGCCCTGGGCCAAAGGCAGGCGCTAAACCACTGAGCCACCCAGAGATCCCTATTTGTTTGTTTTTAAATGAAGTTGCATTAAGTATTTTCCCTTTTGCCTTGGCACTAAATTTTACATGATTGGAAAATGCTTTTGTAGGGAGTTTAGGATTTCAGACACCTCCTACCTACTGGGGTCTGGCCTGATAGTTGCCATCATGCTGCCTACTTTCAGATACTCTCCTCAGAGTTAGTGTTCATTTAAAAGCATGGCACCCTGCTTTGTGCAAGGCATCATGGAGAACTTGGAGATAGAGCATTACTGTAGCTTTCTAGGAACTTCCACTTTACTTGGGTAGTAAGCATTAACAAGTTGAATAATAGACTTAGTCAAACAGCCAGTCAAAAATAAGTGGGAGCAATTCATGGGCAAGAAAGGCCGTCAGGACAGGCTTTGGGGAGAGATGGTGCTCCAGCTACATCATGAGGGAAGAACAGGACGTGAAGACCATGGAGGCAAAAGGGAAGACATTTTAAGAAGACGGCCAGTTGTAAGTTGAGGGCATGGAAAGAAGAAGCAGTTGAGTACTCAGCAATGAAATGCTACAGGAGGTCTGCTTGGTTGGTTTGGATTCCTCTGCAGTAACACCGGGCAATGCCTGGGGGTCCATGCTCTCAAGGTTGGTGGAGTTTTCGTCCAAAGAATATTGGGCAGCAGACAGTTGGCCTGTCAGTCTCTGGAAAGCTTTGAATGATGGTCCCAGTGTGATCAGGACTCCCAAATCTCTGGCTGGTGACATAGGGTATCCAGTGTCTGCCCGGGACTCTACAGTCTGTCACCCCTGCCCCTGCCAACTTGTATTATACAGTTATACAGTTTCCTATTGACAATTATTTGTCCTCTGTCTCCGAGCATGGCATGGCCGACTGTAACCTGCCATGAAATCAAACTGATGCCCTGGCTCATGCTCAAGGGCCAGATAACTCTAACATAAAGAGATTTCTGCAAGACACACAGGCCTGCCTCTCTGCTCAGGTGTGGCTTTGTCATTGTTCTCAAGTCATCTACTTGCTCTGAAAAAATTCCCAAAGCCTGACCTGCCTCATCTCTCCAAAGGCTGGTAGAATGGATGATAGGAAATGTAGGTCGGTGTGCTGCAGTGCCACCCAGAATGGAGTGGGAGCTCAACAAACATGAGTAACTGGGTGGTGGTAGAGTGATGATTCTCCTTTTAAAAGAGCCCCAGCAAGCCTGCCCGGTTTCTTCCCAGCATGAATTACACCGGTGAAACCACTGGAAATGAACAGGGAAGACTTCCAGGGCTAGGATTGGCAGCCCAGGGCTAATGGTCCTTGGCCTTGGTGTTTACCAGCAGTACAGAGGTGGGGGAGGACAGTTTGGGTGGTTTGTTTGGCCCCTATTCCTGTGGGTGAACCTCGGGTTTCTTTTGGTTCCCGCCAGCACATCCACTTTCTTTTACTGATCTGTACCCTCTGGGCGTCAGGCCCCAGCCTCCAGGGGACCCATTATGGCTGCCTGAATGATCTCAAGTTCCCCTTCCTCAGCCAGCTTTGTCCTCATGTTTCCAGACTTTTCAAAGCACTTTCAAAGACACTATCTCGTGCTGTCCATTTTAACTGACACAACATTGGGATTTTTAAAAAACTTATCAAGAAAACTATATGGCTCTCCCAGGGAAATAACAGAATTTTTGAAAATAGAAAAATCTTTGAGGGGAAAAAACCCAGAGTTTTAAAAGTAAAAAACGAAGAAGTCCCCGAAGACCGCTTCTGTCCTGCTGTCCAGCCAACCCACATTGGTTGGTTAGGACAGACTGGTTTAGCCTTTTAACAGCAGGGGGCGCCAGAGGCTACATTATGTAGATCCGCTGCCCTTGCTGAGAAATTCTTTCACTTTGGTTGCTTTATTCTTGTCCTTCCTGTCACCTCATGAAGAAGCATGAAGAACGCATTCATGGGGCTGGTGGGCAGGAGTAGGTAAGGTGAGCCTAGTGTCAAAGGGTAGCTGCTGCTATGGGGCGTGGAACTGGGAATTTTGAGCAGAGTGCTGGGAGTACTTGGTGGGCCTGAGGATTTCCAGGCATCACTACCAGTAATTCAGAGAATCAAGTCAGTGCCAGGGACCGGCTGTGGTGGAGCTGCCTTATGTGTTTATATTGCCTGAGAAAGGCTCCTCCCACCAGCACCCCTACCCTGCACCCTCATCTTTGGGTGTATGGACATCTTGAGCTCCATAGCTCAGCTGAGCCTTCCAAGGCTGAGTTGGGGTGGAGGGTGGTCTGTGCTGTCCCTCCTTCCGGGCCAGTGACCAGACCATGGATTTCTCTGCTTGGTTTCATTCGGAAAGTTTTGTGTGTGTGCAAACGTGCATGTGTGTGTGTGTTTTAATGTACTTGAATTTTTAGAGAAGTTTTAGGTTTGCAGCAAAATTGAGGGCAGGTTACAGAGATTTCCCATATATCCCCACCTCACACACACAGTCTCCCACACTATCTGCATCCCCCACAAGAACAGTACGTTTATTCCAGTCCGTGGACTTACACTGACCCATTGTTATCACTCGGTTTACATTAGGGTTCTCTCGTGATGTTGCACGTCCCATGATTTTGGAGAAATGTATAATGCCCTGTGTTCACCATTATAGTGTCATACAGAATAATTTCACTGCCCTAAAAATCCTCTGTGCTCTGTTGCTCCCCGTCCCTCAACTACTGGCAACTACTGAGCCTCTTACAGTTTCTATGGTTTTTCTTTCCCAGAACATTGTATGGCTGGAATCATACAAAATGGAGGCTTTTCAGATTGGCTTCTTTCACTTAGCAATATGCATTTAAGGTTCTTTCATGTCTCTTCATAGTTCAACAGATAATTTCTATCTAGTGCTGAATAATTATTCCATTGTCTGGATGTAGCATAGTTTATTCATTCACCTGCTAATGGTCAAATTATTTGTTTCCAATTTTTGGTGATTATGAATAGAAGAGGTGCTGTGGACCTCCACATGTAGGTTTTCACATGAACATAAGTTTTCAAATCATTTGGGTAAATATCAGGAGTATGAGGGCTAGATTGTGTGGTAGAGTATGGAAGAAACTGCCAAACTCTTCCAAAGTGGCTGCACCATTTTGCATTCCCACGAGCAATGAATGAGATTTCCTGTTGCTTCATACATATCCTCACCAGCATTTGGTGTCAGTGTTTTGGATTTGGGCTATTCTTAGAAGTGCGTAGCAGTATCTTCATTGTCATTTTAATTTGCACTTCCCTCATGACATATAATGTTGAGCATTTTCTCCTACGCTTGGATGCCATCTGTATATCTTTGGCGAAGTTTCTGCTTAGGCTTTTTGCCCATATTTGAATTGGATTGTTCATTTTCTTATTGTTGAGGCTTAAGAATTCTTTTTTTTTTTTCTTAAGATTTTATTTATTTATTCATGAGAAATACAGAGAATGAGAAGCAGAGACTTAGGCAGAGGGAGAAGCAGGCTCCCTGTGAGGAGTCTGTTATGGGATCGCAGGATCATGCCCTGAGCTGAAGGCAGACGCTCAACCACTGAGCCATCCAGGTGTCCTGAGGTTTAAGAATTCTTTTAATGTTTTGGATAACAGTCCTTTATCAGATGTGTCCTTTGCAAATAGTTTCTCTCAGTCTATGGCTTATCTTCTCATTCTCTTGACAATGTCTTTTAGGGAGCAGAAGTCTTTAATTTTAATGAAATCCAGCTTATCAGTTCTTTCTTTCAAATCGTGCCTTTGGGGTTGTACTTTAAAAGTCATCACTATACCTAAGGTCACCTAGATTTTCTTCTATCTTCTAGGAGTTTCATAGTTTTGAGTTTTATTTTTAGGTCTGTGAACCATTAGTTTTTGTGAAGAGTGTAAAGTCTTTGTCTAGATTTGTTTTTGTGTATGTGGATGTCTAGATATTTAGTACCATTTGTTGGAAAAAAAAAAATCTTTGCCCCCTTGTATTTCCTTTGCTCTTCTGTTAAAGATCAGTTGTATAACTGTGGGGATCTCTTTCTGGCTCTCTATTCTGTTCCAGTGATCTATTTGTCTTCTCTTTCACCAATATACACTGTCTTAATTATTATACCTTTAGATTAAGTCTTGAAGTCATGTAGTCTCAATCCTTGAACTTTGCTCTTCTCAATATTGTATTGGCTCTTCTGGGCCTCTCCATATAAACTTTAGATTCAGTTTATCAATATCCACAAAATAACTTCATGGGATTTTTACTGAGAATGCCTTGAGAAGGCACTGAGATTTCCTACTCATGAACATGGACTATCTCTCCATTTATTTAGTTCTTGTTTGATTTCTTTCATCAGAGTTTCATAGTTTTACTCATATTGACTTTGTACATATTTTGTTAGATTCATACCTAAGTATTTCATTTTTTTAGGTGCTAATATAAATATCATGTTTTAAATTTCAAATTCCACTTGATCATTGATGGTATATATGAAAATGATTGAGCTTTGTAGATTAGCCTTGTATCCTGCATCCTTGTTATAATTGCTTATTAGTTTCAGAAAATTTCTGTAAATTCTCTGGGATTTTCTACATAGACAACCATGTCATCTGTGAATAAAGGGAGTTTTATTTCTTCCTTTCAATCAGTATATCTTTTATCTCCTTTTCTTATTGCATTATCTAGTACTTCCAATACAATATTAAAAAGGGCTAGTGAGAGGGGATATTGTTGCCTTGTACTTAAAACTAGAAAGCTTCTAGTTTTTCCATGGGGAAGTATGATATTAGTTGTAGTTTTGTTGTAGATATTCTTTATTAAGTTGAGACATTTTTTCTGTATTTCTTGGTTGCTAAGAGACTTGATCATGAGTGGGTCTTGGATTTTGCCAAATGCTTTTTCTGCATCTATCAGTAGGATTATGTGATTTTTTTCCTTCTTTAGCTTATTGCTCTGAAGGATTACATTAATTGATTTTCAAATGTTGAACTAGTTTTGAATACCTGAAATAAATCCTACTTGTTTATGGCTTATATTTCTTTTTATGCATTATTGGATTCAATTTGCTGGTTTGTTGAAGATTTTTACATCTATATTCATGAGAGATGTTGGGCGTAATTGTCTTTTCTTATAATGTCCCTTCTGTTTTCATCTTCTAGAAAATATTGTAGAGAATTGGTATAATTTCTAGTTTAAATGATAAAATTCACTAGTCAACCCATCTGGGCCTGGTGCTGTTTTGGGAAATTATTAATTATTGACTTGATTGGTTTAATAGATATTGACCTTTTACATTATGTATTTATTTTGTGAGTTTTAGTAGTTTGTGTCTTTCAAGAATGGTTTTGAGGGATGCCTGGGTGGCTTGGCAGTTCAGTGTCTGCCTTTGGCTCAGGGCGTGATCCTGGAGTACCGGGACTGAGTCCCACATTGGGCTCCATCCATGGAGCCTGCTTCTCCCTCTGCCTCTCTCTCTCTGTGTCTCTCATGAATAAATAAATAAAATCTTTTTAAAAAAAGAATGGTTTTGAGGTATACTGCTAATTATGAGAAGTTGTGTTTTTACTTTCAGTCAGTTCAAAATATTTCTAAATTTCTCTTGAGATTTCCTTTTTTACCCAGGTGTTATTTATTAGTGTGTTATTTAATTTCCAAGTATTTGAATATTTTCTAACCATTTTCCTGTTTTTGATCACTAATTCCACTGTGGTCTGAGAGCAGACATTGTATGATGTTTTTTAAATTATTTTAAATTTGGTAACGTTTGTTTTATGGCTAAGAATGTGGTCTTGATAAATGTTCATGTAAGCTTGAGAAATATGTGTATTTTGCTGTTGTTGAATGAAGTAGTTGCTAGATATAGTAATCAGTTATATTTAGTTCATTGATAACGCTGTGACTTTGACTATGTCTTTATTGATTTTCTGCATTCTGGATCTGTCTGTTTCTGATAGAGGAATGTTAAAGTCTTTAACCACAATAGTAGATTCATCTATTTCTCCTTGTAGTTCTGTTTTTGCATCACATATTTTGATACTCTGCTGTTAGATGCATGCACATTAAAGATTTAATATCTTCTTTGAGAATTGAGCCCTTTGCTATCTCTGATAACTTTCCTTACTCTAAAGTCTGCTCTGTCTATAATAAAACATAGCTACTGCTGCTTTCTTTTAATTAGTGTTAGCACAGTATATATTTCTCCATGGATTTAATTCTAATCTACATGTGTCTTGTATCTAAAGTATGTTTTTTCTAGATTAAATATAATTGGGTCTATCCTGTTTTTTGATCCACTCTGACAATCTCTTTTAAGTAATGTACAGTTGACCCTTGAAAAGCACAGGTTTGAGTTGCATAGGTCCACTTATGTGTGGATTTTTTTTTTTTTTTTTACAGTACTGTGAATGTATTTTCCTTAGTATTTTCTCAATAGCATTTTCTTTTCTCTGGCTTTGTTGAAAGAATATAGCATATAGTACATTTTATATACAAAATATGTTTCATGAACTGTTTATATTATCTGGAAGGCTTCCAGTCTACAGAAGGCCATTAGTAGTTAATGGGTGTAGTTTTGAGGAAGTTAAAGTTCTATTTGGATTTTTGGCTATGCAGAGGGTCAGCATGCCTAACCCCTGTGTTTTCAATGGTCAACTGTATTTAGCCCATTGACATTTAAAATGATTATTGATATAGTTGGACTAATAACTACCATTTTTTCTCCTGTTTTCCATTTGATACCCTTGTTCTGTGTTCCTATTTTCATTTTCCACTTTTTTCTACTTTTTGTATTTTCAGTTGAATATTTCATATGATTCCATTTTCTCTCCTTTTTTAGCATACTAGTTACTCCTTTTTTTTTTTACTTATGTTTGTGGTTGCCTAGAGTCTTTATTTCTTCCTCACTTTTGAAGAATAATTTCACAGGGTCCAGAATTCTATGTTGGTGGGGGGTTTTCTCAATACTTAAAATATTTCACTCTGTTATCTTCTTGCTTGCATGGTTTCTGGGGATGAGTCAGATGCACTTCTTATCTTTGCTCCTCTGTAGGTCAAGGTGTTATTTCCTTCTGGCTTCTTTCAAGATTATTTTCATTTATCTTTGGTTTTTTTGAAGTTTGTGTATGATAGGCCTAGGTGAAGTGTGTTATTGTGTTTTGTCTTTGTCATATATCCTGCTTGGTATTCTCTGAGCTTGCTGGATCTGTGGTTTGGTGTCTGACATTAATTTGAGGATATTCTCAGTCATTTTTGCTTCAATATTTCTTCTATTTCTCTCTCTGTCTTCTTCATCTGGTGTTTCCATTACACACATGATACAGTTCTTAGTCTGTTTCTTTAGTCTTTTCTTTCTCTTTGCCTCTCTGTTTTGGAAGTTTCTATTGATGTATTCTCAAACTCAGAGATTATTTCCTCACCTGTGTCATTCTACCAGTCGGACCAGCAATGGCATTCTTCATTTCTGTTACAATGTTTTGGATCTCTAGAATTTCCTTTTGATTCTTAGAATTTACATTTCTCTGCTTACATGGTGCATTGTTCTTACATGCTATCTACTTTATTGATGAGAGCCCTTAATATATTAATCACAGCTGTTTTAAATTCTTGGTCTGAGAGGCTCCTGGGAGGCTCAGTCAGTTGAGCATCTGACTCTTAGTCTCAACTCAGCTCATGATCTCAGGATTGTGAGATCAAGCCCCACATCAAGCTCTATGCTCAGTGCAGAGTCTGCCTCTCCCTCCCCTTTCCCCTCTGCCCCTCTGCTCCCTCTTTCTCTCTCACAAATAAATTCTTTAAAAAGTAAATTAAAATAAAATTTTAAAACATATAAATAAATTCCTGGTCTGATAATTCCAATATTCCTGCCCTGTTTCAATCTGGTTCTGATGCTTGTTCTGTCTCTTCTACCTGTGTGTGTTTGCCTTTTAGAATGTCTTTGAACTTTTTCTTGATAGCTGGGCATGATGTACTGGGTAAAAGGAATTGCAGGAAATAGGCCTTTAGTAATGTGTTGGTGAATGTGGGGGAGAGGGAAAACATTCTAGAGTCTTATGATTGGATCTCAGTCTTTCCATGAACCTGTGCCTCTGAACTATAAGCTTTTAAGTGTTACTCAAGGGGCTTTTTCCTCCCCACTTAGGTGGGACAGAATGACTGGAGTGGGCTGGAGTTGGGTACTTTTCTTCTTCCACATGGAAAGCTAGCTAGAAGGAACTGGGTTGGGTATTTCCCTTCTCCCACATGGAAAGCTAAACAGGCTAGAGTAGGGTATTTTCCTACCCCTAGGGTCAGGTAGGATCTGATAAAACTACAATAGTTTAGGCTGTGGTAAAATAGTTTCTCCTAAAAGCAGGCCTTGTTAAGAACTGAGTATTCAGTGGTTCCTTTTCCCCTCCCCCTGGCAGAAACTTAAGGTAATATTTCCCCAGTGTTCACTGTGAGAACCTGGTCAAACTCCTAGAAGCAAAATGGACAAAGTTGTGAGGGCCCCCTCTAATTGGGTCTGCCCAGGGTTTGGACTCAGCCTTGTCCACTTCGAGACTCCCATGTTTTGCCAATTTCAGTTCCAATTCCCCTGCCCTGGTGCTGGTTCCCACAGGGGTTGCTGCTGGGGAGTTTCTGCCCAGTGAGTTGTAGTTCATGGTAGCTGCCTGTCTGTCTTGGTCATTTTGGTGGCAGCAGTGTGCCGTGACCTTACTTCTCTGGTAGACCTGAGAAGAGTTGTTGATTTTTCAATTTGTTCAGCTTCGTACTTCTAAGGACCGAATGACGTTGTCTTAGTGCCTTACATGCTATACTGGAAACCAGTTGATGTTTTTCACTTTTGATATCCTATACTGACAACTAAGTGATTGAGGGGGCGGGGGGGAGAAGGCTTTGAAGCATGACTTTTGTTCCTTTGAAATTGGATTTTTGATTTGAAAGGAACCTTGGAGGTCACTTCGTTCAATGTCCTCATGTTGGGATCAGCATCTCAGTAGGCTCTACTGTGCACTTCTCTCTTGGTAATACTCCCACATTTTAGCAAAGTAGTAGCATGCACTGTATATATGCAACCCATTTGTGCTCAGGATCCAAATGGACTTTCTCCAAATAAACCAGTTAAGTTCTTTTATAGTCAGTGTTCTGCTCCCTAGAAGGAAATATAATGTGATATTTATCCATAAACAGTGGTTGTCTCTGGACAGTGGTTTGATGGATGCTTTTAGTTCTGTGTGATGAGATGATGGGTAGTTTTTATTTTTCTCTTTTCTGCATTTTCCAAATTCTATCAAATGAACATGTATTATTTGTACAATTAAAAAACAAAACAAAAAATCAAATAAATTAATTAATTAAAAGAATAAAACAAGGTAACATTTTCGGTCATGAACATTGGAAGTCTCCTCTCTGTGTCTCCTTACAGTCTGCAAGATGAATGTTCACCGGCGCTGTGAGACCAACGTGGCCCCCAACTGTGGAGTGGATGCCAGAGGAATTGCCAAGGTTTTGGCTGATCTAGGTGTCACTCCAGACAAAATCACCAACAGCGGCCAGAGGAGGAAAAAGGTAACTGCCTATTTGGTGGTGTCTCCAGGGCTCTTCGTGCTGGCTTCCCAAGAGTCCCCCTGAAGTGAGGTTCTGAGATCCCTGGGTTTGAGACTGTACTCAAAACAGCATGTGCTTAAAGGGAAGGAAAAAAAGTGGTCAGGCAGGTGACATTAAAGTCTCCTTTTGTTCCAGAAGTAGGGGGAAAACAAAGCAAATAGCAAATCTCAAGTGTCCTGTTCCTCAGGGGAACCTAATCTCTGAGATGAGGACTTTGGAGTTCTCTCTAGAAAAAGCACAGTTCTAGAAAAGGAAGTAGGTGTATCTGCATCCAGAACTAGCACGAAAGCAATGTTAGTGTTTGAACTTTGCCCCTGGCATCACCGTAATGAGGATACATGGATGAAGAGTTGGGACCACATTCTTTCCTAGGGAGCAGGCCAAGAAGATTTGTGGTAGTGCTGGCACTCAGCCACCTAGGGGATATTGTTAATGCCCCACCACATGAAACATCTGGGCCTTTCTTTGGAGACCCAAAGTCTCCATGTCTCCATAGACCCATGTCTCTATCCATGTGACATTCTGAATGTCAGTAGGAAGAGGTCCATTGGCTAAGATGTTATTTTGGTAAGCCAGGGCCTGCAGATGTAACTAGAGCTAAAGGCATCCATAGCATTTCGTTTGAAGGTCCTCCTTGGCCTTGGCTTCCAGCCTAGAAAAATGTAAGAGTCTTCCAAAAAATAAGTTATGAGAAAATCGGAACCATGTTAACTGGGCAAGAAATCCTGGTGGGGGTCGGGGGTGGGCAGTGACCCTCGTTTCCTAGTTTCAGGCATTCTCAAGCACTTACCAGAAAAGCAAGTCTGTCTTGGGGTGCTCTAGAATTTTGACTCCTAAATATTTTCCCTAGATCCTGCCCTGAAATATCTTCTGAAGAACTCTGTTTCCCTTCTCCTTTTTAGAACTGTCCACCTTTTCCCTGGTGCATCTCAGGAGAGCTCTTTCCCCTGAATAGGGAGGTTTGGATTGTCTCCATCTCTTTAAACTCCTCTCTCTCTACCTTCCCAATAAGCAAAACTGTTTTGCAAGGGTTGGAAAAAAAAGAATTCTCTCTCTGGTTGGAGTTAGCTATGAGATTTTTGTGCTTCTGGTGGCTCTTAGCTCTATAAATCCCACTAGTAGAAACAGGGCTTTAGTTATTGACCCAAGACATTGCAATTGTAAGCAGAATGTCAGCACCCAAGAATGCTAGGCCCCCACCAAAGAGGCAGGTTAAACAAACACCCTGTGATGACAGTGTTGGACACACACATTTATGAGCTCTAGGGAGAGGCCTTTTCAGGAGAGATGGCTTTATTCCTTGCTAGAAGTAAATTGAGACAGAATCATTATTGTCATGAAACATTTAAGAGAAAATGCAATACACACCTGCCCTCTCCCTCCGACTTACATGGGCCGTAATGCCAATAAGTAGACATCATCTGTCTGTTTTAGATTTGGGGGAACCTGGGGCTAAGAGGCCAACATGGAGAAATTCAAGAGACAGAGTTAAAGACTAAAGGATTCTGATATTTTTATTGATGTATTGCTTCTGGTGCAAAAGCTGGAAAAAGCCACATGACCCAAGTAGTAGCTCAACTTCATGTGAGAGGAAGGGAAAGAAGTACCGTTGGTCAGAAAAGCTAAAAGGGCTTCTTTGCAAGAATGTTAGGCTTCCTAGGGTGTTGTCTTCATGTTGCCCCTTGCAAGTACTCCATTGTCCAGAAGGACGTGTGCAGACAAGATCAAGAGTAAAATAAAGCAAAACTGTTCATGACCCGCTTAGTCCAAACCTCTGATTTTAGTGGGAATTTAAGATGGGTGTGCCAGCATCTGTGCCAGGAAATAGGCTTCCCTGGGGGGTGCTCTATTAAAATTTGCCAACCAATATCAATACATCTAAAAATATTTATTGAGCTCCTACTAAAGGTATCATTTTGTGCAAGGCACCAGGAGCAACACAAATACTGGATAGTCTTACCTTCAAAGAGACTATAGTCTACCTGAGAGCCCCACACAGTATCCACATGCAGATGCCATTAACTAAATACAGCTGAACAAGATGATGGATAAGTGCCCAACAGGTGTTAGAAACAAGTGTTGAGTTGCTTTGGGTGCGGTAACTTGCGTTGCTTGCATAGGTGAGGGAGGTTTCTATGGAAGGGGGACAGTTGTGCTTTGCTTAGACAGGTCGGTTGTGGTTGGATAGAATGAAAATGAAACAAACTGCAGTCTCTCTCTCTCTCTCTCTAATTTTTGTTCCAGTTAGTTAACATTCAGTGTAATATTAGATTCTGGCGTATGATATAGAGACTCGCCGCTTCCATATAGCACCCGGTACAGTCCCCCTTTAACTGTCTAATGAAAGCGGAGTCTGCTCTCAGAATATCAGTTCAGCAGGTGCTGCTTCGTAGCCTGGACCCCTCCTACAGCCCTTGCTCCGCGCAGCAGCCCCATGCTTCTGGTCTCAGGGAAGCTCCCACCTCCCTTCTCACGTCTTCCCTCTTTCTCTCCCTCTCTCTAGCTCATTGCCGGCGCCGAGTCCCCGCAGCCCACTTCTGGAAGCTCGCCATCTGAGGAAGATCGATCCAAGTCAGCCCCCACCTCCCCTTGTGACCAGGGTGAGGCCCTCAGATCTGCTTTCCTCTGAGCAATGTCATCGGGAGCACTGAGGAGGTTGAGGCCTCTCTACCCAAGAATGGCCTTGTTAGCCAGAACGACCGCCCAGGAAGGGCTTCAGACACCCTCTCTTTACTCCTTAGCTGCTCTTTCTCTCTGCAAGGCTGTCTTGAGGGAGAGACTCTTAAATAGCTATTAAACCCTGACCAGGCCCCAGGGCAAGAGAGAAAGAGCAGGTGATGATGTGGTTCTTTCTTTACCCTCACCTCTTTCCAGGGCTCCAAGTATAGGAAAGTGCCCCACAGCCTGCTCCCATACCTGTCATTCCATCCACTGTGCCACTCAGCTGCACGCCACCACTCCCTTCCTTCCTTCCTGACTCTGATCATCACCCCAAAACCTGAGAGCAGGGCAAGGGTTGGGGGAGGGGCTCGCCTCCTGCTGTGGCCTATGGACAGGCAGGGACAGAAGCTCAGAGCCCAAGAACAGACTAAGAAGAGGGAGGAAGCCAGCTCTAGGCCTGACCCCTTCCTAAAGCTCAGCTGAGGATGTGCCCTTCTTTCTTATAAGAATATGCTTAACGTAGTCAAAGTCACTGAATTCCGCAGGCATTCCAGAATGCTGAGGGGAGACCAGCACATTGAAAACCTTCCCCTCTGATGACCAGATGTCCCTGGAGAGGGATGTGTGCTGCTTTTGCAGAGCAGGGATAACATAACCATCGTTGCATGCGTGACAGGAGTGCCCCCTTTGTGTTCAGTATCTAAATCTTATGCTCACACCAACTCTGTCTCGCTGCTCCATCCCTGTCCCTGTGACACAGGGTGGGAATGGAAGATCAGAAAGTCCAAAAGTTCTATCCAAAGGCCTGGAACTAAGTCAGTGATGAGGGCGAGACCTTACCCCTTCTGGCTTCGGGAGCCCAGTCTCCTAATCAGCGCCATCAGACCCTCCCTGAGGGTCATTGTGGTGACCCACTTCAGCTTACCCAGGAGTAAACAAAATAGCTGCAGGGCCACAGAGTAATTGGCCTGAGTCCCTCTTCTTACTGCTCTGATTAGATTTCTTCTCTGCCTCATTGCAAAAACGATTTGACCCGTTCATAATCCAATGGTGTGATGCTGGGTCCTCCAAACTTGCAGGTATCATCCTGGAATCCACATGGGTGTTTTCATGTGTCCCTTTGTAGTGCTGAGTCTTCCTTCGAGAACTTCAAGGAGACAGCGTTATATGGTAGACACCCCAGTGAGAGTGAGGTAGAATGTAGCTTCTAGGCCTGGCTCCTGCCTGGCATGCTGCCCAGACCTATTACCTGTGTGTCTCTGCTCAGCACACACACCAGTATTAGCCAGCAGTGGTGTGGGCACAGAGACGCAAAGGCCCTCTTAGCAAGACACAGAATTGATACAGCACCAAGATAATACACCGATTCTCTTCCTTCCCTTGTAAGAATACACAGAATGACTTTTTCTTCAAGCTTTGGAATCCCTAAACGCCCAAGTTCTGTTTTCCCAAATCCATTTAATAGTTTGCCTTGGAAACTGAGACTTTTAGCTGTTTGCTGAGACTAGAGTTTATACTCCGTAGGGAATGAGTGATAGGAAATGGCTGAATTGGCAAGGGGAGAGCCTTGGACTCAGGAGCCTTCCTTACCCCTCCTTCCCCTCTGCCCCAGCAGATCTAGGAAAGATCTCCCTTCCTGGAGCAAGCTCTTATGGGCCTCCGTCCTTCTGAAAAGAAGCTGAAGATCTCTTTATGTCAAGCAGCACCTGATTCTGATTCCCAAGGGTTAATGGATTGTGTTCCCCTTCTAGCATCCCAGTATTCATGAGCATCTCTTAAAATTGGATTATGCTTGTGGTGCCCAGTTCTGCGTTGAGGCGTGTGTGTCTTGGTGAATGAATAGCTAACAATAGAGCTTGCTCAAACAGGAAAGGTCAAGGGTCATCCAGTGTTATCACCGCCAGGTAGTTTAGGTCACATGCTCCGCAGGGGCACAAGACTGCCCCGTGGTTGTGAAATAGTACCGAGGAATCCCTGCCCCGTCTGAGATAAATTTGCAACATGTCACTCTCGGGAACTCATCTAGAGTTAATGATAAGCCAGTGGCTCATCTTGTTTAAGAACCTTGTGGGAGATGGGTATTAAAATAAATGCAACAATAGGGCCAAGTAAAATCCTTTAGAAGTCAAAGGCTTCCCAGTCTTTCCAAAGGCTTCTATACAGTTACATGACCAATGATTACCGTGATGACTATTCTTGATGAGTCATTGTTCTACTTTTCAAAGGGAACTCAAAGGGTGCCTGTTGTCTTTGAGACTCTGCAGGGTTCCAGAGAAGGCCAGCATTCCTGCACTACACCTAGAATAACAGGACAAGCCACTAGCCAAAGGGGGCTTTTAGAGAGAGGGCCGTGGGTTTCTGTGTAATCTGAAGGTGTTGGCCAGTGGGAGCTGTGTCCTCCTCCTCTTTGCATACCCAGCCCCTGCTGTATGTTAGGTGCCAATGGAAGCATGTAGAGCAAACGATGGACCGTGTGAAGGCCCATGCCGGATCTGTTGCTATGAAGAATCCGAAGCGGGCTGAGACCTCGTGGTGGGGGTTGGGGGGGGGGCGGTCTGAGTGCTGAGTCCTAGTGGGAAGGGATCTTGAGGGTATGCACTAATGTGAGATCTTGTCACCCTTGGCCCTAGAAATAAAAGAACTTGAAAACAACATCCGGAAGGCCTTGTCCTTTGACAACCGAGGGGAGGAGCACAGGGCAGCAGCATGCGGCGATGGCCAGCTGGCGAGCCCCGGCGAGAATGGCGAAGTGCGGCAGGGCCAGGCCAAGCGCCTGGGTCTGGATGAGTTCACCTTCATCAAGGTGCTGGGCAAAGGCAGCTTTGGCAAGGTCTGTGGCGTGCGTGGGTACAACCGCTGACTTTCTCTGCCCCGTGGCGTTGCCTCATCTGTCTGATCTAAGATTAAGCTGTGAGCATTTCAGCCTGGTCTTGTCGTGGCTTCCTTCCTTGTTCGGTGGAAAAGGCCTGCAGCCACGCAGGTGGGAGCCTGGGATCTGCTGCTAATTAGCTGAAGGACTTCAAGGTAGTCACTTCAATTCTTTGGGACTCCAGTGTTCTCATTTGCCAAATGGGGACACAGGCATCAAGTGAGGTCTTGGGTTAAAAAAAAAAAAAAAGAAAGAAAGAAAGCCCTTGGGAAAGTTTAAATTGCTTTATGTATGCTTGGTATCCCGTTATCTGTGATAGTAGCACTTTATTTCTTCCCTTCTTCAGAGATCCATCTGAAATTCTGGCTTTAATTCATGACAGAGACTTTGAGAATGAACTCTGGAATCTGCCCTCCGTGAACTTAGAGCTGAAAACAAATCTGAGCATATATTATCTTGGAAGTTAAATGCTATTTAACTGACTTTTCTGGCACTTACTAAATGCTGTTTATCCTCCACACGTGGCAAGAAATGAGAGTAATCATCTCATGTCTTGGATCTTGCCCTTGGTACTGCTCTCCCTTCCCTTCCCCACATGGAGACGAGCAGAGCCGTATGAGGTATATGTGCCACGTGTGGCCATGGGGCTTTCATGGTGACCAAGCAGCATGCCAATGGCACAGTGACGTGGGGATATAATCCCTGTTGATTTTAGAAAGAAGATGGAAGGGCAGAGGGCCCAGAATGCTGGCTATCATTTCAGCTGAGATCCCTGAATATTCCCTTGTGCTCTGCAAAGATTAGAGTCGCTGGGAGGTGCCTTTCCATGCCGTCCTCCGGGGCCCAGCAACTGAGCCCAGCGGCTCCCAAGTCACGTGCCCTCACATGTCCAGGACTCTGGAAAGCAGCAGCCTGCCCTTCAGCCAGCTACTCTGCTGCTCACTGAACAGAATGGCTCTGGAAGCCTCCAGGGTATGGGCCTGCCTCCCCCTGCCTCACCTGCCTCACCTGCCCCATCTCATCCTGAGATTGCGGTTGCAGGAAGGTAACTGGAGGAGCATACTTAAATGCAGGTGCTGAAGCAATCACATTCTTCACAGACTGCGTAAATAAGAAACCGGCCCCAGTGCCCTGGTCCCAGGTGTAACCCCAGATTGTGAGTGAGCTTAATTTTGAACAAGATTCAAGGGAAACAAGCAGGCTCAGGGTTTTCAGGTCTCCATACTATGTGGGCAGGATGGGAACTTGGATGGCTCTGGAGCATATAGGTTGTTTCTTAAGAAAAATCACAGCCAATATTTGAGCCAGTTTTCAAGATTTTGCATTACGTGTGGGCAATGAAACGTCCTCAGTTAGTGCCCTGAATTCCCTCTTGAAGCTTCTGCATTATTGCTCTTGAGCCCTGGCAGCTCACCCTGGAATACTGGATGTAGGACTTGAGTGTTTAAAAGGAGAAAGACTTGTCATGTCATGGAGAAATTAGTGCAAAAATATCAAATGATAGGAAAACTTGAAGATAATAGAACTGTGAGTTTGCTTTCTGTAGAAGGAATCACATTCCCAGCGACAACTGGGAATGTGATTTTTTTTTTCATGATAAAAGAACCACGAAGGCAAGCGTGACAGATTTAGCTACATAAGGACAAGTGATCCTGTTTGCTATCGAACAGAAAATCATAAACCAGGCTTAGACAAAACTCTGCAGAAAGCAAAATGTGTCTTTATATACCAAACTCATACAAATTCATAGGGAAATGTAGGTAGAACTAGACAAAGTTGTCTTGCATATAAAACTGATGGTTCACACAAATACAATGTAAGGAAAAATTTTTTAAAAATTTCATTGCAAGTTAAAACAGCATTGAGTTTATATTCTGCACCTGTTATATGAGCAAAAACACTTTTTAAGTGAAAACACCCAATGTGAGTACATTGCCATGAAACTAAAACATCTCTACATCCCTAGTGGCAGATTATATTGTACATCCATTTGAAAGAAATGTGCAAAATATTTAACCTTATAATCTACTTCTAAGACTTTCTAGCTTAAGGATATTTTCCAAAAAGAAAAAGAAAGAAAGGAAGAAATAATCACAAAAACAATCCAATTTATTTCTATAGCATTTAATAATCAGCTTTTGCTTAAGTGCCTAATATGAGTTAAATAGTTAAATAAATCATAATATGTTTACTTCAGTTGTGTGTAAGCAACCTTGATAATGATGCTGACAATGTAGATCTTATTAATCTTATCATCTTATTAATGTCAGTTAAATATTATTTGTGCAATACTATAATTGCGAGTATGACAAATATATATGAACATATGAATTATTTAACAGATATGTGTTGAACTTTTTATTTTGCAGTGGCCCTTTGCTAGAGGTTAAACATAAATAAATGAGTTAGAGAACCTGTATTAGGATGGACATTTTTTCTAAACATTTTTTAATGTTATCCTATTCAAAATGAAGGGGAAAAAAGTTAGTTTTTAAAGCATTTGGTATTGACTTGTGTCTTTTCTTTTGATTCCACTTGTGTATAGATTGATGGAGTGGTTTGGGTCTATTGCAGGTGATGTTGGCAGAGCTGAAAGGCAAAGATGAAGTATATGCTGTGAAGGTCTTAAAGAAGGATGTCATCCTCCAGGATGATGACGTAGACTGCACGATGACAGAGAAGAGGATTTTGGCGCTGGCGCGGAAACACCCATACCTAACCCAACTCTATTGCTGCTTTCAGACCAAGGTATGTCTAGGAAGAAGCTGGTGGGCCGCCATCTTGGGGTAGTACTGTGTGATGTGATGGCATCTTGATAAAAAGAAAATCAATTATACACCCTCTAGATAGATCTTCTATATTCTTTTCTCATAGGCCTTGTAAAATGGAACAGATTTTACCCTTGAAAAGATCAGGCGTATTTGAACAGCATACTCTTTTTTTAAGGGGATGGAATTTTCCATTCAAGGTTGTGCATGTGGAGGGATGAGAGGGCACTAGAACTCTTTGCAGATGTAGCTGGACAAAACCAAATGGCTAAATCCAGTGTTTGCTCCTTGGAAAAACCAACAGGTGTCATCATTAGTCCTTGCTCTACTCCTAACTTTCTATCATTAGGCAAATCACTTAATGTTCTCTGTTGCCTTCAAATGAAAGGAGTTGAGGCCACCCTAACCACTCCTGACTTGTGTAATGTCACAGGAGGCAAGAGATGTGGACAAGTGCTTACAATGCCCTGGCGAAATATAAATATGTGATTGTAAATTTACCATGTAGGAGCCTGGGAACCAGAAGGTGGCAGTAAAGAAATGAAAATAATCTGCAACTGCATTATGGAGTCTGACCTGTGAATATCATAATTGATTTTTTAAAACTTATTCTTAGTAAAGAAGAGAAATGCTAAAATTCTTCATGAAGCTCTTAATTTATTATCCCTTTTGGGGGAAAAAAATTAAAGTCTTTGAGGATGCCTTATGGTGCCTGTAGCTCTTATCTTCCTGAGAAGGCATAGGCAACCTGACCTGAAACTTTCCTGTGCCCATCTGGAGCCCAGACAATGAAGGGTGCCATCATGGAGAGACAGTCCCTTGCCCTTTGGCATACTCCCACTTCTATGTCACTGCAATAACATCTTTCACTTTGAATTCAACAATTACTCGTTTGGTCATTTGGCAAATTTTTATTTTATTATATTTAATTGAATTCTCCCCACGTACCAGGTGTGGAGTTACATTGGTAAGCAAGGCCCAGTCTCTGACCTCAGGGAATTTACAGTCTCTGGTACGCTTCTCAAAGGGTATTTCTCTGAATCTTCATCACTTGGGAAACTCTAAGCATAAAAGACTCTGGCCCATAGTTTGGGAAATTGCAATCTGATCTCTTTTAGACTTTCTCAACATACACTTTCTTATTAAAGTCCTTGAGGAGAATTGCAGGGGGGGCAGGGCGGAGATTGCCTTTATTTAACTAGCATTTCCCAATTACTTTATCTTAAGCTCCACCCATACTACCACCTATTACACCCTGTGAAAGCGATCTAATGGCATTTTTCCTATCCCTCTGATCTCTCAGGAGAATAAGAAGTACCTTCTGAAAATCTGAATATCCCTTTTCCAAACAAGTACAGGACTCATTGACAATCTTTTTTTTTTTTTTTGGCATGTTTTATGTAATGCATAATATTTACGGGTCTGTGCATGTATGAGCACATATGCAGAGCCCAGCATGATCATATGATCAACGTTCTTCTTTCCATACTTTTTGCACCAGTGAGAAAATCAGATTCAGAGGAGTCGAAGTCTTTTGCCCCTAAGACACTCTGTTTTAGCCAAGACGGACTTGGCATCTGATCTCTGGAACTCCCAGTCCAGTGGAACCATGCTCTGATATCACACCCATACTCTCTCTTGCCTGACCCAGCACAGTGTCCCCTCTGGGGGGGACCTTTTTCCCCCTATTCCCCTACCTCTAGCAGGTAGCCCTCTCTTTCACTATCTGAGGTGGTTTCCTGTGTAGGGATATACACTGGAGTTTTTTCTTTGGACACATTGCCAAGAGGTCCAATATCCTTGGGGAGCCACCATGGAGGGTCAGCTTTCCTACACCTCTTGGTGAATGAATGTGGGAATGGAAGTCTTCCATGTCAGCAATGTTCTCTTTGGTGTATTATAGAACACCAAGGCTAAGGTTCTAATTGTATGGCAGCTTTTGGAGCACAAAATGGTGTTGAGTAACACCATGAATTTCCTTTATGATGGAGCCATAACGAAACTGACATGGAGATATTAGGGTTTGGAGGGCTGGAGAACAGGGTTGGGAGAGAAGGGATTTTAGTAGTTTAGAGATTCACTAACTCTTTTTCTCAGGCCAATATCAGCCACTGTTATAGGAGAACCTTTGCTCCACCTCCCATGCCACCATTATTTGGTAGAACCATAGGACACCCCACTTTACACAACAGGTGTATGTTCATCTAATTTTTCAAAAGTGAATCACATTTTAACCTTACCAAAGGACTTTAACTTACTATAAAAGCAGTCTTATGAAATATCATTTTATAAAGCCCAAACTTCTAGAAAATGTGACTTATCCTATGACAAGCAGTCGTCATGGTTTTAAAGAGTCATTCACCTGACTGTGAGGTAGGTGCTGGCTCTGGGCTTATCAGCAAAAAGTGGAGGGGTTTGCTCCATAAGTGATGGGGAGTTTATACTCCTTCTGTAAGTAAACGGCAGCAAACAGCATGGCATGGGGTGTTCAAACCAAGAGGACTCAGAGGAGAGATGCTCTTGGACTTTTGAGTGGGTTGAAAACTCAAGCCAGACTTTGAGGAGGGGAGGATTGGGTCAGTCTGGGCTGGGAATGGGAGCCAGGTTCAGTAGCCATAGCTCAGTCCTGCTTTAGTTTCATTTTTCCTGAAAAGAAAGGACAACTCCTGAGTTACCCTGAACCTGGTTTCAACTAAGACTAATACATGATTAAGGAATCTGAGATCCAATTGCAATCCTATTAAGATTTCTTTGACTTTTATTTTATGATACACGAAGCAGCAATAATGCTAAGTCGGGTTTAATCATTTTTAGGTGAGCCTTTGTTTTTCAAGGTGTAGGAAGAAAGGGCCCCCATAGAAACATGCTTTGAGAACCTTCTGCTGGTTTGCACATAGCTTCTTCAGGCCATACACTACACAGGTTGCCTGACGGGACTTAGATGTGTGTGAAGTGGGGGTGGTGCCATGTGACCACTGGCAATGACTGTGTAAACCTATTGGTGCCAGTCATGATGTCAAGTCATGAATTAGGTCTGGTCCCCACAGCCTGCTGAAGGTATGGTTCAAGGATGATTTGGCCTTTTCTGTGCCAGTACTACTTGCCATTGGTTCATGTACCCTGATCATTCTCTGAAGGATCTGGAAGGAAGAAAAGCAAATGATAGTGGCTGAACAACAGCAAGGAAGGAGAGGCAGTGGAGGGTGTTTGGGAGATGAAGAAGGAAATTCCTGCACCTATGGGATCAGATGATTGGTAGAGGGGATGGAAATACAGTTGACCCTCAGTCCACATGGGTTCGGGCTGGTCCATTTATATGTGGGTTATTTTTGAGAGAGTACAGGACTGTAAACATATCTTCTCTTCCTTACGGTTTTCTTAATGACATTTTCTTTCCTCTAGCTTACTTTATTATAAGAGTACAATATATAATAGAACCTATAAAATATGTGTTAATGGACTATTGTTCTCAGTAAGGCTTCTGTTCAACAGTAGACGATAGGTAAAGCTTTGGGGGGAGTCAAAAGTTACATGGGGATTTTTGACCATGGGGCCTTGGTGCCCCATCTGCTACATTGTTCAAGAGTCTACTGGACTGTGAACCTGCTTCACTGGGCCAGGCACCCTGCCAGGCTCTACAGGTTATGGGCTTGGTCAAAGTCAGGGCTTAGGGCAACGAGCGACTTCGGAAACTGCCTTTTCATGCTTCTCTCTCACCCGCAGAACAGTAGGAATGGGAGAGCCACTGAGTGATGGGCTTGTTTTTGCTTTTTGTTTTTGTTTTTGTTTTTGTAGTTAAAGGAAATAAAATTCTCAGGCATTTTTAGATTCTGTGTGTGATCCCCATTGTGAAATCATTGTTTCCGACTGGCTCCCATAAAACTTGTCTTGAGTAATTTCATCCATGATTTTTTCTCTTTAAAAATATTAGTCTCTACCTCATCATCCCCATCCCCCACCATTTGGCATTTCCCGCCAGGCCTGGGAAGCTAGCTCCTGGAGGGCTGTGCCTCTCTCAGCTGCTATAAAGGAAACAGAGGGTGAACTCCTAGAGAATCTCCCTTGGCCAGCCTCCCTCGCTGCCCTGGGGGAAATGCAGAATGGAAAAATCCTTAAAAAGCAACTGGAGACATTTTTCAAATGAGTTTTAATAATATGTGTGAGTGTGGGGCGAGAACTACAGAAACGGGGTGTTGGCAGTGTAGGGACAATTTATAGTTGCAAGGAGCTCTGATGTTTGTTTTGATCATTAACTCTGCAGGACAGCGAACACAAAAGCAAAAAACAAAGTGAAAAATGTGACCATTGGTCAATTTTTTTGAAGGAGATGACTATGTCAGATTAAGTCTAAAAGAGCTAAGAAACCATTGAATGAAGCACTCCGCCTACTAGAGCCTGTCATCTGAAACAGCCCAGTGTGGAAGAGGCTGGAGGAGTTTTGACTGGATCTGGTGCCTCCCAAGAGTAGACTCACATGTTCAGCACCATGAATTGGTCTGTGGGTCAGGCAGCCACCTGGAAGTCAAGATGCTATCAAATCAAACTATTGGGAGGGATAAACTATCCTCTTGAGGAGGGGTGGTCTGCAGCCTATAGAGAGCTGTGGGGGATGAGAGCGAGCGAGCAAGGGAGGGAGGCAGGGAGGGGGAGGAATGGAGAAGAGAGACAGAATGAAGAGTGTGTGGGGGGGCGGGGTAGGATGTGTCTATGTGTGGACAGGCCGGGCATGCCCCAGCCAGTCAGAGGAGATAAGAGTTTCCATAATCCATCAGGGCTTCAGCGAGGAGAAGGATCTGACTCAGGTCTTGAAGCACACCGGGATGCCTTCTGCCTGGCGAAACAAAAGGTTATAGCGTTCATGAATGTTCACGCGCCCCAGGATAGAGCAGTATGTGTGTTGGCTCTTAACCTACGATGCTGTTGCCTCTTTGCCTCCGAGGAAACCTTGCATGTGATAGGACGGTTGCTCTTCACAATACCTTCACTTATATCAGCCACTGCACGTGTTTCTAAACATGTTTCTGTGAGGCAAGTACGGTCACCGTCTCTTCCAGGTGGGAAACGGAGGCCCAGCAAGGCCTTACCACTTGACTATAATAGAATTTAGATTGGAATGGAGATTTCCCAGCAGCTCTGTTCACACATTATGCTGTCCAAGCTCCTTCCTGCTGTTCAGATTCTCTACCTCAGATAGCCTCGTCTCCAAACCCCTCTCCCCAGTCTCCATTTGCTATCACACACAGGAGAAAGGGTTCATGGACGACAGCTCTGTTTTACTTGGACTCAGTGAGATTGGAATTAAAAAAAAAAAAAAAAAAAACAGTGCTCTCTAAGCTGGCAACGGTAGCAGGATCCATCAGACTATTTCTGGAAATGTGTCTGTTTTCTGGAAGTGCAAGAGAGAAGGGAGGAGAAACAGGACATGGGCTCAGGAATAACAGATCTTTCTCTACTTAAGTAATGTCCTGACAAACCCATCATAAGTTGAATATAATCCTAAGTCAAAAATACAGTTAAGGGATGCCTCGGTGGCTCAATGGTTAAGTATCTGCTTTCGGCTCAGGTGTGAATCCGGGTATCGAGTCCCACATCAGGCTCCCTGAGAGGAGCCTGCTTCTCCTTCTGCCTGTCTCTGCCTCACTCTCAATGTGTCTCTCATGAATAAATAAAATCTTTAAAAAAAGAAAGTGCATTTAATACACCTAACCTACCAAACATGATAGGTTAGCTAGCCCAGCCAACCTTAAACATGCTCAGAACACTCACTTTAGCCTGCGGTTGGGCAAAGTCATCTAACAGAAACCTATTTTACAATAAACTGGTGAATATCTCCTGTGGTTGACTGAATATTGTACTGAAGTGAAAAACAGAATGGTTGTATGGCTACTGATTTGTTAAAAGTACGTGGGTCGTTGGCCCTCGTGATCGTGTGGCTAACTGGGAACTGGGTGGGGCTCACTACCATTGCCCAGCTCCAAAGAGAGTGCCACGTACCACTAGCCTGGGAAAAGGTCAAAATTAGAAGTATGGTTTCTGCTGAATGTGTATTGCTTTCACATCATTGTAAATCAAAAAAGTCCTAAATTGAACAGTTGGAAGTTAGGGACTATCTGTATATCCAGAATGGACTGGGGTAGGATGAGGTCCTCACACTTGTCCACCCGGCCATCACTTACTGAGCACCCACTGTGGGTGTCATGGTACCATGCTACCTGCTGAGGGAGTTAGTGGTAAACGAGGTAGTTAGGTTTCCTGGCCTCGTGGAACTTCTTGAAGCCTCACTGGAAAGTGGTCATTACACCACAATGTGGAAAGTGCTGGCCTGCAGCTACTGCCCAGAACTCATTGCTTTGTTTTCTTTTCAGAAATTGTTGTCCTTGGCTTTTAAAAAATAATGTTTAACTTTTTTTATCACAAAGGATTTTTGTTCACTGTAGGAAATTTGGAAAATCGAGTAAAGGTCAAGAAAATAAGAATGATTCTAATGACTAGTAACATTTTGATGTGTTTCGAGTTTAAAAGTACTTACCTGTTTATACATCTGTATTTACAAGCTTGGTGTCATACTCTATAGGATGAAGTTTTTTTTACCGGAGGATACGGTGTAACTATTCCTGTTGTCACTAAAATATTCTTCGATCAAATGATTTCTAAGGTTTCTACAATATGTGAGGGCCTCTTGTAGAAAAATGCTGCATCTGGGCGTTGCAGGTTGCCAGTCCATGCTTGGCTTCTTGTGGAGCTAATGCTAGCAGTAAGTGGACCAGAATGCACTGCCCAGAAATGGCTTTGGTCTCTCTGCCACAGAACAGCCTCTTCATATTTGTTTCCCTGTACATAAACTTGAGTACAAATTGTAAATAATCTATTTGACACTGACATATGGTTGACCAGATTTATACTCCCTTGACACGTAGATACGTATAGATGTACATCTAGTGAATACTCATCACCATTAAGGAATAGACTTAGGCATTCTCCTGAACTATTTTCATATTCTTTTTTTTTTTTTTTTTAGAGTGGGAGAGAAGGGGGTATGGCAAAGGGAGAGGGGCAGAGAGAATCTTAAGCAGGCTCCATGCCCGGTGTGGAGGCCAAAGTGGGGCTTGATCTCACAACCCTGAGATCATGAGCTGAGCCAAAATCCAGAGTCAGAGACTTAACAGACTGAGCCTCCCAGGCACCCCTATTTGCATATCCCTCTAAGCTGTAGGTTTTCAAGTCGGTTTTGTGGAGGTGCTATGTGTGTGCGTGCATGTGAATATGCATCTGGATACACAGACCCTGGGTGTGCTGTGGCAAGAGGATCTTCACTCCCCCATTTTAAACTGCTTCACACATTAGTATTCCAAGAAAGATATTATCTGAAGAAAGAATTTCACTTAAAAAAAAAAAAAAACCCACCATTTAAAACTGCTGTAACTTCCATGAGTCTGGAGGAAACCTTGATGATTTTTACCTACCCACATATAATCTGATGTGTATATACAGCAGCAGCGCCTGAAGGCTTCCATTACAAATGTCTTTCCATTGTTAAAACAGGCACATTCCTGAGATTTAGATAGAGATGGAATTTTTGGAAGCAGATTCTCTCTCGGATTCTCTGTGAGTGCTGTCTCTAAGTTGGTTGGATGATTAATAGAAGGGTTTGGAGAAAACAATACCTAGAAGCATGTGTATAAACCAGTTTGGCTGGCTGAGAAAGGTTTCCCACCAGAGAGAAGGATTGAGAGAGAGAGTGAGGGGGAAGTAGATAGAAGGTGACTAGGATATGATGCTACTCTAATAGGAGAAAGTTGGTCACGAGGGTCTGCTTTGTGCCAGCACCTTATCAGGTACAATTAGCAGATAGCAGAGAGTGTGACTCTTCTCTTCAAGGAGGGGAGATATAATATACATCAATCAGTGACTGAGAATAAAGCCAGCGTGTGATGAGAAGGAGGAGAGGCTTATACTTAATGAGCACCTACTATGCAGCAAGCCTCGTGCAAGAACTGACCTAATGAATCTTATACAAGTTTTATGGGACATGGTGCCGGGGCTCTCTTTTTGGGCAGATGAGGAGCAGGTCAGGGTGCTCAGCAGCGTGGGAGTGTGGCCAGGCTCCCACAGCTATCTAAGCGCCATGCCTGGGACTCAGATCAACGGTCCCCACCCTTACCTCCTGTGAGAGAGAAGGGCCACTGGGGAACGGGGGGGGGGGGGGGGGTGACAGATGTGCCCTGTGGGGGTTGCTGGGTGGAGGGTGAGGAGCAGAGCACAGGGAGCTATAGGGAAGGAGGGGTTTGCAGAAACAGACCCCTCAGTATACAGACAATGAGTATGCTGGAGCAGGAGGCCTGCAGTGGGAGGGCATGAGAAAGATACGTTCATGAGGAACTCTGGCAGCTCTGTGGAGTTCTTACAACACAAGGACTTTGGGATTATTCTCGTGGTAAAGGGCTCCTTGGAGGTCTTAGGGGAAGTGAGGATTAGAAAGCACAGTGTTGGCAGTTCCATGTGCATGGATGAGGAGGAGAAAGGGACCGCAGAGGTACTGGTAGGGAGGCTGTGTCAGTAACCCCACGTGTCCAGGGGCAGTAGGAGAGCACTTCTGAAGGAGGAATCACCACAGGCCATGTGACATCCCCTGTGCATCCAAAAGGCCAGCCTGCTTGTGAAGAAAGTAGAGGGCTCCATGTCTAGAAAATATGGATGGGGTAACCCTGACCTGATGAGAAACGTGAACTTAGATCGCTGCCAGTCAGGTTCAGTGACCTGCACACTTCTGAGGTGTTCTTTGCTCACAGTCCGATGGGTACACAAGGATCGAATTTAAATACAAAGTTTCACCTTAAAATCTAAAACCAGAGGTCCAAGCCATCGAACCCATTCACCAAACAAAGCCAGTTTCCTCATTGGTTGACGTCAGAACTCCTGCCTCCACCCAACACCATCTGTTGGGTTTCAGGATTTACTTTTTTTTTTTTTAGTGTGTCTAATTTTAGATTCATATTGAATTTTGATAGTGGACTGATGTTGTTTCCCACATGGGGCGTTTTGTAGATGCCAATCTATTGAGATTACTCAGCTTAAGCAATAGGCTTTCCTCATATAACCTGAACTTTTTGTTCCAGTGATCTCAGATGCTTTAGATGGCCCTGCAGGCCCTTAATGCTTTGACTTTGAGATCTTGCCAAGTGGTGGATATGTCCATTCAGCTATTTGTGTATGTTTGTGCCCTGCCGATTTGTAGGGAAAATGGAATCTGGGAAAGCAGGCAGTTTGGGTCAGGAAACTCTGCTTCTTGCTCTGGTTCTGCCACTGATGCCTACTCTGGGATATTTCTATGGGCGTCTATTTCCTAGCTCATAGGAAATGCCAGGGCTGGACACACAGAGTTAGACAATGTGATCTTATAAGATTCTAAAGATCTCTGAAAATGAAACTCGCTGGGAACCATACACAGGACTCTTCCAGACTTCCTTATTGCTCATGTGAGTCACAGAAAAACAAGGATAAAATCAGTGAACAGGCCTTCTGTTTCATGTTTCTTTTTGAAGGCTCCACTCAGTAAACGCTTCTACCTTGATCAAAGCTTTTACGTTCACAAGGATGTCCTTGGTTCCAAATTCAGACATACTTTCAATGACTAATGGTCCCACATTAGAAGAACGACCAGGAGGTGTTACAGTTGTCTCATTAAAACATAGCACAGTTTCTAGCACACAGCAGGCACGATCAACTTTAGCTTCTGCCTTATCCAATTATCAGTTTTGATATCCTTTACAAAGATAGACTTCAAACCAGACAGAGCTTGTCATGCTTCACTTGCCTATGATGATGACCTCTTCTGACCAGTTGGCCAACTGTTCTTGAAACTGAGTTGAGAAACCATTGTTGGTAGATCTGACCCCTAGGCACACCAGCGACACAAAGAGAAAATACATATTACTTATCCCTTAACCAGAGCCCAGATTGTCCTTGACTATAACTACGGCCCATTCTCTTAATTCTTTTAGTCCTCTCACAGGTATATCGGGAGTGGAGGACACAAGTAATAGATAACTGAGAGCCAGAAGTCTATGCTCAACTGGAAGACAAATGCTTTGTTACATCCTTTTTCTTAACCATTAAATCGTAATGACAAAACCTAATACATTTAGAGTGTAACTAGTTAATGTATGAGGAACACATCTTTGGTTGTGAGTCCCTGGGAATTACGTAGTCCATCTTTACCACTGCCCAGTCCATAGCTTGAACTAGGGCCAACACAAGGTCACTGTGACCATGGCTTCTGCAACTCTCCTCTAAATGCTTTGTTTTATCTACAAGATTCTTGCTGGACCTGTTGTCCCCTTCCTGTCACTGAGATATTGGGCAGAGAAGGTCACATATTGGGGCTGGCTCCCTAGTGTGGGAAGAAGAGGTTCCTGGTTCCAGTAAAGAACTTCTCAGACCAAACTGCCCTTCTGGTGGTTTGTCTTTTGAGGCTGCTGTTGTGGTCTGAGAAAGGGGGGCAGGGGTCATTTAGATGGGCTAGTCATCCCATTACATTTCAGGGTCATCCTTGGCTCAATAATGACAATAACAGCAAAAATTTCTATAGCACTCATATTCCAGGTTCAATATCAGACATTTTACATATATTAACTCATTGATTTTTGAGTCAATCCTCTGAGGTAGGCCTATTCTCCCAAAGACAGGTCACACAACTGAAAGTGACAGAGCCAGGATTCAAAACTACTTGGTTTCCAGGAACTTCATTTTATCTGAATCTCCAGAGGAGATTAGGCATTTGAGAACAGACAAACACAACCAAACTCCCAAGAGAGCAAGGTGCAAATAAAATGGCAGTTGGCTGACTTATGGTGGGGTGACTACTTATGTCCGTCGTCCAGAGCACCCTGGAATAACTCTTTGGGGGTAGTATTTTGGGCAATCTAAATTGTCTTGGGAACACAGTGGAAGGAAAAACAGACCCTCTTCTTCCTGTTATGGGAACTTCTTTTGTGGAGGCGATAGGAAGTCAAAACATCCACTTTGACCCCCCTCCGGGCATTTTGTTTTACCATGATGTTCCAGGGAGAATACTAGCAGGGATCACAGGCAAAAAAGAATTCTCTCAGTCAACCCATGGTGTGGCAAAAGGCACAAATTAACTCCTTTGTTGGGTCAATATGATATTGGGATTCATCAGCAGCATGTAATCCATTTTATCAGGAACACTTAGGTACAGGTTGCTAGGGAACTAAGCTCATTAATCGGCCCGGCTCTTGGAGCACAGCTGCCTGGCTCTAAGGCTTGATTTGGGCCTGGCTACTGATAGTTATACAAGTGGTAATGGGGTTTGAGGCCTCCCCTGGTCCTCCAGAAAGAGCATGAAGGGTGCAGTATGGGAAGAGCCTAGAAGGGAGTGGTTGGGAGAAATGATGTCTTTGTTCTTAGCGTTCCTTCCACTGTTTATCCAGCCCACACCCATTTTGGTATTTTTTTGGTTTTCAAATCATAGGTTAAATCCAACCACCTCTATCAAATCCTAATTTATGTAGGTTTTCTAGATTCACCAAAGTTAGCACTAGAGACACAAACACAACCAAATGAAGCACATTGCTATTAATGTGGCAATAATTCGCTAGTCTAATTTGCTCAGAATTTTTTCCTTTGGGGGGAACTAGGTGAGAAGCATTTCTTGATGTACATAAACTGGAAATGAACCTCATAAAGAAGAAGTAGGTCCACTAAAAGAAAACTTGAAAATAAAATCTGACACTTAAATATATACAAATTTTTAGGTGTGATTGTTCACCTTACAGAAGCCAACTCCTTTTATCAAAAGTTTACAGATGGGCGGCCTGGGTGGCTCAGTGGTTTAGTGCTGCCTTCAGCCCAGGGTGTGATCCTGGAGACCTGAGATCGAGTCCCACGTCGGGCTCCCTGCATGGAGCCTGCTTCTCCCTCTGCCTGTGTCTCTCATGAATAAATAAATAAATATCTTAAATGTTTACAGATAATTCACTAGCAAACACTTTGGGTTGATGAGATCCATTTAGATTTGCCAGATGGAGGGGCTCATGTGTAGTGGTATTAAAACCAGCAGTAGTGGAGGTGCAGTCCCAGGGAAGGTCAGACTTGTGGAACACCGCTATCAGCCAGAGAGGAAGTGTCCTGCTTTGGTGTATGGTAGACAGTACCATACACTCTTCAGTACCTGGTATGTCTTCACCTTAGTAGCAGGTATGCCAGGGATTTAAAAAAAAAAAAAAAAAAAAAAACATGCAATCCTTGTCCAAAGATTCTCTGTTCTGTCTAGGGAGTTAAAACTAGCATAGGTGAACCAGAAAATGAAATCCTGTTCAAAAATGAGTGGTGCAGAAATTATCCTAGAAAGTCAGAGAAGAGGCACGAGGCACAGTCCTACACACAGGAGGTTCAGTCCTCTCACATGTGAAGGACTTTGTCACGGGAGGAAGAGCTGTGGGTCTCATTTCTGTCAGAAGCACAGTGGTGAGAGCCCATCTGCATCAATGGGATTGGCTCTATGTGGTCATGTCATTCTGTGACAGGGAACAAACCTTGTCTGAGACCGATCTGGACGTTTCTGTAATTCAGGTCCTTCCATCCAGCTCCCTCTACCCCCTCCCAGTGTTGATCTCTGCAGTTTTAAACTACATTAATGAGAGGGGAGATCAGCCCCTCGTCTTGGGACCTGGGGAGAGCTCGATGTGCTGGTAGTAGGTAAACCCAGGAAGGCTGTTTCTTGTGAATGTCAAAGGCAGGAACAAACTAGGTCTCCCCGAAAACTTAAAAAAATGATAGATGCTTCTAGCTCAAAAACTGATTCCTGTGCATCTATAGCCCCAGAAGGATGGGGTCTGTTCAGCTCTTTGAGTTCCTGGTTAATTCCTAAATCCTGAAGACACTAAGTTTAGTGTAAAATACAGACATTCTGATGCTCCTTCCTGCTCTGTAGAAAATGGTGCAAACAGTTTGTGGGATTATGCGAGTGAAAAGCCCACTGGATCCAAATGGGCATTTCTGCAGGAGGAAAAAAAATAGAAGGCTTTGTGAACATCTACACAAATTATTCAGAGGTTACGGGAAAGACATAAAACTTAAAAATCCTAATTCCATAAAAAAGGGACATTTAGATTTCATGGTTAAGGAAGGGCAAGAATAGGAGTGTGAACAGTTGACAAAACTGGAAGAAACACAGTGCAAAAATATTAAAAATATGGTACTTGGCAGGGGGAAGCCTCCTTTTGGAAAAGGGTATCATTTGGAAGGTTAGAATGCATTTCTTTGATCTTTAAATCTACCGAAAAATGTCATTCTGATGGAAAGAAATTCTATTTGAATTGAAAAGGTGAGGAATTGGCCATAGCTCAATAAATGTGGCAGATGGTTGGTATGCAAGGGGATAGAATGAATTCAGTCGCTGTGTCATGATATTGTAGGAAGAATGTTTGAGGGATGCTTTATAAGGGTGCTTTTAAAAGACAGAGTGAGCCCCCCTTAGGAATGGAGATCCGAGCAATGAGAGCTGGTGATTAAAAGAGGAGGATAAAGACAAAAGTTGCAAGTCCCAGAAAGACACAGGTAGCACGCTGTGTTTGTAGAAAGTCCCCCCCCCCCGCCAAAAAAAAAGCAACATATTCTTTAGACACACACACACACACACACACACACACACACACACACACACACGGTGATGAAACTATAAAGAAAAACAAGGCAGTGGTTAGCCTTACTCCTGGAGGGGGGGATGGGGGGAGGGATGCTGCCCGAGAAATTTAAAGGGGCTGCTAAGTACCAGCAAGCATGTTTTATTTGTTGAGATGCATCATGGCTAAAAGGAGGCTTGTTTTATATGGTCATTCTTTAAATTACATATATTTACCTTCTGTAGGTATATTTCCTAATTAAAGGTGGGGGGAGAGTAGAACAAAATCACAAAAGTATACAAACTACCATAGGTGTTAGCGTTTTAAATGATAATATCCCCACCTCCTCCCCCAGAAAAATGCTCACTGTAGTAAGAAGTGAGCCTCAGGACAATGTCTGCATATCATTATTTTGCCACCATAGTCTTGATTTTCCTGTTGTCTTTGGCAGGGAGTCCTGTCTCAAGGACAGGAAGTGTGGCAGCTGTCACATGGTCTGTTTTGCTGGAAGGATAAAGCACAGTCCCTGTCTCCTTCCCAAGTCCAAGGCCAAGATGGGTCTGAAACCTTGGGGTCATCCCAGGTGGAATGCTGGCCCGCCTTCAGCCCAGCCCAGCGACTCACAGGCCGAGAATTCTTGAGGCGTAACCTAGCCAAGCCTCGCTCTTTGAGCACGCAGCTCTCCTTAGGGGAAGAAATCTCTCCTCGTCTCCACAACTTTGGCATTTCTCAGCTATTTTTTAAAACCACAGTTTATAGCTAAGAGGATGTAGTCCACCGTTGCATTCGGCACTTTATATCATGAAAACCAGAGGCCTCTTTCCATTTCCCGTCTGCAAAATTATGTTATACGTGAACTCTGCTGTTAAGCTGTGCATGCACAGGTTCTTTCTAGATCCTCACGCATCTTCTCTGGAGTACATGTCCCTTCCTGTGTCGCCCTCCGCTGTGTCCATCACCAGCAGCAAACATTTATAGAGTGTTTTCTATACGCCAAAAATAGCAGCTGGCACTTTGACAGCACTTACTATGTACTTGTCACTTTTAAAGCTCTTTATGAGTGCTGATTGATAATGCTTGTGGGGGACCTGTGAGGTAGGTCTGCGGAGATACAGAAGAGCACACAGTCAGCGGTAGAACTAGGATTTGAACCCGGGCAGTCCCCTCATCCCTTTGTCTGTGTGCTCACCATTCCACCGTGCAGCCTCAGGTAATGGCCTCATGGGTGTGATTTGCTCCCACGATACTTCTGACAGTTTCCCTATTTCCCCATTTTACAGATAAGCACACTGAGGTTTGGAATGTCCCCCCTCCCCTTCACGCAAGGTTGCACAACAGAGGGAGCCATGAAAGCAGATTTGAGATGGGACCTTTGAGGATCTTGTTTGTTCATTGCCCCTCCCACATTCCTTCTCTCACTCTCTCTCACACACACACACACACACACACTCGCACTGACACCCCTCTGCACCCCTACTCTGGGGGGAATGAGAGTCCTCCCCGGCCCTTCCACCCCAATCCCTGGGTGAGGGGCTCCTGTGATGAGGAAAGAGCAGATCCTGGAGCAAGGGCATGAGCAAGCCTGTTCATGTATTGTTAATTGCTCGAACATCATGGAAAGGAGTTTGCCTTATTATGGGTTTTTTTGTGGGAAAGC
This sequence comes from Canis lupus baileyi, assembly GCF_048164855.1. Lineage (NCBI taxonomy): Eukaryota > Metazoa > Chordata > Mammalia > Carnivora > Canidae > Canis > Canis lupus. The sequence goes on from NC_132848.1 coordinate 51,057,382, forward strand.
TTTTCATACAATGCTGGCTGACTCCTGAGCCTTAAAAGTAAACAACTACATCATCCTGTACCGAGAGCGGCAGGAAAAAGGAAACTGCAAGAAACTATCAGACTCCCCTCTCTCTCTCTCTCTCTCTCTCTCTCTCTCTCTCTTTTTAAATATAAGTCCCTCTGCCCAAGCTGCATATTTGAGCAAATGTTTTGCGTGCCGTGCATTCTTCTCCAAACCCTTGCTGTGAGGTCAGGAGAAAAGTCTACCCACAAAACATGTCTAGAAGGTTCTGTAAGCCCATTATAAAGCTCAGCAACTTCCCATCAGGGACTAGTGAAAAGTCCTCACTTGCAAAACCCCTAGGTGGTGACCACACTGACCTCTCTCTGTGGTCCTCATACCCTGGCCAGGGGTCAGTGGGGGGTGGGGGGAACGTGTTCACTTCTGTCTTCCATCATCCAAGAACATGGACCATATTCTAGGCATCCCCCATGTGCTTGAGGTGGGGGGTAAGGATGCATTCAAACACACAGACTTACCAAAAAAATGACCTCATTTTCTCACCAGTCCCTCTGCCATAAACCTCCTGTGGATGTATAATGTCCACATCCTTTACACCCACACCAGGGCTCTCCAGAGGGCCTTTCTGGTTGCCTAATCAGACGTAAGCTTTTCCTGTCATCCCAGGGCCCCCGAGGAACAGTGGTACTGGACAGTGGGGGCCGGGGCTGGGAGGAAGACTAGAAGGTCAGAAGACATAATTGTCCAAATGACCCGCGGGCTTTTCCAGCCATTCACCCAAACTGGAGATTTTGAAATGCATTCCTTCTGAAAAGCACTGGCATCTCCCAGAGGTGACTGGGCATGTAACAGGATGGAAAGTCGCTACTACCTTTAGGATCAGTGAAATCAGTGTCTCGTAGGGTGGCCACTAGAGTGACGCCCTTCTGTGGTGAACTATAACTACACCCCAGCAAAAAGGAACGTCCCGCTGAGGTGACTGTGCCCACTTTCTGCTTTCTCCTACTCCTGCGTGATACAAGATCGTCCTTGTCCTCTTGTCTCACAAACTCTAGGCTCCTGGCCATCCTTGTCATCCATGGAATAAGTTTCTCCTCCCTGCAAACAATTTTCACTTTGTATTCCCTTTTCTGATTAGATGGGAACCTCTCTGGGGTGCGTATCTTGCACTCATTCTGTATCCATCATTCGTTACCTGTAGGGCATCCTATTTGTGAGCTGCCTCCTCTTTTTTTTTTTTTTAATTTTTATTTATTTATGATAGTTAGAGAGAGAGAGAGAGAGGCAGAGACACAGGCAGAGGGAGAAGCAGGCTCCATGCACCGGGAGCCCAACGTGGGATTCGATCCCAGGTCTCCAGGATCGCGCCCTGGGCCAAAGGCAGGCGCCAAACCGCTGCGCCACCCAGGGATCCCCCTGAGCTGCCTCCTTGTGAGTAGAGCTGACTATTTGGACTTCCCTAAATGCTATTTTGGGTAGTAATAGGAGCAAGAGATTATAGTGGGATTAGCCAGTTTGATTTTAATTTGAAAGGTATCACTCATGGAAGGAGTTCTACAAACAGACCAAAGGAGCTCGCTCACTTTGCCACGCTATTCTGCTCCTGGCCTACAAAATGCGATGTCCTTCAGCACATTGCAGCCTGCCCTTGTCCATCTCACTGCCCGAGATCTGGGCACAGCCATGCAAATTCCTGCCTTTCTGTCTGGTCCCTTTGCCTAGGAGGACACAGCCCACCTCTCATCCATATCTGCCTCTTCTCTGAACCCTTTGATTCATCTGAGCCTCATTAGCATGTATTAATTCTTCTTTATTTGCCACCCAGCATATTCAGCGTGCCTAGCTGTTAGATTTGTGTGCATGAGTGTCTTATCTCCCCAAACCAACTATAAGCATCCAAAGGCCAACATGCTTTTCTACCCCTTCCTGCTTTTCGTGTGTGTGTGTGTGAGAGAGAGAGAGAGAGAGAGAGAGCCAGCCAGAGTAAGTGCTCAGTAAATGCTTCCTGTGGTCACCATGGCAGTGATGGTGGTGTGACAGTGCCTAGCAGGAATCGTTTCAGGTGTTACAATCAGCTGCTTGACCTGCCACTGATGTGCAGTGAACCCGTCCTTCTCCGGCCTCCAGCCCATAGCTGTAGACTCCTGATCACGGCACCCTGGCCCTCACAGCCCGATGGTCTGGAAGAAAATCCAAACTTCACTTTTACCTCCTCTCCCCTTGGGCAAGCCGATCTCACAGTTCCTTACATATAGGGGCCCTCGTTTTGCACAGGTATTTAGTTTTCAGAGAGCTATAATTTTGTCTGATTTTTATTTTAACTTCCAGCAAAGCCCTGAACCTTGGCTTCCTCCCCTGCCAAGTGGAAGCAATGGTGCTCCCCTCAAGGGCTGCCACAAGAATTCTGCGGGGACGCACACGGCCTTTAGCATAGTGCCTGGCAGGTGCATGCAGGCAGCTCTTCAGCTGCTTTACGGAGTCCTTTGCTGGCTATCTCACCTTCATTTACCTTCACCGAACCTCTGAGATAGGCAGGGCGGTAGCATATTTTCCTTTGAGAGATGAGGAAATTGGCCCAAACCAGTGAGGGGTCTTCTCAAGGGCTCATCATTCACAAAGAGCTGGGGCTGGAATTGAGAAGTTTCCATGCTCGATTGGTGCTCCTACCTCCTGGCAACATGCATTTGGGGGCAGTGGGGCACAGGCACAGCCTTTGACCGAAGAATGCACCTGGCTTCTGCCTGCCACTCTGCTCTGAGAATGGACATGAATTTGCTGGTAAGACTTGCCTTCATTATGACCAGGCCTCCTCCTTACCCCCAGCCTTCTGGAAACTTCCCCTCTGCTGACCTCCAGCAGTAGGATTCATTCAAGGTTACCATGTATTTTTCTTGCATCCTAGTTATTCCAGAAAGTTCCAAGATGACTTGAGAGTTTTTATGGGCTAGGCTGGAAAATACCCAGGCAGTGATGGTGTGTTGATGCTAGAGTCAGATTGGCTGTACAGGCAGAGATTTATAAAAAGCCCTGTAACCCTAGAAGCTCCTAATAGGCCAAGAGAAAGGGATGAAGTGTCTTAATCCTCTGCGTAATTTCCTCATTAAGAGCAACTCTAATTAGTCTTGGGTAAAGTTTCTCTTCCAAGGTGTGTGCTTTTGGGGATATTAATGCGATTTCATGTTTTCCGGCTGAGACTTCCAAATCTGCAACCTGCCAGTGTTTTTCAGCTGTGAGAAAGGAACTCTGCCAGGAATTCATCATGTACTGGAAACAGGAAAGTATGGAAAATGAAGTATCTATCCTCAGTGCTGCTTCTAAAGGTCAAGGTTTCATTTATAGAACTGGAGCCATCCAGCTGGAAGAGAAAGGCCCATTCTCCTCTGCGATCAGTGTGGAAGTGTGCGTTGGATGCCTTCCACTCATGAAGCAATGGCAAGAAATCAACATGTAGTATTTACAAATATCAGTCATTTCTGAGAGGATTAGATAGGGGAAAAGGTGAACCAAACACTAGTGACGGACTTGTCGTTTTCGTCTGCAGGAATGGTGCCCTATCAGCACATCGACATTTAGGGAGCAAGAGAAGGGTCAGGTACCACTGCTCTTCCTTTTTCTCCACTAGATGTGGTGGTGGGAGACCCATTGGGTCTCTAGGGCAGAGCCCTGAGATGTGGATCCTGCCATCCAAGCTGGTTATTGTGCTTCCCTTGTGGCAGGGTCCTCAAACACTGGCGTTCATGGCATCTCCCAGGGAGCTCATTAACTGGAAAAATATAGGGCCTATCCCTGGGGATTCGGATTCAGTAGGGCTAGGGATTCACATTTTTTAATGCAACGTGGTTTCTGACAACACTTAGAGAAACACTGCCAGAGTGGCCGAGCCAGCTACTGATGAGGAGGGCTGGCCTTAAAGATAGTCGGCGAGTGACTGCCCTAGAGGTTGTCCTAGGCCTCTCTGGGCTTTGCAAAAGATTCATATGCCATGAGCCTTATTCTTGAGAGGCAGATGGAAGAGAGGGAGTGGGCAGTGCAGGATTTGGCAGACTCAGATGCCGGGCTGCCAGTGGAGGGTCAGGGCCTGCTGGGCAGGGGTGGTGAGGCTCCTGCTGAACGCAGAAGACAGCAGCATCCACGCTGATGCCTCAGAGCAGAGAGAGGGCAGTTCTGATGAGGGGCCGCCACTGTGAGCAGCCTCGAGCTTGATGCTTCACCAGCCTGAATGCAACATTTCAGTTTTGTGAAAGTTGTGGGCTCGGTGGGCAGTGGCCGAGGCTCCCTGGAATGCAGGTGTCTGTGAACCTGAGACTGGCTCCAGGTTTGGCCACCCTTAGCAGGTGAGGACTTGGCTCAGACCACATTGCAGATGCCAGATGACACGCTGGGCTTTAGAGTTGTGCTCTGAGCCATCGGATGTTGTGGAGCACCATAGACTATGGCCTCTGAGAGTTCAGGCCTCAGTGTTTATACCTGACCTTGCATGTAAAGTATGTTCCAGATTTTCAGAGCTCTTGCTTCTGTCCAATCCTTTCGTAGGATTTAGGGGACTGTCCCCTCCTTCAATGGATAAGCAAACAGGTGGGGTGTTCTTGAAATCCTCTCACTGATATGGAGTGGGATTGAGTCCCTTGCAAGGGCTCTCTGGCCCCTGGCTGAGATTCTCCTGCTACCCCATGCCGAGGCCAATTTGCCTGTGAGGACCAAGGCTCTTGGAGTCATTTTAGGGCCCTGCCTTATAAAAAAAGAAAGAAAAGAAAAGAAAAGAAAATCCTTTCCTGTTGCCCTTTGAAATTCATCTAAAATTCTCTCTTTACAAATGCCCGTGTGACCCTTTCTCCCACCCCCTTCGTCCTAAACAAGGCTACTCTTCTTCCTTTTATCCTCCTGAGATTTGATCACTCTGGGTACCATGCACCCTGTCCTGTGTATGATAGTTATGTCTGTGACAGTATTTCCCACCAAAATAGACTGAAAACCTCAAGGTGAGGAATTAGATCGTACTCATAATTTTTTGTCTTTTTTATCTGCTTTGGCCGTGAGGTAAAAATACATGTCTTTAGCAGCCCCTCAATAGGTACTTAATTGAGTTCAATCTATCCAGTCACAAGAATTACATTGGTAATGTTGATTATTTCAGCAGCTATCATGGTTGCACAACAAACCACCTCAAAACTTTATGGCTTAAAATAATAATGTTGTTTCTCCTCATTATTGGGTCAGGAATTTGGGAAATTTGGGGCACTTTTTTGCTCCGTGTAGCATTCGGCTACATTTAGCAGGTCACTGGGCTTGGCTGGAAGTTGCCACGAGCCTTTATTCCTCCATGTGGTAGCCTTCACATGGGGTCTCATCCTTTGGTGACCAAGGCTGAGCTTCTTTCCAACATGGTGGTTGACTTCCCCAGAGAGCACAAGAACAGAAACTGCCAAACCTCTTAAAATTAGGTCCAGAACTGGCACGCTTCTGTATATTCTGTTGCCCAAAGCAAGTGACAGGCCAGCCTAGCTTTAAGGGTGGGTCCACAAACTTCACTTTTCCATGGGAGGAACATGCCCATCTTTGGAGACCGTCTGCCACTCATGAAAGCAACGATTTGAATCTTCAACGATGTGAAAATTCAGTATGAATTTTGTTGGCAGGTACTAATGCTAAGTGTTTTTATGCACTTTATTTAATTCTCATAACAGTTTTATGAGGGAAATGCTAGTATCATTTCCATTTTATAAGTGAAGAAGCTGAGGGAAGGAAAAATAATATAATTCTTCTAAAGTTAATGGCTCTCCTATGAGAGGAGTGGACTTGAGTCAAGGAAGTCCAGTTTAGAACCCCTTCTTGGGCAAAGAGACAACCTTGGTGGAACTGGTAGGCAAGCTTGGAATTCTTTTGTATGTATACCTTTGTGTTACTTGCTGGGGGGAACCAAAAAGTATAAACCACGTCTGGGAAACAAGGCTGAAACATACAAAATGAGTAGAGACACATATGCCAATAATGAGTTAAACTGTATGCACCAGGCTGTAAATGGTAGAGGAATTTGGAAAAAGAGGAAATGCGAGTATCTTGAAGGAGTTAGGGAATTGGGGCTTCTATCGGTCATCGGCTTTGGTCCTTTGGATGATCTGCTGGTCCTTGGGGATGTTGGGTAGGTTTAGGAAGGAGCATGAGCCACAGCAGCGGGGCTGGAAGATGCTGGTGCTTACAGATGAATTGGGCAGAGGGAGAATAGGCTGGATCCTAACTCCGGAGAGCTGAGAGAGCCTGTGCAGAAGTTGAGACCTCCTGAGGCAGCCTTAAAAGGGCCACTTGAGGTGGAGCGTCTGATTTTACAGCTGGAAAGGATCCCTCCAGGCATGGAGGTCCTTGACAGCAGAGTCCACGACTTGTCCACTTCTGCTTTCTCCTAGACAAGCTCAGTGCCAGGCAAAGAATTGCACTTAGCAATGTGCAGCAAAAGGCTGACCTTAGAGACCTTCTATCCAACTGGCACTTTCATAGGTGAGCAGACCCAGGCGATAGACCAGACTAGGGGACAAGGCCACGACCACAGCAGAAAGAGTGTTGGGCAGCCTGGTGGAGGTTAAAAGTTTGGACTATAGAGTCAGACTGCTCTGTTTCTTATGAGCTAAAGAGCCTCGGGCAAGTTTCTTAATATCTCCACACCATAGTTTCTTCATTTGAAAAAAATGGATATATTAACACCTATTCCATAGAGGCACTGTGAGGATTCAGTGAAGTCGTTTGGTGGGTGAAGCAGTGAGAGTGGTGCTGGGCCCTCCATAGCATTCCATAAATGATGGCAGTTGCTGGGCTTCCGCACCACTCCCTTAAGCAGGGGACATGGCTGTGTGCCTGTGCTTGCATACTTGGTATTGTGTTATCCCTCAGTCAGAGTATCTTCCCTCCAAACTCAAAATGTTGTAGGTTTCTGGCCACCAATCCATCAACATTCAAGAAAGAGCAGAATCCCTGCTTCCTTTGCACAGACACACACACCCCTTCCACACCTAGAGGGGTTCCACCACAGCTCAAGCTCTGTAGCCTTCACCCCCATGGCTTTGGGAGCACTCTGAGGCTATGGGCTGTGAGAGGCAACCTGGCATCCTGGACCAGGGACCCCAAGCTGGCTCTGCTGTGTAACTACAGTGGGTCCTTCAGCAAGTTAGCCGATCTGACCTACCTTGGAGGGTGGTTGGGAAAATTATTCTGTCATAGTGCCAGGCACATGTCAGGGACTAATAAATAAGCCAGTAGCTTGATGGCATGATCTGAGATCTGCAACTTTGGGGACTGCTTGCTTTTTGGCATGTGCTACCTGTCCATTGGATTGACTGCATGATGGACCTATTATGTACAGATCTTGGTTCTGGGAAGGGGGCCATATATCTGGATTTTCCTCCACAGAATCCCCACTGGGAAGCAGTTTGTGATCACATGTGTTGTCCTGGAGCTGAAGGTCTTACCTGTATCTTGCCTCAGACAGGGTCTCCTTTACTCCAGCTCAGCAAAATCAGGATGAGCTCTGATCCCAGGGCTTGTGTGCAGAGAATGTTCATGGTCCCCATCAGCCACCCATCCTGCCACATACCGGTAGGCCTGTTCTAGCTCAGGTGACCATACTTCAAGGTGTACTTGGTACTTCCGTGGAAATGTCAGAATTGAAGGTGAGCTGAAGTCCCAGAGACCTCCCTGTGGCTATAGGGACCTGAGCCGCCTTCTACAGAGGGAGTGAGGTCCAAATCCCTTGTGTGGGCAGCAAGCAGAGAGGGCCAGGGCTTTGTGTGACTAGCCCATGCCTCATATTGAGGCTCCTTTCAGGCAGGTGCAGGCTAACCTGAAAAATTGCCCCTTGATTTCTCAGAGCTACCAGCCAGGAATTCACACTTGAACCAGATGTCAAATGAGCAATTCTGTAGTTCTCTTGTGAGCATAGGCCCAAGCTGGCCAGAAGGTTGTAATGTTGGACAGAATGTGACAACAGGTTGTTCTGTCCTCCCTGCTCCCTGCCTGCTCTGGCCTACCCCACAGCTCCCCTCTTGAGACCAATGGGTACCCTCTCAGCCTTGGGGAAGGAGCATGTGAAATGAATAGACCAAGAGGGGTCTGAGTCCAGAAACATAATAATGTTGTCATTTATAACAAATATTTGTTGAGCATTTCCGATATATGGTATATTCCGTGTGTGTGTGTTTCTCATACACATGTGTATATGGCCTAGCACTGGCTAGGCAAAGGACCTATAATAACATAGAGATGTTCGTTTATTCAACACCCATTTCACGCATGTCTACTACACGTAAGGCACTGTCCTTAGGGTTGCGAATCCAGCAGTGAGCCAAACAGTGGGCTATCCCTACCCTCATAGAGCTTACATTCAAGTAGGGGGAGAAGGGCAAAAAAAAAAAAATTAAAAATTCATGATGAAAGAAACAAGACTAACAAAGCAAGGGAAGGTGGAAGTGGAGTTCTGGGAAAGGGTGTGTGTGTGTGTGTTTATTTGTTTGTTGTAATCTGGGGTAGTCATGGAAGCCTCTCTGATAAATAATAACAAAGTAGAACCAAGAGTGAGCCATTATACTTGGGGGAAGAGTGCTCCAGATAGAAGAACAGCTGATGCAAAGGCCCTGGGGCAGGAGTGTGCCCAGCATTTCTGAGGAACAGTGAGGAGGCTGGCATGGCTAGAGCAGAGTGAGCCAAAAAGAGGGCAGAAGGAGCTGGAGTCATAGGGAGAACAAGAACTCACCTGACCACCCTAGTAAGGAAAGAACATAGTCCCAGAAAACGTTAGGTAACAGGGCAAAGCAGGATGTGGTAAGTACACTCAGAGGGACACAGACAGTTTTAAAACATTCAGAGAAAAGAGCACTCTCTCTGGGCTAGGGGTGGTCAAGGAGGGCCCCCCAAACAGGTGGGGCTTAAGCTGACAAGAGGAAGAACAGTGAGGCCAGGTGGGGGGCTGAGGATGCTCCTGGCAGAGAAACCTGAAGGAAGCCAATAGATGATAAAGCTACACCTGGAAGTGGAGGCTGTGTTTAGAGGGCCTCAGACGGCAGATGAGAAAGTTGTAAAAGTCAACAGCCTGGCCCATGTTCTGTTCCACCAAATAGGCAGCTTGGCCCGGGCTGGTGGAGATTCCGGGTCTCCCAAGCTTCTCAAACCCTGCCTCGGGTTCAACCCCGCTGTTGCTGACTCAGACTTTCCTGTATTCCTTCCAGTGATGACTATCACTCTGCCAGGGGCACAAACCAGGTCCCCTCCCAGCCCCAGACACCCTCCCCAGACATAAATCTCTGAGGTCTGCAGGAATGCTCCTTTTGGCTTTTTGGAACCATTGGAATCCCACAGGAAGGGGGTGGGCAGCTATTCTTATGAAAAGTGCTGCTCCATTTCTGGAGGAAAAAGGCATGCGAGAACCATAGATAAGGACTTTCAGCTCCAAGGCAGGGCTTATCTGCCAGCAACCCTGAGACCAGCTCACCTCTTTCCTTCCATCAGCAATCAGCCACGTGTGAGAAAAGTAGGGAGGCACTGTTGCCATATGACATAGCCAACAGGGATTACCCGCCAATGCCATTTGGCTTAGAGATGTATTATTACATAAAATGCTTGGGAGGAGTTTGAAGGTCCCCTAGGCTAATGCTGACATCCTCAGGTTGGTAACACTATAGCTGAGTATTGTTTTACTTGCCATTTTTCAAAAGAGGGAGAAAAATACCCACGCCATTATTCAGCCTAGTAATAATACTTTTCAAGGAAACAGCCGCAACTTTCCAACCATACTTCTGTGGGCGGGACGTGGTGGGGCTATTGTTCCTTGGGAAGCCACCCTTCAACCTACAGAAACTGGTCTGGGTTATGATCAGATTACAGGCAGGATTAAGAGGCCTTTGGGGGTGGGAGGGAAGGTCTTAAACATGGCAGTCTCACTCTAGCAAAGAGGAAATTATCACAGACTTCAAAGCCAGACATCTCTGTGACCTCCGCTTCTGGTGCTGGTTGACTTGGGATGAGTTATTGAGACTCTCCAAATCTTAGGTTTCTCATCTGAAAAAAGTAAATGAGAGCAGGTAGTTACTAACATTATGGTGTAACCATTTTGCAGTATGCGAGCATATCAAATCAACAGATTGTGAGCCTTAAACATTCACACTGTAATGTGTCGATTGTATCCCAGTGAAGTTGGGGGGAAAAATGGAGATTGGTCTATAGTGACCATCTGCTAGAGCTGCTTGCAGGTTTGGATGGGGAGATGTCCGTGAATGTGCCTAGCCCATATTGCCAGTTTCCTTCTAGTGTCAGCGGGGGGACTGAAGGAGAACAGTTGGGTGTGGTACCAACTAGCTGGAGGCCCTTCCTCTATACTTATCTTCTTTATAAGCCAATTATACTCTTGGTATAATTTGAGAAAAAAAAAATTCAAGAGGCTACATAGCATTTAAAATTCTTTTAAAGAAAAAGTCTACTGGTAGCCAATGCCAAACTATTGAAGTTCCCAGACAAGGGAGTGAATGTCGGGTCCTGGCAAAGTGGGGTGGGGAATTTCTGAGTGTGATATTTGAATAAAGAAATCTAAACTAGGAAAAAAAAAAAAAAAGCTTCCCCAGATCTTATCATCATACAATGAAGAGTTGTATAAAAACTGTTTGTCCCCACCACATGTTTACTTACCAATGGGCAGGATATCTTGCCGGGCAAAAGTTCAAACTCCTGTTGGCTCCCAAGTGATGTGTCAACTTAAAAATTTAAAATGAACTGACTTCAGAAGAGACTCAAAAAATGCTTTGACCCACAGATGCTCCCACCTCCCAAATGCTCCCCAGTTCTTGCCACTGTCCTTGGTGATAGGGTAGAAATGTCTGGAAAGATGAAATGAAGGCATAGTGGTTAACAGCCTCCCTCCCGAATACATACACTTTCACATAGAAACACACTTTTTCCAGATATTTCCTTATGAGTAATGTCCTTGTTCCATTACATCAACCTTCCAGGCTTAGCCATACTTTATAATGATAAACAGAGCCACTCTACTAACTCCAAACAGTGAAAAAAAAAGAAATAGAATATTTATTTTGATTTTTTTTTTAATGCTGATTTTCTTTGAATCTTTGTGCTTTTTGCGTAGCGGCTATGAACATCTTCAAGTTGGGAACTAGATCTTTACTCGTTGACGTTTGAAGCGCCGCACAGTTCCTGGCTTTGAGTACATATTCAAAAATGACTTTCAAGTGCAGTCTATCCACTTCCTTAGTCGTCACATCTACTGTTAAAATGCAGTTTCATATGGTGACAAGATCATGACCTTGCCTTAAATCCCACCTCTCTTTTAACTGGCTGAGTGATTTTGGTCAAACTACATAACTTTCTTATTCACCAGCAAAATGAAAATAACAGTGACACTAATAAGGTTAATTTTGAGGATCAAATGAGTGGATATAATGTGAGGTCTATAATGTTAATCTGCCATGATTTTTATTACTGTACTCTTCAGGTTTGCCACTTCTTGTTCACCCACCTCCTTCCCATTCTCTCTGCGCCTCTCACATTTCCCTGCTATGAGAGCAGTAGGGCCAGGGAGCTTGGAAACCAGTTGGCGAGTCTGCTGCCACATTTCTTTTCATGTTGCACTTAACTCATTGAAGCTCCATAACTGACGCTTGAAACAATTGCTGCCAAGTAAGCCACCACCTAGGTTGTCCATTTTATCGCTACTTGCCATGTTTTTCTGGTTTTGTTATTAGTTCATGTTATTAAAAACAAAGTAGGGGCAACATGCTGGCTCACTTGGTAGAACAAGCGACTCCTGATCTCAGGGTCATGAGTTCAAGCCATGTGTGGGGCGTAGAGCTTGCTTCAAACACACATACAAACAAACCTTAAGCAAAAAATAAAAATAATTCTGCTTCCAGGGTCTAAATCGGATCTTTGAAACAGCTTAGCCTTTGTCTTCTGGAAGCCTATTCTAGGTAATATTCTTTAAAATATCTTTCCTCTTATTTATTATTTATTCAGGAAATAGTTAAGGATGCCAATATTGACAGTTTTGAGATGAGGTCCTCTTAGACCTGAGTCTCTACTTGCTAGTTCCTTCTGGGGTTCATGTTCTCCACTGAGCCAGGAGGAGGATATTTGGGGTCTCACCACCATCTACTCTTATTGGGTTCTTTATTGGTGTCTGTGGCATCCTAGATTTATTCATCCTCTATGTGGATTGATTGTGGGTTGTGTTTTTGGGCCATCCTACTTATGGGCCTGCACTGTTTCTGGAATTGCCATGTATATCTACTGAGCATGGGATATTTGATTTGGGCTAGTATCTCAGAAAATTTGACTTCTCGGCTATGGCAGGAAGCTCTCTGAAGGCTGGCCCTGTGTCTAATGTATTGTTTTGTGTTCTCTGAGTTGACACAGTGTCTGGCTCCCAGTGGGTGCCCAGGGAGTCTTAACTGAAGTAGGCCTCAAAGGATGATGAGGATGGTCGCTGGAAGAAGTGGAGAGCTAGGGGCATTCCAGGGAGAGGTTTCCAGACGAAAAAGGAGCAATCCCAGTGGGAATCAGGAATTGGGAAGGGTGAACAGCAAGCAGACTGCAGTTCAGTTACATACCACAATAAGTGGAGGACAGATGACAGACGCTGGTGGTGGGCTGCGAGCACCTCAGAACAGGGCTGTCTGCCCTGGCTTTCAGTTAGAATCACTTGGGCTACTTTAAAAGCATACCCCTCCTGGCTTCGTGTCAGTCCCATTAAAATTGGATCCCTGTGGTTGGGGCCTAAAGGGTTCTGGGGATGGGCTCACAACCACTGATGGATAACTTATCGGGACACTGCAGAATGGCAAGAGTCCCACCCCCAGAGGCCTTTTTTTCCACTATAAATTGGTAACAGTCTTGGGGCATGTGACAGCATGTGCCTCTAAGTCTTTCAAGCTGGAGTTGAGAGTTCTAGAGTGAACCCTACAAACAGATGGGTAAAAATCAATGAAAGAGATCTATTAATGACAAAGAATTCACAATAAGGACTAGTAACACCTGGAGCAGGCAAAGCTAACGACTTACCCTGCTTTCCCTCAATTGTAACCCTTGCACTCTGAAAATTGCTGACTTCCTGGATGATTGCAAACTGACTAATCTCAATTTTAAATGTAGTTCAGACTTTACCCTATATCTAGGTCACAGCGAAAGCACCATATGTACCAGGAATGAGAAGTCTGCAAACTAATTAGGGCACTGTTTATATTTCCAGTATTCAACATAAATCATTCAGTCACATCCTGACTTTTTGAAAATCGTTTTTGTTCATGGGTGAGACGAGGTATTCATTTCATACACAGGGTTACATTCCTCAGGTCTTCAAGTTCATAGTAAGGACCTCGTCTCGAGCATTTCTCATGTAGGTCCCAGTAATAATGCCATAGGACTTAAACTAACAAATATTTACCTTTGATTGTAGAATACTGGGTATGCCCATGTCCTATGTAAAGATTTTCCAGCAGTGTTAAAACTGCTTCTCATGGAGGGAGGGTTCATTTCGTTAGTTTTTCCTTCCATAAATCATTACCTGATGCTTGGGCTTTCATTAAATCATACATGCTTAGTAGAGCACATGTACCCTTGGGAACACACTGGGTTTTAAAGAGAGAAAGTCACATGTGCCTATTTCTCCCTATACCTGTTGGAACTCCACTCGCATCCAGGCTGGCTTCTAGAGGAAATGCAGGAAAATGTACAATGCAGGAAGCTATCGCATTCGCAGGAACTGTGGGAATCTTGGCACATGGTGTAGGACAGGCTTCACAAGAATTGGCCTGAGTAACCATGAAAGCAATGATTTTGGGTTTGTTTACCAAGCTAAACTGCCAAGTCACAAAGAATAACTTCTTTGCTTAACATGGAATGAACAGGACAGTACTGAAGTGTTTTCTCATGAATACTTTCCATATGCATCGTGGTGAAGTATAGATCCGTTTACATGACATTGCTTAGTTCAATGTAAAATTCTTTCAGCTGGAGGAATTTGCCCTAGAACTGCGAAGCACTGCCAATAATTTGACGTTGAAAAAGCCAGTCTGCATTTGAACATTTCAGCTCGAATACTCTTATTTTCTACCCTATGGAAGTTATATAAGCTATTCTTTTCCGTGGCCAATCTTGAGTCATCAAAATGCCTGACTTCTGTGTCACAGGTTACAGTATAATTCGATGTGCAGCCCCCTTTCTAAGAAACTGACTTTTATTTTTATGTTTCTTTTTTTTTAAGACTTATTTATCTATTAATTTATTTTAAAGAAAGCATGCACAAGCATGGGGGGGGGGTGGGAGTGGGCAGAGGGAAAGAGAATCTCTAGCAGACTCTGCACTGAGCACAGAGCCTAACGTGGGACTCCATCTCACGACTCTGAAATCATGACCTGAGCTGAAACCAAGAGTCAGATGCTTAACTGACTGTGACACCCAAGCGCCTTGTGTTTCATTTTTTAATATGTGACTTATAGCTAAGCTCCTAACGTTGACTACTACGCATACCACCAGCTGAAATAGCAGGTTAAATATGAAAAGTACAAGTCAGAATTGGTGAATGAGCAGCATAGTAAGAACCGGTATCTGCGAGTCTTTATATCATGTGGACCTCATCAAACTCCCTGGCTCAGAGGGGTTGTAGCTTCAGGGGCTTGCCCACATGCTCTCTCTCTGAGTTTCCCCCTTCCTGTTCACTTTTTTCCCCCAGTGTCCTAGTCTCAAAAGAATAAGGTTGCTCTTTTTTTTTTTTTTTTTATTCTTATTAAGGTAAGGAAAAAACTTCTTTCCGATTGTTTACTACCTAAATAAGTTGGGCTTTTTCAAAAAGAACATTGGTAAAAAGAGAAAACAAACAAAAGTAAACAGGAGAGGTTAGAGTCCGAGATTCTGTTCCAAATTTAAATAAAGTCTAGCCACAGAGTGGAATTGCCAGCTGGGCTTAAGAGGTACCCATGCCCGCATGCAGTCCTTTTCCCTTTGCCTCTGGAGAACCAGGGCCAGAGGCCCCCCCACCCATCTTCAAAGCCCAGATATCCCCCTCTTGATCCCTTTTTTTCATTCCAACCAGTAGCATGAGCCCTGAGCAGTATACTATTAAATAACCAGAGGGAGAAGTCGTCTCCTTCTCCACGGGGACCTTCTGCTCATTTTACACTATGCCAGAGGCAAGGGGGGTGGGTTCACTCCCAGAAGCCCAGCTGCAGAGACCATCTCCTGGTTCTCCCAGGTTAACCAGTGTGGTTCCTCCGACCTGCCCATGGGCCTCTCTGTAGACACCTCCATGAACATGCACTGCCTTGGTCAGCACTTCGATTTTCAAACATCATGCCGACACAGCCGTGTTGTGTGTAGCATTTTTAATAGAAGGAGAACATGGTCAAGTTTCAGAAACTGCATTGGCCTCTCTGTGGCTCCTGCTTCTTCATGCCCTTAGAAAATTGTGGCGGTTTCCCTGAGAGACCCTGTTGATTTTATAACTTCATTCTAAACTCCCAAGGCGACTATTCGTCCAAATTAAACATGTGAAGTGGGAAAACTTTGTCGGGCCTTCAGAAACACATTTTTTGAAAGGTGTTCTGTAAATAGAGGATTATTGCTGCTCCCTGAGCCAAAATCACGTTAAATAAAACACTTTCAGATCTGTACTTTTACTGACCCAAAGCCCTCTTTCATCACAATTATGTCCTTAATCTGTTCTAGGATCATTGCCATAATCTTATCACTCTAATTATAGCCCCCAAAAATGTGAAATATGTTATATAACTCAGAGCTTGTTTGGACTTCTTATAGGCATGCTTATATGGCAAGAAAAACAACTCTCAGTCCAACAGTGGAGGGTAAGAGTCATACATGGGGTAATGATTCCAATTTCCTTTTTGCTAAATTAACATTAGAAATGCCCAGTTGATATCTTTTTTGAGATATTACATTTACGTTTTCTAACTCAAAAGGGAAGTTATATAGTACACCCCTGCTAGAGATATGAGAGTTCAAGGGTGATGGTTGCCTGTAAGGCATCATGCTAAATCATGGAAACATCCACCAAACTTCTTATCAGTAAAAAATAGAAGAGACCTGGTTGTGTGTATGGGTGGTGGGGAAGGGGTGCGGGTAGGAGGCGCAGGGCAGGGCTCTGGGTAACTGTGATGGTCTGTCTGAGAAAGTAAGGTGAAAGAAGGGTTCTGTTACTTCTGATTGTTCCCCTACATCTTTATCATGGAACTCCAGATGGAAGGAATCAGAAAGGAATTTGTTTCTATGCCCGTAAGTCATTACAGCTCTTATCAATTCGTCTGAAAATGTGGGTGTTTCTGTGGGTGAAGTAGGAGCCCCTCCTTTATTCTTGCTGTGATCATCTCCTCGCAGATGCAGAATGCCAAAGGGGGCAGACCTTCCTGTGTACAGAGGATTGTGAGTGTCTGGGCCTATTGGCTTGAGTGTCCTGAACACAGCAAGGGGTTGTCAGGGGCTCTGTCCTCATTAGGACTTCACACCAGCCACCTTAGACCTGAGGCCAAAATACATTTCTCATCCTGGTTACCAGTTATACACAATAAATTCTATCTCATGCAAGAAATATGGACCAGACACTCTGCAAAGCCCTGATCTAGAGACAAAGAATACAAGAGGAGGGTAATGACGTAGTGCTTAGTAGTACAAATCTTCGGTAAATACTTGTTGATTGAATGACTGAGAAAATCTGGACTTGGTCCTTATGGCACTGATTTTTTTATTTAGCAAGGAATTTAGCTACATGAAATAATTAAAGGGGACTTTAAATCCCAATTATATAACACAATTTGTTAGAGAAAGCAGATATTGATGGACTCTGGGCTAGGATAGTGTGGGAAGACACTCATCAAAGAGGTGGCATGGTAACGTTTGCATTCTGAGATGAGCACTGGGGGATGCCACAGGCCAGGGGATCAGCACAAATAAAGTCTTGATGGCTGGTGTAAACAAAGAGAGAGGTTGGTGAGGTGGTTTCAGGGTCAGTGAAGGGAGTAAGGATATTCCCCTGACCAGAGAGTGGGGGAGAGTAAGGAGAGTTTGGGTTGGTAGGTTGGGATGGAGGGCGGTAGATCATACTGTGAAAAAAGCCTGCCTCGTTGGATGACATGGGGCAAAGCAGCTCCCCAGGGCAGTCTTTCTCAAAGAGGGGTCTGCGGAACATGGGCCTCACATCAAAATCACCAGTGGAAGCAGCAGCTCTGGGCTGAGTCCCAGGTGATTTTTTAACAAGCCTTCCAGGGGATTCTTCTGCACAGTCAAGTTTGAAAAATCTCAGCTTTGGCTTTCTTTAATACACACATCACACTGAAAGATGGGAAAACTGAAATGTGTTGGGTGTGTCATTTCATAATTTAAAAATTTTAATTTGGCTTCATTTTGGATTCTTCTTGGTCAGAGGAGTTACGTAGCTAGTTGGAAACTTAAAGGAAGTGTGGGGGCGTCAACTGTTCATCTATAGCAGCAACAATAGAGCACTGCCCATAGGACTACCCCTTGGGCACGACCCCCTTTAGGAATCCTTTTGAAAATACCATTTTGAAAATACCATTTTGTAAGCAAGGACTTGGAGGAGAAAAAAGAGGCATTCCACATTCTCCGTGTACTTCTAGTAATAAGTGAACCTTATTAGAATAGCCCTATTTCCAAGTTCATTTGCCAGTTAACAAGCAGCTCTTGAGAGCTCACCATGGGCCTGACACTGAGCTTTCTGGCTCTTTCCTAGTTCAGCAAGGAAGCACCATGCTCAGCCTTGTTCTCTGTCTTTTCTCCTGAAGTGGATTTTTCCTGGGTCAGGAGGGAGGTATCTGATATCCATGAAGTGTCTGAAGGAGAAATCCTGTGGCACTTGTTTTTCCTGGAGACTCAGCCTTCCTAGCCATGTTTATCCCTTGTTAGAGAAGTTTCTAGACAAGAGTCAGTTGAGCCAGATGAGCTGATGGCCAAGGGCTTCCACTGAGCTGTGAGCTCATCCAATAACTGTTTACTATTTTCTAAAAATTCACTAGAAAATGAGTACAGGAAACTCATGTTCAGTTGGCTATGGAAACCAGGCACTTAAACCTGATAGGATTTTGTTAGCAATTAAGAAATACAGCAGATATCTGGTGATGCTTATAGAGTGGTGAAGATCCGTAGCCAGAACAAGAATAAAACAAAACACGTGTCATGGAAGTCATTTTGGGAGGTCGCTGGGCCCCCTGCCCACCTAGCAGGCTGCCAAATTCACAATGCCATGTTGTCAGTGCAAGGTCAATGCAATTCAGTTGGCACATGCTGCGTAACTTGCTGAGTTAGAGGTCACCCTGGAGCTCAGGCCATTAAGCGCATCTTAGTCACTAAATGTTTGAGAAGCTGTACAATTCAGAACACTGAAGTGGATCAGGTCACACTTGACAGTGTTGGTTGTTTCACTCTTTCAAAGCTTTAAATCAAAGCAATTCCCTTTCTCCCCTCTCTTATTTACTTAATGAATTTATTTATTTTTGAGTGAGAACACTGGATGAGTCAAAAAAGCAAAAGTTGGGGGGAGAAAACTCTTTAAGAGAGAAGACATCTTGGCCCAGAAATCCCATCAAAGCATTTACGGTTTGATTGCTGATCTTTGACCTGCATACAGAAAGTTTGTTGTCAAGTACCAAGCAAATCCGGGAAAATTGAACTTGATTTCAAAATGCATCTCTCTCTCTCTCTCGGTTTCACCAAGACCAGCTGGGTAGCTCATTAAATGTAAAAAGTGCTTTGGAAGTTGGAAGGCCAACATACATACTAACTAGTATCAACAGTCCTAAGATCAGTGTCTCTTAACTTAGCTCGTCCTTTAGCACAACGGGCAGGAACTCCACAGACTGGCCCGCCTGCCCACTGCAGTACGGTTCAGTGGCCTACTCAGGGGCACGTGGGGAAAACCAGGACAATTAAGCACTATTTTCTGTTCTTTCTCTGACCATCCTCGGACTTGAGGGCAGCACTGTGATGATTCCTTTGAGCCTTATTTCCCTCATCTGTGAAATGGGGATAACAATCCTTCCCTGCTTCGTTCAGTCATTGTCCTCAGGCTTACACAGCAGCATTTTGAAGAGTCCTAAGGGTGTCATTAAGATACAAAAGTCATGCCATGTGTTCTTTTGATATTTGGTATTCCCCTACAAGTTTCCCACTTCTAAGGATTCTTCAGCTCCAGTGGGGACCCACATGGGAATCACTGCTTTCAGTGTCCCACCAGCACCCCTCTGTGAGCACCTCCCACCAGACAGATGGCTTTCTGAGCAATGGCCTCAACCCCAGCAGAGAGGGCAAGGGCAGGGGCAGGGGCGGGTTCGCCCGGGGCAGTGATCTGCCCAGTTGTCCTTGACCCGGTTCTTCCCTAACACTTGGCCCTTCTCCCGGGAGAGGCAGGTGATAGCTGGAAGTGATCTGCTCTGCATGGGAGATTTTTGGTGGTGGTGAAGGAAACCAGCATCTGACAGGTGAGTCTTCCCTTTGGGTCTGAAAGGCTTTGGACTTTGAATGCAAAAGAGCCTGGCCAGGGAACTCAGAGCCTTTCCCAGAGCTCATCCTGTGAGACCCAACTCAGTGTGACTCTTGCCTTCTTCCTTATCCTTCCCAGAGAGAATGCACTCTCCCCTTTCACGCTTCCACAGGGCACAGATCATAGGGTGTAATTGTTGGGCCTGTGTCCTGTGACTTTCCAGTGAGCCTGATGTCTGACTTGTAGAGGAGGAACCCAGGAGAGGTTCTAAAAAGGGGTTAGTTGGCTGCTTCTTTGCAGTCTAGAGCCCCAAAGACCTTCTTCCTTGGAGTCCCTTGATAGAGAGGACTTGGCTTTCACAGTCAGAATTGGAAGGGTGGGAAGAGGAGACCAGGCCTTCTTTTCCCTTCTGGATTGAGCTTGGTGCAGGAATGTCTGTCCAGGCCCATCCTTCCTGGGACTTCTAATCATCCCATCCCTTGCCCTGTTTAGTGTCTCCAGGGGCCTTAGGGTTTCTGCTGAGAAGCTTCCCAACCAGTTACTTGTTGTAGAATAGGCTTGGAGTGCGATGGAACCCTGGGCCCCTGGGATAGTGCCACCGGCCTTCTACCCAGTTCCCATGATGCATGCAGCCCAGCCCTCACTTGGGCCTACACATCCTCTAAGTCTCTGTTGACTTAAAGTGGTCTGAGGTAGGGTGAGATTGGACAGCATGTACCAGATTGGTGCAAAGCCCTTAACACACACATTTTGCAATTAACTGTGAGCCCAGACCAGAGTTCAGGCCTTGAGGAGCCATGCTGGGTTAAGCCTGAACTGTTCCTGAGAAGTATTATGAGGGGGAAGCATTTGCAAATTTGATACCAGTCATAGAAAATACCTTCTGGTCTCCCTGTAGCTGTGGGAAAGTTCTCTCACTTAATGTCATGTGGGTCACTAAAGGTGGAGGGACCTCACCTCAGCTTTTCTGCTATCAACTCTATGTCCCACTTATTCTAGAAGGCCTATTTTGATCTCTCGCATTGGTTCTCCTCAGCCCAATTCCTCATGCGTGCCTCAGCTTAGCTCTTGAGGACATACCATTTCAAGTTCTGCAATGAATTTCTTGTGATTTATATTTGCCCTTCGTGACTGTAAGGCCCCTCTGCTGAGACCCGGCCCTTTGGCACAGTGCCGGCTGTGAGAGCCATCGTCGTGGCTGGTGGAAGCTGCGGGGGTAATCCAGGCCCCGTGACCATTGGCAAACTTTGAGCCCTATAGTCCTGGGGGCTTGGTGTTTCCTATGTTGGCTGCCTTTTGCTCACTCAGCTGCCCTATTCGTGAAGGGGGGAGGTTTAGGTGAGCTCATGGCCTGGGACACACATCCCCAAATCTGTAAAGTCACTTCTCTTAAGTCATGTTTACCTTTCACAAGAAAAGGGCTGAAGCAGGAGAGCTTACCAAGCACTGCCACCAAGGCTCTAGCCCTGGCAATTTCTTATGAACAGTTTTGTGATTGTTGAGTTTATGTAATTTAAGTCAACAGTCTTCCTTCTAATCCCCAAGCCGTGAGAAGCTGTCTGAATGCTACTTGCTGGGCGTCCCTGCATGCCTGTACTGGGGCACACCTAGGCTCTGGGTCCTGCTCCCTAAAAGGTGTCTCATTTCTGTAATCACTCCAAGCTTAATGGCTTTCAGCCTTGCAGGTTGCAGTGGCGAGAAAGCATTATTTCTGGTCTGGTCTTTTGGTCTCTTTTCCTGCCTTCCCCGCCTCCTCTCTGCCCTCCCCCTTCCCTTGTAAACTGAATGGATTATAAAATGCTAGGTATGACCTTGGGGGTGGGAAGGAACCACCTTGGGGGAGGGGGTTAAGGGAACTGGGGGCCATTTCAGGACACTGCCACTATGGCCCGGAGAGAACTATGTCTTGGTAGATTTTTGGTTGTTTTTTTCCGTTTTCAGCCATGTCCTGGGAGTAATTTGGGGGCAAGCCGACACATTTTGGATATGTTTCTTCCATTTCTCTTTTTGTCAGAGCCTCACCCTTTTCCAGGAAAACAAAAACAAAACAAACACACACCAAAACAATGATCTTTCTCAATGCCCGCCACCGGCAAAAGCTCCGCCTATGCCATCACCTGAGAAGTTCCCAAAAGGCCCTGATTCTTAATGATCTCTTCTCTACTCACCTCCCTATATGTCCATCCTGTGTCCGATGGGAGAGGAAGGGAGATGGCAATCTGTGTGTCATGTCAGGCTGGATGCTGCTTTCTTAGGCAAGCCCACAAATAAACCCTGAGATAACTGAGAAACTAAGCTGATAACAAATTCTCTTTGCTATTGCCGTTCTCAAAACACCTCCAGCTCCTATCATTTGATGCTCAGATGTGACCTTCCCAGCCAGGGTACCACGAGAGGGGGGCAGGCAAGCTCTAACATGACTCCTTCCATCAACAATGAGGCCAGCCTGGGGGCAGCCTGGAGTGGTAGGACGTAGGGCTGGTGGTTCCTGGTGGCGAGGAGCTGTCCGGACATCTCCGTGTCCCATACACGTGTTGTCACTTTCTCTCTTGGCCTCGGTGGTAAAGGTTGGGATGCTGTGAATGGGGTGAGTTTATCTCACTTTTACAGATGAGGAGGCTGAGGTTGCGTAGCCCATGGCACAGCTGAACCCCTGAGCGCACTGTAGTACACTTGCTGTTTTCTTACTGGCTGCAGATTCAAAGGCAGCTTTGATCTCTTTTGGGGAGCCTGGAAGCTGTTTCCTGGATCTGGTACCCACTTTGAAGTCACCCCGCATATCATTCCTTAAGGACTGCTCTGTCTCTTTGGTGCTTTACCACTCACATGCATTCTTTTTTGTTGTTGTTGTTGTTGTTGTTGTTGTTGTTTTTAAGGCTTCACTGAAGTCAAGTAAGCAACAAATACTCAGAGGTGATTTCTGGTACATGGAAGGAGAGGAGAAAAGCTATTTAATCTATGGTTGCGTCACTCTGGCCATGATCCCCTCATTGCTCTAGAAGCTGAGTGTATCTAAGGGTTGAGCCTCTTTCAGAAGTCATGGAGTATGATTCTGTGTAGAGAAGATATTGACAAAGACACACACATAAAGAACCTACTAGAACAAATGAAAGAGTAGAGGAAGGGCATGGAAAATCAGTCTACAAAAATGAATTGCATTTCTATATACCAGGAATGAGCAACCCAAAAGTGAAATTAAGAAAAACAGTTCTATTTACAATAGCATCTGAAAGAATTAAATGCCCCAGAATAAATTTAATAAAAGAATCTAAAGACTTATAGACTAAAAGGTATAAAATATTGCTGAGAGAAATTAAGGAGGATCTAAATAAAAAAAAAAAAACAGGCCCTTTTTATGGATTAGAAAACTCAGTATTTTTTTTTTTTATTGGTGTTCAATTTACTAACATACAGAATAACACCCAGTGCCCGTCACCCATTCACTCCCACCCCCCGCCCTCCTCCCCTTCTACCACCCCTAGTTCGTTTCCCAGAGTTAGCAGTCTTTACGTTCTGTCTCCCTTTCTGATATTTCCCACACATTTCTTCTCCCTTCCCTTGTTTTCCCTTTCACTATTATTTATATTCCCCAAATGAATGAGAACATATAATGTTTGTCCTTCTCCGACTGACTTACTTCACTCAGCATAATACCCTCCAGTTCCATCCACGTTGAAGCAAATGGTGGGTATTTGTCATTTCTAATAGCTGAGTAATATTCCATTGTATACATAAACCACATCTTCTTTATCCATTCATCTTTCGTTGGACACCGAGGCTCCTTCCACAGTTTGGCTATCGTGGCCATTGCTGCTAGAAACATCGGGGTGCAGGTGTCCCGGCGTTTCATTGCATTTGTATCTTTGGGGTAAATCCCCAACAGTGCAATTGCTGGGTCGTAGGGCAGGTATATTTTTAACTGTTTGAGGAACCTCCACACAGTTTTCCAGAGTGGCTGCACCAGTTCACATTCCCACCAACAGTGTAGGAGGGTTCCCTTTTCTCCGCATCCTCTCCAACATTTGTTGTTTCCTGCCTTGTTAATTTGCCCCATTCTCACTGGTGTGAGGTGGTATCTCATTGTAGTTTTGATTTGTATTTCCCTGATGGCAAGTGATGCAGAGCATTTTCTCATATGCATGTTGGCCATGTCTATGTCTTTCTCTGTGAGATTTCTGTTCATGTCTTTTGCCCATTTCATGATTGGATTGTTTGTTTCTTTGGTGTTGAGTTTAATAAGTTCTTTATAGATCTTGGAAACTAGCCCTTTATCTGATATGTCATTTGCAAATATCTTCTCCCATTCTGTAGGTTGTCTTTGAGTTTTGTTGACTGTATCCTTTGCTGTGCAAAAGCTTCTTATCTTGATGAAGTCCCAATAGTTCATTTTTGCTTTTGTTTCTTTTGCCTTTGTGGATGTATCTTGCAAGAAGTTACTATGGCCGAGTTCAAAAAGGGTGTTGCCTGTGTTCTTCTCTAGGATTTTGATGGAATCTTGTCTCACATTTAGATCTTTCATCCATTTTGAGTTTATCTTTGTGTATGGTGAAAGGGAGTGGTCTAGTTTCATTCTTCTGCATGTGGATGTCCAATTTTCCCAGCACCATTTATTGAAGAGACTGTCTTTCTTCCAATGGATAGTCTTTCCTCCTTTATCGAATATTAGTTGCCCATAAAGTTCAGGGTCCACTTCTGGATTCTCTATTCTGTTCCACTGATCTATGTGTCTGTTTTTGTGCCAGTACCACACTGTCTTGATGACCACAGCTTTGTAGTACAACCTGAAATCTGGCATTGTGATGCCCCCAGATATGGTTTTCTTTTTTAAAATTCCCCTGGCTATTCGGGGTCTTTTCTGATTCCACACAAATCTTAAAATAATTTGTTCTAACTCTCTGAAGAAAGTCCATGGTATTTTGATAGGGATTGCATTAAACGTGTATATTGCCCTGGGTAACATTGACATTTTCACAATATTAATTCTGCCAATCCATGAGCATGGAATATTTTTCCATCTCTTTGTGTCTTCCTCAATTTCTTTCAGAAGTGTAGAAAACTCAGTATTATTAAAATGGCATTTCTACCCTCTTTGGTCTATGTATTTAGGGCAATTCCTGTCAAAAGCCCAGCAGGCTTCTTTGTAGACATGACAATCTGATCTTTAAATTCATATGGACATTTAAAGGACTCAGAATAGCCAAAGGGATCTTGAAAAAAGAACAAAGTTGGAAGATGCACACGTCTTCATGTCACAATGTTCTCTAAAGCTATAGTAGTCAAAACAGTGTGGTGCTAGCTGAAGGGTGGGCCTACAGACCAATGGTACACAGTTGAGAGTCCAGAAGTAAACTCTCACATTTACAGTGAATTATTGATAAGAGAGACAAGACCACTTGGTGGGGGGGGTGGGGGGGAATCACCTTTTCAGCTAATGGTGCCGGGACATTTGGAGCCTTCTCCTACACCATCCACTAAAGTCCGCTCAAGGCAAATTATAAACCTAAATGTTAGAGCTTGTCCTACCTACAGCTTCCTGCGAGAGTCACCAGGATGAGGATGTCAGAGGCGGGGGGACAACGGCCAAAGCGCTACAAGCAGGAGTGGAAGGTTATCGTTTTGTTGAGAGTGTCAGTGATTTCCCAGAAATAACTGGCTGGGAGAGAGAAATAGAGTGGAAACCTGGTGAGGAGTGCTGCACGGGGTAGGAAGCAGCAACCTCTCACTGTTTGGACTCCACTGGTCATTTGCAGACTAAGAAATTCCAACCTGGGGCACCTGGGTGGCTCAGTGGTTGAGTGTCTGCCTTTGGCTCAGGGTGTGATCCTGGGGTCCTGGAATCAAGTTCCACATCAGGCTCCCCACAGGGAGCCTGCTTCTCCCTCTACCTATGTCTCTGCCTCTCTCTGTGTCTCTCATGAATAAATAAAATCTTAAAAAAAGAAAAGAAATTCCGACCTAATAAGGAACCTTAGCATGATACAAGGGAGCTTACTTTTTAATGTAAAATAGCTCCTTCTTATTTCAGATTCTTTTTCTTCTTATTTCTTGTGTGTAGTCTTTTTTCACACACTCCTAGCCTTCTGATGAGATAAGAGCAGAATTTCCATGATCTCTGTTTTAGTTAACCCTCATTCCATGCTTACTTTGTGCCAGGTTCTGCCCATGGCACTTTACAGATTCCGAGCTTGCTGGATTCTCACACCAGCCTACAGATTCTCACACCCGTGGCCATTTTACAGATGAGGATATTGAGGCAAATGTGGTTTTGTGACTTGCAGCTGGGAAGTTGCAGAGCCGGGCTTCAAATGCGGGCAGCATGGCTACAAGATGGTGACTCCTCACCACACCTGGCACTGCTTCTTATCACATGCCTGAGGAATCTGCAGTACGAGGACAGATAGTAATTGTTCAAGCAAGTTGTGTGTCACTTTGCCTGGGGTTTTTCTGCTCATACGCTCACGCAGCCCCTGCTCATTAAGGGCACACGTCCCACATATGTACGGTAAGGTAAGGTAGAGAAGAATAACAGAACAAAAAATCTTTGATCCTCAGGGTGCCTCCTGCCTAAATTTATCATCTCTGCAATTTCACCCATGCACAGAATCCCAGGGTTCAGGGACTTCCCTTAGAAATCCTCGGGCTTGGTCTCTCCATCAGCTAGAATTCACGAGAAGCTCACTATGCAGCTTCCCATCATGCACTTTGTGCTCTGGGAAGCTCACCATCTTGTGACTGTTAGTTATTTGATAGAACATTCTCCTCCTTTCTGAGCCCCAGTTGGCGTTGGCCTTGTTGTGACTTCCATCCTCAGGCCTGGTTCTCCCTCTAGAACAATGTTCAGTGAGTCCAGTTTTTGCCTGGCAGCCCTCTAGTTAAAAGCAGGGCTCTGGAGTCCGGTTTCCTGGGTTTGAAGCCTGGCTCTGTCACAAACATGCTCTATAACCTTAGGTCTTAGTAGTTTCCTCATCTGTAAAATGGGAGCAAGGTGTCCAGAGGGCTGCATCCGGTCAGCCGCGTCATTAGGCACCAGTAGCCGCCTGCTGGCACCAGATTTGATCATTCCATTCTAGCTTCCTTTTCCTCAAAGCAGCCTGTTTGGTTCTTGGCCCTACTCTCCACTACCTCCTGTGGCTTGCAGAGATCTCTCTCTTCTAGGTGTGCTGTGTCTGCAAGTATCTATCCTAAAAGGCAGACCCCAGAGCCGGGCTCAGTAACCCCGGAGCCGTGTGCCCATGCCCATGCCCACTTGTGAGCTGAGCACACAGTAGCTTTCAGATGGGATTCATGTGTCCTTACAAGGCCTCCTAGTAGAGCTGTTCATTCCATAGGTGTTGCCTGGAGGGATGGCATGCTGCTGTCCCCAAATTCTCTCTTCTTTCCTTTCCCAAAAGGTATCCTATTGATTAAGACAGAAATGGGCAGCAATCAGTGCATTTAGGTGTTTCTAGATTTGATTGTTTCCTCTTGAATCGCTCTTCATTGAGAGCTTTTTACTGTATATTATGAGTAGCTATCTCCTTATTTAAAAATGAATATTGGAAACCAGACAAGCTTGGAGTTAGATTTTTGTCCTCATCACACTGTCCTTCCCATGGGTGGCAGGACCAAAATGACCTTTTCTTGTTCCTAAAGATAGCTCTTAAGCCTTTTGTGTTGGTGGAATTCATTCTTCTGATGCTGAGAAAACCCAAGCACATGAAGGCACTTCTCATCTGAAGGAAAGATAGGACTTGGGTGCTGTTTGGATTACTCTTGCTGCAAAAGAAGTCACCTCAGCATGGAGGCCCAGCTGGTTGATTCTGGCTCAGTTGGAGGGGTGGTCATCACAGGGGTTTGGGGCACTGAAGCAGCTCAGGGCCTGCTGGCATCTCTCCCTCCTCATGGAGTCTCCAAGCCTCTCTCTGTGGTCTCGCTGCATGGGTTGACTTGGGCTTCCTTACAGCATGATGGCCCCAGGGTGAATGTGGTGGCTGAAGACTTCAAGAGAGAACATTCCAGTGAACAGTGTAGAAGCTACGTTGCCATCTGAATCACGGGAGTCACATTGCATCACTCCTGCCACAGAAGCCCCCCCCCTCCGGCCCGATTTCAAGGGACACGTGGAATGAGAAATTGCCAGCAGTCTAGAAGACACACAACCTTCTTCCCATCTGGTTTCTCCTGATGGAGGACTCTAGAACACAGTTTATAATGTTACTGGGGCAAAGTGTAGGACAGAAAGTGAGACTTAGGATCAGAAAAGAAAGATTCTCCTTGCAAATCCTCTTTTAAACTGCTGACTGACTCAACTCTGTGACCTTGTGTTTTTGTTTTGTTTTGTTCGGGTTTGTGTTTTTCACTCAAGCACTCAGACATTCAATTTATACCTCCACGAAAATGGAGACTTGGATATTGCCTCCCTGGCCGTGTTGTTGAGAGGATCAGAAGAGCAACCACTTATGAGAAGACCAGAATATAATAAGATGTCCGTTAGGATTATTCACAACGACTTTTCTTACACTCACCAAAACACAGAAGAATAAAAGGCCCCTTGCCAGCTGGTTGACAGATGAAACACGGAAGTTTGATTCAGACCCCAAGAGCTACCTCTTACTTGGTTCCCGCTCCTGGGCCCCCTCTTTGCCCTCACTTTTTGGATGGATGTGTTCCCAGCACTTTGCAGTTGGAGCTGGAAGGAGCCATAGAGACCCGTGTGGTGTAGTTCCATTCCCAGCTCACACAGATGTTAGGCAAGGCTGGAGGGAGGACCAGGGTTTGCAGCCTCTGCAGGTATCAGGTGACTTCAGATTTCCATCCTGACAGGACACAAATCTCCTGGCCTAAGTGGCCTGTGGCAGTCAGGACAAGAGAAGGTCTGCTGGCCATCTCATCCACCCAGCCTCTAGAAAGCCGGAATAGGACTGGCCAGGATCCAGATGCCCATTGTGTGGGGATGGAATGAAATGTTTCCAAAGGAACTGGCTCATTGTTTAGGATGCTAAATATTTATTTGACCAAACCAAACTTTAGCTGAAGAAGCCAAAGGGTCTGAATTTGAAAGCCCACAAATCTGGCTTGGAGGGAACAGATAGTGGGGAAGGGAGAAAGAGAGCCATTTTCAATCTGAAATAGTGATCAGGATGTTAATTCAGGACATGATCCGCATGGTGAGAGGATGGTTTGGCTGTCACCAAAGCAGGACAGACCCAGGGGCTCCTAGTTTTCTAGATGTTCCAAAAGGCTTGCCAAATGCCATGGGGTTGGTCACATTGACTGATTCTTTATTCTGTTACTTAAAAATGACACCTTTAAATAAAGTAAAATACTATGAATACCTCTTTGCCTGCACTTTACTTGTGTCTTTTAGCCCCTAAAGTTCTCTTCTGCAGCTCCTCAAGGACTGTGGCCACAGCCCATAGATCACTGCATCAGCCAGGGGTGCTC
Organism: Canis lupus baileyi; assembly: GCF_048164855.1. Classification (NCBI taxonomy): domain Eukaryota; kingdom Metazoa; phylum Chordata; class Mammalia; order Carnivora; family Canidae; genus Canis; species Canis lupus. The sequence continues at coordinate 51,086,297 of NC_132848.1, forward strand.
CTTGTCACCCGACCATGAAATAACCAGCATAGTTCTAAGTGATCAGTTAGTCCTTGCAGAGTGACTGATCCAGAATCTGACTCAGAAAAATCCATCTTGGAGACCGTTGGGATTCATCTCGCTTTTGCAGGGGGACTAGTGATTTTGCTAATAATGTTTCCGAGCAGATGTGAGAGGCACTCCCTCCTTTGGGTTTTCCCCTACTATCCCTGTGCGTGTTAACATTCTCTAAACCCAGTGTCTGGCTTGAGCCATCTGCTCACTACTTGTAACGTGCTCACTTAAGACAGTATCTGAATTAGTTTTCAAATAAATGAAAATTCCAGACGTGCGAGAACATTTTAGAGAGGAGCCAACAGGAGTGTTTCTTACTGCTAATTTGACTTTTCCTTATTGCTTTATGCTCAAGGTCACATGTGTGCTCCCTTACCACATACATGGTGAAAATGAAAACCACACAAAAACTTAAAAGGCCTAAAGAAAATAACAGGCATTGAAGTAACTGTGAATGTGAATTATTCTGCATTTTATTAGAGAGCAGCAGAGCATTGTGCTGGCTTTGGGTCGCACACTATTAAGTGTTGAGAGTGGTTTTGCTATATCTCTTCTCTAAAGAACATACTGTTTCAACTTAGAAATGTATGTTCAAGTAGGGGTGGTGGAAGGGGAGGTGGGTGGGGGGTGGGGGTGACTGGGTGACAGGCACTGAGGGGGGCACTTGATGGGATGAGCACTGGGTGTTATTCTATGTTGGCAAATTGAACACCAATAAAAAAATTCATAAAAAAAAGAAAAAAAAAGAAATGTATGTTCAGCCCCCCCAAACTGAGGTTAACAACATGAATGACTGCAGAAGCAAGTTCATGTATGATCACATATGATCACAGGGAGAGGAGACCCTGTCCGAGGTATCAGGAGACCTGTTGTGAATGAGACTTGGGGTAGGCAAAGGCAGGAGCATTAAGTCCCAGAGCTCTATCACCCCTTGGGCCGCCCACATGCACACGGGCCCCTAGCCGGCCTCCAGAGGGGAAGGCCTGCAGTGTCCACTCTCAGTAGCTACACGAGGCAGGTGCTCCCTTCAGGACGGCCTCTGGGAGCGGGGCTCCAGAGTGTTCTGTATGCTTGTAGGCTTTTCAGCCCTGCTCACGCTGAAGGCATCTGCATCTGTGTGTCCATCGCAGTGACCCAAAGAACTCTGTCGAGCCCTGTCAATGATAGAGTCAGGGTTTTTTTTTTTTTTTTCTTTAATTGTGTCCTATTCATTCTAATCGTCTAAACTTTATTTAGCATTGTGCTCTCTGGTTCGGAAAAGCAGTTCTCTTTGGTTCATTGTTAACTGCTGAGACCAATGTCCTACAGCAGGTGCTTTCAGGCTGTGTGTAGTAATGGAATGCTTCCTTAAGATGAAACCTGCAGAGCACCTCACTCTATAAAATTATACAAGGGGACCCCACCCCCCTTTAATTCAAGTGAGCAGGGGAACCTGGCTGTCTGGTGGCTGGCCCCTAAGGCTCCTCCTTGGCATCTGTGCTTCTTGGAGTAGAATTTTAAATCCCCTCTTTTAGGTCGTTTGGGGGGGGGGGGAGGAGGGGATCAAGGCTGGCTATCAGAGTCTTCCAGAGATTAGCATTGTGCTTGCTTTCCTGAGCACCTTTTCAGCACATTGCTCTCGCTCATGTATCAGGTGCTGGTGACGTGAAAATGATTAAGATAGACGAGGCCCCTACCCTCTTGCTAAGGAGAGGGTTTCAGGCCTTCGGGATTGAAATCTTTCTCAGTGCAGAGGCTAGTTTATGTGTTCTGGTGACAGGTCATCCCTGTGGGCGCTCCCTGGGCGGATGTGTCTTACCCAATCTAGTCAGCCTCTTCATGCAAAGTGTTCCCCCTTAGGAAGCCATGAGAAGCCCAGCATGCCAGGAAAGCCCCACTGTGATTCTAAAACTATCCGTGGGAATCAGGGACTGGACACAGACTATGGGGACTGAGAGGTAAATAGGAGAACTGGACGGAATGATGGCTGAAGTTCTGCACAATATACTAACTTTCTGTTTTATTTGGGCCCACCCCTCCCCTTCCCACTTCACCACCCATGATCTTTCAGCTAGGAGGCGAGGGATGAAACCTCAGCTTACCCCATGTAGGTTTCCCTGCATTTTAAAACAGTGGCACTCAAATATTCGGGCGTGTCTCTCATTTTGCTAAGCGTGTTCTTGGAAACCACAGCACAAAGTGGAGAGGGGAGAAGCGGATCTTTGCTGTGGTCTTCAATCCAGTCGCTGAGCATCATGCAGTTAACCACTTCTGCCGCTAGAGGGCGATGCTAGCTGGGAGGAGGGCTGACCGGGTGGCTCTGGGACCAGGGACCTGGGACCCTAAGGAAATAGCAACTGCTTATTAGTTTGATTGATCCAGGGCCAGAAGGAGCAGGCTGGAGAGCCACAAGGCTTTTAGGCTTCGCCAGGTGAGCGAGCTGGTGATATTTCTAGGAGAAGAAGTTTTGGAATTACCCCTGTTTCTAGCAATGCAGTACTTTTTTTTTTTTTTTTTTTTAATGAGCAAGATCCTGAAGTTGAACAGGAAAAAAAAAAAGGACAAAAAGTCAGGGGCAGAGCTGTGCTTTTTCTTTTAAAAATAGATACATAGAAGCATGTGTTTGTTTGTTCCTACTTGGTGTTTTTGTTTTACTTCTAAAATGAGAACAGCTGAAATAATTTCTGAATTGTTCTGGACTTCTGAGCACAGACTCCCAGACAGTCTCTGTGGTCTGGGCCCTCAAAAACCCACCTGACGAGGACTAAAGCCCATCCTTGGAAAAAGCTATTTGAGGCTGTGTGAAGCAGCCCAAGTTTGTTTTCCCCTGCATTTGAAAATGAAAGCCTAGCATGCTCCCAGGACACAGAACTCTGTTAACTGTGACCATCTCGGGGCAGAAGGGATTTGCAGCTTTTTTCCCAAGTCTCATCTCCGTGCTCTCTGCTGTGGTAGTCCCCACTGGCGACTCTTCTTCTGCCTGGATCAGAGTAACATTTTCCTATCAAACTCACTGAGGATGCACATTATGAAATAACCTGGAGAGAGGGTGGAGGATTCATTTCTGATGACCTGAGAGCACCTTCCTTCCCCAGGCATTGCTGGCCATAAGGAGGAGTTTTTCATTGTCAAGTCCTTCATTTGCTAATTTCTGCTACACAAAAGAGGGGCTGATCGCCCTACAGTAGTCTGACTCCTCTGACACCCCCAGATCATCTAAATATGTCTATAAGTGGAGTTCTCATGATTGTCTATTAATGATATGTTTCTTAATACTGACTACTGGGCAGTCCTGAATCATTGGGACTTGGGTGCACTGATGGCTCCTTCAGAAATGGCAGTGGGGGATGATGGGAAGGCCATCTTGGCCACAAAGGCTTCAGTGGTAGCCCGAGGGATTAGATTATCAGCAGCAACCTGCACAAGAAGCAAAGTCATACCGAACACTAATCTCTCTCCTAGATTAGATAGAAAGCAGCATTGGGGAGATAGCAGGAAACATTTTCTAAAATTGGTTGTACTCTGAGTTGGGGAACCTGTAGACCATGGGGATGGGGAAGTGCGTCACTGGCCCGTAATGGGGAGCATGACCAGCTACCACGGGAGGCCCAGTTACAGTGACCCAGTATGTTCTAGCTCTCTCAGGCTCGCTCTCTTTGGGCTCCTTAGTATTACAGAGCTTTGCTACTTTATGCTCATGTGTCTCCCTTTGCTTGCGGAAGTCCCTGACTCCGGGAATTTATGTTTTTTTGCATGGGACTGAGGGGGCAGAAAAGGGGGGGTTGATGCTGTTGTTGACAGTGAGCTTAAGTCTTCTACAGATGTTGCTCTTCATTTTTAACCAGAGCATGAAGGAGAAAGTGTTGACTTTTTAACTGGCAAGACCATACTCTGAAGTTATTTGACCCTTGCACATTCTTAACCCTTCAGAATAGTTTACTTAAGTTCTCCCCCACTTCAGAGCCAGCATATAGGATAATTCTCCGGGCTTATTTTATTCCAACAGGTAGAGGAGTGGGGGGTGTTGATGTAATTCCTGGCTTATTTAAACCTAAAGGCCTACTCTTAACGGAAGAGAAAAGGGAAAAGCAACTGTCCAAGACCCGCACCTTGGAAGAATGCTATTCATCTAGTATCCAGAGGGCAGGAAATGTGTCTGTGGATGAACCAAGCAACTCCTCCCTGAATCTCAGTGAAAAACAGTGTTTGGGGTTTGTCATAGTTTCTAACATATTCTGGAAATAGTTTCTTTCCCGAACAAGTGGATGCCGGCATCGCTCCTCGCAAGGAATTTCTCTGGTTCCAGTAGACCTTCCATCTTTACTATCTGTCCAGTTAAGCTCTGCCGTCAGAAAAAGGACTTTGGGCGGAATGATGTATTTGTTGTTCTCATCTGAATAACCAAAAATTATCTGTGTGTAAGGATCCCAGTTCAGACAAGATCTATCATCACTAGATTTAGAAAAATTACTTTTTAGATTTTAGCAGACTCCCTTTTACCCTCCTACTCTAGAATTGAGATACTTCTGACAGGTTTTCGCTTTATCCTAATGATAAGATCTGATGTCACTAAGAGGTCAGAAACATATGCAAAAAAAAAAAATTTTTAAATATTTTCTGATTGGAAAATTACCCTGAGATACCTTTATTATATTTCCACGCCATAAATGATCACACGTGCTTTGAGTCATGTTGCTGATCCCAGGAAGGTGTTTGCACAAGTTGAGAAAGTAGAAAGGGCCAGTTGATGCATGCTTTAGCTGATGGCATTGTCTCCTCGGATGCCAAGGCCCCCTTGCCTTATGCATGTGGGGCGGCCGGAATGCCGCTCCTGAATTTGTCATAGCTCTCTCTTCTGAGACTGTACTGCTCCCCCTCGGCCCCCACCCTTCTACAAAGACCCAGCAGCAGCCCTCCAGAAATTACTATCTCACAGACACTCCGGAGGGCTGCATGTGGATAGCTCAGCCATCATTTTAACCTTGGCGTTCCCCTTGAGAGACTAGAGGAGTGGCAGGCCGGGACCTAGAGGAAGGACATGGAAGTGGTAAGGGGCTTCAGGGGTCTGTGGGGAGATGAGCTAGCCCTGCACAATATCAAGTGAGAGGGAAGCATCTATAAACCGCCTCTCTCGTGTTGTACTGTTCCGCCTCTGTTTCTGCCTACACGCCCACGAGTGCTGGCTTGGCTAGTCACCCCGAAGGGAATGCTGCTGGAATAAGAATCACCTACCTTTATTTCGATCTTGCTTTCCTCCCCCTTCCTTTCTTTTCCCCAAAATTTATGAATGGAAGTTGATAAGCAGAGTTTGAATTGCCTAAGGCCGTCGGTTGCCTCTTGATTTTTCCAGTCTCTGCGGAAAGGGGGGCAAGAGACTATTCTACTCTAATCCTAGACCTGTATCCGTTTAACAGCTTTATATTACTCAGGACATTGTGTTCGAATAAATTGTGAAAATAAGTGATTCCTAGTGCTCGGGGCATAGTCCGTGAACTGATCTGCCTGTGTCTCTCATAAATTTTCCATTTGGATGAGCAGAGCAGAGCAGAGGTTTTTTAGGCTACAGGCAACTGGTTGACCCTGACTGACCCTGGGTACGTGGGAACTTTGTCAAGGGCTTCACAGCACGGAGGAGAAGAGCTAGTTCCGTGGGCGAGGTCTGTCTTGAGTTGGTGGGAGCTCCTGCTCATTATTTTTCTGTCAGTGCTTCTGTTTTAACCACATTGGCAGAGTTTTATCTTATCCAAACAGAGATACCACAGCAAAAGAAAACTAATTTGGGCAATTAGAATTGGTGGTAAATCTGAATTATGTGGAATATGTTCAGAAAGATGACATTATATTACTTCCGTGCATGGAAAGGAATCAGAATGGCTAACACCTTGCTGCCAGGTAGGGGGTCCTCAGAACCTTCTGTGCTAAAAAGATAAAGGATAATTTTAATTACCACCCTTGCTGAATAGATGGGTGCTGTTGGTGTGCTTAAAATTTTGTGTTTTTAAGTTACAAATTTTTCGTGCATTTGAATTGGCCATTAATTGACCAAGCAAGGTATTTCTTTTTAAAGATACATTTTCTGTTTATTCCTGTTCAAGATGCTGCAATATCATATTGGAACAGATATCAAATGTTTGAAGCTGAACTATTTAGCGAGGCCTTGTCCATAGAAATAGTTTGGTTCCAACAGTTCAGTGTCATGGAAAAGAAGGGTCTTCAAGCAGTGGTCTAAAGCCCTGAGGAATAGCCTGAGGTGGTCTCTGAGAGGCACCTTGGCCCATGCCTGGGAGGCCGAGGTGACAGGGGCAACTTAAGGCAGTGAGCTGTATGCCCTCTTGCAGTCTTGCTTTCCCCTGCTGTGTGTTCAGTTGCATAGGCAGGTAGAGGCCCAGCCCACACAGTACAAAATGAAACACCAAGTGTAATGTCGAGGGTAGATGGATCTTGGAGTTCTCGGAGAACAGAGATGGAGAATTAGCAGTGTATGGGTTGGAAGCACACTGCCTCGAGTTTAGTAAATGCTCAGAAAGTATCTACCAAAGGTGATTGGCATGAAATTAAGGTACCAGCTTCGAGTTAGCTGGGCAGAGCTCAAAGGCCTAAAGATGCAGGACTGCCCATCCTTGTGAAGCCAGAAGGTCTCGGGATAGTTACTTAGTTTTCCTCTGATGGAGCAAACCCAGAATCTGACGCAGAGTAGAGGAACAGTAAAAGTCATATGAATCTGGAAATATACCTCTCTTCCAGGCATTTATTTAGAGTTTCCTGGCATTGGATTGTTTGTAGGTCAGTATTGCAAGAGAGTGCACATTTTTACATAATCCTGTGGTTGGAAGCAGCATTTCCTTACCAGTTCACTGATTACTTCACTAAGTAAGGAATTAGTCAGAAGGCTATTGAAAAGTCTTTTGTTTTCATTGTTCATCAGAGACTCTGGTGGTTTGCCTGCATTTTACATCATTGGTGGGTAGATCTCCCCTGTGGAATTCTTAAAAGAAGGGTCATGAAAGTGTGTGAACTTTAGCTGGTCTGTATCCAGGATGAAGAGAAGTAATCTGTTTGGGTGATCAGCCATCTAATTTATGAGCGTGCCCACTCTGCGAGGTCCAGTAAAGGATTCAGAGAGAGACCTGGGGAGCCACTCTAGGAACCAAGACCATAAAGCAACGTTGAGTTGGGTTGTCCAGAGTAATGGCACTCACCAACCTAGTTATTCAGAGAATCTTAGCTGAGCAGAACCAAAATTATATTAAATACATTGACCGATAAGTCTAATTAATCAGTTGTGATTTATTGATTGTTCTATGGTAGAGGGTAGAAGTCCCACTTTCATGGAATCAAAAAGTCCAGTTAAGGAAGTAGGGTAGAAAGAAACCACTGAGTTAAATAACCCTCTCCACACTAACAATATATGCCAGTGGTATCTGGTCATAACATACAGGATGTAATCGCGTCATCGTTAATCATCACTTGGGAGGTTTAAGTCCTGCCATGAGTTCACCAGAGAACAACTTCACTAAAATGCTGTCTTCATTGGAAAAGGCATCGCCAAAGAGGAGGAGAATAGGAAGTAGCTGACATGCGTAGAGGAGACACTGGAAGCAGAGTTGTCCGGATGGTTCAGAAATGATGGAGAGCAAGGACTGGTTGCAGGATGAAGAGAGGGCAACTCAAGTAGGAGGCAGAGAGATAGATTGAAATTTAGATTCCCACCAGACGGGAAGGTTCTACCGCCGTGAACTACTCAGAGTGCAATCCCTAGAACAGCAGTACTGTAGCCCATGGGAGCTTGCTAGAAATGTGGAAGCTCGGCTCCCAACCTGGACATAAAAACTCAGAATTTGGGGGTATGCAGTCCAGAAATCTGGTGTGTGTGGGGGGTTCTTTTCGATTTTTTTGTTTTTTGTTTTTTAAGTGTCCATTTGATTCCCCTATAGGCTACAGTTTGAAAACCACTACTACAGATAGTTCGGACTTGGTTCCAAATGACGGTGGAGACCCTTGGAAGGCTCTGGAGTGAAGTGGCGTGTTCTTTAGTGAGCTAGCAAACCAGGGCCTTGGGGAAGTGGTCTTCAGCATGTACGTTTCTTCAAGCGTTCTCACTTAATAATTCTCACTCACCTGCTGGTCACCACCTGCGCGATGAAACCGCCCCAAATTGCCAGTCATGGAACTGTGGGAGCCGAAGTCATAAACTGCTCTTTGAAGTGGTTTCTGAAGGCTGAGGGTAGGTCTTGTCTGGGTAGTGATGTGGTAGGCATCGATGGTATATTTCCATAAGTAGGGGTTTTATTTTAATGTGTGTGCTTTGCAAAAAGTTACTTAAATCAGCAACAATAACGAACACCTATATGGTGCTTTATAGTTTAAAATATAGTACAATGGACTGATTGGAAATTTGTCCATCACTGAGCCACATGCAGCCACCGAATGAAGTGTGAATGAAAAATTAGAACTAATATTTTCCTTAACAGTTTTTTGTTTTGTTTTGTTTCGCTTTTTACTGGACCGTGTACCTATAGTAAAGATAATCTATTTGGGGGCCCCTAGGTGGCTCAGCAGTTGAGCGTCTGCCTTTGGCTCAGGTCATGATCCTGGGGTCCCGGGATCAAGTCCCACATCAGGCTCCCCACGGGGAGCCTGCCTCTCCTTCTGCCTGTGTCTTTGCCTCTCTCCCTGCCTCACTGTCTCATGAATATATAAATAAAATCTTTTTTTTAAAAAAAGAATCTATTTTAATATTCTGCAAAGTAGCTACTATCGAATCTCAATTTTATAGTTGGGAAAGCCAACACGTGTGTTTGTCTAAATTCACACTGCAAGTAAGCAGCTGAGCTAGGATTTGAACGCAGGCAGTTTGAGTCCAGAGGCTTGAGCCACTACACCATGCAGGTGAGGGTGTGGGCAGAGAGCTACCAGAAGGTTAAAAACAGCCACTGACAAAGTACCACAAATAGGCTTTGACTACAGTTAAGTCATGCCCCATTTCATTTGAGGTTCTTAAGCTCCCAAGTCTTTTTTTTTTTCTTCTCATTTGTGGCATTAATGAATCTATTTAGATAATGGATTTCTACATTTAAAGAAACCAGCATCCTATCCAAATTAAAATTGTTGGCCCGCAGCCTGTATCAGAGTTGCAACTCATCCTGAAACTCTCCCTTGCTTGGTCTGTACTGTCACCTTTCCAGGTCATTAAGAACAAAAGGTTTGTGAACAGATTAAATACAGGCTGTTTGTGTTCTGCTTTTTGAGCACCTATGCCTGTTTCGATGCAGACTGCATGGTGTTGATTGGAGTCTGTGCCCGTAGATTTTTAGAAATAACACATGCCGGAATTTAGCACCTTCTTACAACAGCACAACCGTGTTTGAACAATTCCTTTGAGAGGACCCTGTGCTATTACACCAAATATTTATAAGTTTATCTCACCACACTGCCTGGCATTCTGAGTAAACCTGGACAGAAGTATGGAGATCAAAGAATTTAATAACCAAAAAAAAACCTCCTTTCACGCTCTATCTGCCATCAAATGAAAGTATTAGTGAAGTGGTATGGAAATCCTCTTTAGCATGCCTGCAGCCACCAGCCATGCCACTTAAGATTTAAAACAATGCGATTGACTGTTCAGAATTCACGGGATTGGGTTGTATGCGTACGTTAGTGTATTATTTCCAAGTTGCCAGTTTCCCCCAGATTAGCACATTTTCATTTCGGTTTTATTAAAGGAGTCAGAACATGAAAGGGGATTTAGCACAGTGGAGATGTCAACCATGCTTCCTTGCCGTCACGGAGTGGCTTGTTTGGTTCAAGGCAGCCATGCATGCGAATCCAGCAACGTGACTATAGGACTAAAAGTCAAGCCAAGTGGGATTGATAGAAAGGAAAAGACAGAAATACAATGATGTAGTGAAACCACAGCTCTCTCGCCCCGGGTGGGAACTTCCAGTCCTTGATTTGATTTCATATGGCCCTACAGTCACAAGAAACACGACACAGCATAGTATCAGCTACACAGTAAGTGCTTTCTTATGGCATTACTGAAATGGCTTGGATGAGCTCAGCATGGTGTTAAGTGTTGTAGGGACGCAGCCAGATACAGGAGACCCAGCCCCTGATCACCCTAGGAGGTACCGACTGTCATGGAAAGTGATGGTTTTCCATGAGAGTGCACTCTGTCCCATCAGAGTGATGGGATGGAAGAAGGCTGGAAACCATTGGTCCAGGAATTTACATTCTAGGATCCTTTTACCCAGGATCAGCTCAGACTGCTACCCCAAGCCAGGAGGTGTGGGGGCTGGCTTTTTTTTTTTTTTTTCACATTTGGTGTGATCAACCTGAATGTTTCCATCTAAGCAGGTTATGTATTTTTCCCACAATGGAAGGGAAATATTGTTTTGTACCTTCTCCATTCAAAGTCAGCTACCTGGTATTTGCTTATCTTTAAAACTGTCAGGAGAACTTAGCATAATCTTTGGAAAGAAAAGAAAAGTAAGAAAAGAGGGACAATAATGATGTTGATAGCTGGTTGTAAAGTGAACAATTCAGTTAACTGGTCAGTTGTTTTGTGTACACAAGATTGAAAAAAGATTCCTTGGTTGCTTATCCCTGAATGGACTTGGTCACTTTACCATTAATGTGGGTACATTCTAATCCTCTGATTGGGGAGCAGGATTTCTCTCTAAATAGAATTAAGTAAGCAAAGAAACAAAAATGCAGCTAGAGAAATAGCAAACACAATAGCAGCTGCAAAGACATGCTCAAGAGCTGACCTAACCAGGACCACAGGCTTTATTTACAGTGGTAGTAGGTGCATGAGCCTCCTGGAAATCCAGACCTCAGGTATGAGCTCTGTAGGTACTTCTTTTGGGGTTGGGCACTGGAAGTAATAAAGTGACTTCTGAGTTTCTGGAATCAGAGCAGCAGCTACATGGGCTGCTTCAATCCTGTGTGGGGTCCATCGCTAGCATCTGACCTGGATGGAGTCAGAGAGACTCAGTTCTTCTTACTGAGCTACACATGCACTGAGCCTGGACAAGATGGGGATACACAAAGGAATGTTGTGAGCCCCCTAGCCGTTAGCTCTTACAAACTGATACAAAAAGATACAGGAAGTCTTATGTGTGGGAAACCATCATTTTGGTGTAATTACACACTAGATTGGGAGGACCAGCCTGAGCTCATGGGAAGAACACTGGTAAAGGACAAGACAGTCATATGGGCCATGACTGGGTTGGGGAAATGGAACTAGAACAAGAATACTTTTATTCTTATGTTTGAAAACCTTTAGAAGGAACAATCCATACATCCTTAACGTTGGCTTCAAACAGCTGACTGCTGGTGACGATAAGGCTCCAATGAGCAGGCAACGTTTTCTTCCTAGTTAGGTTATCTCTTGGTATCATCAAAGACAGAGTTGGCCTATGTCGCCATCTTGCCCAGAATGGGCAGACCAGATTCTGGGTGGGCAACAGGCACAGAGCCTGAAACCTTTGCTGGATGACCAGGCCACTACGTTGGGCAGATGAGTGAGGGTCAAGGTTCCTGATGCCTTGCTACTTTCCTGAAGTCCAGGGTAACAGCCAGGGACAGAGGATGACAGCCTGCTGCCACACCCCAGGAGTGGCACCTGATGAAGAAAGCAGCAGATGGGGGAAACCAGGAGGAAGTCTGGTACCGTGTGGTGACTCTGAGGTACCAGATATTGATGCTTCGATGATGTGGTGAAGTAAAAGAAAGAGCCTCAGCAAAGCCACACCACTGTCCTTTTCAGGGGCCACATTCCCTGTCAAAACCCTCTTGATTCTGTCATTTTCAAAATGAGAAGGAAGGATAAACTATTATTCCCACTTCAGACACTGCCCTTGTTCGTGGCAGGAGGTCACTCAGATGGGCAACACCGTGGACACATAACCTATGTGGGGGCTGTTCCAATCATATGGTCATGACATGTCAAAAAAACTTCTTTTCCATAAGATGTTGAAGACCCCTGTAAAAGGAAGGTATTCTCTGATGTGTTGAATGCAGACTCTTCCCCTTGCCCCCTGGCTTTGACACAGATGAAAGTGCGTGGGACAGGTTGGCAGTAACTTGAAATTGCTCTCTGAGCAAAGTGCTGCTCCAATCAGAGGCAGGAAATGTTTATTTGAGCTTTATGGGGTGAGTCAGTTTGCTACAGCTTTAGGTCACTTTAAACCTGGCACATCCTGTGTCGACCAAATCATCATAGTTTTTAATCAATTGGAAACAAACATCAGATGTATATGAATGAAATTTAGACCTTCTCAACCAGCAGACTATCATGTGGAATTTTTACCATTTGGCCAATTCTGATCAGGTTAAGACTTTCCTACCTGAAAACAAGTGTCTCCCCTTTGACCCAAAGTAGGGCAGACTCTACCCCACATGGCTTCTAGAAGGACTCTCCTTCTCTGTTAGCTGGAGGATGAGTCTCCAATAAGAAGAAGGATGTTTACTGTGATGAGGGCTTGCTTTCTTTGTGGGGAAATAAAACTCTTTCGGTTAAGTTTCCCAGAGTGGTTGGATCTTGTCTTTGGTTCTACCAAGGAGGTGGAATCGAGAAGAGGGAGGGTTGCCTGTTGTTCTTTCTCAAAGATAATGAAACGTTTAGGACAGTGGAAATCGGGAAGAAATGGAGTAACTTTAGGCTGCCTTCTTCCACTCCACCTTGTACTCTGCTTCCAGAATAGCTTTGCTTCAAGTCAGCTTTAATCATGCCATTTACAACTCAGAAGATTTCTAGGGTTCTTTGCTTCCTTACCTGTGTTTTTAGAATCACCTCCTCCCCACCCCACCCCCCACCCACCAGGGCCACCACCAATCTGTCTGCCTCCTACTGACATCCAGAGTTTATGCTCTGTTTCCTAGATAGCAAGTTTTTGTTTTTTTTTTTCACCTGCTCACTCCCATCCTCCCCATTTCCAGCTGTGGTGTCCCTTTTTGCTTACCTCTTCCTTTGAGAGGGTGTCCCCTGCCTACCTCCTAACCCTAATTCAGATCCGTGTCAACCAAATTCCTATATAACAATGGCCAGTTCCACCAGGACCTGGGAAAAAATAAATAATAAATAAATGTTAGGTTACAGAAAATAAAATATAGAAAGGGTTTTCCCATGACTGTTTGCTATCATGATCTTCTGTACGTGTGAAGGCCTGGATGACAGATGATTCTCTCTCTCTGGCAGCTCAGAAAGTAATGACCCAGATACATAGGTTTCACAATCTGATTCGATATAGGAGGGTTTTTCACATAATAGAATGTTCTGTGTTGTTTTTTTGTGGTTTCCCGTGTTCAATTCCTACTTCTTAGAAACCAAAGCCGTGGCTTATGTCATCTTTCATATCCCCCAGGCACCCACCCCAGGGCTGGCCACCCAAGAAAGACCTGTTGAATCGAGAGATTAAGTGATGTAGATACGGAGGGGACAAGGAGATGTCACAGAGGGTGAAGTGAGGACCCATGATTCCCTTAGATGATGCATCAGAGAAATTGTTCATCCTGTCGCCAGTATTTCAAAGGCTGACGGTTCCACATCCAGTCTTTTGTTGGGCACTCATGTGCAATTGATTCAAAAGCGATAGAATCTTTGCACATATAAACAGCTAGCAAATGATGGAGAATGTGCGTCCAAACAAATCCAACTGGCAGGACATGTCGTGCTGCTGAGAGGAAGCCTCTGGCTATCCATCACACCTTGAAAGATGAACAGGGCAGGCCTAGTTTTCCCTTCCAAGGTGGGAAAGGTTAGTGCTCTGGGAAAACAGAGCCCAATGGGAATTTCAAATACACGGTGTGGCCCTTCCGGCTTGTAGGTCATGATTAACTAACTATTCTTACCCTAAATGGCCATGACATATAATCTCTTTCCTAATTTTATTATTTTACTTACTATCACAAGACCGTAACTTTTTCGACATTCAGGTGAGATTAAGGGAGGCGGAGATAGAAGGCTTTTAAAATCTTTGATTACCTCAGAAAACATATTTGCTTACTTTACCAGGAAGTTGGGTTTTTGTCTTGTTTTGTTTTCTACTGATGCCAAGAGGGGATTAATGAGTAGCTGCTGGGTTTGCCAGCTTTCTTTTGATTTCAGTTTATGTAATTAAGCAGTTCCCAGAATGACTTGAGGTTCTCACTCTGCATCAAAACATGCTTCTCAGATGTGTTAGGTGTGGAGGTCAGAAACGATCCAGACTCACTGGACGGAGGGAGGGGGGAGTGAAAAACGGATCTTGCTTTAACCTCGGTCCCTCCTATTTAAAAAGCATTGATTCTGCTTTGGGGCCGTGCACATTGAGGTATATGGAGTCGAATGCAGGTCACAATGGAAGTTCAGAACGAGCTAACGTTAGAATAACTCAAAGTGAGGTTAACAATAGAAATAACACAGGGAAACCAGCTCTGGTTTACTATTGAATTTCCAGCAACTAGAGCTTTGTGCATGGTGAATGTTCAAGAACTCATGCATTTGACAAAGACATACTGGTAACCCACTATGTGCCAGGCTCCGTTCTAGTCACTAGAGGTCCAGTGAGGAATTAATGACAAAAATCCCTCCCTCAGGATGCTCACATGGAATGAATGTCGGGTGAACAGATTTTTATTGAGTGTCTCCTTAGTTGTGGAGTTCAGAGCTGGGGGTGGGGGCATGGGGGTTGCTAAGAAGAATAAACTGTGTTCCTTAAGAACTGACCATCTCACTGGGAAGTGAAGACACTGCCCACAGAACAAAAAAAAAAAAAAAAAAAAAAAACTGCTCAAAGCTGTAACTGAATACAGGGCAGGGTGCTGATAGAGACAGAACCCGGCAGGGTGGAATCGATCAGAGTGGACACTCATCTCCAGATTCCGCAGGCGGTAGACTCTCTGCAGCATGCCGACATGTCTCTACTTCCCGAAGCAGTACGAATTTGCAGCTACAAAAATCAGAGTTCCCTTTGGTTCCATTTCTCCCTTACAGCCCCCTAAACTTTTTTAGTTCTCCTATCTACACGATGATTGTTTTTAAAGTGAATCACAGCAGCTTTTCTTTGGGGGTCAGGCTAGTTCCCTTATAAACTAATAGGGAAAAATTCCCAATAGTTCATGGCCTCATGAAACAGTCACACAGCTGGGGAAGAAAGACATGAACGAGTTACACAAGTAAAACCTTTACTGTTCTGAATGCTACAGGGGGGAACATAGCATATAATAAGGAGATTTGACCTTGTCAGAAAAGTTAGGGACAGCTTCTTAGGAGAAAAGATAGCTGTACTGGAATCTCAGGGATAAGGAGGGATTAAACAGGGGAAGGGAGAGGGGAAACTATCCAAGCAAGGAGAATGGCATGAGCAAAGGCCCTGTGGCAAGAAGGAATTTGCTATTGGGACAGAGGAATAAGGGGTGGCTGAAGGGAGAGGACTCAGAAGAAGATAGATGACGTGGATCATAATAGGCCATCAAGCATATGGAGGTGTTTTCTATTTATTCCAAGAGTAATGGGAAGCCCTTAAAAGAAAAATCTGGTTTTTCTTTTAAGAAGAGAAGAGGGGGGAGGATTACACTCAGATTTTCATTGCAGCAGGGTAACTGCCTGTAGCGTGATCCGCATTTGCTAAGGGGACCAGGCCGTGTGGGCAGCATTAGTAAGAAGGCACTCAGCAAGAACCTAGACAAGAGGTGATAATCCCGTGGGCCAGAATGGTGGCCATGGGCGGGCAGAGACAGAAAGTAGACAAATGTCACAGGTACCGAATAATCAGTACAAAAGTACAACAGGGAGAAGCAATGGGGCTTTGGGGCTTGGTGATGGATGTAAGGGATGAGGGAGAGGGAGGAACTAAGAGTGACTTTCAGGCCTCTGACTTGTACACAGGCACCCTGGATGAGGACCGGTTTGCTGGGGGAAGATCACTGAGTCAGCTTTGCACCTGTTGGGTTGGATGCTGTTGAGGCATCTAGAGGGAAAAGCCAGAAACGCAGCTGGATACATGGGTGCATGGCTCGGGGCGGGGGGGGGGGGGAGTCTGATGTGGAGGTTGACATTTGCGGGTCACCGGTGCTGAGGTGCGGTAGACACTTGTGGCTGTGGATGGAACCACTCAGTGAGGACAGACTGAGGAAGGGCGGGGGTCGGGGTGTCTAGAACCCGGCCCAAGGGATTCCAGCACCTGATGGCTGTGCAGAGAAGCCCGGACTAGCAGGCCCAAGACAACCTGCCCAAGGCGGGGAAGGAAACCAGCTGAGAGCCAAGGGAGTCAAGTCCTTTGGAAGAGGAAGCGATTAGGGGAAAATACTGCTAAAAGGACAGCAAGTGAAGACTCGGTGATGGTAGCGGCTATGCTGCCATCGGTACCAACGGGAATAGGGCACCTTCACGGAGCACCAGTTGCAAGCCAGGCAATTTAACGTACAATCTCATCCCTGTAAGGGGATGTAGACCCACATCTAAGGTGGGCCCTATATCACCCACTTCTTACAGATGAGAGAACTGAGCGCAGAGATGAAGTCCTTTGCCGAGCCCACATGGCCAGTAAGTGGCAGACCCCTGTGGCGGCTCTTCTCTGCCACTCCACGGACCCTGTTAATGATGTGTGTCTAGGGTTGGTGGGATAAAAAGTGGCCAGGGAGCGGGGAGGAGTGTGGGGTATGGGGAAGCGAGGTTTTCTCCTCTTGAAAGCTTGGGATTCTTTCAAACACAGCCGAGCAAATACAACGTTGTTGCTAAATCCCAAGCCCAGGCTGGTGACCTCGGGAGGGCATCCCAGCGGTTGTTTCTGACGGCCTGGCTCAGCTAGGCCAGGGCAGGGCTGGCTGCAAGACGCAGCCGTGCTTGCTGGGAAAGGCTGCTTGCCCCCCCGTGTGCGAGGGCCCTGGTTCTCAGAGTGGGGTCTGACATCACCTGGGAACTTGTTGGAGACGCAGATTCTCGGATTCACCACCCCAGGTCTTCCGAATCAAAAACTCAGGGGTAAGGGCAAAATCCGTGTTCCAACAAGGCTTCGTGCGACCCCGATGCCAAGCTTGAGAACCCGTGCTCTTGGTGGGGGACAAGAAGAAGACAGAAGAAGAAAAATCTGAATGACGTATAGTCCGTGTGCCTCTCAGACACCTTGGCAGAGACCAGGAGGGAGAGTGGGGCTGAACCTGGGCTGCACTTGGCAGTCCCATGGGGAGCTTTGCACACTACCGCTGCCTGAGGCCCACCTTTGCACACTCCCCTGAGTGTTGGGCCATTGGCAATGAGGATTTGAATGGGGGAATGGGCGATTGAGTGAATGGTTGGCAAGGCAGCCTGGGTCCTTTTGAGCCCAGAATCGTACTCTGGGGAGAAAAACGGGGCAGGCCTTGAAGGGGGAAGGAAGACAAATGGAAAGGCAGCTAGACCGCAGGCCCACTGTGAGTACCAGAGTAGTGTGGAAAAATCTAGAGACTGCTGGGGGAGGAGTCTGAACTCCTAACAACGCTTAATGGTGGCCATACTCGCAAAGCAATGCCAAAGATAAATTAAATATGCCATCAGGACTGCTTCTTGAATAGAGAAGGATCATGATTTTTACTCAGTCTTAACAGAGATGTCTCTAGTAATTTTGGTTGAAAACGATATGCTCACCCCCTCCTGGCAGCTTCACCTAGACTCTGTCTGGATGGTAAGAAGGTGCTCTGACCCTCTGGCCTCTCCAGCGTCACTGTTTTCCTTTTGCTCCTTGAACCTTTTTCCTCCACGGACCCACTCAGCTCTCACCTCGGCAGTGTCACTCTGTCCCCAAATCCTGGGATTGGTTCATGCTCCCCACCCCCACCTCCTTGCTGCCTCAGGCCCTAGCTGTGTCCAGAATCCTCCGTGGCCCCCAGTTTAGAGAGCCCACCTTCTCTTGCTCTATCATCTTTAAGGCACTCTGCTCCTGTTTTATTTTCTTCATCCGGCCCATTTCCCCATCTCCACCCCTGGATCGTAGGTTCCACAGGAACAACAGCGCTGGCTTGACAGTCTTTGCCTCCCACCCAGTACGGTACCCCACTCCTTACGGGCTTAGGAAATAGTAGTCAAGAAACTGCCAAAAGTGCCTTTCCATCCGTCTGCTTCACACATTGTCATGGAGTGCAGAGAAAGAAGGCCCCTCCTTCTTTAGAAGGTGAGGTGTGAGTGTGGTCGGGCCATTCAGAAGGCCACCTTGAGGAAAGAAATCGTAGGAAATGTGGCAGGATGGGAACCCCAGAAGGCACAGCCTCCAGAGTGAAAAGTGGCCCTCACAGAAGGGGGCACTCGCAGCCCCATTAGTCTGTGAGACTTTGTAGTACTTTCCCAGGGGGGTGCCTTCACACATTACCACCCACTGGGGGGTTATTTATTTTTTTTAAAGATTTTATTTATTTATTCATGAGAGACACAGAGAGAGAGAGAGAAAGGCAGAGACACAGGCAGAGGGAGAAGCAGGCTCCATGCAGGGAGCCCGACGTGGGACTCGATCCCATAACTCTAGGATCACGCCTTGAGCCAAAGGCAGATGCCCAACCGCTGAGCCACCCAGGCGTCCGCCCCCGCACTGGGGGCTTAAAACAAAGTGAATCTATTCTCTCATAGTTCTAGAGGCCAGAAGTCTGGGACCCATGTCACTGGGCCGAAACCAAGGTGTCTCCTGGATCCTGCTGTCTCCTCAGGCCCTCGGGGAGAGTCCATCCATCCTTCCCTCTTCCAGCTTCTGGTAGCTGCCATGTTCTTTGGCTTGTGGACATGTCACAGTCTCCGCCTCTGTGGCCTTGTTGCCTTCTCCCTGCTTCTCAAGTCTCCCCCTGCGTTTCTCTTCTAAGGACACCTGTGATTGCATTTAGGGCACGCCCTGGTGATCCAGAATAACTTCCCACCTCAAGATCCTTATCACATCTGCAGAGTCCTTTCTTTGCTGTCTCAGGTAACATTCGCACGTTAAGTGATTAGGACGCAGATAATTTGGGGGAGCCATTATCCAACCTACCACACATATAAAGGTAACTGGAGCCTCCAGAGGGAGAGACTTACCCAAGGCCACGTTTCAAGGTCATCACAGAGATCAAAGACCCAGGTCTCCTTTCTGTCGGTTTTGGGCTTCGCCCACTGAACTAAGCTGATGTTCATAAAAGTAAAAGAGAGAAAGAGATTTCAAATAACACCACGTACCCTAATCCGTGTGCTGTCTGGATTATCTCTCTTCTGTCTTGTCATGATTGGGTGCTACCGGGATTCACCTACCACTGCACCTTCTTCCCCCCTGACTTCAGGCTCAGGACACCCTCTGGCTTGTGTGGGCAGTGGCCGTGGAATTACCTAAATGGCATTTTCTGCTCTCCTTTCAGGACCGCCTCTTTTTCGTCATGGAGTATGTAAACGGTGGAGACCTCATGTTCCAGATTCAGCGCTCCCGAAAATTCGATGAGCCTCGTTCCCGGTTCTATGCTGCAGAGGTTACGTCAGCCCTCATGTTCCTCCACCAACATGGAGTCATCTACAGGTAGCTCTTCCCTCCTCCTGCCTTCCCTGAAAGTGAAAAAACTAAAGAATTCTCCAGACACTTGAACTGACTTTGGCTCCTGCCCAACTGGTCTCTTAGCAACCCGCTTTAGATTAGTTGTTTGTTCTAATTTGCTCACAGAGGACTTTTTTGGGGGCTGTTTATCACTGTGAATGTTAATATTTGAATAGCCTCAGGAGATCTGACCTGCTGTTTGTGCCAGTTTTGATCGAAAGCCCAAGCATGGCATTTTAGAGGCTTGGGGCCCAGCAACCTTGGAGTGACCTTCATCTCTCTCTCTCTCCCCCACCCTCTTCCTTCAACATCAGGGGCATTCTCTTTACTTTTTCCTCCTGTGCCATGAACTTCCTCCCCTTCCCCACCTCTTGCCACTTCCTGAGTTTGTTTGGCTTGGTAGTCTCCAGCAGATAGAATCGAAGGAGGAGTTGTTGCTGGGGGTGGGGGGGGGTGGTCCTCTGGGTTTATGATTCGAGGAGGAGGGGAAGGGAAGGGGAGCTAGACAATATCCAACAGGAAGTTACTGCAGATCATCCAGTCCCTTACTGCCGCCCTGTCCCCCTTCCAAGAAAACATGGAACACACACACACACACACACACACACACACAAATTTTCCAGTAAGGGAGCAGGGCTATTTACGCAGGCTCTTCTGTGAGGTCAGGAATTCTGGGAGGAGTAAATATTTATAATTAGCAACAAGGACACTAACGTTCCTTAAGATTTTCTCAATGGCTGTCAATTTCTTGACTCGGTTTTTGCTCCCCCCACCTTTTTTTTTTTTTTTTTTTTTTTTTTTCAGTTGGGTAGAAGAATAGCTGGTTGGGTTCAACCCAGAACTTAGTCACTAGAACCTTCCTGACCCTCTCCTGGGAGCAGTGCTCTGATTAAATGCTCATCGAGGGGTTCTGACCAACCCTCACTTCCTTTTTACTGACGACTCTTAGTTTCCTGAAGTATGTGTCTCTCTGCTCAATAATAGTCAGTGCCTCCCCCTGGCCTACACAATACAGTCTGAACTTCACAGCCTGCCGGTCACGGCCCTCCACACCGCGTGTGTCCATGTGTTTGCTGCCTATCGCTGCGTAACAAAATACCACAGACTCCAGGGCTTCAGACAGAACCCATTTATTATCTCTTGGCTTCTGTGGTCCAGGAGTTCAGGCACGGTGGACCCTGGCCCTTGGCTTGGGACCTCTCTGTTGTGATCAGGGTGTCACGCTGCATGCTTGTCTGAAGTTTGGGATCCTCTTCCAGGCTCACGTGCTAGTGGGCAGACCTCAGTTCCTTGCAGCACGCGACTGGCTTCTCCAAGGCGAAAGCCTTTCAAAGACAGAGCCTTTCCTGCTTGGAGTCTCTAGCTTCAGGGAAGGCTTGGACCCTCTTTTAATAGGATCACTTGATTAGATTAGACCTCCCCAGGATAATCTCCCAATTTGTTTAACTCAAATGATTAGGGACCTTTATTTCATTTGCAAAATTCCTTTGCCCTTTAACGTCACATTATCACAATAGTGACATCACATCACCTTTTCCACGTTCTTTTGGTTATTCCAGATGAGATTGTGCCAGAGTGAGACTCACTGGGGCTCCACTTAGGTTGTGTCTGCTACAGTGTGGCACACCTTTCTCTCCTCACTCCTCACAGCACCTTGTTTCGAGCCCACCAAGGCTCTTCTTTTTTCTCAAACTCACCTGCCAGCTCCCAGGGTGCCTGTGCTTATGCCCCCCTCTGCCCTCCTCTGTCCAGCCCAGAGGCCTCACACAACACCGCCTGCCTGCTCAAAGCCACAGCAAGTTTCTCCACCACCCACACTTCCATTTGCAATCTGGGAATGAACGGGGTTTGAGATTTTTGTTGCTGAGCCTACCACCGTCCACCTTGTGTGAACGTTAGGCATCGCTGTGGATCCCTCACTAAGTTACAAACTCCCTTAAAGACCTTTTTTTCCCTTAAATCCCTCAATCATCTTATTTTCCATGCTCTTCTTGTCTTACACAGAGTAAATAGTCAACAAATGACCATTGACTTCAATTACTATGAAACCCTAATCTCTGCCCCCGAAACAACCTACAAGCCAGTTCGAGAAACAGGAGCTAGGTATATGAAGAGCCCACCCATACTACAAGCAGTGCCTTGTTAGGTGCCAATGACAGGAAGAAGGACTGCTATCCTTTGAGACATCACCCCCACTCCTCCCCCATTACAGTGGGTGTAATCATCCAGCTTACTAGCAGGGATTCAGAGACTTCTCAAGTAGCTTGCTCAAGACCCTACATGGTCAGTTGCAGACCTAGGAAACCTAAGTGACTGATGAGCTCATGCTCTACACCATGACACCTGTCACCCTGCCGTTTCAAGTCCAAGTCCAAACTCTTTGGCTTGTCATTCCAGGTACTCTGACTCACCTCTCTCTTACACGTCTATGTCTCCCCTTTCTGCTTCCCTCTCATCACACCTGTGAACATTTGTGCTCTGTCAGCTTCCAGAAGCCATACTTTCCCCTCCCTTCCACCCACCCCTCCTTCCCACCGCCCTGACCAATCTTCTTCAGTCTTGGTATCACCTGGCCCAGCTGCTGCTCCCCACCCACCTCCATTCTCTAAATACTGCTTTTCCCCGGGGCCTTCATCCCTCCTTCCTCTTCCCCTCACCGTTCTGCCTGAGTGATGCCAACACGTGCGTGCTTTCAGATGAGTCCTGTGTGCCACTCTGTGTGACACAGCCCCTAGTTCTCAACCCACACAAGCGCTCCCTCCCAAACCTCTCTAGGGGCCTGACCTTTGGGGCTTTCTGCCTTCTTTCCAGGTGAGTGTGTAGTGTAGTGGTCTGCTGGCCTGACTCCCTCCCTGCCTCTCGGATCCCTGCCCTCTTCTGTGTCCTCGCCCTCCGTTGCCACCCAACATTCCTTGAAAGCATGCGGTTGTCACACATTCCCCTTTTAGCATCCTGCAGGCTCCCTCACGCTCTGGCCCTCCTGTGCACAGCTCTGTGGGCTGGCCACGGCGCAGCAGTGAGTGGCGGATGGTGTCTAGGTGGGCTCTGCTTGTGTGGCCGGCTTCAGCCCAGGAATGGGGTGCTTTTTCTACCGGAAGGAGATGGCTTACTATGTCTCTCACAATGATACCGCCTGTGCTGACGGGGCCCTGGCGGCCCCCAATGATCTTGTGACTCTTATCACTGCTCCCTGTAACCATATATCCCACTCTAGGTGCTCCAAATTATTTGCCATTCTACCCTCAATACCATTCTTTTTCCTTTCTCTGAGCCTTTGTACCCCCGTCTCTGGAAATCCCTTGCTCCTAATCTGTGTCTTGATCAATGAGTGGTTCCCAGTTCGCATCCATGTTCTGACTGCCTCAGAGTCCCTGGTTCAAAAGGTTTGGAGATTCCATAATACTGGTGGAGGGGAAAGAGATAAGGATACTGGTGAGAAAAAAAACAGCTCTGAGATTATGATCGCTGAGGCTGGGTGATGTGCACATAAGGGTTCACTATCCTATCTACTGCTGTGTCTGTTTTAAATTTACTGTCATTATATTATCTTTTTAAAAAAAGAATAGTAATTCCAGGGTAACATTCCTAGAGTCTTTGAATCAGTAGGTCTGGAGTGAGGTTTAGGAATCCAGATTTTTTTTTTTTTTTTAAGTGTTTTTCAGGTGACTTGGGGACCAGAGATTGAGAAATATTCCATTCTGCCTCTGAGACTATGTCAAGTGCCTCTGCTATGCGAGGCCTTCCCTGGCCACCCAGCCTGTCCTGGGGATCATGCCTTCCCTGAGCAATGTAATATCTCACTGTACCAAGTGTTTAGCAGGTTCCCTTTGCAGAGCTTATGTTTTTACTTAAGATTCCTATTCTGTGATCGAGAGCTCCACACAGGAGTTCTTACCTGGTCTGCCTAGAACAATAGCCTGCTTATAGTCGGTGTTCACTAAGTATTTGTTCTTCTAGTCCGTAAAGCTCCAGAGCCTTGCAATCCAGTGGGCGTGTGCTTCTTAAAAGTCTGCGTTGGAAGCATTCCTAACTCCTTGACCCTAAAAGCCCCTCGCCCCATTCCTTCCTATCTCATTTTATGGGTTGATGAGGATGATGTGATCTCTGTTTCTCATGTTGCTTTGTGTGAAGCTGCTACAGAAGAGGCTAAGGGGCAGTCTGTGTGCAGCTGCCTAGGGAGGCTGTGTGTGTGTCTCCACCTATTTGCTTCTGGCTGTTCTTAAGCCCAGGCAGAGACCATATTTTGGGTGATACAGGCGCTTATTTGTGAGATTGGCAAGACCAGATTTAGGAAGAGAAAGCTGATTCCTAGAGTGGAGATTGAATTTTCGGCCTTCCTGCTGGAATTTATACATAAACTAGTTGGCAGCTAATTGGCCAGCATTCAAGAACTAAGGAAAGAAGTCCTTTCTCTGGCTGGTGGCTCACACTTTAAGGAGAGCCCACACTGCCAGGCATTGGCCCCCTTTCTTCTGGTCCTTATCTGAGACAGAGTCCAGCCTCTAGTGGCCCAGGACACTGTCTCTCTGTCCCCTGCCAGGAGTTCCTAGGACTCCTCTGTGTGCTATGGCAGAGGGTGGCAGTGGCTCACCGTGTGTCCACTCTTTCCAGCCATGACTTAAAAAAAAAAAAAACCCTCTTCCATCTTTACACACACACACACACACACACACACACACACACAGTGAGAGGTAGAGGTTTTGAAGGACAGGCCTTCTTTAAGAGTGGGTTCAAAGTACTTTCTCTTCCTCTACATCAGACTCGGTGCCTGTCCATTTTCCTCTGAGCTGCTCAGTGGGAGCAGCTGACCCTCAGAGAGCGCACCTCTCTCTATGCAACATGAGAGAGAGAGACGGTGTGATCCACCTCAGGACAGCTGGGGGCCCTTGGGAAGATAACCAAAGGCTTGGCAGTCAGGAATGTATCTTTGTATTCTTTCAGAGTTCAGAAGTCAGGACCACTGTGGCAGAGGGTGATAAAGAACATGGTCTCTGTCATACTGGCCAAGCATCTTATTACCATGCCTCATTGTCCTCACCTGTAAAGTGAGAATGATAATTGTATATACCTATCTCATGAGGTTGTGGAGATTTTGTGATTCAGTAGGCCTAAATAATTTTTGAATAGTGCCTGCCACACAGTAGGTCCTCAATAAAGGTTAACTAATTGTATCTTGACTTTTACTAAAATGTATTGAAAGAACATTGGAGATCTTTTATCCATCCCGAGCTCCAAAAGGGATTCCTGGAATAACATCAGAAGTATGAATTCCTTTTCTCCATCTTATAAAATTCAAATCCTTTTTTTTTAAATTATAAAAGTAGCAGTCCTAGGAAAAACAAAAATTTAAGCAGCAGAGAGGGGCACCTGGGTGGCTCAGTGGTTGAGCATCTGCCTTTGGCTCAGGGCGTGATCCCGGGGTCCTGGGATCGAGACCCACATCGGGGTCCCCACAGGGAGCCTGCTTCTCCCTATGCCTATCTTTCTCTCTCTCTCTCTCTCTCTCATTCTCTCTCTCTCTCTCATAAATAAATAAATAAAATCTTTAAAAAATTTAAACAATGGAGAAAGGCATAAACTCAGTTTTCCCTTCACCAACCTTATAGCCACCCAGGGTAAAAGAGCTAAACGGTTTCTAGAGAATCCTTCGAGAACTATTCCTGAGCAAGTTCCTGAACCTCTTTGGAACTGGCTTCCGTTGACCTGGAGCTGCATTGTCTCTTCCACACAGGAGCAGACTGTGATGGCTCCAAGTCAGACTAAGGGGATAGAGGTGAAGGATCTGAAAGCAAGTGGGGAATGACAAGGCATTTTACTCATGGGAAGTCTCATTAATGATTAACATCTCACTTTGAGCACTAAAATTTAGTCCTTATCTAGCACAGGGGAAGTTATGACTTCTCCCTTAATTCTTTAGAACTTTCCACGCTCGGGGAGCCACGAGGGGAGAGGTGTCTCTGCCTTGGCCCACTCTAGATCACTCTGTACTCAAGAGGAGCTTAGGAAGGGCTTTCCTTGTTGATGATCCTGTTCATAAAAAAGTCAAATAAGAATGAAGAGCATGGAACAAAGATTTAGGCAAAACCCCTGAGGACCTAGTAAAACTGGATCTTAAATGCCTTGCCCTCAGCGTGATGGAAAGACAAAGCCAACAAGGGGAGGCTTGGGAGGGGTTTCCCTGGACAAAGCTGGAGACATACTGACATACCATGTCTCCCTGCGAGTCCAAAGGGGATGGCGTGTGCCTAGCCTGGGGAACCGATGCTCACTCCCTGGGATCATCTCCTGCCAGTGGCACAGTTCAGCATTTCTTGACTTGGGTAAGATCTCTAGGTAAAGCCTGTGCTAAAAATTGGAAGGTCTAATATTTAGACCCCTGCCTTCTTTCATTACATTCTCAATTTATCTAATGCTAATAAAAGCAGAGGAGGAGGAGACATTAGAATGATGGTTTCGTTCTCTCTTCCTAGTCTTCTATGATCTGCCCTCAGAAAATCGCTCAGGACCCTCTGGGATCATCTCCCCCACAGAGTGGTATCCTCTGCTGGCAACATTCCTCCAGCCATTCTAGAGAATGATACTGTGATATAACACTGCTAAGGATATAAGGGCTGACTGTGTAATGGAAAGGTGTCGGGAATCTCGAATGTTAGATCAAGAAGGGCCCAGAGACAAACTACATCAACTCCATTTCCTAGATGCGGAACTTGAAACCAAAAGTGGGCAGGAACTCACTTGAGTTTACACAGTGAGGTACTATAAAGCTTAGATGTTATCTTAATCAACGATATCCATATAGATAAAGATTCAAACCATCTTGCAAGGTGCTTCAACAAATAAAAAGCTGTGTTCTACCCTCCTCCCACTCCCGTCTAGTTTCCTCTTCCACGGAGACAACCATTTTCAGTTTTTTCAACTGATGCTTTTGGTACAGACCTTTGTATTTCTGAATAACATGCTTTTTTGGTGACTTTCATAAAACTTTATTCTAGACATTATGTACTGACTTTCCACCGCAGAAGTGAGAGTTGGCTTCTTTGCCCCCCTTCCCACCTGCTCACTGCCCCGTGACATCCACACTCCCATCCCAACCTCCCATCCTCCCTTCCTTTCAGTAGAGTTCGCTATAATTGTGGTTAAATGGATATGCATTATATAAATTATTATGACTGTGAAGCACTATTTCGAGGGAGCCTGGGTAGCTCAGTCGGCTAAGAGTCTGCCTTTGGCTCAGGTCATGATCCCGGGGCCCTGCGATTGAGCCCCACCTAGGGCTCTCTGCTCAGTGGGGAGTCTGCTTCTCCTTCTCCCTCTGCCTCTCCCTCCTCCATCCCCCCACTCCCCTGCACTCATGCTCTCTCTCAAATAAACAAAATCTTTAAAAAAAATACTATTTGGAACTAAGCCATGTGGTAAGGTATTACTTTTCCTATACTTTTTCTTTGTTTTCCCTGGAAATAGTAATTATCTCTGTACTTTCTATGTGCTTATTAGTTCAACACAAACTCTACAAATTGTCCACATCTCCCTGCAGCATGTTTCAGTGCAATGGGTACTCTATCAACTTCATGTTCGTGGGTAGCTGTCTCCTGGAGTCCTCCAAACCACTCCGGTCTGGACAGTGCCCTGGCGGCTGCTGCCTAGCTGTCATCCTGGGCTGTCCCTGTACTACTGTCCTCATGCTTCCCTCAGCCTCTCTCTTCTGTGAGAGCTCCTGTCTCCTGTATCCCACCTCTCTTTCTCAGTACACTCCCTTGGTGTAGTAAAGCAGCCCCAGCAGTCTTTTGAGAAGGACGGGCAATACATTTTTTAGACTTTCCTTTTATATGTAAAATCATCTTGGGGCACCTGAGTGAGTCAGTTGGTTAAGCATCTGCCTTTGGCTCAGATCATGATCTCAGGGTCCTAGGATCAAGGCCCATGTTAGGGGGAGGCCATGGGGAGCCTGCTTCTCCCTCTGCCTCTGCCTGCTGCTCCCTCTGCTTGTGTGTGCACTCTCTCTCTCTCCAATAAATAAATAAAATCTTTTTAAAAATAAAAAAATCATCTTTATCTTACTCTCAAACTTTATAAAGACTTTGGGCTAGGTGTAGAATTCTGGATTGAAATCCATTTTCACTCAAAATCTGAAGGTATAGTTCCATTGCCTTCTACCTCACAGCGTCGCTGTTAAGAAGTCTGAAGCTCTTTCACTTCTTCATCCTTTTGATGGATCTATTTCTTTCTCCTGGAAGCTTGTTAATGATGTAGCATAGACCACTTTTCATCCATTGCACTGGGCTCTGGATAAACTTTTTCAATTTAGAAAAACATATCCTTCCATTCTGGAAAATATCTCTCTTTAATAATTCTTTCTGTTTTCTCTTTCTGGAACTGTCATTTGGGTATTGGGTTAGTCAACTTGGGCTTCAACCTACCTACAAAGTTGGGGAGCACCTGACAGTCCGTACTTTCAGAACTTTCCCCTTAGAGTGTTCAGATTACCCTGGGAAGAATCTTCCAGCATTCTGCCCAAAGAGAAAGGACTTAGAGGTCAGGACTATAGGAGCTACACGAGGAGACAGACCTGGAAGGCCCTGCTTCTAGGGTACATGATCCAATGGGCCCCTCCATTTCTAGGTCTGTACCCTGCTGCCTCTCCTCTGCCACCATCCCACCCTGGTCTAGAGACCCCCTCTCTCTCTTCTCCAGAGAATAAACCTCTGAGGCCAGGGAAGGGGCTGTGCAGAGTAAAGAAGAGAGTCTGAGTTTGTAATCACTTTTCAACTGACTGTTTTGTCTCTCTCTCCACCTTCATCTTCAGAAGTAACTGTCACTGCAAATTCCTGAGCTTTGGGTGGGATGGAGGACAGGAGATTCTACAGTATAAATGTAACCATTCTCGACTTTCCCCGTTGCAGGCTCTTGATTAAGCTCTCTCTCAAGTCTATTTTTTTTAAAAAAGACTTTACTTATTTAGAGTGTGTGTTCTCAGTGTGCATGAGCAGGAGGAGGGGCAGAGGGAAAGGGAGAAAATCTCAAGCAGAATCCCTGCTGAGTGTGGAGCCAGATGTGGGGCTTGATCTCACAACCCCAAGATCATGACCTGAGCTGAAATCAAGAGTCAGATGCTCAACCAACTGAGCCACCCGGGCATCCCCCTTTCTAGGGTCTATTAAATTGTTTACCACTCCTCCCTTTGCTTTCCAGCTTCCAAAATTATGTTGCTGTTATTTCTTCTCTCCTTCTCCCCATCTTTGTAGGTTTGGGTCTTTGTGTGTAATTTTGGAAAGGAAAAAAAATAGCTGTGGCTATGCAAGCCACTCTCTGTATCCAGAAGTCAATAATAATAATAATAACAAAAACAGCCCCAGCATACCACACCAGCAGTGGCAACAACAACCATGGATAGCAAGACCCTTAGCTTTTTTTTATAAACCTGACACTGTTCTGCACACTCCACACCCAGTAACTCACTTCATCATCACCGCAGCCCCCTGCAGGAGAGCCTGCCATGATCCACGGGATTTATGATCTTTCTGAAGAAGGACATCTTGCCAGATCCCACCCTGCTGCTGCCACTGTCAGGTCTCCCTGTCCCATTGCTGCAAGCTGTGATTTCACACGGGAAGCAAAGTTGTATATTGGAGACAGCACTGGTTTGGACTCGGAGAACGGCAGCCGAATCCTCACTCTACTTCATCTTTGTTATGTTTTCCTGGGCAGGATACTTAAACTGCTTGAAAGGTAGTTTCCTCATTCTCCTGTGGAATTACCCAAGACTGTCTTGGGAATCACGTGAGAAAGCAGTAGCAGACGTCCTGAGTACAATCCTTGGCACCTGGGAGGCTCCATACATATTGGTTAGATGAATAGGGGGTGTAGGGCTATGGAATCAGAGGAGGTTATGTACTGGATTGTGTCCTCTCCAAATTCGTACATTGAAGTCCTAATCCCCAGTGATTTAGGATGTGACTGCGTGTGGAGGTAGGGTCTTCAAAGGTAAAATGAGGTCACATAGGTGGGCCCTAATCTGATATGACTGCTGTTCTTATAAGAAAAGTCAGGACATAGAAATGTACAGAGGGGGACCATGTAAAGACATGAGATGACCCATTTACCAGTTGAAGAGAGAGGCCCCAGAAGAAACCAATCCTGCCAGTACCTTAATCTGGGACTTCCAGCCTGGGAGAAATAAATTTCTGTTAAGCCATTCAACCTATGGTCCTTTGTTACATCAGCCCTAGCAAACTAATACTGAATTCCTTGCATTGCCACTTACTAATTGTGTCCTAATCTCCCTGAGCCCCAGGTTCCTCACTTATAAAACAGAGCTGATAATAATCAATAAAATAAGATGGTTAAGCCTGTAATCTTGGCATATATTGAAAGACTCAAATCAGCTAACGGACATGAAAGGCCTCTGGAAGCCCTGCAAGGCTTGAAGAGGTACAGGCACACGACAATGATGATGGTGCCATAATACTCTTGTTTGAGGGGTACAGGGTAGTGGATGTGTGATGTGTGACACCGTGTCCCTCATACATGTTAAAAGGCCCACCTAGGGCAGGGCCAGACCTCAGCGCTGGGTGCTATTCCAGAGAAGGGAGCCTCTTCTTGGCAATATTCCACTACTGTGAACACTTGAGAGGCCTGGGAAGGGACAAGCAAGTACTCCAGTGACCAACGGGCTCAACAGATGTACTTGCACTGGAAAGCTGCAAAGGTCTGACTCTGCTGCCTCAGACTTCTTGGGCTCCATTTGCATCCATCCATCTCCATGGGCTCCCCACAACACCTCCACCACCCGATCCCTACGTGACCTGCTTTAGCAAACACACTAAGTTTAGAATTGTGTGTTTCGGTAATGAGTTATTCTGTCCCTGTACTGTGTTGTGTCATTGAAGGGCTTGCCCTCCTGGTAAAGGAATGCTAAATAGCATCAAGAGTTTCTCAGGAGTAGTTGCTGTTCCGTGGGTTCAGGTTTACTTAAATGTGAGATCTCCTTTACACCAAAATGTACTTGTGCAGGGTTACCTGCCAGTAACAGCATGGGGTGAAGTCACTGTGACATGATAAAGGGGAGGGATAAGGAGAGGCAGAGACTGAGCTTGCTTGGGCGGAAAAGCCCAGTTACATTTCTCTGAGGAAGCCACGTTATTGCTGACCTGATCAGAAGTAGAATTCTGATGGTCAGAGCAAATGGGAAGTTTGGAACCAGAGGGAAATTCCTGATTAAATTTGTTTGAGAGTTTCCACTAATAGTATGTGTTCAAAAGAAAAAAAAAAAAAAGATCAGGGACCTTGTCATCTATTTTTGTATTTCTCATAATACTTTCCATAGAACTGAGAACCCAATATGGTGGTCAAGGACTTCAGGGCTTGGGCTCTGTCTTCGCTGCTCATTAGGTATATGATTTTGGGCAAGGAACTTATTTCTCTAAACCCTCGTTTCCTCATCTGTAAAGTGGGGTGTCCCTTCCTCAGAGGGGATATGGCCAGAAGCAAATACACGTTGATACCTGTAAAGTAACTAATGATTGTGTCTAGTACAAAGTCATCGCTCACTCAGTATTAGCCATTGTCACTATTGTCATATTATTCTGTTTCACAAGTGGCCAAGTGAATAGCTGATAAGATTCACTTTGTCCGTCTTGAAAATTCCACCGAGTGTATCCTTGTCCGCTGACAAATGGCTGAAAACACCTTGTCACGTTAGAGCTTCCAAACGAAGACAAGTCTGAGGAGGTGGGACCTGCCTTAGGAGGAGGGATTCCTGTTTATCTCTTGTAATTTTATGACTATAAAACATGCTCTAGAAAGTAGAAATCTTAGAGCATGTGTTACTGCAGTGCAGCCAACAGTAGAGCCTAAATCCTCCTAGGTGTAGTCAGAGGATTTTGTTTCTTCAGTGCCTTTGGCTAATGATTGAACTACTAAAAATGGGAATTGTCTTAGCAAACAGTGGGTGACTTTACCCCATGGTAAGCAGAGTGCACATGACCATCTAAGCAGGTCCTGTGGTCTCTCCAAGCCCTGGCTGAGTCCAGAATGATTCAGGCTGGGCAGTTGGGGGCAGGGTGCTTCAGCACATGGAGGCCATAAGGGTCACACTTAATTGTCTTTACTTCTTTCTTTGGTCATGTGGTAACAGGCTGACCATTCCTGCAGATTAATTATCATAAAACAAGGAGTTGACGCACTCTCTGGCTCAGAAGCCTGCAATCACCCTCTGTTATCAGGATGATGTCTAGACTACTTCTACCTCTTACCCAAAGCCATCCCCAAGCTGACCCTCTTAACTAGCTTCATCTCTGGGATTTGCGCACATTCTCTGTCTACCCCCACCCCATAGCTTTTCAAGTGTTTCTCCTGC
Source organism: Canis lupus baileyi (assembly GCF_048164855.1). NCBI lineage: Eukaryota > Metazoa > Chordata > Mammalia > Carnivora > Canidae > Canis > Canis lupus. The sequence continues at coordinate 51,118,181 of NC_132848.1, forward strand.
CAAGCTCCTCCTCAAATGTTTTCTTAAGCCTGGCAGGTGTCCCCATTGACAGAGTTACACACACTGTACATGTGTTGCCTTGATCCCGAACATGGATGGCCACAGCAGGACCCCTCCCTCTGCCTCTGCCTTTTCCTGGAATACCATACCTTCTTTTGCACTTTGTATTTTCTCTAACTCAGTGTCTTTTGAGATTCGCTTTAGCTTATTTCCCCTCGCCCTTTCCAGCACAGTCCTCCTCCATTTAATATTGTGTCGGTTACATTATATAATAGTATTTCTCCATTGTATTGTAACTTTCTTGGTTGAAAGATCATAGAGAGAGAGCTTCCCCCAGTTACACTAAACTCATGGTTTTGCCCCATGGCCCTTGATTTCTTTCCCAACCCATTCAAATATATCAAGGAAACACCTACGGGAAGATGGGGGAATGTTCTAAACGTATTTGAGCACAGGATGAATTTTCTAGTGGACTTTCTTGCTGGGTCAACATTTCCCTGGGCTCTTTTTCTGTATGCTCTGTCCCTTCCATGAGTCTTTGTATTCTCTAGTATCTGGTTGATGAATCTGGTTGATGATGCGCTGCGGTGGAAGGAACCTGGGGCTGGGAATCAGGGCCCAGAACTCTAATAGGCTCTGCCTCAGCCAAGTGACCTTAAGCAGATTCTCCTTTCTGGGCCTCAGTTCCCTACACGTCAGCAGGATTGGTTGATCTAGTGCAATCCTAAAATGTTGGTCTGAGAATGTCTTGAACAGAATCTGAAAAGCGCCTCCATATGATCTCAGCGAGGCTCTGGAGGTAACTGAATCCAAGTAGGAAGAGCACCTGGTGCCCTTTGGAAGGGTTCAGAGGAGTGGCCCACTACTCCCATGATCCCTTGGAACATGAGACGTCATCAGCAGGTGGTCCCATTCGCTGCTCTCTGAGTATGAAATCACCATATGTGAGTTCCCCACCCTCATGTCTCCACGGTCCTCCCTCTTAATCAAAATGAATAGTTTTTCAAGGCTCTGCTGTAGACAATTTAAAAGTTTATCCCTATAATGGGCAGCCTTGAGAGGCTAAAACCCACCATACAGGCAAGAAGTAGCTGAAGTAGCCCCATTGGGCTGGTTGCTTGGAAAATTGTGGTCCCATTGGGCCTGAGAATCTCATGTCCATTGGGTCAAAAACCCTGTCAAAAGTGGCACATCTGTCTGATAAAATTTGCTCCCTTACTAGAAATCTGCTAATGTAAAAGCATTCATCCAAAGGGGATTTCTGTTTGGGTATATACCTTTTCTTGAGAAGCAACAACAACAACAACAAAAAGTCTGTCGTTTTGAGAGCACTGTGCTTAATTAAGCAGATGCTCATGTATTCAATCAACAACTGTCAAGTCCCCTTGGCATGTCAGGTGTGTAGGACTTTAAGATGCCATGAAAAGGAAAAGACACACATACTCTGCCTTCTTGGCCCTTAAGTTTGGGTGGGGATGCCAGACAATAAAACAAGCAATAACTGTGAAGACTGATAAGAATGATGATAGTGAAGGTCTAGGGAACTAGGGAACCACATAGCACAAATACCTCAGCTCCTTGGAAAAAGTCAAAGAAGGCTTTCTGGGGGAAGTGACCTCTCCCATAGAGGTCTGATGGGATAAATAGGAGTTGGCCAGAGTAAGAGGATGTGGGAGAGTGAGCCAAGGAGTGGGAACAGGATGTGCAAAGCTCGGGGTAGGGGAACACCAAATGGGCCAGTGGGTCTAAAGAACTTCTGCACGCCTATATCTCAGACGACGAAGGGAGGCCTGGCGAGCAGTGAGGTTTGAGGGAAGGCCGGGGTCACCATCCTCTTGGGCCACAGATGAACTGTGAAAAGTAATGTCACTGCACATTAACACGATCTTAGATTGTATGGTAAGTGAGGGCTGTGGAAGAGAACTTGGAGGTCAGCCCCTCCAGTTCTGTCCTTCATAGATGAATAAACCGAAACAAAGGTGGCATGACTTGTCCAGGGGCATTCTGTCTCTTGGTGACATAGGCAAAATCATGAGTTGGGGTGTTTTTTGCTGGTGTGTATTGATAAACTGGCTCTAAACAGAAGTACCTAATTTGTGGTGGATCTCTGTGGTGTAGATATCCTCTCTGTGGTCTGTTTCAAGCCACCCATGTTCTTGGGAATTGAACAGTCTGGTTTCTGACCCAATGTGAGCCAGCCACAGCGTACGAAAGGGAAAGCCGACTATGTGAGCCCCTTTCCAACTCCATGATTCAGTGACATTTTGCTGGTGGTTTGAAATCAGCTGTGGAATTCAGCAAATGCTACAGATCAAGGTTTGTTCCCCTGGAGAGCTGTTGTTAAACATTTACCAGCACGCTGCTACAGGAGGAATCTGTAGCTCGAGTTGGGGTGTGCCCTTCAGATCACCCACATCCTTCCTTACTGATTATCTGCCTGCTTGATCTGTCACTGAAAGGGGCCATTTGTCCATTTCTCCCTTCAGTTACAGTTATCTTTTTTTCTAACAATTTTTCTTGAGATATAATTCACACTGTGTACAATTCACCCAACTGCAAGGATACAGATCGATGTTTTTGTTTTTTATATCTTCACATATCACCACAGTTGGCTTTGGCACATTTCTGTCACCCCAAAAAGAACCTCCATTCCTTTTACCCATCACTTCCTCAGTCTCCCAGCCTTGGGCAACCACTTTCCTACCTTCTTTCTCTTTAGGTATTTCATATAAATGGAACCATACAATACGTGGGTTTTTGTGACTGGTTTTCTGCATGTTGGCAAGGTCCATTCATGTTGGAGCATGCATCAATACTTCGTTCCTTTTTATGGCTGAATAGTGTCCCATTGTGTGGAGATAGCACATTTTGTGTATTCATTCATCAGTTCCTGGACTCTGGGTTATCCACCTGCTGCTATAGATATTGGGGTACAGGTCTTGGAGTGGATATATGTGTTCATTTATCTCAGTTGTATACCTAGGGGCCACATGGCAACTATGTTGGACCTTCCGAGGAACTGCCAGACTGTTTTCCAAAGTGGCTGCATGGTCTTAACATTCCCACCAGCAATATATGGAGGTTGTAACTTCTCCACATCCTGGCCAACACTTGTTACCGTCAGGCTTTTAATTATACATTGGACTGTATGTGAAGTATGTCGCATTGTGGGTGTGAGTTCTCTCAGGTTTTTTTTGCCTCTGCTTTAATACTCTGTTATTAGGGCCATACTTGTTTGGATTTTAGGCCATTTTGAAGCATGGACCCCTTATCATTATGCAATATGCCTCTTTATTCCAGATAATTCTCTGTACTGTGAAGTGTACATTGTCTGAAATTAATACAGGTGACCCAGCTTTCCTTTAGCTAGTGGTAGTACTAGGTATTTCTTTCTCTATCCCTTCTAATCTATCTGAATCATTATATTTAAAGCGGTCTTCTTGTAGACAACTTGTAATTGGGTCTTGTTTGTTGTTTTTTAATCTACTCCAACAATCTCTGTCCTTTAATTGGTATATTCAGATCATTGATATAATTGAATTGATATCTGCCATCTTTGTAACTATTCATTACATGTGTTCCTTTTCCCTTCCCCTTTTCTGTTGTCTTTTGACTGAAAAGAACAATTGTCAATATTAATTGTAAGATGCATCATCAAAATTTTTAAGATGAGGGGAGGGGGAATATGTTCTAGAATCTAAGAAACACGATCATAAAACCCCCCTCCCCTTACAAGGAGGTTGTGGGGCTTACATAGGACCATTCACCAGAGTACTTAGCACACTATTTGGTTTGGCACTGAGCACTAGGTATTAACCATTACCATAATTTCCGTGTTAGTGCTATCCAATTACTTTGTGGACCTCACAGCTGACTTAGACACTCCGATGTCATTTCCACACTACAGTTGGAAATAGTCACCCTAAATACATAGGAATATAGATCTGGACTGGGGTTTTTGTTTTTTGTTTTGAAGTCACTTGTTGAGAATATGTTCTCTGGACCTGCTCTGTAGTTCCACAGTTAAACACAGAACTCTGAGGTCAGACAGCCCTGTATCTGAATCCCACCAGACTTGTCACTCACAGATGTATGACCTTGGGGAATTTCTAGGCCACTTGAAGCCTTAGTTTCCTTATTTGTCAAATGCTTATATTATATGAATGCCTCCTTCACAGGATGTGGGCAGAACCTAGCAGTTGCTCAAATCATAGATATCATTATTATCAGTTGTCATATCCCTTCCTCTAAACAAAATGCTCCTTGTGCCTGAGTCTCCCTTTTTGAGCTGGAAACTCTAGGCAGGACCTGAGGAAGGGAGAGGGTACATATATGGATTTAAACATTAGCAGGAGAAATGCCCTGAACCATTGGGACAGATCTCTCCAGGTAGGCATGTCAATGGGGAAAGGGAGTGGGGCTACTTCCTAGCATGCCTCCTGTAGGGGATTCCCTCCCAAATTGGACAGGCATAACTTTGTGGCAAGAAGAGATCCTGGCTGATGCAGGCAACAGGGGCAACAGGACAGTAACCACCCTTGTCACATCTATCATAAAGCAGTGAATTTTGATGGAAGACCAGCTGGAAATTAATCTCAGCCCTGACTATTGTGGAGACAGGTGATTGTGCTTCATCTCTGCAGTTTTCTCCTCAAGAATATTCTGGATACTGCTACTATTCTTTTTCTTTTTAACTTACTTTATATATATATATATATATATATATATATATATATATATATATATATATATATAATTTTTTTTTTTTTTTCCCCCCTGAATCTGAGGTTTTGGTTTAATGGGAATGAACCACTGCCTCTCTCTTCATTCCCTGGATACATTTTTTTAAGATTTATTTATTTATTTATTCATGAGAGACAGAGAAAGAGAGAGAGAGGCAGAGACACAGGCAGAGGGAGAAGCAGGCTCCATGCAGCGAGCCTGTTGTGGGACTCGATCCCAGGTGTCCAGGATCACACCCTGGGCTGAAGGTGGCACTAAACCACTGAGCCACCAGGGCTGCCTGGACACATTTTTAATGTCTGAACAAGCTGAGCAGGCTGGCCTTTGGACCCAGATGAGCAGGGAGACATACATTCAGAGAATAACCCTATAGTGCCTGACTCTGTTTCACAGCAGTGATGGGCATATCAAACAGCATAGAACTAAACATATGCAGACCTAGGCCTGTCTAAGGAAATTTCTATGTTGGACCGAGTTTTCTATGGTGAGGAGTCTTTGTTCATGATTTTTCTGAGTCAAAGCTGCAACCTTTTAGAAGCTGGGCATCATCTGGCTGACATAACTGGAAACAGTATTGCCCTTCTAGAGTCCGAGGCTTCTGGAAGAATCTAAACCTTTTCCCTCAAGAGAGCCTCTTTACTGTTTTATGATTCGGTGAGAATTTTGTGATATACTGACATGAATTTTAAAAATACAGTGAATTAAAGCAATTATCTGGGTTGCGTAAGCCAAGAAAAAGGCAGGATTTGAAGAAAAAGGATTTGAGGCATTAATAATGAATATTTAGGGATCCCTTTTCTCAAGATTGTGTGTTCTAGAGGTCTTGGGAAATCCCATCCCCTTGACCTGGACTACTGAGGGGTCGTAGGGATAATTTCATGAAGCCTTCCAACCTGTCCTCAGTGGCCTTCCACATGAAGCACACTCTGTCAAGTTTTCCATCTGGTGTCCCTCCTTGACCACAGTGGAGGTCAAGCCTCAGTCCTTGGCACTGGGAGGTTATACTTGGATAAAGTGGCAGGACAGTATTATTTCACAAGTTATCAACTATCCAAAGCAGAACAAAGGCTCCCAGCTCAGCTGGTCACTTCAGACTATTTACTGCCTGACCTTGCAAGCTCCCACAGAGAGGGCCCATTCCCAGAGACACTGCTGCCCATCTTCTCTGGGTTCCTGAGAGGTCGTGGAGGGCATTGTTATTGAGGGCCTGAAAACCTAGCATCTTGTTGGCATAAAGAAATACACATTCATAAAATCCAAATCCCCAGCAAACAATGTCCACCCAGTCTGTCTTGCCCAGAGTTAAGCCACTGAGCATGTGACTAGAAGAACACATTAAGAGTTGTAAAGAACCCAGAAGCCCTGCTTCCCTGAAGATTCCACAATATTCTTCAGTGTGCACCCTTTATAGTCTAAAGACACATTTGTATGCATATAAAATGGCATCTGGCTGTTGATAAGGGATGTATGGTTGTGTGCATGAAGCCAGATTTTGGAGCTATATGTGCATCAATAATGGCTTCAAAGCTACCAAGTCATTTGTGGGTGTGTAGGTGTGTGTCTGAATTATAAATCAGTGTCTTCAATGAAAATAAGATACAGAGCTATAATTAGAACCTGCTCAGAATCAAACACAGGCTCCTTTCTCTCTCTGTAATTAGCACCCCATCACAGAGGGTACCCTGGGAAGCACAGCTCAGAGAGAGTTCTCCCATCATTTGCTTTCTTTTCTATTATCTTTGCATATGACTCTGTTTTTCTTTTCAGTGTGAGACAAAATTCCTTACTCCCTGGAAGCAAAGACCCAAAGTTACGGGAAGAAAGATCTTGCTTTATACTATTACAAGCATAGGAGGATTAGGGTGGGATTTCCCCAGAAGGTGAAGGAGCATTTGGCCAGTGGCTGTGGGATTTCAGTGTGGGTAGGGATGTAGTGCTTGCTCAGTCTCAAAATGCTTCATTTTTGTTGCCTTCCCAACTGAATTGTTAGCCCTTGGTCAGGGGCCATGACCTCTCCCCGTCCCAGGCTCTCCAAGGGGCCCAGCGTAATGCTGTGTAGGAGGTAAACCACCTTCAGGGAGGTGGCATATCCATGCTGGCAAGGGAACACATGGCTTCAGATGGAGAATGTCAAACGAGAGTTGCCCTTTAGAACTTCTCACAGAACTGTGTGTGCACATGGGCATGCGCTGCTTTGCAACTACAATTCATTAAGTTCTCGTAGTAGAAGCCTCAGGATTCTAACGTAAACCATCCTTATGCTGGTAACAAGCAGTCGGGTAACTGTAACCTAGGTGTTTCAAATAAAATAAGAGAATGAGGAACAAATACAAAAGGCGACTGGGGAGCTTCTGGGGAGCCCCCGGTATGGTAACTCTGTATGGTTGACACCTTGGAACCATCATGAGCTAAGAAGTCTGGGTTGCCTTAGTATAGAGTTCCTCGCCTCTTCCCACCTAAACCAAGACCAAGCAAGCCATTTCACTGATAGGTTTTGGTCTGTACTGATAACAGTGCTAACCCCGCAGCCTCCATGTGCTCGCCAGCCAATTCTATGTTTGCCCATCCCCACTCTGCCCTGTGGTTGGCCAGAGACAGTAAATTAATGATCACAAATAATCGTTTTTCTGAAAAGAATGTCTATTAAAAACAAACAAAAACTCCTTGAAAGGCTGGCTACAAAAATGTGAGGATTAAAAACATCCTATACTGAAATTAAGGGGAAGGAGAAAGTAGCAAATGAGTATGTGCTTCAGCAGTGAGATTTGCAGAGGGGAAAACCAAACTATGGATAGCAGAAAGATATTTCACTTGGAGAATCTAAAGAATTTTGTGGTCATTTTCCTTGCTATTGTTTAAAGGGAAGCCCACAGTAAAGAAAATTGTGGGTCAAATTTCATATAAGAAGGAATATGAAACAACGGATCTTATCTTTAATAGCTAAGAACCCAATTTAATGTTTGAAGGGAGGGGGAAAAAAACACAGGTGTCTATCAAATGTACTATAAAATCCTATCAAATTAGCTCTTTGAGAAAGCACGCGAGGGCATCAGGCAGCTGGGAATTTCGCAATTCTGCTGTAAGGAAATGGGCTGATACTTTTAGGCAAACATACCAGAGTTTATACATCTAAATGAGTATTGTCATCTCCTTTGAGAGAGTCCTCCTGAGATACTTTATTCTCAGAGGGAAATACTGCTTTTACTCTAAATATTTTTACACTCCCCTCTAGATTTTTCTTTGAATGGGCACCCTTTTGTGGGTGCCTGGGTGGCTCAGTGGTTGAACATCTGCCTTTGGCTCAGGTAGTGTCCCAGGAGTCCTGGGATCGAGTCCCGCATAGGGCTCCCTGCAAGGAGCCTGCTTCTCCCTCTCCCTGTGCCTATGTCTCTGCCGCTCTCTCTCTCTGTATCTCATGAGTAAATAAATAAAATCTTAAAAAAAAAAAAATTCCATGAATAGTGCCCTTCATGTCTAATGGTCCTCCTCTGGGAGTAAACCTGATTTCTGAAAATCATTTTGCATCAAAAATAGTGTGTGCATATAGTGGCAAAACCCTGATTTTTCTGAGGGGCTTTGAAATGATGCATTCTAAAATAAATTCTACATGAGGTCCAGACATCAAGGGGCAGCAGCCTCAGTGCTTTCCACAGTAACTTCCAGGGACCCGACATGCACAGCCTGGCTGGGCAATCACACACCTGTGAACCAGCCACACCTGGACAGGTGGGATCCTGGCTCTGCATGGTAGCCGTTCTGTTCCTTTCTGACCTTTGGTTTCCTTGTTTAAAACTTGGGGTAGGGGGACTCCTCGGTGGCTTGGTGGTTGAGTGTCTGCCTTTGGCTCAGGGCGTGATCCCAGAGTCCAGGTATCGAGTCCCGCATTGGGCTTCCCGAGGAGCCTGCCTCTCCCTCTGCCTATATCTTTGCCTCTTTCTCTTTCTCATGAATAAATAAGTAAAATCTTTAAAAAAAAAAACTTGGGATAGGATTAATACCTACCTCATGTGACTGTGAGGAATATATATTTCTTTAATTTATATATATATTACTGTTATATATTACATATTACTATGTTATATATATTACATATATATTATATATATATATATAGTAATATATAGTAATCTCTACACCCAGTGCAGGGCCTGAACTCACAACCCCAAGATTAAGAGTCACACAGTCTTCCTGACTGAGCTAGCCAGGCACCCGTGACCATTAGGAATATTAAATGAGGGATCCCTGGGTGGCACAGCGGTTTGGTGCCTGCCTTTGGCCCAGGGCGCGATCCTGGAGACCCGGGATCAAGTCCCACGTCGGGCTCCCGGTGCGTGGAGCCTGCTTGTGTCTCTGCCTGTGTCTCTGCCTCTCTCTCTCTCTCTCTCTCTCTCTCTGTGTGTGACTATCATAAATAAATAAAAATTTAAAAAAAGAATATTAAATGAGGTAATGCTTGAAAAGGACATATGCAGGGCATAGTAATTATTTATTGCTATTATTCTTCCCTCATAATATCTTACTGTGGAGCCAGGTACATAGTAGGTGATCACTAAAGAACTGTGAGGCTGACGCTAAAGATGTCAGGCTTTGGCTTGAAAGTATTTCCGTACCTGAAGAGAGGGGTCATCTGAGGTAATCACAGAAGGGCTAGGAAAACCTGTCTAATCCTCAGTCCTGTGAAGCTCTCTTAGAATGGTATTTATTTACCTCAGAGTTCCACCTCGGCCCTCCTAGTCTGGGAAGTTGACCATTACATCAAACAATGGAATTCCTATGAACAATAAGAAAAAATGTTAAGTAGCATGGATAATTGGAGAATAAACTATCAGAGAGTCAAGTAACCCTATACAGAGGAAAATGTCCATGGGACAGTCTTGTCAACCAGAGAGACTCCTCTGTGGCCTCGTCATTCAAGAACAATGAGGTAACTTGTTTACCTTGAGCATGAGAGGCTTCAGCAAAAAGAAAACCTACCTCAGAGTCCATGAACAAAGGAGAATGGGTCTTGGGGCCAATCGTGGGACAGGATGGAGAAAGAGAAACTGCCCAAGTTTGGCCAAAGATCGTGTCATTCTTTTTTGATGACCTCAGATCGATAAGGAAGTTTTTCATAACTTTTCGGATTCAAAAAGGATAGGCACTGGCAGCTCTGCAAATACCATGTCGACAGCAAAGCCCAGTGTGACGCGGTGTTCTAAGCCAGATATTAACAATTAGGGGAAAAGGCAGAAACACAGTAGGGGACACTTTTCATGGGAAGCCTTGAAATAAAAAATAAAAACAAAGATGAAGCTCTTTGCTCAGCACTGCATAGTCGCTGACTTCAGTAAGCAGACTTCTAACACTCTCATGTAAGCACGGAAGGTGACATGTAAGGAAGAAGACTTTCTTGGGATAAAACATAAGAATAAAGATCCCTAGTGATAGGCAGGAGTAACTATGAGACCTGGAGGTTTAGGCATTGACCTGTCCAAAGATAGGCCTAGAACATGGACCCGGGGAGCCTGGTATTGACCCAAGACCCTCTCATTTGAAGAGCCGGATTGAATCTCAACCTGAAACACAAGGAACAAAAAGATTGTTCCTGGGATGCAGAGACTAAGTGGGATGGAGGGCAGGGGGCATTGAGAGCCTTGGCTTCTGGAGAAGGAGTCAGTGGCTTATAAAGATTTTCCTTCTGCTGATTCCTGGGAACCATGGAGTCAACACAAATTAGCAGAGCTAAGTAGGCAGATTTGTGGGTTTGGAGGCATAATTAGTACTGTTTTTCTCTAGTCTTGACCTAACTGGAGTTCACTGGGTATGTAATGGAAAAAAAACAACCAGCTTGACATAAAAATACAGGAAATGCCTGCAATCACTGCTGATTACAGTAGCAGCTTTCCTTCTGTTATTTTTGTGAAAGAGAAAAAAAAAAACAGCATTTGTTAGATTTGGTCTTGTTTTGCTTTTTTTTTTCCTTTCCTAAATGGTAGAAACTAACTTCGCCTATTAGTTCTTTTTAGGGCATTCTTTACTCTAGCTAAATGATGTCACTTAATCTTTATAAATAAAGGGGTGGGGAGGACGCAAGAAGACATTCAAATTCTTATCATAAATAAAATTCTTTTACAAAATACATTCAAGTGGTTCTAAATGCAGTTTCTCAGCCCTGGGGGCTCATGTTTTCTGAATTCCTCCAATTGCTAGTCCCTCTAGGCTGTTCAGGGATGAATTTAGTTTTTAGCATAGTGCCTTATTTTGCAGTGTGGTTTACATTAGGGCTGGAAGAGGTAGTGCCATTTCCAGCAATTTCTTTTCCCAGAAGCCATCACCTCTTAGAGAGTGAAGATACTCATACAAAGACATCTTCTGAACCAGGGGACTAAAAGACACACGATGTTCAGAACAGAGAGCTAGAGTCTACCAACTGGAAGCTAGCAAGGAACACCCACTCAGTCTGTTAATGACGTTCATCTAGCATATTTTACTTCTGGCTTGAGGATTCTTAATGCCTGTGGCTGGAATTGGGATAGAAGGTATGGTTATAATGTGTCTTTTAAAATGCCACCTGGGAACTGCTTGGATTCTCCTGGCTCTCAGTGGGTGGGTGCCGGGGGAGTTTGCAGATGGGTGGCCCCTTGGGCATCGCCCAGAGAGGCCACACTGCCTATAGAGCCATGAGGCTCCTTTGTTCATAAGGCTCCAGGAAGTATTGTCATTCTGGACAATAGACGTAAGGAGCTCAGCTCCCCAACATGGAGCTCAGGGGGAAAAAAAAATTGAATTTGGTTCTCAAGCTACAGCACTGTTAGGGAGAAAAACGCTGAACTCAGATTCAGAATGCTGTATTTGGCCATAGTTTCTTAGCCCTCTGATGAGATTAAACTGGGTGATTCTTGATTGTTCTGCTGACAGAGTTCTCAGTTGGGGGTGATTTTGTCCCCAGGGGACAATGGGCAACATCTGGAGACATTTCTGGTGGTCACCTCTGGGGGTGGGGGCTGCTGCTGGCATCTAGTGGATGGAAGCCAAGGGTGATGCTACACAGCCCGCAGCACACAGGACAGCCGCCACCACAAACCATCTGACCTACATGCCAGTGGTCCCGAGGCTGAAAATCCCTGCCCCGGCTCTAAAGTTCTCTGATGATGCAGCTCTAATGGCATAGAGAAGTTGTGAGTTAACAGGTGCCTGGTTGGCTAGTAAGGGTTATGAACCTTAGAGGGAACACAGCCAGAAGGGCAGGGACTTCAGACCCTGAAGAAATCAGATCGAGATGCTGAGCTTTTTTTTTTTTTTTAATAAATTAATTTTTTTATTGGTGTTTAATTTACCAACATACAGAATAACACCCAGTGCTCATCCCGTCAAGTGTCCCCCTCAGTGCCCGTCACCCAGTCACCCCCACCCCCCGCCCTCCTCCCCTCCCACCACCCCTAGTTCGTTTCCCAGAGTTATGAGTCTTCATGTTCTGTCTCCCTTTCTGATATTTCCCACACATTTCTTCTCCCTTCCCTTATATTCCCTTTCACTATTATTTATATTCCCCAAATGAATGAGAACATACACTGTTTGTCCTTCTCCGATTGACTGACTTCACTCAGCATAATACCCTCCAGTTCCATCCACATTGAAGCAAATGGTGGGTATTTGTCATTTCTAATGGCTGAGGAATATTCCATTGTATACATAAACCACATCTTTTTTTTTTTTTTTTTATTGGTGTTCAATTTACTAACATACAGAATAACACCCAGTGCCCGTCACCCATTCACTCCCACCCCCCGCCCTCCTCCCCTTCTACCACCCCTAGTTCGTTTCCCAGAGTTAGCAGTCTTTACGTTCTGTCTCCCTTTCTGATATTTCCCACACATTTCTTCTCCCTTCCCTTATTTTCCCTTTCACTATTATTTATATTCCCCAAATGAATGAGAACATATAATGTTTGTCCTTCTCCAACTGACTTACTTCACTCAGCATAATACCCTCCAGTTCCATCCACGTTGAAGCAAATGGTGGGTATTTGTCATTTCTAATAGCTGAGTAATATTCCATTGTATACATAAACCACATCTTCTTTATCCATTCATCTTTCAATGGACACCGAGGCTCCTTCCACAGTTTGGCTATTGTGGACATTGCTGCTATAAACATCGGGGTGCAGGTGTCCCGGCGTTTCATTGCATCTGTATCTTTGGGGTAAATCCCCAACAGTGCAATTGCTGGGTCGTAGGGCAGGTCTATTTTTAACTCTTTGAGGAACCTCCACACAGATTTCCAGAGTGGCTGCACCAGTTCACATTCCCACCAACAGTGTAAGAGGGTTCCCTTTTCTCCGCATCCTCTCCAACATTTGTTGTTTCCTGCCTTGTTAATTTGCCCCATTCTCACTGGTGTGAGGTGGTATCTCATTGTGGTTTTGATTTGTATTTCCCTGATGGCAAGTGATGCAGAGCATTTTCTCATATGCATGTTGGCCATGTCTGTGTCTTCCTCTTTGAGATTTCTGTTCATGTCTTTTGCCCATTTCATGATTGGATTGTTTCTTTGGTGTTGAGTTTAATAAGTTCTTTATAGATCTTGGAAACTAGCCCTTTATCTGATACGTCATTTGCAAATATCTTCTCCCATTCTGTAGGTTGTCTTTTAGTTTTGTTGACTGTATGCTTTGCTGTGCAAAAGCTTCTTATCTTGATGAAGTCCCAATAGTTCATTTTTGCTTTTGTTTCTTTTGCCTTCGTGGATGTATCTTGCAAGAAGTTATTGTGGCCGAGTTCAAAAAGGGTGTTGCCTGTGTTCTCCTCTAGGATTTTGATGGAATCTTGTCTCACATTTAGATCTTTCATCCATTTTGAAGTTGTGAGTTAACAGGTACCTGGTTGGCTAGTAAGGGTTATGAACCTTAGAGGGAACACTGCCAGAAGGGCAGGGACTTCAGATCCTGAAGAAATCAGATCGAGATGCTGAGCTTTTTTTTTTTTTTTTTTTTTTTTAAGATTTTATTTTTTCATTGGAGACACAGAGGTAGAGAGAGAGAGAGAGAGAGAGAGAGAGGCAGAGACATAGGCAGAGGGAAAAGCAGGCTCCCTGCTAGGAGCCCAATGTGAGACTCGATCCTGGATGCTGGAATCATGCCCTGAGCCAAAGGCAGATTCTCAACCGCTGAGCCACCCAAGGGGTCCCGAGATGCTGAGGTTTTTTAACCCTTCTGAAGATAAGGGGAAGGCATAAGGGAAAGATTTCCACTTGTCATTTCATGTTCTTCTCTCCCCTCTCCAAGATTCAACAATAGAAAGTCTGAGATTGTATTGAACTTTTTTGAAAGAATTCCACCCATGTTTGAAAAACCAGGGGAGCTTTTATTTCTTCTGTAAATGTTAAATCAAGAAAGATCTTTAATCTACGCATACTATAAAAACTGAAGTAGCCTTAACTATGATCCTCTCTTCTTATTAACGTGTTAATATCAGTTTCCCCACCCCCAGGTGGCTCTCAGCTATGGTTAAAATAAACATATGGCAGTATCTTTGGGAACTGCTTGGCCGGTTCACAAACCAAAACCACTTCTCTCCAGATAAATTTTGCTTCAAACCAAACAAAAGAAAAATTTTAGAGTCGTTTTACCATCATAACTTGATCTAACCAGAATACCTTAACATCACTCCACCCTTTAATCTTTTATGGGAAGGTTTATGCCAGTAATGGTTTGGTGTTCTTGGGATTAAAGAGATTAAGAATACATTGGTAGACAATTTTTATTTCCACCTTGGTGCACCCATCGTAAAGTAGACTTCATAATTGTTTATGGCCTCTTGGGACCAGACTACCTTGAACATTTTATGGTGTGAGATCAGTCTGCAGAGGCTCCGTCCCCAGTGCCCTGAGACAGGCTCCACCCTGAGCCCTGAGAGACATCTCCTGGTTCTATTCTCTCTGACTCTGGGGTGTCCATGTATTTACTGCCTATCTTTGACACCTATAGCCAGGACATGCAAATACCTGCCAGGTCCGCAGCACAGTGGGCTCTGAGACGGTGTAGATGCCCACAGGGAAGTTACAGGATCTAGCATGGAGCAGGGCTTGATAGGGGATGGCTAGAAAATGTTGCCCAGTTTGTTGACTGGAAATTCTGGGTTGGTGGTCACGTTCGCCAATTTCAGTATGTCAGTAGGTACGTTTGTGTTTAGAACAGACCAACATGCCATCTCTGAGCTCATACTCCCATGGCTTCATACACCTAAATATATACCCGAAATAACTCTCATGAATGTCTTTGTACAGTTGGCTTGGCTTGCTCATGAGCAGTCCTCTCCTGAAGCTGTGTTTGTGGGTAACTTACAGGGAGCAAGGGAGCAAGGCAGACTAAAGGAAAAATGATTTATGCCTGCTCCTTGTTTTTTCTTTTTTTTACCACTTCTTTCTTCCTCCTTTTTCCTCTCTCTCACTCCCTCCCTCCCTTTGTCCTTCCCTCCCTTCTATCTTATTTTTTTTCTTACTGAGGTTTAATAAGCTTCCAGTGCAGTACACATCCTTATGTGTTAATAAACCTTTCCATGAACAGACTACTATGTAATGCAGATCGAGGTACAGACTCTTTCTAGCACCCCAGCAGGCTCTCCTACAGCCATCTTTAAAGATGACCTGAGTGGTAAGAGACCCTAATTGTATCCTTTTGACCTTGCTTGGGTCTGGGTTGATATGTGAAGCTCCTCACTATGAAAATGATTAATAATACTTATTGGGGCACCTGGGTGGCTCAGCTGGTTGAGTGTCTGCCTTTGGCTCAAGTCATGATCCCAGGGGCCTGGGATCGAGCCCCACATCAGGGTCCCTTCCCTGCTCAGGGAGGAGCCTGCTTTTCCCTCTCCTCCCCACTCATGCTCTCTCTCAATATCTCTGTTTTTCTCTCTCTCAAATAAAAGAAAAGAAAAAGAAAAAAGAAAAGAAAATGATTAATAATAGTTATTGAGGAGTTAAGTTGTGCCTGACAATAAGTGTTTTCCCTATGTTCTCCTATGTAACCTTCAGGAACACAGCCTATGAAGTAGATAATACTGTCCTCATTTTACAGATGAAGAAACTGAGACTTCAAGTTGTAACTTGAAGCAAAGAAATCCCATAGGCAGAAAATGGGGAAGCCACGCTGGAACCTGGCCCAGGCACCATAGCCTGTTTTCTTTACCCCTGTGCCAATAGATGTTTGCCTCTATATACGTAGAGGATTTCCGAGCAAAGCCAGATTACTTTTCATATAAAACTGAATTTAGTAGTTCTTCCTACTAAAGCTTGAGGAAAGGTTCTAGAAGCTTTTACCAGACTGTGTTGCCATTGGTCCTTGTGGCAATATTTGCTGCCCAATGGTCATGGTTTCTGAAGCCTCTCTTTGGGGTGCTATGTTTAATCTTCAAGAGGAAGGTTTACTCAAGTTCACTAGCAAAAATGTGCAATACAAGGAAAGGAAGAGCCTTACAAAGGAAAACACTTGAACCCCCCACCCATACCCCCCCCTTTTTTTTTTATCTACACACTGCTAAAAGGAAACTCAGAGTCAAAAGATAAGTAAATCACACATATTAATGTCTTAAACTATTACCTCCAATTGTAGGACAGTTACTGAGAAGTGGGAAACTAAAATAAGGTTCATCAGCTCACTCACTGATCATGAGGATAAAGGAATTTGGGGCAAGTGTCAAAAGCCCCACCCCAAAACAAGGAATTACTTTTTTTGGCCCAGGGGTGGGGGAGGAATGAATTATTTTACCTGTTTACTCTTAGAATCCTTTAAGAACACTGTATCACGTGGATCAAAAGCAAATGTATTGGTTTTAAGGTCATATTGTGTCTTATTCCTCCTTCCAACCTCTCTGGTATTCGGTGATAAGGTTTAGCACCTTCCCAAGTGCAAAGAAATCAAGTTCCAATAATGAATGAAGGAAAGGAGTGTTTATGAGGCACATGCCCATCTGAAGGGGAAGCAAACTCAAGGCACTGCCAAGTTCAAGCAACTGACAGTGTTCAAACAATTGCACCAAGTTTGAAAAGTGATTTTAAAATGTTTACTTATAAATGAAGAGATGTTAGTGTCCAACAGTGGACACTATACTTATTTCCAATTATAATAGTGTTTTTGCCTCCTGAGACACCATAAAGAATATGAATAGATAACCATCTAGAGAGAATCTCCTTTTAAATAATAACCTAATAAGTTGACATTAATATAATCAAGTCCCTCCTCCTCGATGAATCTTAGCTGGTCAGTACCCTTGATACTGCCCTATGTTCATTCACCAGTTGGAGATTCCTGCTTATGTTAAAAATGACCATGGAAATCCACAGCTCTGTGTTTATGTTAGAGCATCTGGGTAGATGAAAGAGATCATACTCTTAGTAACCAAAACTTCACTCCTTGACTTAACTTTCTCATGCTACAAATTCTTTAAGGCCAGGGGCCAGTCTTCCAGCTCTCTGATCTACATCTAGCAAAGGTCTTTACACAGTCAGTGTCATGAGTGATAAGGATGGACGTGTTGCATGTTGATATAATGTCAGGTGGCCCTGAACAATTAAAAATATTTCTTCACTAGCAACCTCCACCTAATTGGTAAATATGGAGAGTCTTGAACCATTTACACACAGTTAAATCTTTTCTGAAGGGACGCCTGGGTAGCTCAGTGGTTGAGCATCTGCCTTTGGCTAAGGTGTGATCCTGCAGTCCCAAGATCAAGTCCCACATTGGGCTCCCTGCATGGAGCCTGCTTCTCCTTCTGCCTACGTCTCTGCCTCTCTCTCTCTCTCTGTCTCTCGTGGATAAATAAATCTTAAAAAAACAAACAAAAAAAAGCCTTTACTGAAAAAAAAGGGATATCTCACTTGGACTATCTCCCTGGGGGGCACAAATAAGACACTTTGGTAAGTATTTGCAATGGTGTCTTACCTGCTTCAGCTACTAATTGTGAAGCAAAATTAGTCCTCTCTCTAGCAATTTATCAAGTTCTTCTTCACTGCCATATTTTAGTCCTATATATGTATATAAACTTTAGAAAATTGGAATTTAGTCGATTTCACTTACATATATCTAAATATTAGAATAAATGTCTTTGGAAGAATATTTGGGAAAACGGATTGAGGGGCAGTGCCAGAGTTCATCCATTCTCGAGAATTCAGTAATCCAAGTATTAGAAAGGAAAAGTAGGCATAGTCCCTATGATGTGGCTGACAAAGAGGATTGTTTGGTTTCTGATACACTGTGCTCCTCTAGAAAGTTCTTTGGAACCAGTCAGTAAGTGAACACAGAATGACTTTGAGGGGACATTTTTGGTAACAATGACTGAGTTTAAAATAAAAGTTTGAGTGTATGGGAATCAGTTTATCTGGAACAAAAGAATCTTTTCTGAAGTTGGCACATCAGACCAGGGGTTGGCTCTTGCCAGGCAGGGCTAGGAAGAGGGGGAGAGGAAAAGTCAGTTTCCTACATATGATTAACTATATATCATCAGGAGGGAAATGAATTAGTCACTGACTTTATCTAGCCAAATAAAACTAACTGATGGACTTTTGCCACTTTTTAGTATCTTTGATAATTCCCTTCTCCGAAGTTCACACACGCTAATAAATGTGGACACACACTAACAGTGCAGTGACACTTAGTAGGTACATAAATAAGGATCTTCTGAGAAAAACAAATGTTCAGCCTAGGACAATGAGTCATTTGTAATTCACATTAGGATTAAATAAGCATGAAAATCAAAGTCCATTTTATACATGATTACTACCAGAACAAAATAGAGTGTGAATCAAAATCAAGTTGTACGTGTCCTCATTGTGTTAAGTGAAGTACCTGCTTAAAATGATTAAAAATTATTTAAGGAAGTTAATCTGTGCAAACAGCATGGCAGATGTAAGCAACAGGGTTGGGGCTGCCAAGCCAGAGTACTAACAACCCAGCAGGTTGGTTCTTGTAGAGAGGGTTCAGGCAGTGTTGTTTGATCAGCTTGGCATCCGAGCTGTGGCACAGGCAACACAGTTTCCAGAAGAAAATCACTTAATGGATCTTTAGTTAGTAAATATTCCAAAGTGCTTACTGTCTTGGAATCCAACCACCTTCAGCCAACAGGGATCCAAGTCTCCTCTTAGTAGAGATGTGCATTCTCTGTCAAAACCACAGGTTTTTTCAGTGCTTGCTTCATCTCCAGCACCATGCAAGGTCCTGTGGAGATAAAAATTCAACATGGTGCCTTTATCCCTTCTTCATGCCTCCCTTGGGAGACAAACAAATAGGCATTCAGATTCCATTGTCATGAATACTGTGCCAGAGGAGATCCAGGTACCTTGGGACCCCTTAGGAGGGGGACTGAAGCTAACTAGGGGAGCCCAGGAAAGCTTCCTGCAGAAAGTGATGAGAGTTGGCCAATGAAGAGAGAGCAAGAGTGTTACAGGCAGAGAGAACAGTTTCTGCAAATGCCTAAGATGCATACCTTTTATTTGACATGTATCAATACTTAAATATCTATTTTCCATTTTAATGCCAGGTTAAAAGCTGTTTTCCCAGTAGTAACTCTCATAGTGTTCTTGGGTCTCTCTACAGAACCTGGCATGTAGTAAGAGTTTGACAAATGTGAATTTCTTACCTCTTTTCCAGAGCGTTCACACCCAAGGATGATACCACTGCAGCGGCCTTCCAGGGAGCTGGGAAGGTCAAGGGCAGAGGCCAATAGCACCAGGTCAGGGGGAGGGCAGCACTGAGGAAGACAGGGTGAGAGGAGGAGATGCTCGGGAGGATGAAGATGCCTCTCTAATTTACACTTTCCTGAAGGCCCAACAGTAATAGACTTCTCTAGATGAGATCCCTTGAAATATGGGTGTGATTGCTGAGCTTTAACAGCTAGCAGCAGTTTATGCTGCTTTAAGCCCCCAGGCCCGTAGCCTGGAAGTTGAAGGCCAGGAGATGGAAAGGCAGGGCTTGAGGGCCAGAAAGCCTGCAGACTTGCACCTTCCCAGTTAGCTCTGTGCTTCAGCTTCGACTCTTTATTCAGCTCCCAGGTCCATTCTGCTCAAAATCGTTGACCCGTGCCTTCAAACAATTTGTCATTGATATTTCTTTCTCATGTTGCTGAAACCCTGGACTCTTAGAATCCTCTTAATACAATATCCCTAGCAACGATTCCTCTAGGTTTTCATAGCAGCTTAGTGTTTTCTCTTATTTTGAAGTTGAAGTAGAAACAGCTGTATCAACTATTTAAAAAGAGAGAGAGAGAGAGAGAGAGAGATCGAGCCCTAAACCAGCATCTGATCCTAACCCCTCAGCTTCTGGATGTTCATGGGTCGTGTCAACACACCTTGTGTGGCTGCTATTCATTCTAGGCTTCTCTCAGGGCATAGAGATACACTACATTTCATATTGCTTACTCTGCTGCCCTTGACTGCTTGTCACAGTATCAGTTTTATGTTCTCCATCAGTTCTGTGCACATAGTCAGTGATCTACAGGTGCTTGTGAATGTATGAGGCTGAGCAGGGTCTCTCCACTCTCAGAGTACACTGGTCTGGCTCCTAAGATCATCCCAAGGTTGTAAGCCTCTGAGAGTAAGTGGCTGTCATTACGGGCAGCCTGCCTCCACTGATGAGTGAGGGGTTTTAAGATTGGCCTGGGACCCAGGGCTTAGTCAGGGGTCTTAGTGCTAAGCAGAGCTCCAGCTGACTTGCACAGAAAAGTAATTTGCTGGATAGTGATGGGGCAGGTCACAGATACAATGGGCAAGCTGGAAAATCCGTGAGAAATGGGCTGGACCAAGGAGGCTGGCATGGCTGGACCATGCCTCATAGCTGTGACCATGGGAAACCAAAGCTTGGTCCTGCTCAGTCTCTACGTTTCTGTCTCTGCCTCAAAAGTCACAGGAGTACCAAACTGGCCAAGCCTTGATGTTGAGTATCCTTCTGCAGCTCACACACGGGAGTACCCTCCTCACTGAAGCACAAAGTCAGCTATGGCGGAAAATAAAATCTAGCAGCAAGAGTACAGCCGCCATTCTATAATTCCTAGTTCTATTTCTTCATTCTGGTTTCCCCTTCTGGCTGTTGTTTACCATTGTGCTGCTCCCTTTCAGTGTTGCTTGTAATGTGGTCAGTCTGAAAAAAAAAAAAAAAAGCTGCAGACATTCAAATCTATTTATGGGGCAGACAGTCTTTTTTTTTTTTTTTTTTTGTAGTTGAGAGAGGAGTAAGAAACTAGTGGTTTCAATAATCAAGTTTGGAAATTGCTCATGAAGGGGAATTGGCACTACTATTTGTCAAGCACCCACTCTGTGCCAGAAACTGTAATAAATTTTTACATATTATCTTACTTAAGCATCACAGTAAGCTTTTGAAATGAGTAATCATTATCCCCATTTTACAGGTGAGACACCTGAGCCTCAGTGAGATTAAGTCACTGTATTCCCATATCATTAATAAGAAGTCGGAACCCGAGTAATTTGCAAACTCATGTCTGTGAGATGCCACAGCTTCCCACTCAGTCTCAGGCAGTTTTGCCTTATTAATACGTAAGTGGCATCATGGAGAGTCCCTGTTTTGGTGAATATTTCCTAACCCTTATGCCCTTGACCTGTAACCAATTTTCAAAGGGCTCCAAGTCTAGATCTCTGGTTGACCACTAAAAGTACGGTTGACAAGTCAATGAAATGCAGTTACTGAGAAGTGAGGACTGGACTGCCACACCTAATGACCTTCTGAACTGCATATTGGGGTGACCCTGAAGTGGGACCCCCAGAGAATGACCCAGCTATCGATATGTACTCACCTCTCCTGGCACTGGAGCAGGCACTGGGGATCCCGGGGAGAACACAGATCATGTAGCAGATGTGAGCTCTTCTTCAGGGAGCTTCCAGCTAGTTAGGAACTCTAGTGTCAATGGTCTCCACCACCTAGTGTAGACAAACATGTGCAATTAGGAGGTCACTCTACAGGGTGCAAATTCTGGTTCCCAGCCCCAAGCTAGCAGTGGGCATCTGGGCAAGGCATTCACCCTCTCCAGGCCTCAGTGTTGTCATCTATAAGATGGAAATGATGGTGGTACCCATTCCAGAGAGTTTTGGAGAGACTTAAATGAGATCATCCATATGAGGTGCACTTAGTAAATACTCATCAAATGCCATCACTGAACAGGTGGCTTGTGGCCTTCTCCTGTTTTCCCCTGCAAGTAGAAGCTACATCTCAGAATTCTATCTCTTATAAGTCCTCTCACAAAGTCCAGGCATTTAGAAGGTGCTCAGTAAATACTCATCAATTCATGGAGGAGAGATGAGGACATGGGTCAGAGTTAATTCCAGCCTAAATGTTCAGAGCACTTAACATACTATTTATTGTTATATTAACTGATGTCTTTTTCCACACTGGAATGTGAGCTCCATAAGGGCAGGGACTTTGTTTCCTCCTTGCCAAGAACAGATGTGCTACATAGTAGTTGCTCAGTAAATATCTGAATGCATGAATGAAGGGACTTTTTTCTAAGAAAGGAAAACAAGCTGGCTAGCCTGTGGCCAGCCTCTGCCTTCAGACCTCCTGAGCCCTGGGCTGATGATCCCACTGCCCCCCAGACTCCAGCCAGCCTTGGGTTCTCACTAGAGGCCACCCATGGAAAGCTGCCTCTGCCTGCCCCTTGCCCTAGCTCTAGCCAGCTCACCTGCAGGGCCCGGGGCACAGTTTTTCAGATTGGCAGCTGCTTGGTTTGATGTTGTAAAACTCACTGGGAATTGCTGCCATTTGGATTTATGATTTTAATTGTTTTATAGTTTATACTTGTGCCCTGCAGTGATTTTCCATTAAATCAGAACATTTATGTTTTGAAAAAGAGCAGGTATGGTTGTGCGTGTAATATATATAAATATCTTAACAGCTAATCTCTGGCAATAAAAAGTATTTAACAGTCATCAGCAGATTAGGAAATTAGCACTTGTTTAACCTCCATTTGGGGCTGTTAGTGCATGAAAATAGATTTTTTTTTAGCTTTGTAAGATGATGGATTTTGCATTTGTATATTCTTAGGGCTTCAAGAGTAATTGTTGACATCCATCTCTGTTAGCATAGATGAGTAGGTAAGAATAAATTGTGAAATTGGAAGGAGACCAACACTACCAGGTATAATCTAAGAAGTCACTTCAACTTACTGATTTTATGTAAATCATACACTATATACACATGTATTATACTATATATACATGTATGAATTACATAACATAAACATAAATACAAATAAT
This sequence comes from Canis lupus baileyi, assembly GCF_048164855.1. Taxonomy (NCBI): domain Eukaryota; kingdom Metazoa; phylum Chordata; class Mammalia; order Carnivora; family Canidae; genus Canis; species Canis lupus. The sequence goes on from NC_132848.1 coordinate 51,141,155, forward strand.
TATACTAAATATTTGTTAACGTATATTAATACTAAGCCCTTTATTACATGTATATTACATTTCTACTTAGCTACATGTGTGTTTTTATTACATATATATTTTGTATATATAGATAATGTATAACTCCCCAAATCTCTCTATATATCATGTCTATATGTATAATTTTTATATATATATTACTTATATGTACCATATTATACCCACAATAAAGTACCTAGTATAATTAACGATAAGAGAGAGAATTACATGTTGCCTGTACTCATTCTCACACAGCATGTTACCTACTTTATTACGTATATACTTCATTGTATATACACAGGAACACATAACTCCCAACATCTCTGCATGTATCTTTGTCTATAAATATCAATTTGTCTCTATATTAGTAACACTATATACTTTACATATATAATAAAGGATATAGATAATGAAGTGTGTGTCATACAGTATGACTAATATAACATAGAGCTATGGTGTATAGGGAGATATTGAGAGTTTTGTGTTGTCTGGGCACCTCCTCACACACATGTTCATTACCTTTTTAGTTTCCACCAAAGTTTAGCATTTGCCACAGCACTTGCTAAAATAAATTCACAAGTCATGATTTATTTCAGAATAGAATATTTAGAGAACTGAACCACCAACAAATTGCTCATTTTTGTGTTTAATTTGGCCAGCCCATTTGCTTTTCGAATGAGAACTATACCTCTCATAGGCCTCCTCCCTATCTTTACTTGGTCAGGCTCACTCTCTGGCCAGTTAGCTTATACCACATACTGGGCTTCATTAAAAACCAAATTAAAGTATGCACTCTGTACCGGTAGAAACTGTTGCTTGTCATGCATCCTCATGGTAGCTCAAGAATAGTGAAATTGTAAATGCTAAATCTGAGGGTTCACTTTGCTCTATGGGTATGGCACTTGCCCCTAGTCCCCTTCCATGACCTTGATTGTAATGAAAGAGACTTTATTTAAAAGCTGGGTATCACTTTTCCCAAGGCAGAGATGGGTCAGCCTTTATTAAGTACCTCCCTCCATTGAACATAACTTACTACTGTTTCGTCCATATCTGTGGCCAAACAGCCTGCTCTAGTGTGAGAAGAAATGCAACTGGTGATTGCTGGCAAAGTCAGGGAATGAACGGCACTCTGAATTTTAGCTGAATGACATCAAGAAAATCCTTTTCCCAAGAATGGTCCTAGGGTTAAATAAAAGGAAGCGGGTGACTCAAGCTGATCCCAGAGGTGGGGTAAGGAGTGGCCACTAGAAAGGTTCTAGGCCCCCTCTAGCCAGGATCTGAGAAGTAGTATTGAGGCTATGCCTCCCCCCTCCACTGCCGCATCCCATCTCCTCCACTAACTCTCCAGAGTCTTCTCAATCATCAATCTATGCAGGTTCCTTGGGAGAAGTTACCCCTTAAACCCTAAGTACCCACCTTAGCTCAGTGACACTGAACAGATTTGCAACTAATTCAAAAGATTTATAGTTTAGGGGAGGGTGGTTTCTAATGAGAAGGAAGCCAAGAAATATCCAGAGCACAGTGACCCCCTTAGATGGAGCAGAAGGAAGGAAGTGCCAGGGAGGACAGCCAGAAGGCAATGGGCTCGTGGAGTGAAGAGAGGGGCCCAGGAAACTGGACTCTTGTCCAGCTGGGCTCCCACTACACCCACTAGCTGAGGGGAGGAGGAGGAGCCACTTGGTCCTGCAGTGGGTTTTCTCTGAGCAGAGCTCCTTCCTGCATGGCGACAGCTGCTGTCTTGTGCAAGGGCCATCTCCCAGTGTCACTGCAGAATTGTTGCTGCTTCTCTTTTTTCTCTGAGTGGAATTCTGGAATTCCCTTCCCTTCTTCCTGTTGGTGGATTTGAAGTTTATGGTTCTTTTCTTTCTGTTCCCTGGGCCAACCCTGGCACATGATACCTCTACTGATCTGGAAAAATGTCTTCTTGGAAAATACAATTTATCGTCCTCATTATCACTACTATGATTTCTAAATCAGAATATCTAAGCCTAAAGAGAAAATATCAAAACTATAAATAAGGGCAAACTCTCTCTGAACCTCAGGTGGATATTTGGGCTTCCTTGGGCTTCCTGAGTTTCCTCTCTGGTCGTCCCATTAAACATTGGGTTTGCTCACAGACCAGTCTTAGCCTACTTCTCTCCTCAGACTATTTCAGCCACACTCATTATTTCTCTAGCCTAAACTTTCATCTATTACCACCTGGTTGGTGCATCCACTTAGATGTCTCAAGTCACCTTAGATGCAGCATGTGTGAGCTGAGGCATCAGGAGACGCCTGCCCTCACTCCAAAGCCAGGACGTCCCAGGTGCATAGTCGCTGCCCGGTAAATATTCATCAGCTGGAGCAATGGAGGCTGGCTGTTCAATAAATTCTGCCAGATTTTGTGCTCCCTAATAAAAAGAAGGCTCAAAAAATAAATAAATAAAAATAAAAAGAAGGCTCTCCTTCACTGGCCCCCTGCTCCTGGACCTGTGTATCCTCCTCATCCATTGGTTGCAGGCCTAAGGCCATGACTAAATGTATGGGTGCAAGCACAGCCCTACAGCTGTCCCTAGCAGCATGTGTGCATGCGCACATGCGCCCACGCGCCCACTCACATTTCTGATCAGCTGACAAGCACCACAGAGTCTTAAAGCAAATACATTCTATGGCCAAATTAAACAAATACAAATGTAAGACGTCTTTATTTTTTTTAAGAATAATAAAATCTGTTTTCTGTCTCCTCAGAGGTCAGTCCGTTTTCAGCTCCCTGGCCTCACAGGAGGCCTCTGATATCCTCCGAGTAACTTGGGTGACCCTCCCTTCGCAGGAAGACGTGCTTCCCCTACATCCCCCTCAACTTGAGCAGAGTTACATTTGTGTTTCCTCAGCTCTTTGTCTGGGTGGAGGTGACCTGCGAGGTGCTGACCGCTCTTCTAGCACGTGGCTCCTTGAGTGGCTGGACGAGGAAGACCCACACTTAGTTTGGGCAGCTTCTTGCCCTGACCTTGAAGAGTGGTGTTGTGGCCTCCCCGTCTGGGAATCCTGGGCATGAGGATCTTATAGTCCACTTCCGCGAGGCTCCAGGCCACACCCCCTAGAAAGGTTATTCTTGGCCCATTAGCTGGAATGGCCCTTTTTTTGATGACGGAATGCTGGCTAGGTTTTGACCTCCGAATCGCTGGGCCCAGAAAAACACGAGCCCAACAGCCCTTGCCTTCTAAGGGCAGTGGTGACAGTGTCCCATTTGTCCCGCCAGCATAGGACTTATCCCAAGCATTCTGGCCTCAGGTCCACCTCTAGAGACCCCTCCTTGAGGACAGGGACTATGTCTTCTCTCTCAGTATCCTCAGCAACCATGGTGAGGCAACCATGAATACTGTGGAACATTACACAGTAGGGCCAACTTGGCAATGGATGCATTAGGATTTGTAGTCATGCCGTAAACTAGATGCTGAAGTGGACTTAACCACAGATCTGTCTCATCCAGGCGCTCAACCAGCAGTGAGTGCAGGCACTCTGCAGGGCTCTGGGGACTGCGCTGGGAACATGAAGATGCAGTCCCCGTTCCCATGGAGCTCACGTGAGGGAAACCATACACTCAAGGAAATAAGCAAGCGGAGTCATTACAGGTTGTGGTCGTTGCCGCAAAGGGAATGGCTGAGGTGACTGAGATTCAAGTAAGGGTTGGTGGAGGGGGGTGCATGGCTGTGGGCTGCTTCAGACAGGGTGGCCAGAGAGAGGCCTCCCTGAGGAAGAGGGTTTGAGTCAAGGACCTTAATGACAAGGGGTCTGTTCTCCAGGGAGTGGGGACAGCCATGTGGCACAGGTCTCAAGGCAGGAAAATGCAGAAAGAGACCCCTGACTGTGTGGCTGGATGCACAGGGAAGTAGTGACAAAAGAAGGAGGGGGGGATGAGGGTCAGCTCCAGAGTGGGAGCCATGCTCCTGGGCTCCACTTTGACCACCATGGAAACTGCCAGGGTTAGCGAAGGGGTTCTTCCTGAGTGTAACAGCAGAACAGATCAGAGGGTATAAGAATGCCAGATTCAGCTGCCTCTGATGGTTTGGGCCTGGTTTTAACAGTTTTTAATAATATGTTTTAACAGTTCCATATGGTATCTGAAAGTATTTGTTCAGGTTGCCTGGCTGCCTGGGGCCATGATTCACAAATTCCTCTCTCTACTCACTGATTCTTTCATCCTTTGACCAGAGGGTATTGAGATGCTAGAAAGGTTGGGGCACAGGGGGGCTTCCAGGCCCCACCCTCACGGGGTGTCCATTGTGGAAGACAGATCCTCACAGTGGGGCCTGTGCCAGAACATCAAGGCAGGAGATGGCCTCACGTGTGAAGCACCCAAGGCCTACAGGTCCAAGTTTGGATTATGAGGTGCGGTGAGGGAGGATGCTAACTGTCCGGTGGAGACCCCAGAGCACCTCACACACCACGCCAGGAAGCATGTTCATGGGGCGCCCCTGAGGAGTGCAAGGAGAAGGAGAGTATCGTCTGACTTACGTTTTGTATAAAAACGCCTGCTGGCAAGGGTTTGCTCCTGAGTGGAAAGGGAAACATTTGGTGTGCAACGGCCAGGACTGCAAGTTTAGACTTCATGGGCTCCAGCTGCCTTTGCTTCCCAGGATCTCAGACTAGAAGGGTCCTTGGGGATTAGCTCATCCAGCCGTCTCTTCTCATATTTGAGGACAGCGAGCTCTGAGAAGTGACTTTCTTGAGGCTGTCACTGTTCTTGGCCCAATCTGTACACTGACCGAACCCCAAATAGCCATTCTAAGTGCAGGTTGATTGACGGCCTGGAGAGGGACAGTGGAGGTGGGCGGGGAGAGGGGGGTAGGCGTAAATGTCATGATGGTCAGGGGTCCATCCCACTCACTGGGGACACAAGTCAAGGCCTATTTCCCATCAGTGGAGGTCAGGGTAGTATCTGGGAGTGTATCAAGTGTTAAGAATGTGGTTTCACTAACCGTGGATGAAAAAAAAAAGTAATTGGACACAATCATGCAGTCAGATAAGTTATTCTGCTGGGATTCCAAGCCTTAATGTACAGGTACGGCCCCTGGCTATGCGTTTTGGCTGCGAAGGGGTACTGTTTCACACCTCGGATTTCCATCTGCCAGTGTGGTCACCAAAGCCTGCTCTCTCCAGACCAGGGGTCATCGCTTTGGTCAAAGCAGCATTGTCTACTTATCAGTTACATCTTATGACCATGTTGCCAGGAGCCCAAAACAGCCACCACCGCAACAGAGGGACTGTGTTCTCAATCCCACAGAAGGGCAGGCGTGTAGATACAATCTTTTCTCCTCCCCCGCTCACCTCCAAACATAGCAAAGTGATTCAGACAGAGCATGGGAGTTGATGTCAGGCAAACCGACTATGTCACTTACCACCTGTGTGTCCAGGGCCAGGGAACTATCCCCTGGACCCTTTAAAAATGGAGGCGATAATAGTCCTGCCACATTCCTAGGCCGTTAGTGAGATTAAATGAGATAATGCATTTAAAGACTTAGATGGGGATCCCTGGGTGGCGCAGCGGTTTGGCGCCTGCCTTTGGCCCAGGGCGCGATCCTGGAGACCCGGGATCGAATCCCACATCGGGCTCCCTGCATGGAGCCTGCTTCTCCCTCTGCCTGTGTCTCTGCCTCTCTCTCTCTCTGTGTGTGACTATCATGAATAAATAAATAAAATCTTTAAAAAAAAAAAAAAAAGACTTAGATGGAGCCAGTACATAAAAAGCATTTGGAAAAAAAAAGAAAATGGTGGTTAACTATTTTGTCCTAAATGATTGAGCCTTTCCTATGAAAAGGCTGCAAGATTTCGCTGCAGACTGGCCCAGCGTGAAACATTACCACGGACTCTCAGGTAACAGCATAGCAATGGAGAATTTGAAATCATTTACCTTGGCTCTGAGGCAAATTACGCTTTTCTATTTGACAGAGAGGCGTGAGGTACACTTTCCTAGGCTTCGCGCTTGGGGTCCTATCTGGCCCAGGGTGGCACTTGCGTGACCTAGGGAGTGGTCACCACGGAGGGAGCCAGGAGGAAGGACACCAGCCGCTCACCAACATTTGCCACAACGTCAAGGGTGTGCTATACTGAAGGGGAAAACTGTCTTTCTTTGCATGTATTATTCAGTTTACGAAGGTGTTCAGCAACATCTGCCAGAAGAGCCTGTTTTCCCATCTGATTAACCACAATCATGTGCTAGTCTCCACTATTTGTCCAAAAACAAGCAGAGTTTCTTCATAACCAACCCGGAGGGCCTGCTCTGTGGTGATCCAAATAGTTGGCATCCTGAGAAGTAATCTTTCTAATCTCTTATCTTCAAGTAAATGGAAGAATTTGCTGTCGTCTGTGTGGCGTTTGGGCCTGAGCTTTGGGGAATTAGCATGCCAGAGAAATATAGCAGTGAGCCTACCAGGGAGAGGAGGGCATAAAAAATATAGAGCCTGGGCAAAGAAGACAGGGATCTCTTCTTTTGGGATGAGTTTTCAAGTCAAGCAAAAAAAAAACAAAAAAAAAAAACTTTTTTTTTTTTTTTTTTCAATTTTTTCTTAGGTGTGAAGGGCCTCCTGTGTGCCAACCTTTTGCTAAATGCTAGTCGGTTTCCAGAAGAGTTTTCTTGGCCCTTATTCTTGAGGCATCTATGGAATTGGGAAAATACAATTTCACAAGTAGGAAAGGATGATTTTTTTCCCCCAGATAAGATGGCTGAGGTGCAGGGGTAGGAAAGCAGGACTGCACCCAGCTTCTGCTGCTCGGGTCCCTGCTCAGGAGCCTCGGGAGTCTTGGTGCTCCCCCCACCTGTCCCCACCCCCGACGTTTCTTACATGATGATACCTCTCAGCCCAGGGCTGTTGTTGGGAGATGAGCGATAAGGGGTGATAGCACACAGTGAGCCACAGAGCATAGGGACAGATTCCCGCTGCTGCACAACTGCTCCCTGGCTCTGCAGAAGGGCCTGGGATGGTTGCTGAGCATCTGGAAGCTGTCACAGCAATCCTGACTGGTGACACCTGTGCCCCCACCCCCACCCCCGCACTCCCTCAACTACCCCACCTACCTTTGCTTTCTCCCCTGGGGCCACTGGTGTTTCCCTGCTTGCAAGGTGTCATTCCCTAGACCAGGGGAGAGGAGTCCGTGATTCTCTCCCTGGACTGGGTAAAAAGTTTCTTTCTGTCTCTCTCTCAAGTATTATTTGACACTTTCTCCCATATGTTATAGTGACATATGCTCCCTATTTTTCATCCCACAGAGCCTGTCTCTGTGGTTTATACACACTAGGAACTAATAAATATTTCTCAAATATGAAAGAGTTTTGGGGGGTCCTACTGACCTGCCCCCACAAGGCATGTGTATTGTAAGAAATGACTGTTGGAGACCCCTTGAGACTAGTAGAGTCCTTTAGTTACTCCTGGAGTAACTACCATGTATCAGGCACTGTTCTAGAACTTTCATATGGATTACATCATTCAATCATGGCAATATTATCCCCATTTTACAGATAGGGAAACTGAATCTCAAACATATTTGGGACTTTCTTGATGCTCTTTTGAATTTCTGGAAGTGATCTGCACCCCTGCCTCAAGGGAGTCTTGGTTATACCATCGTGCCCCAAATCACTCCTTCCTTGTCAGCAACTGTGATCTCTCAGCTTCTGTATTCCCCTTCTCACCAAGAAGCCCACCTTTTTAAACCCAAAGGAATTTGGGTCCCAGCAGCAGATAGAGATTTCCAGCTCATGGATCTTACATTTGATCTGAAAGGTGGTTTCAGGCAGTTGTGTAGAGTTAGCCCAGCACCGCATCTTACCAGCCATGTGAGCCTGAGTGAGCTGCTTACCTTTCCTGAGCCTCGATTTCCTAAGATGTTTAAAAAGGTGGCTTAATTGTACCAAATGTCAGCAGGGCTTGTGTGGTCAGGCTTCCTGTCTCCCAGGACAAATGTCATAGAGGACATTCCAGGCAGGTGCACCCTTTCCTGACAGCCTTGCTCTCAAATTCCTATTTGGCTTAATGACCTGGGCCAGACCATCTTGGAGACTTGATCACTGTTTAAGACTTAGAGCAGTAGTTGTCTACCAGCAGTCCTACAAGGGGCATTTGACAATTTCTAGAGCCATTTTGGGTTGTTAAAACTGAAGGTGGGGGGCATTGATAATAGCATCTAATGTGCATAGGTCCACTTGCTACTAGGCATCCTACAATGCACAGGACAACCCCCCACAACAAAGAGTGATCCAGCTGCAACTGTCAATCCAGCTTCGAGGCTGAGACACCCAGGAGTAGAGGGCACTGCATAGCCAGTTCCTTACCATCTTTCCCCCAGCTCACTGGGACCTCTGGAAGCTGGGAGAGAAAGGGAGTTTCCATGGAAGTTCTCACAAGTCCTCAGTCTAGTGGAGAAGACACAGTAAAGTAGCCTTCAGTGGGGTTCTGAGTGACAAGGGCTATGATAAAAGGCTATGAGGAAAGGCTGGTAGTGCTGAGAGGGACCCCCCCCCCCCAATCAGAGATTAACAAACATGCTCACTATTGTCACTGTTCCTTAGCATTGTTCTTAAGCTTCTAACCAACACAGGCAAAATAAATAAATTAGAAATGTAAACACCAAAAAGGAAGAAGTAAAAAAGATCACGAGTTACAGATGATTTGGAAAATCTAGGAGAATCAACTGGAAAACTCCTTTGCAAAAATAAAGAACATTGAAATAGTGGCAGCGCATAAAATGATAAGGAAAAATTAGTAATTAGTACATAGTACATACATATGCAAGCAGATAAGTGATATGATGGAAGAAAACACCCCATTTGCAATAGGAATTTAAAATATAAAATAACAACTTAGATTCCTTAGAAGTGGGTTCAGGCACGATTATCCTAAAAACCCCAGACAGCAGTGCTTGCTTTAAATAAGAATGAAGTTTATTTTTTTTTTCATGAGTGTTATCTGGTGGTGGGAAGTCCAGTGACCATTCCTGGGACTTGGTCCTTTGCTTTATGGTTGAAGGTGGGTGCTAGGCCTCCAGGCATTATATCCTCATTCAGGCAATAGTTAGAGGAAGGAAAGAGAAGAGTAAGCCTCTTCCTTTTGAGATTTAACACAACTGACTGGCTAGAACTTGGTCATATAACCACACCCAGCTGTAAGGAAGGCTTTGAATTCCAGTTTATAGCTACATCATTATGTGCAGGGCTTCAAAAAAAGACAACAAAACAAAACAAAAATGGTGTTCTCTTACTAGGGAAGAAAATGAGAATGAGTATTGGGACAACCAACAGACTGCCATTAAATATAACAAGAAATGCACAAGATCTATAGGACAGAACATTAAAATGCCCCAAAAGGACACAGACAAGGCTTTAATGAATAGAAAGACAAACAATATTACTGGATAGGAAGACTTAACATCGTAAAAATATCAATTCTCTCTGAGTTAATTTATAACTTTAAACATGTTCCCAATAAAAACATCATCAGGATTTTTTTAAAACAAGACAGATGATTCTAAAGTTCATATGGAAAAATAAACAAGAGTAGCCAGGAAATTTTGAAAAAGAAGGAGGCAACCAGCCCTATTGGATGTTAAAAAATGTATTATAAACCTACAGTAATTTCAAAAGTGTGGTATAGATCAACATCACTGAAGGACGAGTGCAGGAATAAGTCCAAATACTTATAGGGAGCTAGAACCAGTATTTGAAAAGGGTGGTTGGTTCAGTCAATGAGGAAAAGGTGGACTATCCAACATGTGGGATTGGAAATAGAGTTGGATCTCTACTTCACACCTTTTATCAGGCCAAATTCCCAATACATCAAAGACTTATGTTTATAAAATGAAAGCATTAAAATACAAGGGGAAACCTTGGGAGAATGTTTTTGTAACTTTGAAATGGGGGAAGCCTTTCAAATTAAGACATGAAACCCAAAAACCATAAAATAAACCACTATAAACAATGTCAAAAATTAAACTGGGACAAGAATTTGCATTTCTTATGCCATTCAAAGTTCATTTCCTAACATAGAAAAAGCTCCTTAAAAAAAGTTAGAAACAAACACCATGAAAAAAAAAATGGCAACAATTCACACGCAAAAAAAAAAAAGCTATCTTTTAAATAAATGAAAAAATGCTCAAACTTGCAGAGAAACTTAAGAATATACTGAGATAGGAGCACCTGGGTAGCTCAGGCGTTTAAGCATCTGCCTTCAGTTCAGGTCATGATCCTAGGGTCTTGGGATCAAGCCCCATGTCAGGCTCCCTGCTCAGCAGGGAGTCTGCTTCTCCCTCTACCACTCTCTCCTCTTGTGCTCTCTCTCTCTCTCAAATAAATAATATCTTTTAAAAAAATAATATATCAAGATACTGCATTCACCTTTCAGACTCCCAGAAACTTAGTAACGTACCATGTTGGGAAGAAGGCATTATCCCCTAGTGCTGATAGAAGTGTAAATCTTTCAGCTCTAAGGAGGGCAGTTTGGCAACATCTATCAAAATCCACATTCCTGTTCTGATTCAGAGATTTCTTTTCTAGAAAATAGGTACAATTACCTTCATATATCTATAAGCTTATTCACAGCAGTGCTGTTAATAATAGCACAATATTGGAGGCAAGCTAAATGTCCCCCAATAAATATGGTAGAGTGTTATATAGTCACAAAAAAGAATTAGGAGCCTCTTTATGTGCTAAGACAGAAAGATCTCTAATATATATTAAGTGGAAAAAGTCAGGTGCAAAAGAGTGCATGTAGTAAGCTCCCAATTAACTAAAAGGAAGGACATGAATATATAGTCACACGTTCTTTTTTGTGCATAAAGTGTGACCAAGATAATACAAGAGGAATGAATAAAATACAATTGCCTATAGGAGGAAAAGTGTCTGGAGCGCAGATGCAGGAGGGGGAATTTTTACTGTATGTCCTTTTATACTTTGGATTCTAGATCACATGAAGGTATTACCTGTTGAAAAAAATTGAATGAAACAATTTAATGAGTAAAAACTAATCTTATTAACTCATATATAGGGGAAAGGATTTTGCTGTATTTTTTTCCACTCTTAAAAAAAATGACCCCATTCCTTAAAAAATGTCCCCAGTCCTCAAAAGTACCCTGTCTTTGTATTTGAGGACTGATAGGGATTAATAACTACGCAGAGGTCCCTTTTTGCAAAGGTGTCAGTCCACAAGTTCGATGAGTACCTACTATGTGCCCAGCCCCTGACCTGAGTACCAGGTGGAAGTGTGGAAGCAGCAGGCCTTTGTAGGGTTACAGCGACTTCCTCCACGAGGGAACGGAGTTAGAGGGAACCAGGGATTCTGTTTGCCCACCTGCAGACATGGGAGTCCTTGAGGGGCCAACCCGTGTGCCCTGCTCAGTTACGGCCCCTCCTGGGAAGGAGAAAAGCCCACTCATCCTGTCGTGCAAGCCAGGCCCTCAGAGCCAGTAAGGCTGAGAAAGGATTGTCCCTGACCTTCCCAGGGAGGCTTTAGAGACTCCTCAGGGGTCTAATGCCAGCAAATGGGGACATCCTGGGGCAGGATCCCAAAGGGGAAAGTTGGGACTCCAGGGCAGCAGTGCTGCTAGGGAGGAGGGAGGGAAAACCAGAAGGGCCTGAGCAGCAAGCAGAATTTCAGAGACCCCATCCTCCTTCAGCAGCCCTTTCCCCCCACCCGCCCTGTAGGGGAAGGATGGCCTTTCCTCCAAGGGAGCAAGCCTGGCCCTGGGTGGCCTTGGCTCTTCCATCCACTGAAACCCCGCTCCAGAGCTCACTGCAAGCCCAGTACCAGTCATGTTTGGTCCCAGCTGTGGGTTTTTTGTTTGTGTGTGTGTTTGTTTTAATGAGACTGAAGACTTCCAGAGGAATCAAGTTTTAATAATGGCATTTCTGGGCCCCAGGGGAATTTCCAGCTGCACTCATCTTCCCCATCACAAAGGAAAGGAACATAAGTCACTGTCTTTTCCATGGGATTTGGTTTCAGGTGGGGGAAGCAGAGCTTTAGAGAAATACAGCAGAGGGGAAATTTGACGAGGTAAGTAGTGGCAGGATTCCTGGCATCAGCAGTGGGACCGCATGAAGACATGGTTTGGCCTAGGGCCTCTCTTCCCCACAGCAGAGGGGCAGCTGCCTGCGGACTGCCTGGCCCTCATGGTCCCCCTGGGCCCTCAGCATGGGGCAGCTGCTTCCCTCAGGGAGAAGAGGGGACAGGATTGCAGGAAGAGGATGGTGTGCATCTGAGCCAGGACAAGGGCAGACAAAGAGCAGATGGGGAGAAGCAGCCATCCCATCTTCTCTTGTTCCAACTAGGAGGCCTAAGCAGAAGGAGATACCGAGCTGACTTTTCAGAAGGGCAAAGTTCAGGCAGGCTTGGAATCTTCCAGACCTACTCCATTCCTACAAAGTGGAATGCCCCCTTCTGACACGTCTTTAAAAGAGAGGGCTTTGAGAGGTAGCATGTAGGGTCCTTTCTCAAATCAGGGCTGGTGGCTGACATTGGAAGAAGTCCCTCAACGCGAAGGAAGGGAAGGAGTGTAAGCACACAGAGGCAAGAGTACCACCCTTTGGAGCAGGGGACTGAGTTCAAGTCCCAGTTAAGTCAACCCCCTTGTCACCTTTCAGAAATCACCTACGTTCTTCCGGCTTCCATCTACTGACTGCTGCCACGATCATAGCAAAGCATGCTCTTCTGAACCCTCGGTGTTGTTCAGAACATGAATGTGGTTTGTGGACCACAGAGGTGCTTTCCACCTTTGTTATGCTGTTCCTAATACACGTGTTGCCATGGCGATCATTGTGCGTGCATGTGGGTAGGGCAGTTCTAGATTTAAGAGGTGTGAGGGGCTGTAGCTCAGCAGGGTGCGCGGTTCACCCCCCAGGGACTCCCACATTTGCAGGCAGGCAGACAAAACCCCTGGTCCCCTCTAACTCCACTTCCTCGTGGAGGAAGTGGGTGCAACCCTGTAAAGGCCTGCTGCTTTCACACACTTTCATTTCCGCCCTTCAGACAAGCAGGAATGGGTCATCCCGATTTGATAGACAAGGTAATATAGACTGGCAAGGTGACTTCACCAGGGCCATGCCACCATCGGGATTAAAACCCAGGCCACCCATGCCCACGTCAGCGTCCCTCTCCCTTCCCTCCCACCCTGGCTGATGCTGAGCCTTGACTACACACGGTGGCCGGGGTGGGAGGTCAGGGAGCCCGGTCCCAGTGGCTCGGCTTGGTTGGGCTCGCTTTTCTTTCTGTAGTTCACAAGCATCTGCTTAGAACAGCATATTTTATGAGCTTTTCTTTTCTCAAGAAGTCCCAGCTGTAAGCGGAAACAGGGCCGCGGGTGCAAAGCAGGCAGGCCCTGAAATGCTTCCTGCCCCACCTTTGCACTCAGGCCTGGATTCCTGATGGTGGCTGGAGTTCAAGTCCAGAAGCCAGCAGGATTGCAAGAAAGGCCCCTCTTGCTCTGTGTGCAGGGCAGTGGGCCTTCTTTGCAATACCTACCCACCCCTCTCCAGCCCAGAGTGGCTATTGAGAGAGGTCCAGGGTGGCCACCTCCATCTGATGGTCTGGGTCCTTCTATGGGACAAGTGTGGGCTTTGCAGATTTGGTTGGTAGGGGGATTCTTACCCAGAACTTCAAATTTTATACAAGATCTTAGCACCCCACGCTGTAAAGCAGGACGTAAGAGAGCTACTCTGGCTGAGGCCAGCAGGCCCCCATCCCCCGGGGCCCACACTCACTGCACAAAACCACCTGGACTCTGTAGGCCCTGGTTGTTGCCACCAGCCTGTCTTCCCTCCTGTCCCCAGACCCTTACCCCCTTTGCCTCCTGGCCCTGTGAAGACTGATAATAGATACAGGTTATGCTCACACAGGCAGGTCTCCTACTGTCCTCACTATGAATTTCAAACTCCTCTTGCATTCTAGGCTCTTCGGGGTTTCAACATGACTGTCTTGCCCCACCATTCACCAAGGCCCAATTCTCTGGTCCCTTCACTGCCTTTGACACCCACCATGTTGGCTTTCCCTTCCCTCCCACCTCCTCCCAAGCTTCCCTTGAGAGTCACGTTTTCCTGAAGCCCTCCCAGCCTTCACCAGCCATCGGTGGTCTCCCTGTGACACAAGAGCTCACATAGTCAGCGTTCTGTAAAGTCGCGTCAGATTCTTATGTGGTTTTATCTGAGTCACTAATGTTAAGAAGCATCAGTCTTGGCCCTCCAGCCAATCCCTATAGATTAACTCATTAAGGAAGGGAGATGAGTTGCTTATTTCTCTCATGTCAAGGTCTAAAAAATATGAACTTTGGCACACAGTACAGCTTTAATAAATAACCACTGATTTTGTGAAACCGCAGCGGTCTTGAGATATTCCTGGTGTTACTGAAGCTCCTTCTTCATGGTAGAGAGAATGGAGGCACCTTTGGGGGTCAGCCAGTGTGGGCGAGAGCCCTGGCCTGAGATTGGTTGCCAGCAGTCAAGCCTCCTCAAAGGCTTTCCTTCTGTAGCAGATTTCCCTGAGATGCACAGATCTCTCCCTACTCAAGGAGGCCCTCGTGGGATGGCTGAAGCATTAATCTTGTGGGTCTGGGCCATCTTGCAGGGATTTGAAACTGGACAACATCCTTCTGGATGCAGAAGGTCACTGCAAGCTGGCCGACTTCGGGATGTGCAAGGAAGGGATTCTGAACGGTGTCACAACCACCACCTTCTGTGGAACTCCTGACTACATCGCACCTGAGGTAGGACCGTGTGCAGGGAGTCACCTTCTCCTGCCAGGGTGGAGGCAGTTGGGGGGCGGGGTTGTTCCCTTGCACTGAGGTCACCTCGTGGTGCTGGGCAGAGGTGCTAGAAAACCGAAGGGAGTCTAAGGGAGGTGGGAGAGGAGGAAGAGTAGAAGGCTTACTGATTTCTCCATAAGAAAGTGGTGGTGATGGAGGAGAGAACAGGCAAACCGTGAGCAACAGGCCATTCCCCACACCTGGGCAGGGCCTCACTGGGCATTACCCTTCCATTTCAGGCCAGAACCACCAATGGAATAGGACCAAGAGAACTGTGCAGACTTGGGTCATTGTTTTCACTTCTTAAGAGCCAGAATAAAGGAGCACTATCGATAAAGGCAGCGATTAGCTCCATCAGCTGTAATGCACCTGCAGTAAAACCAGGAATAATTATTTGCCATTTCTAGTGTAGCAGCGATTCTGCAGGGCAGGTGCGCAGGGTCGAGCAAGAAGAGGAAAGCGTGCCTCGTTATAAAGGTAGATCAGAGACGTTAATTGGGAGCCTCACCAACAGATCGCCTTTTGTGAAGTTGTTTGGATGTTTTGTTCAACGTAAAGTGTGTATCTGCCTCGAGTTTCTCAAGTCAATCTTGTCTAGGCTGAGAGATACCTAGTGTGATATGATTAAGATTTGAGACAAAGTATGCGATAGATACTGAATAAAAGTGGCCTTGAGTGTTCTGACTGTGTAAAATGGGAAGGAGATACCAACCCCCCAGTCAGCACTACCCGTTGCGCGTAGGTGTTTGTTCACACATTCGGATTGCATTTCGTTTCAGTGGCCATTGTTTGAACACCTGCTAGACACAAAGCAATGTGAGGATGAAGAATTGACTAAGCACACCTCACTCTCCTACAAGAACTTCTGGTGTAAAGGCAGTGGCCTCTAAATAAACAGCTAATTAAGCAGAATAAATAGATAGAGGAGACAAGATGGTATCCTCATAAGGGATAAGGGAAAGCTTCCTGGGACACCTGCCAGATGAACTGAGTTGTCCAGAATCCACAGCATTCTCTTTGGTGGTAGGGATGGGAAGCATTCCTGAAAACAAGGAGGATTGAAGGTGGGGGCAGGGCAGCGCAGGAGGTTCAGTATTCCTGGGTTCTGAGTCCTTTGGGGCCGGGGCTGTGTTTCTGAGTACTCCCAGGATCCAGCACACAGATCAGGCTCTTAGTAAAGAATGAAATCATGAATCGTTCATGAATTTGTTGAATGAAATCATGAATTTGAACTCGTAACACTCCAATGTGAGCCAAGACGAAGGGGCAAGAATATTCTTCATCTTCATTCAGGAAAGGAAAATCATATAGCTAGAACATAGGAGTTCTTAATGCTCATAGTAATGAATAAAATTAGGACGGAAGACCAAGGAAAGTGCCTTTTATCCTATGGGATCTATAGATCCAATAAGAGTTTCCCAGTGGAGGGTGTCTGGGTCTCTCAGCCCTGTCCCGGGAAGAAGAGAGGCAACAGCAGTATGGCTCAGAAGGCAGAGAGTGAGGGAAGGACAGTTGAGAGATTTCTCACAGACCACACAAGACATGGGGGACCTGAGGAGAGGCATGAGGATAGTAAGTAATAGTTGAATTCCCTTTGGAACCTTTACCTTCAAAGAGATCTGCAAGCAGAGATTTCAATCAGTCTTCCTTAGCAGGAACACTGGGAATTTAATCTGAGAGGAGAAACCAGTAAATGTGAGGGTCCTCAATTGAGACCTGCTTTTTACCATCTTCCTCATTCTTTCCTTCTCAACAGAATGCTTGGGTCCAAGTCCTCTGTAAGCTGATGCCAGAGTCAGAGGGTTAACAGGCCAGCAGAGTAGTTAAGGACCCAGCCCAAAGCAAACAGTCACTTTATGATGCACAAAACATCCACACAGCTTTCGTGAAAGGCAGTCCATTGACTCGAGTCACAATGAACTGTGCCGATCTCTCTGTTAATGATGAGGCACAGACGCTCTTCCTTCCCATTCCACCCTTGTGGCCACAGTGCAGCAACCACCATTGCAAGTGAAATGGCGAACAATCCTGGTCTTTCTGGAGGCAAATTACAGCTGATGAGAATATTGCTACTTTTATCAAAGGCTACTGGGGAGATTCAATGAAATTAGGCCTTCAAAGCGTTTAGCACGGTGCCTGGCCCATGGTGAGCTCCGGGTGATTACCATCCCTGTTGCCGGCTCGTGGGGTGGGGTGGGAAAAGCGCAGTCCTACAAGTTGAGATTCCAAGCTGGACTTGACCTCTGATGCTCCCATGTGACCTTAATCAAGTCACAAAATGTTTTAGATGCTCAGCTTCCTCATCTTTCAAATGATGGGAAGAGTAATGCCTGCCCTACCTGCCTCCTCAAGCTGTTTTGAGAATCTAATGAGATTAGAGCATGAAAATGCTTGAGAAACTGTAAGCCTCTATTCAGGTAGGAGGGGCCGTGAGGCCCTCTGCTGACCCTGAAACCACAGACACCTAATGAGGCACTAGCCCTTCCCCAAGGCTTCTCTTCCCACCATGTGCCCTTGGTGAGCCCCCACCGCACCCACTCACCTTTCCATACACCCAGCGCCTGTCCCCCAGGAAATGGCAGCCAGCCCTGGGTATGACTGGTGCCATCAGGCCCATTGCCTGCCCTTCTACCTCAGTTCTGAGCCACTCAAGGGGGTAACCACTGCACCCGTGCCCTCCCATAGCGTGTGAAGCCTTGTCCTTCTCACTGCCCCATTGCTGATAAGCCGGTTAAGAAGCAGAAAATTAGGGCCAAGCCCCAAAAGAATTTTATGAAAGATGCCACCCAAAATGGGAAGGTTCTGGAGTGGGCCTGGGGGAAGGTGGGAAGGGCTGTTCTGTGGTTTCTGCAGAGCCATCCATCTGAGCACACATAGGCCACCTGGAGGTGACCTCCCCACCACCCTGTAGAGGCTCAGAACCCAGATCTGCTAACCTCCTGGAGGCTGGAGGGTGGCCACCCCAGCATTCCTAGTCCTCTGAACCCAGGAAAGAAGGGAACACACCCAGTGAGACACGTAGTGGGCACATGTGGCAGCCAGTGTCCCAAGTACTGGAATTGGCCTGGTCACAGCACAGGGCCCAGAAGCATACTAGAGCCCCTACGCTTGGCAGCTTATAGATGCCCAGGGGAAACATCTGACCATGAAAAAAAAAAATCACTAAAATCATGGTAGTATATGGAAAGTGGCTGCAGTTCTTAGGTACAGGAAAGGGTCTTAGGATGTCAGAAGAGAAAAGCTGGGGAAGTTCGGGAAAGCTTTCTGGAAGAGGTGGGTGATAACCATGCCCTTGAAACCAGCAGGGCCATGGTGAGCCAGGTGGGGTGCTAGATCTTTCATGATTAAAGGAGCCGCTGATTTTGGCTTTGACTTTGGCACAGAGCAGCATTACTGGCTTCTCGGGACAGTGGAGAGCCTATAGCTCTGACCTACAGATACCGTGTGTTCACCACTGGGCTAAGAGACCAAAAAGTCTCAGCAGATTGCCAGACCCAAGTAATTCCAAGTTGGCTGTGTTTTCTTACATTTCTTTTCATTCTAAATTCAAAGGATTCCTAAAACATGCGTGTTTTTACTGTTTTCAAAATGATGTCCACCTAAGTCTTTTTACTTAATCCCAAGCAATCTCTGGTCTGTAGTCTCTAGAAGGGTGTTTTGAGGAGACCATGGAAGATCCCAGTACTCACGTTCAGCCTCCTTCTCCCTTGCCCTCCAGAAATCTGAGAACTGAGCTGGAGCCTTGTTCTGGACAGGTTACCTGAGAGGTTACCTGCCTGAGGTATCCCTCAAGCTGAAGTGACTGTACGTGGCCTTTGCCTTTTGAGGGAAAGTCCTGGATGGACACCCCTTTTAGGACATGCACTTCAGCCATGCTTGTCCTCTCTCACCTTCACTTTTTGAAATTCTTCGTAGAATTACAGAGCCGAGAGCAACCTGGAGAAGTCGTCTCCTCTGTGTGTTTATGGGCAGCACCCTGCCTAATCCAGCTCTGATAAAAGGAGAAAATAATTATGGGATGCGGACCTCACTTCACAAACCCTTCCTTAGCAGTGGGGCCAGCTCAGCATTTATTTCTACTCCAAGCCAAACACATATCATTGACCTGCTGCATCCTGTATATATACGCAGAGACCAAGTATTTGGTCGGTTTTCATACCAACTTCCAGTTATAGAGTTTTATATCTTGCAATGTGTTTTTAAAATCTTACACCTTAATTAATCTTAGGAGGTTCAGCTGAGAATCTGACCTTCATTTAATGACAAAATCAAGTGAATGGTTCACGATCACCCAGAGAATTTAGCACCCAACTCGGAATGGTAGAGAAACACCCTGGCCTGTTCTTCTGTGTCTTGCACAGTAACACACGGCCAGTGCTCCAGGAAAAAAATAGGGTTGGGGCGATTATTACTTGCTTTTCACAAGGTTCTGCAGCTTCTTTAGGTAGCATTCCTCCCAGACGTGGAAATCATGATTCAGTTTGTAAAAACTGCAGTCCCCATACATCATTATGCAGGAAGCTGATGGCAGAGTATTCCAAAGTCATGTGTTGTGCGTAACACATTTAGCATAAATGAGTTTGACTATGCCTTTGGCCAGAGGAAAAGAAGCAAGGGAGACTGAGAGTGTAGGTAAGAGTAGGGACCATTGACAAAGGCAAAGCCCACCGGATGATCGAGGAGACAATTTGACGGGGGCTATTGCAGTAGGGGGAATGTTCTGACCGTGGGGGCGGGGGGATGGCGGGGATACCTCAGATCAAACGAGAAGGCCTGGGCCTATGAGGCAGCGAAACAAGGGATTCGTCAATAAGTTTTATGGGAATGGTGAGGAACATCAGAGATGGGTCTTTTTCCAGAATATCCAAAAGCCTAGGCATCCTTTGTGGCCAAAATACAAAAGGATGGGGAGATCTGTTAACTGTAGTTCCTTTTCCAAAAGCAGGGGGCTCAGGCGAATCCAACGTTGGGACAATTTCAAGGAGGTGCCCGGGAAGCTCATCTTCTGGCTCGGCGCTCAGCTACTTAGAGCGCGCCTGTGTCTCTCTTAATCCACATCTTGCTACCCTGACCCTAATTGTAGTGTCCAAAATACACAGGCATTTTCTATGGTCCCAAGTTCAAGTCAGGACCTTTGCTCAAAGAGACGGCGAGTGATTCCCACAGGGGGCAGACAGTCGGGGTTGCCTTCGGAGCGGTGATCGTTAGGCCCCGGCATAATGCCTTCCAAGCTCACTTTTCCCCAAATTGGCTGATTTCCCATCTCCGCCCTATGAGCCAGGGCTCCGCTGTGCAGGGACCAAGCTGCAAAGGGAGGCGCGGCCCCCATGGTCCCCGCGGCCCAGGGCGGCTGCGGGCGGGCGTCCCCACGCGCCCTGACCTTGCTGCCTCCCGACCAGATCCTGCAGGAGTTGGAGTACGGCCCCTCGGTGGACTGGTGGGCCCTGGGGGTGCTGATGTACGAGATGATGGCCGGGCAGCCGCCCTTCGAGGCCGACAATGAGGACGACCTGTTCGAGTCCATCCTCCACGATGACGTGCTCTACCCCGTGTGGCTCAGCAAGGAGGCCGTCAGCATCCTGAAAGCTGTGAGTCCCGCTGCTCCCCTGGCCTCCTCCGTCTTCCCCCTCTCCCCGCCACCCCTTCCCTCTCCCTTCCTCCCCACTGCTTCTCTCTGACCCACCTCTGCTGCTGCGGCTGAATGGGAGGCATGCAGGCAGCCAATTCAGGGAGTTGAGGCACAAATTGCCTTCTGTGGGACCGGGACACGTCTGTGTCTCCTGAGAGGGAGCCCTGCACAAGTCTGTGTGCTCCCACATTTCAGAGGGAGCAGAACCAACCCAGGCTGCACTGGGCCTTAGACCCTGCCTCCTCCCCTGCCACCTGCGCCCGTCTCCCTCTGGAGCCTGATGGGCAAGAGGGAGGTGGGCACTGTGCACCTGTGTCCATGACAGCATCTCTGTGGCCGAAGAGCTGATCAGAAAAGAAGTGTCCCCTCAAGACATGTGCAGCTGTGCCAGATTCAGATACGACAGAGACTGTCCCCAGCCCCACAAAGAATCCCTCACATGTGAGATGCTTTGTGCTTGCTCAGCACGACTGTTTGTGCAACGTATAGCCACTTGTACCGGGGCCAGTAAGTGCAGCTCCCTGTCTACCTGGGAAAGCTGTGGAAGGTGAGGTGCAGGGAAGGTAAGCAGAGCAGTTGAGCTGGGTTGAGGCAGGACTGAAGTGACAGGTGAGAACCTTGACTTCGGTCCTGGCTTCTGTCGCCCATCAGAATGCTGCAAAGTTTAGCACTTGGCCCGTCACATTCACCGGGTGTCCATAGCCAAGTAGCCTCTCAACTGTGATTTACTTGTCCTTTCGATCAATTACTGATATTTACCTAATTACACATATTTTACCAAGAAATTGTATATCATAAACAGAAAATAAGTATCAATTGCCATAGCTAAGTAACACAGATCATCATAGGAAAAGGGCAAAAAGACGTCAAATCATTCTGCCGGTGTCTGGGAGCACATATACCGCATTCTGGAAAGTGCCACACCAGAGCATGCTGTTCTCTCCTGCAGCTCTTGCTTTCTTCCCCTTCCTTCTTCCCCTCACTTCACCAATATCCCTTTGCCTCCCTCCCCCCCTCCCTCACCGTTAATAATTCAATGACCTGCTGTTTATTGAGGGTTTCCAGTGTGCGAGGCATCACACCTCACACGAAGTAAGTATTGGTGAGTATAGCAGCCATCATCCAGCAGGCAAAGGTGGGCAATAAAGAAAAAAATACATCCACGCATCCTAAAGGAAGCAAATAAAAAATGTATATTCGCTCATCTACTGAGTGCCAGTGAGCATCTAGTATGTAGTAGGCATTATGTGGGGGGCCGGCGAAGGAGAAGCCTGCAGGCAACACCCAAAGCAGCCAGAGCACCAGCCCAGCAGAGCTACTCACTTGCCCGGGACCCTGAACACCAGCCCAACAAGCCAATGAGCCCCCCTGCCCGCACTGCGGCAAGGCCCTTTCATTTTTGGATGACCCAGAGCAGTGTTTCCCAACAAAGTGTGATTTTTGCCCTCCCACCCCCTAGCCCCGCACCCCCGTTCCCACCCCAGGAGATATTTGGCAACATCTGGAGATGTTTTCACCATCACAGCTTGGAGGGGGGCTGCTGCTGGCATCTGGTGGGTGGAGCCCAGGGACATTGCTAAACATCCTACGATGCACAGGACAATTCCCACAACAGAGATGTATCCAGTGCAAATTGTCATTAGCACAGAGGTTCAGGAACTTTGACTTTCAAAGATTCAGAAGCTAGAGGTTCCACCTGTGTCAGATGGTTGGCGAGGGCAAAGTCTCTGAGAGAAGGCATCGTCCCTGCAAGAAGAGCTTCGGACTCAGGAGCAGCTTCCTGAGATGTTAAAACCTGTATGTTTATCAGTAGCCCTGATACTTCCTCCCCAGAAGTGGAAGGGCAGGAAGAGCTAAGGAAGTAAGGAAGAGTCTTTACTCCCTTGGCCTTGGAACACTTGACTTCCTCACATTGTCCCTTGATTCTCAGGCCAGGCCAGGTTTTCCATGACTCTGGCCACTGAGCTATGTGTCTAAGGGCAGCTACTCACATGACAGTGGTGCAGAACTCTAGAGGAGACCATTTGCATCATAGAGTCATGTAGTGCACAACCTGTGCAACAGTAAGTGCCAGCCCTGGTGCCTTCCTTCCTAAACACTGTGCTCCGAGGCCCAGCATTCAGCCCCCCATTTAATCATTTAGATGTACTGAGTGCACAATAGAAGCTAGGTGCTGAACCAGGTGCTGGGAAGATAGGAATGATTCTCATATCCTGGCGCTCACCAAGGGAAAGATGTCTAGACAAATTATAATTTAAATAAACAAGAAACCTGAGGTCCCAGGTACCTACAGAGGAGGAAATCTGGGGAGGCTTCACAGAGGAGGCAGCATTTTGACAGGTTCTTAGAGGATACATGGGGACTGGACAGCGGCATTCAACCAGGGGAAGAAAGGATACAGGAGGCCAGCCGAGGTAGCCTGGGTTCAGACTGAGAAGTTTCTGCGTGCCAAAGTCTGTGGACTTTATCCTGTGGGTGGTGGGAATCAGGAGCGTTAAAGCAGGGGTAGCCTCTGCCGACTTTTAGATTAGGAAGGTGAGGTGTGTGGGATCCCTGGGTGGCTCAGCGGTTTAGCGCTGCCTTCAGCCCAGGGCATGATCCTGGAGACCTGGAATCGAGTCCCACGTAGGCTCCCTGCATGGAGCCTGCTTCTCCCTCTGCCTGTGTGTGTGTGTGTGTGTGTGTGTGTGTGTGTGTGTGTGTGTGTCATGAATAAATAAATAAAATCTTTAAGAAAAAAAAAAAAGGAAGGTGAAGTGTGCCTTGGTACCATTCCTACTTTGAATCTGCCCCCACTCCATCACTTATTTGCGGCCCTCCCTATCGCGCATCCATGTGCTTTGGCTTCAGAGCACCAGGCAAGGGTCAGTAGGAGACCCTCCCCACCCAAGAAAATCTCCTTTGCTAATGAAGCCTGAAATTGTATCAGTACAGATTTCTTCCTTTGGATTATGGTTCGTCCTCTTAAGTTCCTTTGTTTAAATACAGACTCTCAGCCTTCACCCTGTGAAATGTAACTCTGTCTCTAGCACACAGGTGTCTCACACACACACACACACACACACACACCCCTCTGCCCTTACTTTGGGTGGCAGCAGAAATAGTTCCACCTCCCAACCCTGAGTGTTTTCAAGGCTACATGGTACACATCTACTCAACTTATTTGCCATCAGAACTGACTCACTTAATAGGAATAAGCTCACCTGGGTGGTGTGGGGGAAGTATCAGGGCCACGGATAAAAATACAGATTTTAACATCTCAGGAAGCTGCCCCCAAGCCAGAGGCTCTTCTCACGAGACGGCAGCCAACAAATATAAAACACATCAATGTGGTTTTTACAGACAAGTATTGAGAAGCCATAAGCCTTTCCTTTTCTTGTTTTTTTTTTTTTATCAGTTGATCTACCTGGGTATTGTATGCTAGAGATTACAAATTAAATTTTTTAAAAAGTGAGAGGGCCAGGGGCCAGGAAAAGGAGAAGTGCAGGAAGTGTCTTTGATAATTTACCTTAGCATGACTATCTGCTCCGCTTTCCTTTTTTCTTTCTTTTCTTTCCTTCCCCCCCCCGCCCCACCCCCCCCACCCCCACCCCCCCACCCCCCCCCCCCGGTTCTCTTTCCTTACCTCGGCAAAGACCACCATTGACCTCTTGGTGTAAGTGAATTTATCAGACCTCAGTCGGCCTGATGAGAAGACTGGAGAATCTGAGGGGACTCGGGGAGTTAGTAACAGCCTGAGTTCCTACTCCAGCATGCTACCTTGTTGACTGACCTTGGCCAAGCCCATTAACCTCTCTGTGCCTCAACTACCTCACTTCTAAAATAGGGACAATTGATAGACCTCAGAGGCTCACATTTGGATGAAATGAGTTAGTATGTATGCTAGGTTTAGGATGGCGGCTGGCACATGGTAAGTTCTCTACAAGAGTAAAAGAGTTCCCTGGGGGTGGGGAGCAGAGCCCCCAGGAGCGCAGGAAACAGGCTTAGGAGCTGGTACCAAAGAGGTTGCCCTGGCTGACTTCCATCTTTCCCTCGCAGCCTGTCCCTTCCAGGCCTTTGTCACTAATTCCATGTGTCATCCTCCCCACAGTTCATGACCAAGAACCCCCACAAGCGCCTGGGCTGTGTGGCAGCACAGAACGGCGAGGACGCCATCAAGCAGCACCCATTCTTCAAGGAGATCGACTGGGTGCTCCTGGAGCAGAAGAAGATCAAGCCGCCCTTCAAACCTCGAATTGTAAGTAGGGCCCGGAGCTCATTCCACACCATGGGTCGGGCCTGGGCGCGTAGAAAGAGGGGTTCGGGGCACCTTTCACAGCCCCAACGGCAAGGGCAGGAGGAGCCGAGACGCTCCCTCAAAGAGTCTTCCTAGGCCCTAGGAGTTTAGTGTTAAAAATACATAACCTGTAGCCGTAACCAAGATCGTGATTTACATGGGACACAGAAGAAGACTTTTTAATTTTAATAGAGACCGGTCGATTGCTTATGATCAAAAGTTACAAATGCTACATAACGTGTTTGGTAGGCATAGAAGGGAGGTTTCCTTAGAAACAAACTGAGTCCATTTAAAGAGTACAAAGTAAGAGCAACAGTCCGGGTGATGATGCGGCCCTAGCGTAGAGCGCGAGGGTACGACCCGGTGCCTGACGCCTGGGAGGGCCCCGCTGTGCCAGGCCCGGGCCGAGCCTGTGAGAGGCTGTGTCCCGAGAGCCCCCGCACCCTCATCCGCGGTGCTGTCCCTGCAGACCCCTCTCCGGCCCCAGCGCCCATCTCGGTCCAGGTCCTCAGGCCTGGTGCGGTGATGCCCGTCCGGGGGCTGCAGGAACGCATGTTGGGGCTCACGGTTGGCGAGAGGAATCAGAGAGCAGAGGCCGTGTCCTGGCGGTGACCTGGGGGGCAGAGGGGCAGCCGTGCTGTCCTTAGAGTGTGCGTGCCCGTGGAGGGGGAGTATCTTAAGTCTGTTAGCTTGTAGCCCGACGAGGCAATCATTCAGACCCAAAATTGGGGCAGCCAGCTGGCTAGTACACTGGGAGCACAGGGGGGGATGGGATATAGGGAAACTAGGGGGCAGGAGCCCCAGAATGGTGGAACTGGGGTCCCCCGTGGGGGGGACTCAAAGTCATCCAGTCAACCTCAGCCACTCCACATTCTGTCAGGTGGCCCCCTCCTCCCTCACGTCTAAGGACAGGAAGGACCCTCCTGGGCTCTGTGAATCATCTGAGAGGAATTCCATTGTATTCCAGGAGGTTTTCTGGGGAGCGATTACTGATAGTGCTGGGATTCTCAGAAATGCCCCAAGTAGGAGGCAACTCTCAGCTGAAGGCGTGACCTGCTCCTGGGCCAGACTAGAAGGTGGAAGGCTCACTGTTCCTGGACACTCGATTGGGTCCCTGTTCCTCATTTGCTTCCTCCTCTGGTGTTTATGATTTCCGCCGGCTGGCACACAGCTTGGCACAGGCCAGATTTAGGTTCACCTTCTTTCTTTGTTAACATCACCTCTGCCCCTACCCATCTGTCTTCCCCTCGGCCCTGGGGCCTGCTGTGACTCTGGGCAGGGCTCCCTGTGCCATCCTGCTTGCAGGATCCCCCCGCCCTGCACCCCCCTCCCCCCCCCCCCCCCCCACTGAAGGGTCTCTGAGAGTGGTCTTCAAGGACAAGATTAAGTGTGTCCTGGAAAAAGAGAGGGGAAGTAGAAGACCAGAGGCCAGGTGGAGAAGGAGGAGAAAGCTAAAGACTCAGATCTGAGGGTACAATGCTATTGTGGGTTTAGTCTAAGGTAATCAACCTGAAGCAAAGTGGGAAGAAGGGCTTAAGTAGAGAATGGGGCCCCAGGACAAGAGCAGGGCCTGATCGGCCTGTGCAGGTCTGCAAAATGACTTACACAACACACAGCTAGGCTCCTGGAGGGCTGGGGCA
Source organism: Canis lupus baileyi (assembly GCF_048164855.1). Lineage (NCBI taxonomy): Eukaryota > Metazoa > Chordata > Mammalia > Carnivora > Canidae > Canis > Canis lupus. Next base: position 51,167,475 of record NC_132848.1, read on the forward strand.
GGCTGGACAGGCTGGGGCGGGGGGGGGGGGGGCAGCCCCCCCACAGGGTGTGGGGCCAGAACACAGGGAAGCCCCGGGGACCGTCAGCAGGGCGTGGGGTGTGGCAGAGGCAGGCAAGGGAGTCTCTGCTGAGAAGCAGAGAATTAGGGAAGAGCTTTATGATAAAAGGCCCAAAGAAGTTTTAAAGTATGGGTTCATGGAGAAGAGTCTCTCTTTGGGATGAACCGATGGCAGAACATTGCTCAAATCCAGCAGAGGAGAGAGCTCTGAGATTTCAGGGGCCTCATGAAACTCCTGTCTCCAGAAGCCCTTCCCAAAGGCCTAGCAGTACCAGGGATTGTCACCCTCACATGGGGTGTCACCCTCTCTCTGAACGCAGAGCCAAGTGAAAGGGCAAACAAGAGTGACCCTTTGAGCTATATCTGGCTTCCCCAGAATGAGGGAAGGGCGTGAGGAACAAGTGTGAGGTTTCTGTGGGCCTGCGGGTTGGAGAAGGAACCAAACACAAAGGAAGGGGGAGAGAGGGGAGAGTGACTCAGGAGGCCAACCCATGACCCAGTCTGCTGGTGGGCAGGCCTCACCCAGCCCGGACAGGCAGGGATGGCGGGCCAGCTGTGCAGGCAGGCGCTCCTGTGGGCCGGGGTGGGAGAGGGTCTCAGCAGTAGAAGTACATCCTTGCATGAGGAGTCAATCTCACCTGGGGGCCAGGGGGGACTCCTTCTCCTCCTGGAGTCACTCCTCCTTCTCCTCCTGTGCTTCCCTCCCTTGGGCCTCTCACGAGCCCCCAACCTGGGACCAGAGGGCAGGACTCTTCCTGCTGCCTTTTCTCAGGGGCTCAGGACAGGCTTCCTGGGGTGTGACCTGGGAGGATGGCAAAAGGTAAGGGCAGGGGCCGTCCAGGCTCTCCCAAGGATGTCGAGCTGAGTCAGCGTTCCCAAAGACTGATTTCATCCCTGCTTTGCACATGTTCTGTGCATGTTCCTACTCGACCCCACAGACCTCCAGAGTAATCCTGGATGCTACTGGGAGTTGGGGGGAGGGCATTTATCCAGCTGGTTTAAATTCCGTTTGGAAGAGAGAGTTAGAACATCTGAAGGAAGGATAAGGAAGGAGACTGACATTGCGCGAAGAGATGTTTTCTGGTCACATTTCAGGCTAAATACTGGTTGACCCTTACAGAGTTCTCAGCTACAGGTCTTTAATGTTCAAGTTATTTAGGTATCTGGTCAAGTATTTAGGTATCTGGTCACATGTATTTCCTAGAGATGTCCCTCTGGAGAAGTATCAAAATGGAAAAGAAAAGAACAGTCTACATCTCATTAGCAGGTTGGAAAGGTGTCCCGAGTCAGGCCCTAGGCTGAACGCTTTTTTCTGAAGAATGTTGGTGGTACCACCCTGAGTCCTCTGTGGGCTCGTATACAACAGAAATGAATTTTAAGTTGAATTAAAGCCCACCACAGTGACAAGCATACTGAAAGCCTCTCAGGACCCATGTGGAACTCACACGAGGTTTGTAGAAGCCACTACCCGCCTCTTATTAACTCAGGATCAACCCTGAGTACCCGCCTGGCTCAGATCACAGCTGAGGAGAGGGCTCCGCTCCATAAGCAGGGCGAGGTACCCACCGGCAAAATAGGTGGGCTCCCACAAGAGGTCACTGGAGAGACACGGGGGGCTGAAGTAGGTCCCGCAGAAGTTGTCCCCCGTGTACAGGGCAGGGATTCCATCACAAGACAGGCTGTCCTCGGGCTGAAGGTGTCCCGAAGCTTTAGGGCACATGAGATGCCTTTTGAGGAGAGCTAAAAGGAAAGATTTTGACGGAGGGAGGAAGGAAAGTGGGTCTGGAGCCTGACTGTGGGAAGAAGTGGGCAGGATAGTGCCTTCTAAGTCGCCAGGGACGGCGTGCAGTTCTTGCATCTTAGGGACAGACTCCTTGAGAAAGGAGAGGACAAGTATGTGAGCAACATCAGCAGCCTTGCAATTTGGTGGTGGAGGGCAGAGAAACCAGAGGCACAGACACCCCCATAATCTCATGCCCCAAGCCCCCAGGCATTCAGTCAAAGACCTGGGCCCCCGAGGGAGCTCTGGCGCTCCTTTGTCTTGGGCTAGCTCCACTTGCTCCCCACCCATGCCCGTTGACATCACCACCAAAATGCCACCGTCCCCCTCAGGAAACAGCTGGATAGTGACCACCCCATTGAATTTACTTGACACACTGAATCTAAGGACCTGGGGGCGTGTCCTGCTTGTCTGATTCAGGAGGGAATTGGTTTTGTCTGGCGGGAGGTACTGGGCGTGAGGCTGGGTGAAGTCACGTCATCCAGGCCAGAGCTTAAGAAGAGCCAAGACAGAGTGGCACATTTTCTGGAGCTCCGACTCTTGCCACCGCCACCACTAGGATGAAGCTTCTGCACAGTAGAGCCTGCGGTGGGAGAGCAAACCTGCCCACTGCCTGGGGCCGGTCCAGCTAAAGGCAGGGGTGCCTCGATCACCCTCGATCACCCCTACAGGGGCTGAGGATAAGGCAAGTTCCCGGGCCTGGTTTCCATCCTCTCTGTAGGAAGCCTTGCCCCTCCAAAGAGCTCCCCCACCAGACTGTCCAGATTTGCAGTTGGCCTCTGGCCTCTAGTCCAGTTCCCTCGCATACCTCGGATGGCTCCTGTCCCCTCCGGGCCTTTGCCTTCTTGAGATGTTTGCTAAGCTGAGATTTCTGCTCCCTGGCGCCTGAGCCTCCCTGTCTAACCCTGCCCTGGCTCACCAGCTGTCAGTAGTCCGGGGTGCCTGCCTGCAGATTTACGCCCGTTTGCACTAACCCCCACCCCGGGACATGATCAGTGGCCTCTGCTTCTGCGTGGAGATTCCCTGTCATTCATCCTGCCAGCGTTCTTGTATTCTCTCCCTCCCTCGTTTTCCCTTTTATACTCCTTTTGTCCACCATGTAGCCACCCACGGATCCAACTGACTCTGCCCAAGCCGTCAACACCAGACCAAAGGCTTGGTATCATGATGGGTTCACATCCGTCTCTGGAGGTGGCCTGCCTCAGAGCAAGGGCACATGGCAGCAGGTTGGGGGGGGGGGGGCGGGGAATGGAAAAGCCAGTGAGGCTGGAGGTGAGGCCTCTGATGCTAGGAACAATCTCCAAGCATAGAATCCATCCGCCTGTTCCACTGGGTTTGTCGATCCAAGGTGGTGGCATCGTCATGTAGTCAATAAATGTAGCACGATCCGCTTTTGCATTCCTGGTGCGCTCACCTTTGGGCACCAGAGAGGGCCGGAGTGATGTGTTCCGTGAGGTTGGGCAGCATCGTCTGACCACGCGGGTCTTGGAGGTGTTGTCCCACTCTGGGCCTCTCTCCTGTGTGATGCTCCTTTCCTGCCAAAAAACATGAGGCTCGGAGATTATGGCTCCCAGGGCTCTAGCGCTGGAAGTGGGGGAGGCCAGTGGAGGAGGGAGAGCCCTGCCTCCCCAGGAACCTAGCTAGCTCTCCTCAGTGAAAGCCAAGGGCAATGAGGGAAATGCTGGCCAAGTAAACTTCTCTTTGTGTACGTGTTCTCTTTTTTCAAGTTTGCGTCAGTGTGAGTGTCCCTCTTTAAGGTAAGGCCTCCAGAATGGGGAGTCTCTCCAGGTAGGTGAGCCCTCAGGCCCGGTGACATGGAGGCCCTTTCAACCTCATGATCCGTTTCCATCCAGCCATCCACACTGCATGGCGGGACCCTCAAGGGAGGCCTTCCCTGCATGCTCCTGCATGACCGGGCTGTGCTGAGAGAAAACCGGGAAGTGGGCAGGAGACCCTCACAACCTCACCAACCTAGGAGCCTGAGGAGGAGCCCTGCCGGACGGGCCGCCCCTTCCCCCAAAGCGAGGCCCCTGCCCCAGGCACCACCTGATGGTGTGCGCCGTGAAGACGGAGCCCCAGGTGACCGTTGCAGGCTGACCTCCTCCTCCACCTGGCAGAGCAGGAACGGGGCCTGGCCGGTTCCTATAGACGTCAGTCAGGGCATCCCCCTGCACTGTGTCCATGGCAGAGTGAGAGAGCTTAGCCTCCCAGAGGCTGCACGGTCCCACCAAGAGCCGGGACACCGGTCTGGGCCTGGAGGGCATGGGAAGTGTCCAGGAGCCTGCTTCTGGCAGTTGGCTTAGGTAGTGACATGGTACAGTGGACGGGCACCGGCTCTGACCACAGAGAGGCTTGGGTTGGAATACACCTGCTGTTGCAGGATAGCCACGTGGGCCTGGGGAGTCACTTTACCCCCAGACCTCTGGCCTCCTTGAGCCCCACGTCCTTAGCTATAAAATGGGGATGAAAAATACTCATAGAATTATGAACAGGATGAGCCAAACATGTAGATCTCTAGGAGTGTTAGCTCCCCTCTCCATTCTCCACCCGCACCCAGCCTGACGAAGCCTCTGCTTCCCCCCTCATCCCAGCAACCAAGAGCTAAGGCTTGCAGGAGGCCAGGCTGTGGGATCAGATGTGGCCAGGCTGCAGGAGAGTCAGGGCCTCGGGCCGCTGATCCGGGGAGCGGGGATAGTGATATCGCCTATGCTGAATGGCTGGGAGGAGGGCAAAGCAAATGGTGCGGAGTGGTCAGCACAGCCCTTGGGCACAGCAGGTGCTGCCACAGTGCTGACGCTGATAGTGCTGGAGACCCCGGGGCTCTAAGGCCAAGGGGCCGGACAGGGCACAGCTCCTGGAGAGGCCAGGGGTTCGCATGGGGATTACACCATGTGGTCAGGGAAGCTGCCATCGCAGGGAAGAAGAGCAGGTGAGGCCTGGCAGAGAGCGCCTTCCAGCCTCTGCCCAGAGACTTCTGGTGTTTAATTCTGGCCCTGCCCCTGTTCTGAGATGAGGAGGTGGGCACCGGGAGCCCGGAGATACAGCAAGGCAGAGATGGACCCAGCCATTCTAATGGCCTTTGGGGAACCCCAAGGGTCTGGCCCCCTTGAACTGTATGAGTTTACTTCTTCTGCCTTCTTTCTTTCTCAGCGGGGCTGTTGCTGAGCACAACCCTGCAGCCCAGCCCTAAAGTGGTGGCAGCCTGATGACGCCATGGCCCTGTGAACACAGCAGGTTCCCAAGTATTTCTAAGCTACACAGCCTCAGTGGGGCATCTTTGACTCTGCAGAAGAGATTTCTCCATCTGAGAACCGTGTTTGCAGGAGCATTCCTGTGGCCCGACCTGCACGTCAGTTTGGTGCCCCCACCTATCACCTCAGGGGAGGAATTTGAGCCCTGGGCTGGGCTGGGTTGGGCATTTCTATAAGCTCCGAAGTTTTCATCTATGATTTCACAGCTGTTAGGTTGGGATTTGCCGTCATGGGTTCATCAAACTGGTGTATATTGAACTTCATGTCCTCCCCACTCCATCAGCACTTGAGCTAACGCACAACCTACCAGGGAGCGTGGGACCTGCAGGCTATGTCTGTTTGAAGGGGGGAAGGTCCTCCAGAGGAGCTGGATCTCTTGGCAGAGAAAGCCAGAAAGGTTTAGGGAGAGACAACCTTTAGGGAAGAGGTGCTGGGGGAAAGGAGGGAAAGGCAGGGTTCAGGGCGCCTGGGTGGCTCAGTCGGTTAAGCCTCTGCCTCCAACTCAGGTCATGATCCAGGGGACCTGGGATTTGAGCCCCACATTGGGCTCCCTGCTCAGCAGAGAGTCGGCTTCTCCCTTTCTCTCTCCCTCTGCCTCTCCCCCTGTTTCTACTAGCTCTCTTTCTCTCTCAAATAAATAAATAAAATCTTTAAAAAAAAAAAAAAAAAGACGGGGTTCAAATCAGCAATTTTCAGAATTTTCAGCAGGAATTTGGAGAGCACATACTTTCTGCCCTCTGAGAAGCTGCAGAGGAGGCTGGCTCATATAGGAAGTAAAGAACCCCCCAGGGCAGCCCCGGTGGCTCAGCCTTTTAGCGCCGCCTTCAGTCCAGAGCGGGATCCTAGAGACCCGGGATCGAATCCCACGTCAGGCTCCCGGTGCATGGAGCCTGCTTCTCCCTCTGCCTGTGTCTCTGCCTCTCTCTCTGCATCTCTCTGTGTCTCTCATGGATAAATAAATAAAATCATTAAAAAAAAAAAAGAACCCTCTATCACCCTAAGGTTACCATCCTGAGGAGTTCGGGCAGCAGGAAGTCCTTGAGGAATACCAGTGTAGTGTCAAATCCAGGACTTGACTTGGGGACGGAGTCTCTCAGGCTTGCCTCCTGGGGTTAGAGGAGAGGAAGGAGAGATGGAATGCAGAAGAGAGCTCCTGTAGACAAGCCAGCAGGCAGGGCCTCTGTGGACCATGGGAGCCACTGCCCACCCGTGATCTCATAGACGGCCCTGCCTGGGTGGGACCACATTGCTGCATGAGCAGCACCCTCCTGCCCCTCTCTTGCAGAAGAGGGTAACCGAGGGTCTGGCAGCCTGGAGCGGAGGGCCAGCAGTCAGAGGCTGGATACCGGGCATCCGAGGTTCCAGAGGCTAGAACCTCATCCAAGGTATGAGGAGTTCACTCAGCGGAGTGAACCTCATGCCTTCCCCATGGAGGGCCTCAGGCCTCCAGGCCTCCGGCCAGCATTTGGTCTTTGAAGGGTACAGGCATCAAGGGAAGCTTGCACGGAAAGCCAACCGTGTTCCCCACGCACACCAGCCTCCACGTCCAGGACTTTGAATCCCCAGGGGCACAGCTGGCTGTCACGGAAAAAAGAAGCTCTTGGAAACCCAGCTTTGCCACGGGGGGATCGGTGCCCTGTTTACACCCCCACTGTTTGTGCCGGGGCAGCAGATGGTAACAGAATTGGATTTGGCCTAACCTTTGACATTCAAACATTATTCCAGAATTCTGGGATTTGACAAACACACATTAGGTATGTGACCCATCATTACAGTTCAACGTCAGTCTTTTCAGAGTGAGGAGGCCTGGCTCATGTGCCTTCAGCACTCTGACCCTCCACGTGATTCTGGCTGCTTTTCTCTGGGACCTACTCCACCCCCAAAGGGCATTTCTTAGAGCGCAGAGCTTGAATGTCAGTGGAGTATTTCAGGTGTGCGAGCCCCAGCTAGGTGTGGAAGAAGGTCGAGAATGGCTGGGGCGGTGAGATACGATACTTGCCTTAAGTAGGGAGATGGGAAGATAAGCCTGTGGTGGGACTTATCATCTGTGATGACTTGGGAAATAAAGCAGACCTTGACTTGGGGCTTGGGCCAGACTCCCTCCTCCCGGCATCTCTACCAGTGTTTGGAAACCACAGGACTGGTGGTCCTCCTGGGGAGGCAGGGCAGATTCAGGCTCCAGGTACTCAGGCACCTGGGATGTGAGTGTTCCACTAAATGATTCAGAATACAGTCGCTCCAAAACATGAGATTCCAGAATTGAGCCCTCACCTGGTACCACAGGCAGTGAGGACAGGGCTGGGTGCTGGTCTCTGTATCTGTGAGATGCGGAGCAAGTCCCTGAATTTCTCTGCTCCCTTCCTGTAAAATGTGGGACTTATGTAATGCCTACAGTGTCTTCTAGCTCCATGAGGGCAGGGATTGGAGCTTCTTTGAAGTCAACTTTATTGTAATAAAATTCACATAGAATAAAATCCACCCATTTAATGCGTGTGTTGTGATGCATTTTCACAAATGGGTGCACCCGTGTTACCAGCAGCGCGGTGAATATATAGGACATCTCTACCCCAAATGGTTCCCAGGTGCCCTTTGCCCCGGGCAGTCCCTGATCTGCTTTCTGTCACTGGAGAGTAGGTTTGGCTTTTCTAGAGTTTAATATATATATATGGAGCCTTGTAGTATGTGCTCTTTTGTGTCTGGCTTCTTTCACTCAGCGTCATGTGTTTGAGACTTGGGAATTATATTTTTAACTTTTTAACCATGGAAAATTTCAAACACTTACAGAAGTAGAGAGAATCCCCGTGTATTCGTCACCCAACACCAACAATTAGCCGGCTCTGGTTAATTTGTTAGGGGAGGGATTTTATCTGTTTCGTGCACAGCTGTGCCCTCAGCATAACTCCTGGCAGTCAGCAGGCATTCAGTGTATGTGCGTGGGGTGAGCGAATGAATGAATTCTGTGGATCGACAGTTTTTTTTCCAGAGAATATTTCTGTCTCAGCTCCATCTCCAAATTCTCTCCTCACCTTTTATGGCCCAAGAGCTATTCCAGTGTCTGCCTGGGAACTTGGGGGGTGATAAGATCCTGCATTAGGAAACCTGAAATTGTTGAACGGTAAGAGAGGTAGGTGACCTCATCTTGACTTGAGAGGCATATATTAGAGTGTTTACAATCCCCGTTTCAAAGCCAGCAGGCAGAGCAATAATAAATCCCAGCCAAGAGAACTGATTTCTATCTAGAACATTTTCATAAATAAGGTGGGGGTGGGATTGGTGAGTGGAGGAACAGAGCTTGTGCCAAGACCATATTGGAAAGCTTCTCTGGGCACCAAAAGGTATCCCTAGAAGAGCTGAACCCAACAGCTGTCAACAGTGACACTGCTTCGAGAAGTAGATGCTACGTGAGAAAGGACCCCATAGTGAGAAGTGGACGGGGCCAGCTTTGCCACCGTGAGCTTGCCCACTTTCAGCCAGAGACCCGGGCTCCTGATCGGGCACAGGTCCTGCTGCTGCACGTCCTGCGTGGGGCCGGCTCGGTGCAGAGCCCAGCTGGGGCGCTCAGGCCTCGGGCGAGCCACAGCACGCAGGACACTGTCTCCTCCTCGGCTGTTTATTCCTGGATATCCATTCTGGGTTCTCCACGTGTTATCAGTTCCCCACACCCCTACTGGGTACCCTGTTACCCTACTTTGGGGTCTCTCCAGCAGTGGGTTGTAAAAATCAATTTAACACATCAGGTGAAGAAAACTATTTTAATGCAGGATAGGATAGGATAGGATAGGATAGGATAAGATAGGGTAGGGTGAGGTGGGGTTGGGTCGCGTCAGTAGAATAGAACAGAATAAACAGAACACCAGACTAGAGCCCAGAATGCAATGCAGGTAAGGTCTAGTTTGCTGAATCTTTCCCGGAACTGCTGGGAAAAATCCCCCTGGGATGAGGGGATGGTCCACTAGGTTATATACAAAATGTATTTCTTACTGCTTGTTATAATAGAACATTTTGAAGGGCTATGCCCTTCATCACCCTAATGTCTAAGAAATGAACCCAAAAAAGTATAGTGGGGATGGCGATCTCCTGGACTGTGAGGGACACAGGGAAGAATGCAGGTGTTTGTAACATAGCAACAAGACTACAGGTGGAAGCCACTGAACTGGGTACCTGTGCTGGGCTCCGGGCTGGAGTCCTCAGCAGGAAGGTACGTTTCAGGGACATTGGCCTTGGGGCCAGAACATCTGAATTCAGTCCTGGCTGCACCTTGGGCAAGCTGTTTCATGATCCCTCTCGTGGGGGCTGTGGCAGCACAGCCTGCCCCCTAGGGTGGGGGTGAGCTTGAGTGAATCAGGTGGGTGAAGCATTGAGTGCAGTCCCCAGCACCTGGAAGAGCCTCCATGCATGAGCTTTATGACGTTTCCACATGCAGAAAGAGGTGTGCCGAGCCCAGTGCCAAAGCTAGGAACACAAGAGAGAGATGCCCAGCATGTCACTACTTCGCCCTAGTTCTAAGGAGTCCCAGGGAAGAGGCACGGGGCAGCCCAGATGTATGAGGGGGACCAGCCTAGGTTGAGGATGGTTCCCCAGGAAGGGGTGTTTCCTTCCCCACATAGCAGCACCAGACTCCTTAGCAGAATGGAGGCCTTGTGGCCTCAGGGATGGTTTCAGAAGTCCTTTATAGCATTTGAGAGGGAAATGGACCCTCTTTTACTCTTATTTCCCATCCAAGGGGGTGGCGGACTCACCTTCTGAGCAAAGCTGTTGCTCCTTGCCATCCTCTGGGGACTCAGCAAGGTCCACGGAATTAACCTGAAGCTGGCGAGTCCCCAGTTCTGAGCCAGGCACTGCTAGTGGTAGAGGGTGCTCCCTGCCTCACTGGGGAGCCAAGATTCACAGGGCACTTAGAGGCACCTCCAGGCCATTTATAAACTCCACACTGAATGTCATCAAGTACCTGTGTGCCCCGCACAGGTGGTGAGGACTTGTCCCTCACCACATGGCCCAGAATGACTCTTGGCTGAAATGTATGCATTGCACATTGATTATCAAATTTTAGAGGCAGGTAGTCACAAAGTGTACTTCTCTGTGAACCTTGGCCGGCCTGGGACGGTGGTGGGCTGGGAGGGTTTGAGCAGGTATAATAAGCGCCACCCTTTGGAGCTGCACAGAAACACCTCCTGCCCTAAAAAGAATGAAAAAGTGCTGTCTGTAGAAAGCTTTGATACAAATGACTTCACCTAGTCTTAAAAGAACCCTCTGGAAAGAGGCTCAGATCCAAAGTCTGAGTCCAAGGGACTTTTCCCAATCATTTTCATAGGGTCGCTTCAGCCTTTCTGCCGAACACTTACCACCCCAGAGGGAACATCCCGTGTTGGGAACTCCCATGGTCTAAGGGACTTAAACAAAAGGGGACATTTCAGGTCCTGAGAATGCTTGTCAGGGTGTCTTCCCCTAGGTGGATTCCTCAGAGTTCTCAGACCTTAGAGAGACTCAGGCTTTGCACAAGGGGAAACTTTCAAATCTGTGGTCTTAGCAATCAGATCACGACTTCTTCAAGAATCCGTCAACTCTTCCCAGAAAAATGTTTCCATAAGCCCAACACCCTATATTGTGTTCTATAAGGTTCACAGGAGCCTTGAATTCCAGTCCCTAGCACAGGGCTTGGCCAGCTGGCCCCCAGGCTAAATCCAGCCCACTGCCTCTTTTGGTGCAGTCCTCAGACTAAGAGTGGTTTTTACATTTCTCTTAATATGGTTGAAGAAGAATGTTTCATGACACATGAACATTACATGAAATTCAATGTCAGCGTTCCTACCTAAAGCTTTACTGGGAACACAGCCACACTGGTGCAGTTGTGTCTTGTCTGCAGCTGCTTGAGCCACAGCGTCATAGTGGAGTGCTTGTAACAGAGACCCTGTGGTTCACGAAACCCACATATCTACTATATGGCCCTTTGGAAAATATTTGCCACTCCTGCTTTAGGAGTAAGACCCCCAGGTTAAGAGGCTTGCTTGAAGTGTTTTACTTAAAATAATTGAGCTGTAGAATTAAGAGGTACAACAACTTGAAAATCACCTTGACAAGTTCCCCACTTGACCGTGTTAGCAGGAAATGCCAGGGAATTGTGTCTTGGGTTCTCCCTTTAAAGTTCCATGGGTTTCTAGTTGGCACTGCCTTACAAATGAACCCAACTTTCGGGTAGTCTCTGTGAAGTTTTGTTTAAAAAGCACCATAACAAGTGTACAGAGTTTGGTAACAACTTCTTTATATTGGGGATACCCACCCTCCCCTGTAATAGAAATCCTGGAGAGGCAGTTCTGCAGACCCCTTATTGACTGCTCATTCATAGACAAATTGTAGCTGGCTGAACTCCTGGGATCACTGCAGTGTTTGCTGGGTATGAGGGAGGAGGTTGGTGTCAGTTAGCAAGAGTTTCCAAAGTCTGGGGACTTTGGTGGCTCAGGGATTGAGCATCTGCCTTTGGCTCAGGTCATGATCCCGGGGTCCTGGGATCGAGTCCCACATCAGGCTCCCTGCATGGAGCCTGCTTCTCTCTCTGCCTGTGTCTGCCTCTCTCTGTGTCTCTCATGAATAAATAAATAAAATCTTAAAAAAAAAAAAAAAGCGTTCCCAAAGTAACTCTTCAAATGGAATTTGTGAAAATGCATAATTTTTATAGTCTAGCAAACAATAATGAGCAGACAAGGAGAGAGTGGAAATTGTTGGATTTCATCAAACAGCTGCTTTGTTAGAACTCAGCTGTGGAGGTTCATTCAGAAGGCCTGGTAGTCTGAGGGACTTGGTCCTTTGTAAAAATATGTGTATACAGACTGCCTCAGAAGTAAAGCAACTTTCCCTCGGAAGTGGTTTAGACAAAAGGCAGTCGACCAGATTATAGGGGAGGGGGCACTTGAGACTACCACCTGAGGCTTGGGTGGCTCCTCAGCAACTCATGCCAGCAACACCACGTTCCCATGATGCTCTCTCCTTTGAACCAGTGAATGGCCAAAAACCGAGTGGCTCCCCATCTTTAAATGCCATGAACTGAATCATTTGTGCTTAAAAAGCAATGGGTCTTGATTTTCTTTACCCCTAAAAGGTGGAAGCAACTCAACTAGAGTAGAAGTCACAGGCTGGAGATTGTGTGACCCTTTCAGCCAGGCTACCTTTTTTTTTTTTTTTTTTTTTTAACTGAATTAGTTGAAACATTGAGAAATTAGGAGATCTAAATGAAAATGTATCTGGAGCATTTCCTGGACATTCAGAAGGCCTAGAAACCCTGGGTCTTGTTCTTGAAGATGGCATCACGGGTGAGGCATGAGGTCCCCCTGTGCCTCAGTCTCTAGCAGCTCTCCATGCTCCCCAGGCTCCCTCGGCACGCACACACACCCTGCTCATTACGGAGAAGCTATGACATCACTGCCAGCACCACTAAACATAAAATTTGTATCCTTTTTTTTTTTTTAATCTTTATTCTAGAAAGTTTGAAGATGGCCCACCAGGGTATAAAGTACATACTCTAAAATATAATATCTGTGAAAATGAGGAAAGAAAAATGGGCAGGAAGGCAAAAACAAAAACAAAAAATCAGGAATGTTCTTTGGGGAAGCGGTGGAGCTCACACATTTGGCTCTTAGCTTTTGAGAGCAGACTTAGTTCTAGAGTCTGAGAGCAAGGGACACAACACACCCAAGGTGCCCTGGTGAAACAGGGACTATTCTGTGAACTGAGATCAAATAGAACTCTCTCTCAAGGAGCATCCCAAAGACAATGCTGTTTGTTCTAACCACACAGTTGTGATAAATCTTGATGAGGAAGCAACGCTCTTCATTTACTCTCACCATTTACATGTGTTATTTCATGAACTCCTTATAACAAATATAGGGGGAGGACTACTAACATCCCCATTTCACAGGTAGTGAAACTAAAGCACAGAGAGACGGCAGGATTTGCCCATGGTTGCAGAGCCAGACAGAATCAGGCATGGAACCCAGGCCGGCTGGCCGCAGAGAACATGCGCTAACCCACTGAACTACACTGCCTTTCAGAGCTGACACCAGGGGAAACCAGTGTGGCTCCCACTGAGCCTTTGGGTATCCCCATTCATAAAGGCTAATACCAAATAAGGAAAGGAGGGCATGAAATTGAGAAGGAATGCCAGTATGTAGCATGAGCTGCAGAGGAAGCCAAATCCAGAACAACTCAATGATAGGCCCCTAAGTAGGCTTTTAAACCACAAAAAGGCTCTCTGAAACTAAGGAAAAGAAGGAAGAAAGGGATTCACTGCTCCTTTACACAAAGGGACTCAACCAAGCTGCATGTCAGAATCACTTACAAAGCTTTAAAAAAAAAAAAAAAAAAAAAAAGACAGAGGTCTGGGCCTCACCCTTGGAGAGTCCAGTTCATGAGGTGTGGGGCAAGATCCAGGGGTCTTGGGGGTTTTTTTTTTTATTGTTTTTAAGTTTTTGTTTTTTTTTTAATTATTCAGGGCTCATCATGACAAGTGCATTCCTCAATCCCCACCCCCTCTTTCCCCTGTCCCCCCACCCACCTCCCTTCTGGCCACCATCAGTTTATACTCTGGAGTTAAGAGTCTGTTTCTTGGTCTCGGTCTCTCTCTCTCTCTCTCTCTGTCTCTATTTCCCTTTGGTTTCTTAAATTCCACATATGAGTAAAATCATATGGTATTTGTCTTTTTCTGACTTATTTCACATAATATTCTCTAGCTCCATCCATGTTGTTGCAAATGGCAAGAGTGCGTTCTTTTTTATGGTTGAGTAATAGTCCATCACATATATACACCATACCTTCCTTATCTATTCATCAGTCGATGGATATTGGGCTGCTTCTATATCTTGGCTATTGTAAATAATGCTGCCGTAAACATCAGGGTGCATGTACCGCTTTGAATTAGTGTTTTTGTGTATCTTTGGGTAAATACCAGTAGTGTGATTCCTGGATCATAGAATGGTTCTGTTTTTAACTTCTTGAGGAACCTCCATGCTGTCTTCCACAGTGGCTGCACCAGTTTGCATTCCCACCCACAGTGCACGAGGCTTCCTTTTTCAGGGGCACTTTGTTTGTTTTTGGTGCACAGACAGGATGAAAAAGCACTGTGTTAACCAGTGACAAAAAGCAAGGCTGTTATTTTGTCTCTAACTTTTCCCCGACGGGAAAAGACAGGAAAACTCTTAGAAGTACAGAGACTAGCTCAGAAACCACTAAGAGCTGAACTGGAATCCAAGGGAGGGAAATTAATGAATTACATTTAATAAAGCTCACTTGGCAGTCTGGGTTATACCCATGCCCCAGCCAGATGGCCAAGCAGTGGCACTGAGTCTCGGATGTGGGGCCAGCATCACTGTTATGTAAAGCTCCTAAAAATCCAGCATGTAGCTCCCTCATGTGCAAAAATATAGAATATGGGGATTTGGGATACTTGGAGATAGATGCTGTAAGAGCCAGATCTAGAAGTTTTTATAAGAAGATAGCTTGTCGACACTTGAGGGGGAAATGGTAATCACTCAGAGCCAATTAACTTCCATTCTAGACCAGTAGAGCAGAGAAATGAGGCAGGCATTATGTGTCTTTATTCCAGCAAAGCCATTGAAAGTCTCTGATATCATCCTCCTGGACAAGATGGAAAAAGGGACTGTAGCTGGTCAGTTCACAGTGGATTTAACAACAGTGTCCTCCAAGGGTGCTAGTGGACCTTTCAGCTTTGCAAGAGGGCTCTCTGGAGAGGGCAGGTCAGAGGGCTGGGCTCCGAGCCTGAGCCTGCCTTACACGGTATTGTCATACGCTCCTTAACAGAGTAATGGGGGGTGTGCCAGTCTTGTTTTGGGATGACACAGAGCCAAAGGATATAGCAGAGGAGATAGATGATAGAATTAAATTAACGTTATATTCTTATAGTACTTTAGAGTTTACGTGAGCTTTCCCTGTTACGCTCTCTTAGAACCCTCGGCAAGCTAGGTACATTTATTATCCCTACTTTCTTGGTTACAGACTGAGATCAGAGAAGTAAATTACAGAATCGTTATTTATGGTGATCTCTATAAGCCAGAAATATGTACCAAAATAAGAAGAAATCAAAGCTAAATGTAAAGGATTACATTTGGATTTTTTAAAAAATCCATTTCAGAAGATTGACATTTGCATTCATTTCCTGGGGCTGCCCTTGGAAAGAACCAGAGACTGGGTGCCTTAGAACAGAAATGTATTGTTTCAGGGTGCTTGGGTGGCTCAATGGTTAAGCATCTGCCTTTCGCTCAGGTCGTGATCCCAGGGTCCTGCTTCTCCCTCTGCAGGGAGCCTGCTTCTCCTTCTGCCTAGATCTCTGCTTCTCTGTGTCGTGCATAAATAAATAAAATCTTTTCAATCAACCAACCAATCAATAAAAAGGTCAGGGCGGCTCAGTGCCAGATGAACTCTGTACATCTTGCCCTGATTTGTTTAAAGAAAATCTGAGAGTATGACCAATTCTTGGTTCACAAAATTAAGAGGAGGAGAAAGGGATGGAGGATTATGTTTGGAGAAATTTCTAGGTAAAGGATAGCTAACTTGAAGTTCTGTTCTGTTCCAACCCTCATTTTTGCCAGGCAAGACCCTATGCAGTTATATAGTCTTTATTTCATTTTACTTCACATGTGAGCATGTCTGTATAAACATACCCACGTGTACTCTGTTATTTAGAATGTGTGGTATAATGAATATACATGCATGTGCAAAGATTTGGTTAATGGATAGTGAGCAAGTATTCTAATTATTTGAATTCTTGCTTTTCCTTTTCAAGTATTTAAAAGAGCAAAGTGGAACTGAAACAAGAATATTGACATTTCAAAGCCAGGAGGAATTTGGGGTTTGACTATTACGGTGAAAGAAATTGGTTCCAGCAAATGGATATTATGTTCTGCTGTGTCCCCTGCTTTGCAGGCGGTACCTTCAGGGATCTGAGAGGAGCCGGTGACCCATATGACCTATTAGAAGGGGCCTTGTGCATGACCCAGGAAGTGCCTTGGGCACTGGGAGGGTGTGGGATAGGGTGAGGCTGCTGTCCGGGAGGACCTAAGAGGGCATTGGAACCTGACATGGGACCTAGACAAAAAAAGCTGGCATTTTGGAGATTGTGTGGAGATAGCATGTCCCCCCACCCCGACCCCCATCCCCATCTGGTTGTGCGTGTGGGTCACAGTGACCACTCCCTTGCTCTTGTCATGCCAGGTAGAGGCAAAGAGGTGGGCAGGGCCCAGCAGAGTGGCCACATGAAAGCCAGCCCCGTGCCCCAGCCTGTAAGATCAGGGAGTTCTCTGTGTGCTTTAGAACAAAGTCATCTGTTGATCTCGTAATCAGATGAAGACAGAAGCAGAAATCGTTGGCTCCTCTGAAAGCTCGTGTTTATGACTTCAGTACAGTAAGTGAACGCATTGCATCAGCCAGACAGGAAGCGAGCATTCGGGCCGTCTGCCCACGTCCGTGCTGAGGTCCAAGCGCTACCACGGCCGGCTGATCCCCAAGCCCTCAGCCGCCTCTGGTGACTTACAAGGCAGGCCCAGTGGCTCAGCTTCTCGGATGCACCTTCTCCAGGGATCTGGAGCGACCCGTAACTGTTTCCATGAACTACCTCACTCCCCCATCACAGATACCAAAGATGTGCCCTTCCCCCAGAGTTAGCCCCAGACCCCTCAAAGCCCAGGCCTTGTCTCTGAAGGGATGCCAGAGGGAACGGGAGTGTCCTTTCCTGTAACATCATCCACAAGGGGTAGTGACAGAAACTGCCCTTAGCCCATCCGTCTTGATGGAAATTTCCCGAACTCTGGCTGAACCTGTTTGTGTTTGTCTCGTGCCAGCCATCAGGGAAGCCCCATGCCCCAAGCTGACCACTCCTCAGGAAGGAAACCCCATGAACTAGGTAGGCCTCAGTCTACCTGTTTCTCTGGGCCTCCCTGCTCTAGGCCCCGCGTGGGTCAGATGTCAGCCATCTCACCACTTGGCCTGCACACTCCCCCAAATGAAAAGCCCCTCTGGTCTAACAGCTGCCAGTGGTCCTAAATCCAGAGCGCTTTACCAGCTGTAGATACAGTAGCAGCAAGAGAGGTGCATTCACTCCTTTTCCAACAGATATTTATTGAGCGTTCACTGTGTGCTGGACAAGGCACTAGGCTGGGGATGGAAGGTGACTTCAAACCAGTCCTTGTCCCCAGGGCTCATGGATTAGTCAAAAAGGAGGAGGATACGTGTGATCCGTGCTGTGATGAGTTAGGAGAGATGACGGGCCACCCATAAGAGGCATGGAAGGACAGGAAGACTGCTTGAAAGAAGGGCATCTAAGTCGGAATGGGAAAGGTGAGAAATTCAGCTGGGTGATGAGGACGTGGGGCCGAAGATGGGATTGGGAGAGGGGCTTGCAGGCCAAGGATTAGCTATACAAAGGCTTGGAGTCAGGGAAGCCAGTGAGTGAATCCAGAGAACCTCATGGTGCACAAGCGCCTAGAAGAAGTGGGCAATTAGGTGAGGATGAGACCCTGAAGGACCTGAGACCCCAGGATTTTTCCCAAGAGCTATTGGGTACCATTGGAAGAATCTCAATCTCTGGAAAAAGCACTGGGAGGTCAGGTAGACAGTGGCTCTGCACTAGTTCAGCATTTGGAGGCATACAGAGAAATGTAAGACTCAGTCCCTCCTTCGAGAAGCTCATGGCATCAATGGGCAGATCCCACAGACTGTGTTGGTAACAGCCAAGCTGTACCTGATGCGTGCCCATGGCACACAGGTGCTAAGACTTGGAGGCGCCTTTATTGGGGGCCCGTTATATGTTGGGATCTCCAATCAGGCACCTAACATCTGACATCTCATGGAGTCCTCAAGGCAGCCTTTTTACCTCCGTTTTACAGATGAAAAGACTAAGTCTCAAAGAGTGACTTGACAAAGTATCATGTAATCAGGAAGGGACAATCCCAGGATAAGAGGGCAGCCAGCGCTCTCTACCCTACTCTGTGTCGCCCCCCCCCACCCCGAGTGTGGGACAAGGATGATATGGGAAGGGCTTTTTGGAGGAGATAAGGTCTGAAGAGGTCCCAGATCACCTTTCAGGCTCCACTGTGCAGGCTAAGAGTCTGACATTTATATTTTAGGGGAGATTTATGGGCTGACCAAGGATCCAGGCAAACAGGGAGTATCTGTCAGGCTTTGCCCATCTTGAAGTTGAGTCTTCTGCTTGCTTAGAGGAAGGCAGAAGCTTTTCAAAGAATAAAATCAGTGAATAAAGTAATCCCCAATCCTCTTTAAATTGGAAGATGCTGGGATGCCTGGATAGTTCAGTGGTTGAGCGTCTGCCTTTGACTCAGGGTGTGATCCTAGAGTCCTGGGATCTAGTCCCACATCGGATTCCCCACAGGGAATCTGCTTCTCCCTCTGCCTGTGTCTCTGCCACTCTCTGTGTGCTTCTCATGAGTAAATACATTTTTTAAAAAAATAACAGTAATAAGTAATAAATTGGAGGATGCTGTGCATGCTGTCTCCATGCTGCTAATAGCGGATGGTGTTTCCCAGAGCCATTTGCTTTGGAAAACTTCTCAAGTCTCTAAGGCTAATAGTCAGGAATTGCACATAGTGGGGATGTTGGCTTTTTGAATTGGGAATAATGGACATACACCTAAAATGCTTCTAAGGATCTGGAAAGGCCTGCGCTAGGCAAGGATATTTTTCTATAGAGTTCTTAAAGAGTGGCACAGTCACTCGAATGCTACTGAGGATTCTGTGGCCCCTGGAAAGCCCAGAGCTGAACTAGATGGCTCCCCAGACTTGCATGAAATGGAGCCAGAGGTCCTCTGGGAAGGACACCCCTAGCTGAGCTTCACTGAATCTGGTTCCCGGGTCTACAGTCAGCAAGTGGGGGAATTCAGACAGCCTGTGGAATCTGGCCCCACCGCCATGCTCGGCTTACCTCTGGAAATGAAACCGGTTTCCATGACTAATGGACACTAATGACTGCAAAGTGAAGCACAAGCAGTAGATACACGGGGAGGAGCGATGCCAGAGCAGCTCCAGATTTCCCGAGGTTCTCTGTACACCTGCTCCCCTCATGCATGAGCAGCGAGCAGGAGCCGGGAAAGAGGGGTCCCTGCTTCCACAGATACCGGAGAGCCAGGCATGGCCCACCCTTGGCGATGTTACAAAAGTTTTCCACCCACCCTAGTCCCTCCTGCCTCTCCCCTTCACCCAGCTACTACCACCCCTTCTGCAGCTCTCCATCCCTGCCTGCCCACCAGTGAGGGTACCTCCTGGTCACCTTCTGGGATGATGCTTAGTGCTTCCCAAGTCACTCTCCCCTACCCTGCTCCTCCTTCTAGACTCATTTTACCCAGCACAGCAACCCCTTCCTCAGTCAGAGTGATCCATCCCTCCTTGGACAGAGATGTTCAGAAGAGGCATCAGCACACCCTTTCCCCAGGCACCAGGCCTCCCATGTCACTGTGGCAATGGGCTTGGTATTCATCGCAGAAGTTCCTGTCCACACAAGGCCCCCTTTGCCTCTTGCGGTGTACACACCAGAGGTGGAGACCAGATCATCCTCCTGCCCAGGAGCCAGGCCTCCTGGTAGAAGTGACTAAGCCACTTCTTTGCTTCCCCATCTCAAGGGCAACACTCACATCCTTCCATTTCTGGTCCTGTTTCCATCTCTTTTGTCTCCCCTCCAAGGTCTCCGAGACCTACTGACTATGTGGCTGAAGCCCAGAGAAAACACACCAAGCAGGACTGATGATGAGCTGAAAGATTTGCTCCTCCCTGCTCTGTGCTAAGCACCCGATTCTGACCTCAGCCTGGGGTGATCTGCAAACATGCTGGGCTCGCCCAGTGTCGGTCACCCACTCTCGCCCCAACCCACAGCCTCTCCTGCCAGGCTTGCCCGCTGGCAGGCCATTCTGGCTCCATTAGAGCCCAGCAGCCTGGCCTAAATGTCTCCTGGTGGGCTTCGATTCTTGCCATGTCTTTGCTCTTCTCCAGGGACCAGCTCTCCCGACGTTCCATGCAGCATCATGCAGAGACCTGGCTTTGACCCTGACTCTGCTCTTAGCTAATCGGGTGACCCTGGTCAAGTCACCAAATCTCTTTGAGCCACGGTTTCCTCATCTGTAAAATCAGGATAACAGTACCTGCGTGTTCCAAGGATCAAGTAAGGAAACGAATGGGAAGCTGCTTCGTAAACTATAGAGCTGCACGCTTCCCAAACTGTGTCCTGCAGAATGCTGCTCCTGAGGGAGGTGTGGAGAAGCTATTCAGGAAAAAGAGAAAAGGAAGGAAAAAAAAAAAGTTTCCTGTCACGTTTGAGGAAGGCTGTCCTAAGCAAAGTGAACCAGGTTTCTTGACTCTAGGACAGAGGCTTTAATCCACCAGCGTAGGTGGCAAATCTCCAAGAGCTGGGTGCAAAAATAGCTTTGTCTCAAAACCACTTTTTTTCACAGACTAATTATTAACATCTTTTAGGTCACTAGTTTCCACAGAACAAAGCATATATTAATATTATTCTTCCTACAAATAATAATGCTAATCTTTCCACTAAGATTTACTCTGTCACCTTGGTCACTAATCCTGGTAACACCAGTTAAGCAGTGCCTGGAAGAGTACGGCAGGAGCTCCTGCAAGCCCATGGGCATTGAGCCATGTCCTGCGGGCCGGGGAGCTGGCAGCAGAGGCCCCTGCAGCTGGACTCACCGTGTCTCCCTCCATCCCCATGCCCGGCTCTGCCCCAAGCAGTTGGCTGACCCCCTTGTCCTGCTCCACATCTCCCGTGGTCCTGCCCCACCCCCCACCTTTGCCCCATCTCCCTGCCCAGGTGACCTCGTCCCATCTCTGCCAACACAACTGTAACTCATTCTTCAAGTCCCAGCCAAGTCCTGACTTCTCCGTGAAAGTTTTCCTAACTATTGCAGGGTATGTTCTAGACAGGAACACTGGCTCCCAAATGCACTGGAAGTCCCGGGAGGCGGAGAGCATCATTTACGCTCTCAGATTCTCTCCCCAAACCAGGATTTGTTTGGTTGCTGCCCTCCACCCGCCATGGACCACAAGCCCTACTTTGGGAACTTGGGCCTCCAACTGGGTATGGGTCCTTCTGAGCTGGGGAGTCAGTGGTGGGATTTTTTTTCACGTGTCCATTCATTTGGTAGATGCTTATTGTTGGGAACCCAAAGCTGAATAAGCTAAGAGCCCTGCCTGTAGGGAGCTCTAGGTCAAGACAAACACACACAACTCATTGCAAGTCAGCGTGTTGAGCGTAATCATAGAAATAATGTAAGAGTGGAAAATAAGGCTCTTAGTGGGTGCAGGTAGGGATGGAGGAAGGCCTCCCAGAAGATGGCCTCCCGCCCCCCCCCCCCCCATCCTCCTCCTTACAGAGAGGATGTCACATGGAGCAGACCTGGGAAGTTTATGGAGGTCTACCTCTAGAGAAGAAAGAGCCTTGGAGACTCTGTGGGAGGGAGATTCGAGTTTGTTCCCTGGGTCACAGAGATGGAGGTCTCGATGGAGCCAGAGGGTTAGACTAGGAGGGGAAGTGTGAGATCAGAACTACGCATCCCACTCTCCCAGACACACGCACGCTACCCCCCACACAACAGTCTGTGGGAATCCCACTTCCCTGCTTTTCCATCATCCCGTCTCACCCCTTCTTCCCTCTCACCTGGACTCATTCTTCCTTTCCAAGTCCTCTGCCACCTCCTGGTCCTGGGGCCATCCATCGTGACCTCATCGGAGCAGCCCTGCGTCTGCTCTCGGTAGCTAGCGGCCTGCTTTGGTGAGAGGCTGGTCAGTGTGATGCCCACTCCCCGTGGGGGGCCGTGGGGAGGAAGGTCAGCCTGGAGTCAGTGCTTTCTCTTTTCTTCTCACAGAAAACCAAAAGAGACGTCAATAACTTTGACCAAGACTTTACCCGGGAAGAGCCAGTACTCACGCTTGTGGATGAAGCAATTGTGAAGCAGATCAACCAGGAGGAATTCAAAGGCTTCTCCTACTTTGGTGAAGACCTG
Organism: Canis lupus baileyi; assembly: GCF_048164855.1. Lineage (NCBI taxonomy): Eukaryota > Metazoa > Chordata > Mammalia > Carnivora > Canidae > Canis > Canis lupus. The sequence goes on from NC_132848.1 coordinate 51,189,586, forward strand.
ATGCCCTAAGAAGCTGCTCCAGGTGGACTTTGGTGATGCTGCAGGAAGGGGTGCCGAGGAGAGTCCTGTTTCTGGAGGCTCAGAAGGCCTTGAACTGCTTCACCTGTTCTCCAGAGCCCAAGTCCCTCGTCTGCCCTCTATTTATTGCGTTCCCTTACCCCAGGCTGGCTCCTCCCTCTTCTACCCGGGGACCAGAGGAACTCTTGGTTCTTATCTCACCGGTAGTGCAGAAGTGCGCAGGGTCGGTAGCCAGCTGGACACACCGCGTGTTTGGTCCATCGGCAAGCCTGTCTCCATTCCTCGGGGGCCCCCAGCAGTGACACAACTTCAGTTCTTTTACTTCAAAGAGCAACCCACATGAAAAAAACAAGCAAATAAGAAGACCCTGGCTCTGCAATTGGATCGAGGGTCCCGACAACTCTCACTTCTCCGTCCTTCCTTCCCCCGCCTGCCACCCTTCTGTCCGGGAGAGACGTGTGCTTCTCCAGCTTGGGGGGTGGGTGCCGTCGGGACCTGCTGTGAAGGAGACAGGCCTCGAGGTGCACGGGTTGGCTACCTTGGAATGGCTCGTTCTTGCTTGCTCTGGTTTTAGCTTTGGGCCATGCCAAAGTTGTGAGAGCACGGATCTCATGGAAGAAACCACTCTTTGTAGAAAAAGAAATTTGCTTTTGAACTCGATTAACATTTGAAAAATCTATTCGTGAATTGGCTTTCTGATTGGCCAAAAGATATAAATTCCAATATTAATGCAGGTAGATATTAAAGGGCTAATATACAATGAGAAACCAACTGTCCAAGGTTCATGCTATTAATGCTTTCATGGCACTTGGGGGCCGGAAGAATTGAGAGAGAAGGAAACTAGTAGTGTTCCTCATTCTTCAAGTTCTGCCTAAACACAGAGGCCACCCCAGCGATGGCCCAGACCCTGAGGTTCTAGTGAAACTCACTCCCAAATTCTCCTTCCAGTTTCATTCTATGCTCCCAGCATACGCTCTATTTATTTCCCGCAACGGTGTGTTCTTTTTGCGCACTTCTACGAAAATGGTAGTACTACTGTGTCGTGGTTTTTAGACATTACACGTGTAAAGTGAAATATGAAATATCTGCTTTTGAGACAAGCAGAATGAGGCTAAACATGGGTTATGTGGAGGGTGTCCAGAGACAGAAGAGCAACTTGTCTGAAAACTGACAATGTGGCCCGATGTACTTGGAGTCGTGTTTCTGTGCGACCAGCGGTGGCAACTCATGTGGACACTATTTAATGGATGTGATGTTACCTCCTGTAGATATGCTAACAGTGTTACATTCTTTGATTTCCAAGGGTTCTCTGTGGCTTTGTGTATATGTTTCCCAGAGGTCATTTGATTATCTATTTTACTGAACTGATTTAGCAGGGAATGGAATCCATTCCAACTGTTGCACGTGGATTTCCCAGCTGCCCCTAAATATATATACTTGTGAGTGGCAAAGTGGCACTAATGAAGCTTTTTGCCCTTTGTACATTTGAGATTTTTTGTATATAGTGTTTGCTGCAAGGCCTGTGGAATTAATTCATTGAATTTAGAGGTATCAACTGCTGCATGTTCAGGCATATTATAAAACTTTAGTCTATGAAAGAATAATTATAATAATGTCCAGGTGCAATACTCTGTAAGCGTATTGGTTCAAGTTACCGAGAGATAAGGTGTGTTTCTTTCTTTCTGGAGGGTGGGGAGGAGTCCTTTATGTTGTTTATTTCATTTTGGGTTATTTCAAAAGATGTAAACATATATTAAGCTAATTAAATCTCACATCTGGTTCTCCTGTGCTCTATTATGCCCTGATAGAGATGGGGAAGAGAAAGGAATGTTTCTGATGGTGGTTTCAAAGCTTGGACGGTGACTGGCTCGAGCCCATAGAAAGCTGGTGTCCATATTTGCATCTGGCTGGTCATAGCCTTTGTTACTAACGATGACATTCAGTTCTCTTTTGATTTTAATTTTTTAAAAACTCAGGTGTAATTATTATCTGTTCCTATGATAATTTCAAATATTATACTATATCAATCTGTGTGTTTGGCGTACCAGTGAAGTGATGAAGAACAGTAGATTAACTTAATTTATCTTCGGTAACTTGACATACTGGGGAGAGACTATCTTCTGGAGTTGAGTACAAGCACAGAAACATCTTCATGGTGGCATCATCTCATTTTTTAAGAAGACATGACAATACTGCCCGTCATACTCATGCATCACTACTGCTCTGTTTTTCCTCTGCTTCCTTCACCATGAGGAACTTGGAACAACCAAGCAAGCTCTAACTGCAATGCCAAGCGGCCTGCATCAAGGCCTCGGGGGTGTTCCCTTGTCAGCAGCGCTTGGGCCCTTCCTACAGGACAACTGGCATTTTTGCTGGAAAGTCAAACAATACATTCCACCCGGCAGCTCCAGGCATTCATTCGCGGGGTGCCTGGCCCAGAGATGCCCCCTTTCGGCACCAAAGCTGGGCTGGCTGGGACACCTCCTGCTCGGGGCCAGAGCTGATCAAGTTCTCACACGGGCAGGTTCAAATCCCATGTCGTCTATAGAAAAAAGCTTGTGTGTTCCTTGAGTATTCATTGTTTCCTTTCAGTTTTCACAAGGGTTAGGAAGCGGACGCACTGTTACATTTCTTTCTAATCTATCCAGCTCTTGAGTGCAAAAAAAAAAATGCCAAAAAAATATATGAAGGATAGCTGTTCTCCTGTGTTCTCTCATTATGGACTTTGTGAAGTGGAAACATCATTTTTTTCCTCCAAAGGTGAAAAAAAAATGCATTCTTGCTTTAAAAAAAAAAGGCTAAAAAATTACCTCTTTTTAAATTATGTGCAAAATAATTCTGGCTAAATATAAAATGTATTCAATCTTAGGGTTTTTTTTTTGTATTGTGATGCTTTATTTGTACATTTTTTTTTCCTTTCTGGATGTAATTTTAATCTCTTGCCATTCATTAGTGTTATTTCATTGTAAACATTATTGTGCCAAATGTACTGTATTCAAAAGGATGTGAATGTGTATTGTTTCAGAACCTAATAAATACAATGGCGTTAAATCTTATATCTGGGCTCCAGTGAGCATTTTTATCTCCTTTGTGAGGGGGCAGGGTGGCACCAATGGATTTTTGTGCCCTCTGTACGCTAGAGATTCCAGATTCCAAAACCTAGACATGGTTTCAGCTTTCCCCTTGCCCTTTGAAGATGCACAAAGGGTACAAGTGGCCATAATGGCTCGCCCCAGCCTTGCCTCTAAGCTTCTGGTCTACCACCCCAGGGATGGAGGGGGCCTGAGTAGATCAGATGCGGCTCTGGGCCGTCTGGGTGTGGAGCAAAACCACCCCCATCTGCCTGGGAGTGCTGGAAAACAGACAAGTAAAGCAGGCAGCACCCTCATTTTTTTGTCTTTCTAGAGAAGCAAACACTGAAGCCAGTGCCCATTCAAGCCTTGTCAAGCTTGAAGAACTCAGGCCTTTGGTGTCCAGGAAACTCCTCCTAGACTGGAACCCCTTGCAGGCTGGGCCTGGAGCACAGCTGACCCCTGGGGCTCCGGGTGTTAGCTCAGGCCTGCCTCCCTTGCTTGGCCAGTGTCTGTGGTCATCATGGTGGCTCCTGGGCTCTCCGGTTCCTCCTTTGTGCCTTTCTGACACTCCACTCCTGTCGTGCTGCTGCATCTACAAGCCTCCTCCTCTTCTTTCTCCAACACAGAGTTTTCAAGAATATTTGAACTCAAAAGTACACTCTTGAGTACACTGAAAATTGCCAACTAGCCCAAGCTTTGTCTTCTTTAAGAGTCATGGAAGTGATTGCGGTTTTGCTGTTTGTCGTCCTCCAGTGAAGGGATGGTCAACCTGCCACCATTTCAGCCCTCAAAAGTGATTCCTCATAAGCCTGCCAATGACTGTGGTATGTCATCCTGAATGTACTCTCAGTTTCCCCTCTGCAATGTCTCCTGCCTGCCTGGAAATGTAGCAGGGATCTCCAGACTTTCTCAACAAGAAAGTTATATATATATATGTTTTCCTCCCTGATTCAGGCAAGTGTCTAGGTAAGTGACCAAGGAAAAGCAGACATCTTGCCAGCTTGTCTGATTAATTTAAATAAAAGGAACTATTCTAGGAAAGTCAGAAGTCTTCTCCAAGCATGTCACTGAATGAAATCTGGCCAGCCTACGCCTTCCTTGCCTGGTGACCCATAAGAGACAGCTCCAAAGTCCTGGAGGTGAAGAAACTCATCCTCCCAAATCTATCTACTCCATAAATCACATTGAAGCTATAAGAAAGGTCAATTGCTGATCAGCATCCCTGGTTTGGAACCTCTGTCCCCACCCCCAGCCACGTTCCAGGAGAGAAAGCCACGCACTGGTAGATCTGTCCCTGGAAGCCGTGGACACAGGTTCCTGGCAAGGCTTAGATGACTTCTAGAGCTACTTCAGGGAAGCCTGTTTGAGTGGCTTTGCCCTTGAACTGAGAAACTGCCAAAGAGATTCCTTATAGAATCAATGAGCACATTGCTCCTTCTCCATTTCCTTGTACCTGAAGAGAGTCCAGTGCTTGGGTTAGCAGCAGCCTGAAGATCCCCATGGGATAAGATGACTGAGCCACGTGACATGCGTTGTCATAGTGCTTGCGATGGCAGAGATGGAGTGGAAAGAAGACTTAGACGCCATATTATGAAATCTGTTTCTTACTTAACAGCCCTTTAGCCTCAGCGATGATACTACACTTATGGTACATTGGTTGTAAGCAATACCTGAAGGATGGGACAGCTGTGCCAGTCAGTATCTCCTCCAGGGATGGACAGCTGATCAAATAGTGGTGGTTCTCTTTTTTTTGTTGTTGTTCTATTTTGGTTTTCAGAAGCCTGCTACAAGTGCTTCTGCTCTCTCTTATCTCCCATCAACACCTGGAGGTTTTGTCACTAGCATAAAGGATTCCAGGAAAATATTTTCTCAAGGAAAATGGTGGCTTGTTAACTAGCATAAAGAATGTTAGAAAGGTGACGTTGGTGATATTTGAGATAACAGATGGGCAAAGATATTTAAGGACAAATCTCCACATTTAAAAACAAGAAACACAATGTAAGAAATAGCCTTCTACTTCCCTACTGATCCTGGCAGTGCAAATTTAAATCCGTGCAATGCCAACTTACGCCTGCCAGAATAACTAAATCAAAAGGCAGACATTGGGCAGCCCCAGTGGCCCAGCGGTTTAGCACCTGCCTTCAGCCCGGGGTGTGATCCTGGAGACCTGGGATCGAGTCCCACGTCGGGCTCCCTGCATGGGGCCTGCTTCTCCCTCTGCCGGTGTCTCTGCCTCTCTCTCTCTCTCTTTCTCTCTCTCTCTCTCTGTGTGTGTGTGTGTGTGTGTGTGTGTCATGAGTAAATAAATAAAATCTTTAAAAAAAAGGCAGACATTTTCAAGTTTCAGTAAGGATGTGGAACAGTTGGAACTTTCGGTGTTTCTGGTTTGAGTATAAAATGCTACAACTGCTTTGAAAATTTTTTGCTACTAAAAAGACTACTAAAGCCAAACATGACTACCCTTGACTCAACAGAAAAGTCTATCAACTATAGAATAAGAAATCAATTGTGGAGTATTTGCACAGTTGAACTCTGGAGAGCCATGAATCATTTATAACTACGTGCAGCAACGTAGATGAATCTGGCGACATAATGTAGAGTTTACGAAGCCAGGCACAAAGGAAGGCAGACTGTATGATTCCATTTGCATAGAGTAGCAAAACAGATCATCTGTGCTGCTAGAATTCAGGCTAGTGGTTGCCCTTGTGGGCAGGGGTCATAGTGAGTAGGAGGGGCCACCAAAGACCTTCTGGGATGCAGGTTAAATTGTGTTTTTCTGAGTGGGAGCTGCCAAACAGCTCTGATCACTTTGTGATAATTCACTGAGCTGTACCCTTCGGATTGGTGTACTTCTAAGTGTATGATATGTCGATAAAAAATTGTTACATGCCAAAACCCCCCTAGGATGACTTTTGTCTTTCACCATAGGGGATGGCACCCCAGGTGGGTCCCGTAAGCTGCCTGTGTCCCCTGGCTGTCCTAGCGGAGCCTTGGTTACCTAACTCCTACAGCAACCTAGTGTGTGGCTGGCACAGGGTCACATTTGACCTGGGGGGACCACTTCTTCAAGGCACTATTGGAAACACCCTGGCTGACAGAGCTGGAACTTCATGGAACTTGCTGAACGGCCACAAGACTCTTCTATGCCTGCTTGCTAATAAAATGTCCATGTGTCTCAGAACAGGGTCTGCGAGGTCGTTAAGGAGCCACTAAGCCTCCCCCTTTGGCAGCTACTGAGATCACCAAAAAGAACCCAGGGAAACGCATCACAAAAACCAGTTCAGGGAGCCCACCTCAAGAGGGTCAGCTGTAGCGTCTTCCGCTTGGGCAGGCAACCGTGCCTTTCCAAACCTGTTTCCACAGTCATCAAATGGTGATAACAAGACCTACTACCTCAAAGTCCTCTTGCAAAAGGGCAGTGAGATAAAAGGTTCCAAAGCACAGAATCTAGAACTGTCGCTATCCTTTCTCTTCCCCAAGGCGCTCTGGTCACAGCCCAGCCTGCACCGCGGCAGTGTGGCCTGGTCTGCTGATGACTGCTGTCCTGTCCTCACTCTGCTTGGTTTTTCCCTCATCGTCCAGGTGGCCTGCCCTCGGCTCTCCTGGGGCACCAACACACCCCACCCCACCAGTGAAGAACTGTCGCTGGGGCAGAGAAGGAGCAGGGGGGATAACTGAAGACAAGGTCTTGGCGCTCAGGGAACCTACAACCAGTGGAAGATGGGCTCGGCCTATGCAGAAGAGCAGCATAAGGCAAACGAGAGACAAAGATAAGCTCTGTAGATGACTCCAGGGAAGTCCAGAGAAAGGTTTAGGTTTGTGTTATCTAGGCAGGCTTCCTGGAGGAGGCAATGGTGAGGGCACTGAAGGATGACGAGGCTGTGGGCAGACAAAAGGCAGAAAAGGGCCTTCCAGGTGGCCAGTCAGCTAGTTCAGGCAGCTTGGTAGTCAGCAACTTTGCTGCGAGCATCTTCACCCCATAACTTAATTAGCCATGAGGCAATTTTCCTGTAAAAGAAACATCATGAAAAATACAAGAGAGACTTTCATGAAAGAGGACATCATAAAAAGTGAAACGTGAATAAAAACATTAAAAAGACTTTTCTGTGAAATTCAGAATATTTGAATACATTCAAAATGTATAGTGTAGATTCATGGCAACACTGTTCACATAACTTATTTTATTTTGTGGATTGTACAAAAGTACTTGTCTTCAAAGCCTTTCCATCCTAATATTAGGATGCTATATGTGTGTGCACGCACTGGTAGGTTTGTCTCCTAATTGGGCGTCTCACTTTTTCTTTCTTCACTGCAATGTCTTCCTTCGCTGAGAGAGGTATGTGTTTCCAAGTACTAGGATCCATCTTTATAACTGAGCTTTGTGTAGAGCTGTGAAGGCCTTTTACACCGCTTTGCTCCTGGCGTATTGTCATGTGCCCGTTGCCAGAGACCCAAAGATCTATGGGAAATGTGGGTTCAACACTCTGTGTAGCTGTATAGACCATCATGAAGGCAAAGATTTATAGAATATAAAAATAGGGTCACCAGGGTGGCTCGGTGGTTGAGCGTCTGCCTTTGGCTCAGGGCGTGATCCCAGGGTCCTGGGATCGAGTCCCACACTGGGCTCCCTGCATGGAGCCTGCTTCTCCCTCTGCCTACGTCTCTGCCTATCTTTCTCTCCGTGTCCCTCAAGAATAAATAAATAAATCTTTTAAAAAGTAATAATAATATAAAAATGGGCACATTGCATTAATGAAGAAACAAAACTAAACCATCTACCCGTTATTTTTTTTTAATCTTTTACAGCAAAATGGTCTTATGGCTCACTAGTCATGTGGCAAAAAATGCTTGCAGCAAAGATGTCAATGACAAAGATGCTTACGGCAAAAATACCAGACCCACACTCAGCTTGGAGTAGCATAGAAGGACCCAGGTGGGGGACCGGAGTCCCAGGGCAATGCTGCAACTTCATTTTTCAACATGAGATTGTCAGGGTCGCTGGAATCCTTCCAAGTGGCTTGACGGTCTCTGTAGGTGGGACAGTCTCTCAGAGAGCCCTGCCCTGCCCTGCCCTCAGTAGAAGGCTGTCTTTATGGATGACAGGAGAGATCATATTTCCCTGCCCACCCTGATCAGATCCGGTCACGGCTGCCTGAGGACTGAGGTCAGGTCAGCCTCAGTTCTAGAACCCAAATGCAGAGTAAACTGTTATAAACCTTACTGCTTCTCAGGCCTTCTGCACGGGGGAGCAGTTGGCCACCCACTGCCCTCTAGGCTCTGAGGGGGCCCTTTGCTGGGTACCGGTTCCAGAATCTCACCATTTATGCTTCCTTCTTTGGGTTGTTAAATATTTAAATTTAACATGCATCATCCTTCTTTGTTCCAGACATCGTGTTAGGCACTAAACGTAAGTAACCCATTTAAGCCTCACAAAAAGCACATGATTTAGATGTTGATCATTTATATGGTAATTAATACTCCATTTATCCCCCTTTTACAGAGAAGAAAACTGAGAAGTCAGAAATTATGTAACTTACTTAGTCCTTACAACTCTGTGAAACTGTTCTGTTGTAATAAGCCCATTCTACCGATGATGGCCCAAATTGTCAGACCCAGTGACAGGCCAGGTCGGATAACACAGCACTGTTCGTTTACTCATTTATTCCACAAATGTATTCCACAAATACTCATAGAGTTCCTACCACGTGCCAGCCATTCATCTAGAACATCTTCAAACCAAACAGATGGAAATTAGTGCCCTGGGGGGATCCCTGGGTGGCTCAGCGGTTTGGTGCCTGCCTTCGGCCCAGGGCATGATCCTGGAGTCCTAGGATCGAGTCCCACATCAGGTTCCCTGCACAGAGCCTGCTTCTCCCTCTATCTATGTCTCTGTCTCTCTCTCTCTCTCTCTGTCTCTCTGTGTGTGTCTCTCAAGAATAAATAAATAAAATATTAAAAAAAAAAGAAAAGAAAATTGGTGCCCTGACACAGAATTTATGTGGGGGTGGAGCCTTGACAGGCTATAAGCAATAAATGTGACCATTAAGTGTATCGTATAATGTGTAAGAAGGTCAAGGCCTCCGCTAACGTTTGAAGCAAGAGTACGAATGGAGGTCCAGATTGTAGGGCTAATTTTTTTTTTAAGTTAAAGCCCAGGTATTGTTAGTAGTATGTGCTTGTCCCGACGTCCCTTGACCAAAACACCTCCATAGGGCAGCCCCGGTGGCCCAGTGGTTTAGCGCCACCTTCAGCCCAGGGCCTGATCCTGGAGACCTGGGGTCGAGTCCCACATCAGGCTCCCTGCATGGAACCTGCTTCTCCCTCTGCCTGTGTCTCTGCCTCTCTCTCTCTCTCTCTCTCTTTCTCTCTCTCTCTCATGAATAAATAAATAAAATCTTTAAAAAAATTAAATTTAAAAAAAAACTTAAAAGATTACTTAAAAAAAAAAAAAGACAAAACACCTGCATAAGCCTCCGTGACTTAGTGCTTACCACCTCCAGGGCTTCTAGCTACACTAAGGGGATCCACTCCTGAGGACCCATCCTAGTGGGTTCTGCTCCTTAAGAGGTGACAGTGGTAACACAAAAGGCAGCGGATGAAACCAAAGCAGGGGTGAAGCTGGACACCCCTCCCCCGTCTTCCCCTACAGCCCTCCCACTTAGCACCCCGTGAGCTTGGGCCCACCGTGGGGGTAGGATCAGAAGACCTTGTCCTGGCCACCCCTCCTTAAAAACCGTGGTCCATGCTAATGTCCTTGCCGAAATGGCCCACCCAAGATGTGCATGGAGGTGTTTAATCTTGTGTGGACTCTGGGTAGAGTGGGGGTCTCCTGGGTGATCCTCGGCAGGGGAGGAGTCTAGCCTGGTGGGGATAAACGCAGCCAAAGGCAAGGTGGGTGGGGCTAAGGAGGAAGGTCTGTCCTCCCAAATCCTATCACCACCCACTGAGGCAATGAGGAGCTCCTGGAGCTGGGTGGGGAGTTGGTGCACCTGCAGGTGTGGAAAGGAGGTGCGGGGAGGGTGCGGGGATCTGGGAAGAGGCAGCAGCAGCAGCTGGGAGCATTTGGGCTGCAGGGGAGCAAACTGGATTGCTGTGGGAACAGATATGGCTCGCCCTGTCGCCCAAGCACCCCTCTCATGGCTGTGCTCTGTTGGAGGGAGGGAGGCTGGCTTCCGGTGTGCCTGCCAAGGGCCAGGCGGGCACTGTGCCCCCGGGGAGGTGCTGTTTAGGTCCCCAGCTTGAGGAATGAGGGCTCTGAGGCTCAGAGAGGTCAGGAAGTCGTCCAAACCACACAAGCAGGCCCCTGCAGACGCCAGACCCAAGCCTGCGATTTGTATCTGCGTCTAGTTGGTGCCAAAGGCCCGGCTCTACCCATGGGGCACCTGGTCACTGCCCCCACACAGGTCCTGCAGGCTTTTTGCTTTTTTTCCCAGAGAAATGTCACCTCCGTGTGAAAACATACAATTGTTTGGTGGAATTCAATTTGTGTTGCTCTCTCAAAAAGCTTTGAATGTGAGCGCTGAGGCCTGGCCAGGAAACAGGCAGAGGCCTCTGGGAATTCCTTCTCTCCTGCCCCACCCCTCTTCCCCATGCCACCTCCTCCCAGCAGGGCCCGGAGAGCTGGTCCTTGAGGCCGGCACAGCCTGCATCCTCCACCCACAGACACCCCTCCCACCACCAGCCAAAGAACCCCTCCCTATGGACTATTCTAAGCAGGAAGCCAGTTTTCAGTTCACTGGAAAACAGGAAATGCCTCCAAGGGTCTGAAGTCTCTTCGAGAAGGGTCTGTGTCCCTGGCCAGTTGCTGAGCACAGACACAAGGCCACCCAGCCCCCAGCCCGGAGAGTGAGATCCTCGGTGCCTCTCACCAGCCCCTCTGTCCTGGCACCCGAGCTGACTCCATCCCCTGTGCAGGATACAGGTCATTCTGGACTAGGCCAGAGCCCTCGGGATGCCGGGGATGCTACAAGAAGCACCAGAGAGGCTAATGAGCCTCTAACTAGAGACGGAGGCTGACCTCTCACCACTTCCACCCTACGGACTTCTAATCCCTGTCAGAGATTGGTTGGCCCCCGACAAAGCCTGACTTCCTGGTCCTTTCCTATGGTTCACTTCCTCATCCTGGCTACACACTAACCCTCTAAACTTGACCTTGTCAGAAACTAACCTTTAGTACTAACCACAGCTTCACTTCCTAATCCTGGCCACGGACCAAACTCAAGTGCTTGCCAGGCTCCTTATCCATTCAGACATTTATTGAGCTTCTACTGAGTGCTAAGTGCTATGAGCCCAGCACAGCCTGCCCAAACCTACAGCCTGTGGGGGGAGGTAGGCCTCATACATGAAGCTCTAATCAGATTTGGAGGAGGGGAGAGGGTGGTAGGAGCCTTGTCGGAAACTCCAGTGCTGTCACTGCCTCCAGTGTGCTGGGTGACGTTGGATTGGTACCATCACCTCCTGGGTCGGGGGCTCCATGGGTTCCTCTGCAGTAGGAAGGCATGCCCAGATGGTCTCTGAGGTCCCCATCCTCCATGGTGCATGCCACTGAGGAAAGCCCGAAGCAGTCTAGAATGTGAGGCATCACTGTCAGTGTTGGGAGGCTATAAGGGATCAGGCACTTCTGGTTCTATGCAGTAGATGGGGGTTCAAGGAATCCCTCGTCCATTTGAACATTGGTTTTTGGGTTCCATCATAGATGGTGGGTCCCTGACTAGATACCACTAATATTTCTTCCTGCCTCAGCTTTTCCATCTGAAAAGAGCTGCGACACCAGCAGTTCTGGACTCTGGCTGTCCTTGTGGTGACCCAAATGGTAGAGGAAACAGGATAATTAGGGATGGAGACCACCCAGAGAACAGGAGCTTCAAGCTCACAGTCTGATTCCCCAAAGGGCACGGGGATGGCAGTGGGCAGAGTGGAGACTGGCTGTGAGGGGAACAAACCACTATTTAGAAACCTGCCGCCATTCTCCCATCATTAGCTGAATTAATAAATTCACCCCTTAATAGCTGCACAATGCCCGGAAGTCCACCATCAGGAGCAGCAACCTCACGTGCAGGCACTGCCCCGCACCTCACCTGCACGTAACCTGTCCCTAGCCCCCCATGCAGGCCTGCTTCCTTTACCAGCCATCTTCCCATATCAGATGAGAGCAGGATGGTGAAAGAACAGCAGATACTGATGGGGAAGTCTCCCAGGGCAAGTAAAGATAGATGGGTCTAGAGGAGGTGAGGTCTGAGGTCTCCTGTGGTCTCCAAGACCTTTCCATGAGGTCTGACCTATGAGTAATCTGTCGCTGTGTCCTCAAACACCTCAGAACTGAGCAGCTTAAAACCACAGACGTTACCTCACAGTAACTCCCAGTAGGTCAGGAATGCAGGCATGGCTTAGCTGGAAGCTTCTCCTCAGCATCTCCAACCAGTCAAGGTGGCAGCTGGGGCTGCAGTCTCATCTGACGGCTCACCTAGGGGAGGGCCTGCTCCTAAATCACCGCCGCAGCTGTGGACAGGCCTCAGCTCATCACTCAGGATATTGGCCAGAGGCCTCCTTCAGTTCCTTGCTGGCCGGGCCTCCCCACAGTGCACCTTGCACCATCACAGCTCACTTTCCCCCGAGCGAGAGAGCAAGAGAGGGGACTCAAGGTGGAAGCTACAGTCTTTGTGATGTCATCTTCAAGGTGACATCCCACCACTTTTGCTGTACATATTCCTCAGAAGCAAGTCACCAGGTCCAGCCCACACCCACGTGGATGGGATTCCACAAGGGCATGAAGATCAGGGGACAGGGAGCATTAGGAGACAGGTCAGATGCTGCCTAACGGGATCCATGAGGCTCTCTCTTTTCAAATATATCTCTGTGATACTGGATCATCTTCATATACCTCACCCAAAAGAGATTTCATGAGGAAGCTTCTGTGACAATCCAGCCATCCTCTATAAAGCTGCACATGGAAGAGATTTGTAGAAGTAGAAAACAATGCCACCATATTGATAGATGTAACCCACATTAATAAAGGCTCACTGGGATCCTCCTAATTTTTAAAAGAATAAAAGGATCTTGAGATGTATAGATCCTGAAGGTTAGAGCTAGGAGACTGTCCATGGAGGGCTGCCCTGGGGAGTGAGGGGGAGCGTGCCAGTGAGAAACTTCTCAGCCCCCAAACACCTTAGATGCCTGGATGCCTGGGAAGGAGGCGGCCACACACAGTGAGTGAGACGAAGGGCCTATAGTCTAACTTTCACTTTCTTTACAGTTTTGCACACAAAGTGTCTCTGAGTATCTGTTGTCTTGCGTTTAGGTGCATCAATAGGTTCACCATGCACACATGTTAGTTGGCACGGGCATGTGTGTGCATGAGCTTGCACAGGCGTATCTGAGCAAGCACATGTGAAAGTTGTCATGTGTATGCAGATCTGTGTGTGCATGTGCCAATTAAGGGGCCCCTGGGAGTGGGCAGGGCCTGGCCAGCGGGTCCAGAGGCGTCCTGCTACAGGCCAGGGTGGCAGGGCCCACCACCTCCGCAGCCGTGTATCCCTGCAATCCCCTCTGCCCTCGGCCTCTGCACTCAGCATGACTCTCAAATATTTTCATCTTCTATGGGAACTTCCTGTTCAGCTTCCTGTTGTTCTTGGGCTTTTCTTTTTCAATTGTGTGTGTGTGTGTGTGTGTGTGTGAGTGTGTGTGTGTTAAGGTTGTAATTCTTTTAATCTGCCTTTTTATTTTGCCCAGAGTGGCACCATGGTCCCCAGCCACCTCTGAGAGGAAGATGCCCTGCAAGAGCAGGCCAGGTCCTCGGCTGCAGTTAGAGGCTCTCGGGCATCGCACCCGGGGAATAACCCCTCCTTCCATCCAGATTGATTACGGCTTTTAAAACCCCAGTCTATTCTGTAGAAATTGTTCTGTGCAACGGGCAGCAGGAGGGGAAAGAGGCCTGAGGGGAGCAGAACTGGCCACCCCAAATATGCCTCTCTGGCATACGGATCATTTTGAGCTGCTTATTCTGAGAAAGTGTAGACACAGGAGAAGCTCTGAAAACACAGTAGACTCACCCTCTTCTAGGGAAATTCATGCTGAGAAAGGAAAGCGCCGTTTGTCCCGGTGTCTCCCTCTCAGTGCTAGGAAGGGAACCTCTGCCAGTGAGAGCTTTTCCCCTGGGAGATTGATCTGCAGAGCTGGGCGACTATCTTTCCTTACCCTTCGTGCTCTGCCTTTCCCCTGCGTCGCCTCCTCACCCTCCGGAAGCTCCAAGCCCCTGCCCCTTCCTTACTCAGGAGGGTCTATAAGCTGCAGCTGGCTGGTCACCTTTTGAGTCTCCTATCTCTGTGGGGCTCCTGACTGTACATGCCTATGTAATTTAAATTGGTTTTTTTTTCCCTCCTGGTCATCTTATGTTAATTAAATTCATAGACCAGACACAGAATCTAAAAGAGTAGAAGGGATCATTTTTTCCTCCCCTGCAGGCCTCTGGGCAGATTTCTTGGCGGGGAGGTGGGCAGGGAAGGCCTGGTGAGGGCAGTACCCCAGGTCTGCAGGTGCAGTGACACGTCAGTCCTGCCCTCCACCCACCTCTCCCACTGCCGCTGAAGCAGTGCAAGGAAGCACAACTAACAAAGAATGGGGACTATGTCCAGAGCCCAGCCTCAGCACAGCCCAGCAAGGCCTGGGCCTCACCCCCTGGCCAGCCCCATCCCCCAAATGGATAGTCCTCTGCACAGACAGGTACCTGTGCTCTTGCTGTCACTCTGTGCCTTTCATTTCGTAACCACCCTCTGGTGCACCAGATTTTTCTTTCACACTGTCAACAAAATCCTCCAGGATGCCTTCCCTGACACCCCTAGGTCAAGGGGAGAGCTTCATCCATCATGCCCCCACTCCAGAGCCACCTCCCCACGTCTCCCTCACCTCCTGCTCCTATAGCTGGTCTAGTGATTGAGCCATCCTTGCTTCTGCACCCTCTGATCTCCTGCGTGTTCTTGTTCCCCCCACCCACCCCGGCCAGGCCTATCCCTCCAGGCCAGGGAACTGCCTTTAGACCTGCTCCCCTTTCCTCTTGGCTTCTCTTCTAGATGCTCCCAGAGGACAGATCCCAGTCTGGTTTTCTCACTGTTACTTGCCTGGGCTGAGACCTAAGAAAAAAATGGTCCTGAATAAGGATTCGTTTTCCTTGTTGTTTGCTCTCCCAATGCGTTGACATGACAAACTTACCCAGATTCAACCTGTAATAGTTGATGTGCTTCCCCCCACTCCTCCAGAGGGATTTGCGTTTTAGCTGGAGATGAAACCCAATCCCAAGAAAGAAATCTCTGACTGTGGAGTTTCAGATACCCTGGCGGAGATGGTGGATAGAAGATATGCAGGGATACCTCAGGCAGAGTCCAGCTGCCCGTGACCGAAGCTAGACCACCCCACTTCTCTTGCCTGCCTAGAAAGGGAAACCAGTCTCCTCCCAAAAGGGCCCCACACAAGTGAGAACTAGAATTATCATTTTTGAATATTGTTTAAGTAAAAATGGGGACTCTTGGGCTCCATCCCTCAACTTATGAAATCAGATCTGAGGTGGGTGAGCGGCGACGGGGGTAGGTTTCAAAGGTGATCTGATACACAAGCAGGCTGTGAAACTCTCCTCAGGTGTCTAGTGTGTCCTGGATTTCTAGCTGCGGGACTGCCGTGGCAGGTGCCTCCTAAATGCATGAGGAACTGAATGGGAGACAGGGAGATGCCACAAAAGGAGCACAGGTTCTGAGGTGTCAGGGATCTGCCACTTGCTAGAGGACACTGAGCAAGCTGCTTGCATCGGCAACATAGAGACCCTCACCCCTTCCTCACAGGGTCGCTGGGTGGGGAAAAGATGCCAACCATGCCCAGGGTGGCTCCTCGTGGGACGCGAGGGAGGTACCCCAGAAGGGTGTGGAAGGAGAAACCCCTCAGCTGATCTTCAGGACCTGGCGGAGGGCTGGCACCCACCATTGCTTAGGGTCTTCGCTAGCCAGCCTTGGCCTGCGGGGGCCCCTTGAAACTAGTGTTCATGCAGCCCACCGAGATGGTTCCTCTGGGTCCAATCCGAGAAAGCAGAACACTTGAAGCCTGTTGTTTATGAGCAGGAATAGGGGACAAGCCACCACTTCCTGGTCAAACCATCTCCTGTAGATGTTCTCTCTGCCCAGACACTTATGTCCCGCTGAGGCTGCTGCTCTCTGAAGCCACAACAGTCTGAAGGGATGCAGTGTGAACTGAGCCTGTGACCCACACTCACCTCCTGGCAGTTGTCCTGCCCTCACTGCTGCCTCCCTCTGGAAACTTCCCTCAGGAGCCACTGAGGGAACCTCCCTCAAAACCAGCTCAACATCCACCATCTGCCTTTATTTAGACTGATAAGGCTCTCGTCGCCCCAGAACCCCAAACTGCCAACCAGGGATTCAAGATGGTAGTTTGAGATGTTTTCTTTCCTCCGAGCTCTCCTCAAGCCACTAGCTAATCCCCGACGTACTTCAGCCATTACATGTGTCCTCAAGGGTCTTCCTGCTCTGATCACTCCTGGGCCCAGCTTTATCCAAACCCTTGCTATTTGTTCCTCCTCAAGCCTTCCCATTGGGCCTCTGTCACCTCAGACCCACCTTGACAACCCCCACACACCCTCAGCCTGTGTGCCCTAGGCCCCCTCTGAAGTCTGCTCATCTCCTGAAGCCATCCTGGGTGGAGGCAGCTTTCTGCCCCTCCAGAGCTCAGAGACCTGTTTTCCTTAGCCTCCACTGACATTCCCAAGCCTTTTTACACTTTCACCTTCCTTCCAGATCCCAGCTCCTGTGACACTGACCCCATCTCACCATACCATCTGCACCCACTACTCCTCTTCTGACCTCCCTGTTCTTCCCTCTCATGTTGAAGATTCCAATTGTTGGCTCATCGTTTCCGATTCATGACCTCATTCTAAGAAACAGTAACATCCATGGAGCCTCCACATCTAACGCCCTGATCTCCCAGTTCCCTGCCCTCCCTACCTCCAACTCCAACTTTCTTCCACCCCAACTCAGCCACCCCCACTCCAATGGTCATCCTATTCCTCTTCAGCCCCAGTAACTGTGGCATTTCTGAAACTCAACCACAAGCCTCAGACTGTCTCACCACAATCTTCTAGCCTTCTAGCCAACAGAGCACTGAGGTTTTGTGTTCCCTCTGCAACTCCATTGAGACTTACAATCCAGTGAGCCCATCACCTCTTCACCATCTGTCAGCCTTCTTTAGTCTTCAGAGTCCTCTTTACCTGGCTGAGAGTCCATCATCATTATAAATACTATCTTTCAAACAATCTTAGCTTCCTTGGGGCTTAGCATGACTTATCTGGCAAAATCCCAAACTTGCTTAAATCCAGCAATTTCACTGTGCCTTCTACCCCTGAGCAGCTAGGTATTGGGTGAGAAAAATCACAAGCTTTAGCTCAAAGGTATCCCCTTAGCTTCACGACTACCAAACACAATGGCCATTTAGCTGCTTCTGGCAATCATTGGATGATTCCCAAAAGAGTTTGTTCTCCCATTCTAGGGAACGGTTAGTTAGTACCTTTCTCTCTTGCTGAACTTTGCAGCTAATCTTCCCTTCCCATACTTTCAGCTGATGACTTTGCCTTATGCTTCATGGGAGAAGTAAAAGCCACCAGTCAAAGACTTCCTAATCCCTCAACCTCCAAATCTACTGTGGTGAGGACCACAAGGACAATTTGTCTAGAGGCCATTAAAGCCCAACATTCTTGATTTGCGCTTGGTTTTTAACAGGAAGTCCATAGCTTCCATCTAGAATATAATGATTGCTATAGGTTTGTTTTTTGGGTCGTTTTTGGGGTTTTGTTTTTCATACAGTTTTGCAACCTGTACTCTTGCTATAGGTTTTTGAAAGCTGTCCCTTTTCATGTTATTTTCTAATGCCAGTTTGCTATGAGATCTGGTTTGTTTGCTTGTTTTATCATTTTTTATTAAATATGTTTTCTATATTGACTGATATAATTATATGTAGCATAGTGATCCATAGACAAATGAGTAAGAAATAATCAGTGTCATTAATCACTGAGTTTTAAGGTGTTATTTGTTACGTGACATTATCACAGCAGAACCTAATGTACTTTACAAAATAAGCAGGATAGCTTTTCTTCTCAAGTATCTGAAACAATTTGTATGTTTTTCTATTTGCTGAAGTGAAGCTTCTATATAAAACCATCTGTACCTGGTACCCCTTGAGAGTAGGAAGTAGGAAGCTTTGGTCACTGATTCACCTTCTTTTAGTCTCATTGGTTGATTACTTATTTTAAAAATTATCCTCATGAGTCTATTGTTAGTGTTTATGTTGTTCCAGAAATGTAGTCATTTTCTATTTTTTTCTAATATATGCATTTATTACTATAAATTACCCTGAAAGCAACAATTTCACTGTATCCCACAAATGTTGCTAGTTGTGTTTTCATTTTCATTTAGTTCAGAGCATTTTTAAATGTCTCAAGGTTACTTTTACTCATATTACTTAGAAGAGTAATGTTTAATCTTTATTTTCAGTGGTAATCTTTTTGTTATCAATTTCTAGTTTACTTCCCTTGTGGCCTGAGAGCATACATGATATGATTCCTACTCCTTTAAATTTGTTAAATTCTGTTTTATGGTACAGAACATGGTTTATCCTGGTGAATGTTCCATGTGAGCCTGAGAAGAATGTGTGTTCTGCCATTGGATGAAGTAGTCTCTACATGTCCATTATATCCAGTTGATTCATGGTGTTGTTGGGTTCAACTATGTCCTTGATGATTTTCTGCCTGCCAGCCCAGCTCCTTTCTGATAGAGGGGTGGCAAATTTCCAGCTATGCTAGTGGGTGCTTCCATTTCTCTCTACATTTCTATTAATTTTTGCCTTTCATAGTTCTATGCTTTGTTGTTAGTTGCATACACATTAAGGGTTGTTATGTCTTCTTGGAGGACTGACCCCTTTATCATTATGTAATGCACTTCTTCATCTCTGATAACTTTCCTCGCTTTGAAGTTGGCTCTGTCTAAACTTAATATACCTATTCCTGCATTCTTTTGATTAGTGTTAGCATGGCATGTTTTTCTCCATTCACTAATTTCTTTTTTTTTTTTTTCATTCACTAATTTCTTGAGAGCTTGTTTGGAGGTTCTAGCAGGGGAGCGCAGCTACTCGTAAACCCTTGACCAAAGAATGGTCCTCCTTTATTGGGTATAGTCGTCCTCTTTGACGGAGCATGCAGCTTCAGGAGGGATTCACATGGAGCAGTGAGGGAGGAAGGAGACACCCACCTAGCCAACCAGATCAGCCGAATCAACCCTGGCGATCAATGGGGTGACAGATGTCACAGCCAGATTACCTTCACATCCTCCACTCACTAATTTCTAATCCAAATATATCTTTACATTTAAATGAGTTTCTTATAAACAACATATGCTTAGGTCTTATGTTTTGATCCACTCTGACAATCTCTGTCTTTTAATTGGTACATTAAGATCATTGATGTTCAAAGTAGTTATTGACATATTTTAACTAATTTTGTTACCATTTTTCCATTTGTTGCCTTTGTTCTTGGTCTCTATTTCTGCCTTCTACTCACTTTCTGCCTTTTATAATTTTATTTTATTTTATTTTTTTAAAGATTTATTTATTTATTCATGAGAAACACAGAGAGAGAGAGAGAAAGAGAGGCAGAGACACAGGCAGAGGGAGAAGATTTATTTATTTATTCATGAGAAACACAGAGAGAGAGAGAAAGAGAGGCAGAGACACAGGCAGAGGGAGAAGCAGGCTCCATGCAAGGAGCCCGATGTGGGACTCGATCCCGGGTCTCCAGGATCACGCCCTGGGCTGCAGGTGGTGCTAAATCGCTGTGCCACTGGGGCTACCCCCTTTTATAATTTTAAGCAAGTATTTTATATCATTCCATTTTCTCTGCTTTCTTAGCATATTTCTTTTGCCCTTTCTTAGTGACTGGCCTAGGGTTTGCAATGTACCTTTACAACTAATCTAGTTCCACTTTTAAATACCACTGTACTGTACACAAATAGTATGAGGAGCATATTATAACAAAATAGCCCTATTTCCTCCTTCCTGTTCTCTGCATTATTGCCATTATTCATTTCACTTATACATAAGCATACACAAGCATTCCTTCTTCAATAGATGCAGAAAAATGTTTGTTAAAAATAAGCATCCGGTTACAATAGAAACATCTAACAAGTGAGGCAGGAAAGAGGCAGATAGTACTACAAAGACAAAGATCCTTTTTTTTTTTTTTTTTTTTAACAAATGGAATGTATTGGTTCAGGTAACTGGGAGGTTTGAGGGGTGATATTAACAGTAGTGATGGTTAGATTGCAAACCTCCAGTGGTGCCAGCAAGAAACTATTTCTCTGTTGGTTCTGCTTTGTTCTGTTGACTTCATTCCCAAGAAGGCTCCATCCACACAGTTTGGATGGCCACCAGCAGCTCCAGACCTCTTCCTTCTGTGGACTGAGTGTAATTCACTATGTGATGGTTCTAATAAGTCCAGCGATGAGTCTCATTGATCAGGTCTGGCTCATCTTTTGAGCTGGGGTCAGGGAATGGAGCAAGCTCTGTCCAACCCACACAGATGACTCCCCAGAGGAGAAGAGATATTATTTCACCAGAAGAAGAAATGCTGAACAAGCAAAACAACAGATATCTAGTACAGAGAAACTTTTCAAACTTTTCTCCCATGAATGAGGATTACATAGTTTATGTGGCCATGAGTTCAGGAATAATTTAACTGAATGGTTCTGGCTCTGGGTTTCTCATGAAGTTCAACCAGATGTTGACCAGGGCTGCAGTTTTCTTAAAGCTTGACTATAGCTGGAGAATCTGCTTCCACAATGGCTCACTCATATGACTGTCAAGTTTGTGCTCTTTGTTGGCAGAGGATCTTAGTTCCTCACCATGTGAGCCTCTTTAAAGGGTGGCTTGAGTGTCTTGCTGAGATGACAGCTGGCTTTCTCCAAGACAGTGATCCAAGAGACCAAGGAAAAGGCTGAAATGTGTTTAGTGATTAGCTTTGGATATCACATAGTATCACTACTACAATATTCAACTGATCAGAAAGGTCACCTTTTTCAATATTGGAGGGAATTGCACAAGAATATGAACACCAAGAGATGAGGGTCACTGGGAAAGGGGCAAAATTAATCAAAGAAATAATAGAAGAAAATGCTCTAGATGAGAAGCTCATTAGATCTAGATTAAAAGGCTCTTCAAGTTTCTAGCACGATGGATTAAAATAGACCTTCCCCAATGCATATCATGAAATTTCAGAAGACTGGAAGTCAAAGGGAAGATCTCACAAGATTCTGAGAATGAAAAAAGATATCAGATACAAACATTTCGAATTAAAATGACTTCATAATTCTCAAAGACAAGTGTGTAAGACAATGTAATGAAGCAGTATTTTTAAAATTCTGATTAAAAAATTACTTTAAATAAAGAATTTTATACCCAAGACAAATAATCAATTAAGTTTTCATGTAGAATAGAGTCACTCTGGGATACTCAAGTTTTAGAAAAGTCTCCCACACACCCTTTCTCAGAAACTTTGGGAAAACAGACTATCCAGGAAACAGATTCAATACAAGGAAGAGAAGGAAATCCCCAAAATGATGGAGAAAAAAATTCCAAAGACAGCAGCTATGTGCCAAGTTCAGAGAGCAAAGAGGACAGATTCAAATTGTCAGAAGACTCAGAAGACTATTCCATGAGATTACACTGATAGAACACCTAATATGTTTGAACACAGTGAGAGATTTACACAACTGAGAGTTTGAAGTAGAACTAATGATGAGTTTGTCAAAAAGGAAGATAATGAGAAAATAAAACAAATATGAATTCCAGGGAAGAAAAACACGTTGGGAAAAAGTAAAGCAATCAGAATTTACTCTATGTCTCAACTGGAACTGGCATTTACAACGTCATGAAAAATGCAAACAAAGAATAGTGTAATTCTGATGTAACTGCGTTGGGAGGACAGAGGAATGAAGAGCATGCATGAATGAAATGTGATGGGACAGGCCAGGGTTAAAACAGAGCTAAATCCTTGCCTTCCACAGCAGGAAATCACTAGATCATATCTAGAACTGAAAAATCAATAAAGAGCAGTATAAGCACGTTATTTGGAGATGTGGCCATAAATACCAAATGTATCAACTAAGTGGTTGGAACTGGTTGCTTCTGGAGAGCAATAATTAATGGAGAGTATGAGGGTAAATGTACTAATAATCATAATAAACCTTATATAGCTACTGTAATCTCCCAACTATGTTCACATAAATTTAATCAAAATAAAGCTAAATAGAGAGGATTCTGAGAAAGTGGCAAAGTAGGCTGCACCAGAAACCAGGAATCCTCACCACGTGCCTCCCCACCTAGACAACAATTGCACTGACAGGATCCATCTGATGTAACTGTTCTGGAACTTTGGAGTCTATGGAAGGCTTGTCACTTCCAGGGAAAGGCTTGAACAGGACACTGCTATTACTCTTAGCCAAGTTCAGCTCTTAGCACTGTTGCAGTCAGCCATCCCCTCAACCCCCGACCCCATGGGAGGCAGCTGAGCACACATTCTAGGAACAGCTGGCATGAAGCATGTGGAAACCAGGGTAGGCAAAAGAGACTCTATCCTCTATCAGGGATCTATGCTCCATAGCTGACTGTTGCTTCTTTGCACAGAGGTGCAAAGAGATGAGTGGCCATTGTTGTTACATCTCCTTCCATTGTTGCAAGCTGTTCTCGCTCCTCCCCAAGTCGCTTCTGGGGGACATTTAAAGAGCTAACACCCCTTTTCTCCCCCTTTTAATTTTTTTTCTTTTTCCACTTGTGGGAGCCAGACATAGAAAACCAGGTATTCAAAAGCAATTGCATATCTAAGGTAAGTTAGTGACCACACATGCCCAGAGAAAGGTACAAGTTCAGAAAAAATCCAAGAAGACGTTAAGTTTACACCTTAGGCAGATCCTTGACACTGAGATAGCCTACAATAATTAATAAACAAGCACAAACAATAATAAAAAAAATAGCAAACCCCAGGGAAGGGAGAAAATCTGATTTCCAGAGTTATCACAGTATTAGATCCAATTGTCCAGGTTTTTTTTAAAATCACAAGACATAAAAAAAAAAAAAAAGTAGGAAAGTATGGCCTTCTCAAAGAAAAACAAGTTAATCAATCGGAACTGTTTCTGAAAAGGCTCTGATGGCAGATCTACTAGACAAAGACTTTAAAACAACCAACTTAAAGATATTTGAAAATCGAAAGAAATATGTGAAGTCAAGAAAACAATGTCTAAACAAAACGGAAATATCAGCAAAGAGACGAAAGACCTTAAAAGGTTTGTTTTTTTTGTTGTTGTTGTTGGTTTTGATTTCAGTTTTGGTTTTGGTTTTGGTTGGGACTTAGGTACTGGTCCTGGGGATGGGACTCAGGGATAGTCTGAGGGTACAAGAGGCTTGGAACACTGTTACTGGGGCAAAGCATCAGGTCCATCTCAGAGTATGGGGACCTTATGGTATGAGAAGTCTTGGAAGGCTGGTCCTGAGATACCTGTACCAGCAGCCCCACCCATAGAGCCACCACCAGAGGTTTTAGGAGATTGCAGGTACATGAAGCTTGCAGGTACCTGAAATTGCAGAAACCACCAGGGATAAGCTTCCCCATCTGATAAGGCTGACAGCATGACTCCCGGAAGTTGGTGACAGGAGACCACTTGGCATATACAGCCTGTCCGTTGAAAAGGCATGTATGGAGTGTGGCCACTGTGTACTCTGCTTCTTTATGTTGGTCCTGGACACAGACATTGCCTGCAGGGTGGTCCCTTGGGTTTTGGCTTAACTCCTGCAGATTTGTTTATCTGGGGATGTCTTAATTTCTCCCTTGCTCTTGAAGGACAGTTGTGCCTGATAAAAGATTCTTGGTTGACACTGGGGGTGGAAACCCCCTTTGTATTCAGAGGGGGTTTGTATTGTATACCCCCTTTTAATAAATCAAAAAGGGAGAAAAGATAAAACCAGGAGGAAAATAGGCAAGGAATATGGATAGACATTACAAAAAAAAAAAAAAAGAAAGAAATGCCATCCGCAGGAGATGAATGCATAAATTCTTCATGTCATTCATAATTCAAGACACGCAAATCAGATGATGCCATGCCAAGTTCTTGGAGCATATTGGCACAGAAATGAGAATCTTATACTCCTCACGAGCAAAGATGAGGGTGGATTAGCAGGTAGGTAAGGGTGCAGATTGAGGCTGACTTGGTTGAAGGCCAATTGGGAATATCTATGAAAAGGCACCTTACTCTTTGACTGAACACCCCCTCTGCTGGTCTTTTCTCCCATAGGCATACTCCATGAGGAGGCACTCTGTGTTCAAAGGCACTTATTGGAAAAACCACAAATGTCTCCCAGTCCATGACTAGCTAAACAAATAGTGATGCATCCTTTTCATGGTATCTTCATCTATCCAGGCTACTGTAACAGAACAGCACAGACTGGGTAGCTTATAGACTACAAAAATGGATTTTCACAGATCTAGAGGCTGGAAGTCTACGATCGAGGTAGCAGCAGATACAATGTTCCGGGAGGGCCTGCTTCCTGGTTCGAAGGCACTGGTCTTTTCTCTGGGTCTTCACGTGACAGAAGGAGTGAGGGAGCCCTCTGGGGCATTCATCCCCTTCATGGAGGTTCCAGTTTTATGGTCTAATCACCTCACAAAAGCCCCACCTCCAAATACCATTGCACTGGGAATTAGGTCTTAACATAAAAATGTTGGGGGGATGCAAAGATCCAGACCTCAGCGTATGGAATACTCTGCACTATTAAAAAGAGAGGCTGATCTGTGTGTGTTCATATCAAAGAGAGGACAAGATATATTAAGGTTTAAAAAAAAAAAAGCTTCTAGCCGTATTTATAGCATGAGTCCATTTGTGTGACAAACGGAGAAAAGTGATATTTGCAATGATTTGCACCTCCTTGACGGCCATTAGAAAGTACTTAGCTACTTTCTCTAATGTAAGCTGTAAAACTAAACAATTATGATTCAAAACAAAATCCAAAAACCCATTTGATAATGAGGCTTACTTGGCTGCAGAGATCCTGTGGAATCTTTACATTTCTGCATGATTTACAACTTTATTATCCTCATTCAGCAGCTCAATAATGAGAAAAGTATACATTTG
The DNA here is from genome assembly GCF_048164855.1 of Canis lupus baileyi. Taxonomy (NCBI): domain Eukaryota; kingdom Metazoa; phylum Chordata; class Mammalia; order Carnivora; family Canidae; genus Canis; species Canis lupus. Next base: position 51,214,895 of record NC_132848.1, read on the forward strand.
AACTTCTGTTCAAAGAAATGTATTAACATTCTGCTTTTAGATGTTTTGTAAATTTTAGTTATTGGGCTTTTCTTTTTTTAAAATAAGCTTTCTTTAAAAGGTATATAATTCTTTAGCTTAAAAAAAAAAAAAAAAAAAAAAAAAACCTAGAAACTCTATCCCACTTTTCTTTCCTCATCTGGCTTGGAGTTTCTTGGCCCAGTAAGACCTTACCAGATTTCTCCTGGACTAGAATTCAGGAGCCTGGGTGCCAGTCCTGGCTCTACTCTTTGCTGGGTGGATGACCTTGAGTAAAACCTTTAGTCTCCCTTAGCTCTTTTTCTCAGCTATCTTGGCCTGCGCGGCACCTTTCCTATCTACCCCATGGGACCATTTTGAGGAGCAAATGAGATCTATCAACTCGTAATCTATAAAGGCTATAAAGGCAAATCCAAGCGCTTGTACCCTGATAATGAGGGGGATCTTCTCAGAGGTTAAACATTTCTGTTTTCTGGTTTCCCCAGAGGGCAGGCAAGCCTGGGTACTTATTTCATAAACCCTGAGTGTCTTTCTGAACCAGGCATTTTGCCAGGGGCTGGTGATCCAGAGTTGAACACAACACAGTCCTTGCTCACGAAGAATACAGTTTGCTAGGGGAGGCAACCCATAATTGCATTAAAATGTGAGAAATGTAACAGAACAGTTACAGACAGCGTGATGGGCCCCAGAGAAGGAACTGGCAGTGTCAGGTTGGGAAGGTATTACTGAAAAGGTGACATTTGGGTTGAGTTTTAAAGAACCTGTTAGAATTTGCCAGCTGGGGAATTGAGTGGTTTCCTCATTGAACCCTGGCAGTGCCCAGCCTTGGATCCTTTTCTCACTCTGTTTATCAGCCCTTACCTGGGCTGTGTTGTGGCAGGCCATCAGAAACTTGCTCTCAGCTGCCTGTCCTATTGGAAAATATTTGTCAGAATATGTTAACACCAGATTAGGAGTGTTTCCCTCCCCAGAATATATGCATTTGGGTCCAAAAAGTGATATGGGTCCCTATGCACAAAGGAAGCATAATAATGTTTTAGTTTTATAGCTGATGCTAGAGAAAGTACCTAGTACTCTCTACTGGCCACCAACTGGGGCTAGATCATTACAAATAATTACTTTTCTTCATTGTCACAGCAACTTATTTCTAGTCATATGAGTGAGGAAACAGAGGGCCCCGATTCACCAGGCTAGTTAGTAGCAGAGCCAGAGGCCGACTCAGGCCATGATCTTGCACATCCATTGTTACGTTGATTCTCACAGCAACCCTGAGAAATGGGCAGGAAATGAACAGGATCCCCATATAAGATAGGAAATTGGGCCTGGGAGAGCTTTTCAAGGAACCCCCAGCTAGCATCCTGACTCCTGCTGCCTTGAGGTGGTGAAGGTCAAGGCCCTGACAGGCAACAGGGGCAGTATTTGGGGATAGGGATGTCTCCCTGGCACTTCTCAAACCTCGTCTCTGGAAGTAGGTGCCCACTGAGCCTGGATGTCCAGCCTGCTGTGTGGCTGGGCCTAGGACCCTGATATTCAGGAAAGCTGTTTGGAAGTGGATACCTCTACTTCTTTGATTGTCCTCCCCACGAGGTGGGAGGGACGCTGTCTACCAGGGTCCAGTCCAGGTTGGTCCTTTTCCTGCCCTTGTTCAAGGAAATGGCAGGGATGCAGAAAAGGAATGTGCCTCCTTGGCTTGAGCCAACACTTGAGGTGATAGAGAAGAACTTCTTTCATGGATTGCTTGGGTTAGTGCCTAGAGAATGTCCTCTCTGTGTGTTCCCGGGGGGAAGGGGGGGACGGGCAGTCCAAGAGCCTGGACAATGGTTAACCAGGAGCAAAGTCACATCCAAACACACATCACTCACAGCCTCCTTCTATGCATTCCTCCAAACCCACTGAATCTTTCCTTGCTCTGTCCATCTATGTCTCCTCCTCTATCTCTCTCTCTCTCTCTCTCTTCCATGGGCCCCCCGCGTATCTGCAGCTATACCTGCTTCCTCTTCCCTCTCCCCTCTTCCCTCTGTCTCCCTCTCCCCCTCCCTCCTCTCCCTTCTGTCCTCTGTCCCTATATGTCCACCCCTTTGCCAGCCCCAGGGCAGACCTACGCACATTTAGGATTCATTCTTTTCACTGAAGAGATTCTGTAATCACTTCTGTTCAAAAAGTAGGCAAGCTGCACTCTGGTTGGGCCAAGAAAAAAAGAAACCGAAGTCATCTTAATTTAACTTTTCTTTTCAGCCGCTGGCCTGTGGCTGGAGCAAAAATAGGTCTCTCTGCTTCTGGCACTCATGCTGCCCTACCCAAACTGCAAGCCAGCCCAGTTGGCAGATAGGCCACCGGGGCCAGAGTCCTGTTACCCAACTCAGGGCCGCTGCCAGAGCTCCAAGCCCAGCCAGGCCTCCTAGCCAAGGCCTCCCAGCCAAGGCCCTGGATTGCCTGAAGGCCTGAGGGGGCCAGACTGGCCCAGGCTCCTACCCACCTGGCCCTGGGGCTGGGGCTCCTTAGCTGCCTTCTCCCCTTCCCCAGTGAGACTGAAGGAGGGGGTCAGCTGGAGCCCAGCCCCTCTCTTAGCTTGTCATTATTCCCGGTGACACCCTGCAGTCTGAGCCAAGCTGTCACGTGGTGCCCAGCCCTGTACTGTGAAATTTATGGGACTAACATTTGAATGGGAATTTAGAGTTACATAATGTTCTTACCTCATAACAAGCGAGTGGAGGCAGTTCTATTGAGCCTTTATAGCGACCAAACTGAGGCTCAGAGAGGCTGAGTTATCAGTTAAGGATGGAGCTGGTGCTTAAGGCTCTGGAATTCTCCGCCTAAATGTCCTCAGACCAGGTTCCCGAGTCTTCGCAGGCCACTTCTTCCGGCCTATTTGCCAAGGATACTCTGTACCACCTGTATACATTGTCTCCGGTCTCAAGGGTAGCCACAGGGCAGAAGTTTGCTGGAAGTACACGGACCTTGGGCATGTAAGGCTGGCCTGTCCCCGCTCACGTGTGAAGCTGCTGCAGGAGAGATGTCGCTGGGAAGGAAGAAGGAAGAAGAGGAGAGTGGGTCCACTCTATCAGAAGTACCGTATTGGGCCGTGGCGCTCTGAGGAATCTGAAAATTCTAAGTTTGAACCTGGCCGGCACAGGTCATTGTGAATGTGGTGGAGTCAAGAGGATAGAATTTATTTTACTTAATAGTTAACTCAATTTACCACTTAAATATTATGACTTATGTTAATTGGGATATTGGGGGCCCTAAATGTTAGAGGTGGGCCTGTTGAACACCCTTTCATGTGTTTACTGTCAGTTTGGATATCCAGATGTCCTTCCCATTCTTTATTGGCTCAACTCGATCGTGTTTGGATGTTTTCGTACCTCAACCCTTCAGAATCTCCCGATTTGGACCTAAGAGGAGGGGCAAAGTTCCAGAGAGTGTCACTCACTACCTGTGGCTTCATCTTGGTCCCCCCTGAGAGGTCAGTCATGCTTTGTGGTTGAAAACTCTCTTGTCATACCGGGCATTTTTCTATGTCCTGACCCAGATCTCCATCCTGGTCTTAGAAGGTCCTCCAAGTCAACCCATTCCCTCTCCGGAACCTGTTCTTCCCTGTGACTTCTACACCCACTCCCAATTCCCCACCTACCTGCCACCAGATCTGATCACTTTTACCTCCTAAGGTCTCTGAAGACCGTCCATGTAGCTAGCTCTATGCCACAATGATCTTCCAGTTCCATTCAGGGCCTCTCTGCTGGAGCCCGGGAGTGTCTCCTGCCGGCAGTCCCTTCCTCCAGTCTTGCTCTGCTCTATCCCATGCTCCGCACTATTGCCAGAGGATCTTCCTCAATAGCTCAGAAATCTGCCAAGTGTCCCCCTGCCCATAAACCAGAGCTCCAGCTCCTCAGCCTGTCTTCCAACATATTTGTTTCTTTATGACATCAGTTGTAAAGATCGGTTGCCCCTGTAGCACATGTGGGGACCAGGGGACAAGTCAAGTGCACAAAACTAGGTGATGGCAAACCTCGAACACATGTCTAAGCCTTCTGGCAAAAGCCAGGAGAAGCCACCAAGAAAGACCAAGGTGGACAGCAGTCTCAGGGCTCCTGAGCTCAGAGCTTGGGCCACCTCATTACCTCCTCAGCTCTTGAGCTCTGCTTGTTGAGGAGGATATGCCCTCCTTCTCTTCTCTCTCTGCCTTTTTCCTTCTACTCTCACCACCAGCCAACTGCCTTGTTTTTCCTGTCTCTACTTCAACCCTCACAGGGCAAGAATCTCTTCACCCAGTCAGTCCCAATATTCCTTGAGTGGAGAGTTCTCACCAGACCACCTCTTGGACAGGACTCAGAACGGGTGCCTGGCCTGACCTAGTCAAACGAGAGCAGGGAAGTGGGGTCACAAGGTGACCAGGTAGACTGGCCAGACCCGCATCAACCCTCTCAGAGGTTTAACTATTTGAGAACACATAGCGCTCTTCCCACCTTCCTCATCTTTGCTTATGCTGTTCCCCTCACCAGGTACACTCAGTCTTTAGGGTTCAGACCCATGCTACCCACCCCTCTGCTCCCCTCCAGGAAGCCTCCCCTAAACCCCTCCAGCCAGAATGAACACTCATCCTAGGCCACTGCTGCTAGTTGCACCATGTCCTTCTTTTTGTTATTGTAAGTTGTCTCCCAACTTGGGTTGTAAACGCTATGAAAGCAGAGACTATGCTATCCATCTTTCTTTGTTTTTAGATTTATTTATTTATTTATTTATTTATTTATTTATTTATTTATTTATTTTTATTTATTTGAGAGAGAATGAGAGCAGGGTGAGAAGCAGAGGGAGGAGGAGAGGGACAAGCAGACTCGACACGGAGCACAGAGCTCAACGCAGGGCTTGACCTCACCCTGAGATCATGACCTGAGCAGAAATCAAGAGTCAGATGCTTACCTGACTGAGCCAGCAGGTGCCCCTGCACTGGTCATCCTTACATATAGTCCAAGTGCCTCTTATAGAGCCTGTGCAGAGAATAAGCTTCCAATTAAATACTTTGGTGGATAAACAAATGAATGGTCTGGATAAGCTGTCATAGCAGATGATCTCAAAACTCTTTCTTTTCTCTTAGATGCATCTTATAAATATTTTTAAACACCAGGAACAGATTTTAAAACCGTGAGAGCTCAAAGACCCCCTCCACCTCCCCCTGCACCAACTCCTCGTCAGCCAGATCCAGGGTCTTTCCCTCCATCCCAGTAGGCAGCCTGTGATGGGGGCGGTGGGGGCCACCCGGGAACCTGCGTGGCCGTGGGCTCTGCGTGGAGGGCCCGCCGGGGCAGCCTGGGATGTGGCGGCACTGCTGCCGGGCCTGGGCGGTGTGGGAGGCGTGGGCAGCTCCAGCGTGCTCTCCCTCACGTCCTTGAAGCTTCCCCTGTCCTCTGACTCAGCTCCAGCATCTCAATTCGTGGATGAATGCCCTGGGCCCAGACAGAGAGCCGATTCAGCCCAGCAGGGTTTCTGGAGGGCTCCCAGGAGGGGGAGGCCCAGAAAATGGCCAGGGGGCAGTGAAGTTGGGGCGATGGCCAGTTCACTCACTCCAGCTGCAGCTCAGGGCACATTCTTCTCTGTCCCCACCCCCACCCCACCCCACATTCTTCTGGTGCCCTCGACAGTGCCCAACTCTAGTGGGCAGACAGGAGACTGGAACCTACCTTGGGAGCTGAGCTGCTAGTGTCCTATGCTCCCCTGCCCTGTCCTTATCATTTTCCCCACATCTGAGTTTGAGTGTGAATGTGTGTGCATGTGTGTTTGTCTGTGTAAGTGTGCACATCTGTGACAGCAGATGCAGATGAAGCCTCTCCTTGGGGGTCCCCAGACCACCCAGGGCTGCCACAGAGAGCTGAGAGGGGAGTTAAGCCCCACATTGAGCTCCAAGAGCCCCCAAAGGTAGTCTCAGACTTATTTTTTTATGTAATTTATATAATTATGCCTAAACTTGATATCGTTTGATAAATTTACATACAATAAGATGTGCATATCAGTTGGATAATTTTTTTTTTTGCAATTTGGGTGCAACCACCATTCTAGAATATTCCCATATCCCCAGAAGTTTCCCTCATAGTCTTTTCCACTGAGCCCCCTCTCTTTCCAACGCCTGTCTGATTTATATCACTGTAGATCAGCATTTCAGTTTAAAAACCTGTAAATCCGCATCAAAGGAGACTTCATCAGACTCCATGGCATAGCATCTAGAGACGGCCGGGCAGCCACCAGTTCTGAAGCTAAGGGGCCCTGGCCCCTTGCCCTTCCTCCAGGGTCCCCATCCCAGGCTCCAGGGGCTGCATGACAGGGGTCATCAAAGAGTACAGGGAAGGAGCCCCGCACTGGGGGACCCGAAGGCCTGGGCAAGGGGCCTGGGCTCACTGATGGGACTAGGGTGAGCCACTTGACCTTTTGGGTCTCAGGTTCCTCAGTTGTACCTGGGGACAGAGGTGATCACCACCACCACCACTGCCCGCCACCCCCACCCCCACCCCCCCGTGGGCTGCTGGGAGGATTGAAGCCAATTTTGTAGCCAGCATTATAGGTAGAGGCAGAGCACCAATCAGTTGATGAATTCATCCAAACAGCTAATATTCACTGAACTTAGGTGCCGCACGTCATGCTAACAACTACTTCCTTTAACCCTCAATCAGGGGTGGGTACTATCATCCCCATTCGACAGGTAAGAAAGGCTGGGGCTCAGAGCAGTTAAATGACTGGCCCAAACCAACCAGAATATACTGGAATTTGACTTTGGCAACCACTCTGGTCTCCCACTCTTGACCCACTACACCCTCTTCCTTCTAGATGAATATATTCATTGACAAAAATGAACTATAGCTGAGAGCAGTTTGTAAACAAAGCTGTGCGATGCCAGTGCGACTTGTTATCAAGTCTATCAACAGGTGTGAGAGCCAGAGAATTGGATGACCCCCTACCCAAAGGCTTCACCCCCTAGGCTGGTCTGTCCTCATAAATTTCAGAATCGCAATGGCTGCCTCTTCTCCTTGGACCCATAGATTATTGCATTTCAGCTCCAGAGACAGGAAGTCCTTCTCCAGATCTAACTTCAGTCTTGATCTCTGTAGTATAGACACCTTCCAGCTCACTACTGGCCCTAGGCGAACCGTGACATGCGCGAAGGTACTAATGAGCTCACAGCCCTACAGGGCACCCCCGAAGTGCTGAGGCCTGAGGGTTGGGGTGCCTATCTTGACAGTCCCCTCCCACTCCTAAGCATGTAAGTTCTAGGGCTTCTCTGAGGATAGAGGAATAGATGGGCAGTGAAAAGTGTCGAGAAGGGATGTCTGAGCAGCCTCATCTTCTGTCCTTGGCTCCCACAGTGACCCCTATGTCTGGCTCCTTCCTCTGGGAATCCCCACCCCAGCACAGATGTCACTCCCATGTCCTTGTGACATTTCTGCAGGCCTTGTCAAGAGAGGGTTTGGGGAGAGCAGAGGGTCTGGCCAAGGGCTCTGGGAGAAATGCATTGCTTTAGTGTCAGGAGACGCCTGCTAGCTCACCGCTTGACCTTGGTTGGGCCAGGTCCTGGCTTCCACCCCTGCCAGTGGAGAGAATGTCACTGCTTCTCAGGAAGGCTCAGAGGCTCAGATGATACCAACACGGGGAAAAGACTTGGCGAGGCAGAAGCTGAAGTTCAACCCAGGGGATAATCTGAGGCACACTGTGATGCAGAGAAGATCTCGGACTCACCTAAGGGAGCTCAGGGCCAATGGCCTGGCTTGCTGACCGCTGGTGTAAGCTTCCCACGGATCCAAAGTGTGAGACAGAAGGACAGTCGACTTGCCCAAACCAAAGGGCCCTGGCTGTGCTGTATGTGTCTGTGGGCCTCTGTGTGCAAGTGGGAGTCTCCCTGCGACTACAGTCCCCTGCAACCCACGGCCTGCTTCTCCGGGGGTCTCTGGATGCGTGTCCCACCGCCTGGGCTCATGTGGATCTCTGTGTCTGTGGATATGTCCATGTCGTGGAGCATCTGTTTTTTATAAAGTGGTCTAGGATTTATTGTGTCCATTAAATAGGAACAGAGTGCCCGAGTCCCTAGGCATCCCGAGGCACAATGATGGTGCTGGGGAGCGCAGGTGGGTATCTGCAGGGCTTCAGAACCACCTGTGGCTCCCCCTTCCTCAATGCAAATATCTTACCCTGGTGTTCAAGGTCCTCCATGCCTGGCACACACAGACCCTTCCAGCACAATCATCACTCTTTTGGACACAGGTAAGAGAGACTGCCACTTCCCAGGTGTGTGACTCTAGACTTGCCCCTTGCCCTTTGAGTCTCGCTCTCTCAAATGTAAAGGGAGCTGGCGAAGTCCTTTACAAACTGGCAAATGTGATACGCACAAGAGGCTGCAGCCTCCTGGACTTTGGATTCAGAACCCCTCGATGCCTTTCTTCCTGCTGTCTCTACATCTCCATTCCCTGAATGCCCTCCCCTTGTCCGAATAGTCAAGCTCAGCCTGGCCCCAGGCTAAGCTTCCCACTAAGCTCCCCTGTCTGCAATCACCCCTGCTCCTATGAGGATCCTTGCCTGTATGTCTGTATGTGTGATGTGTGTGCTCTCTCAATATACCTTTAATTTGCTTCACAAATATCTGTTGAGCACCTGCTGTGTGCCAGGCATAGTGCTAGGTGCTGGGGAGTCAGCCTGGAACAAGGCCGTCTCTACTAGCCCATTGGACAAAGTAAAACAAGGTATCCATCAGGGGGATACCGTCTTGTGTGTACAGGGCGGTGTCAGTAGATCACGCTTTTGGACAATGGAAAAATTATGCTTTGCCTCCTGGAAGACACAGCCCCAAATTAAGGTCCATAGTTTGGAAAGTGGAGGTGGGGGCTGGGCTGCAGTCCCACTTCACTAGCGTGGCTAACCTAGGCACCCTTGTGCATGGAACGACACACACACATCTCAAGACAGCAGCCTCCCTTGGACGTGGCACTCAAGCTCTGGGTGTGTCTGTGCATCTCCGTCCTGCTCGTGTCCTCTTGGCCTATGAACGTGTGATGTCATTGTGTACCTCCGTGCATGTGTCCCTGCCTTGGGTACATCTCTCCAAACCCTCATCGGGAAGAAGGGGAGTACCTATGTGGGGGCATCAGCTTGAGTGTGTGTACCCACAGCACTGACCACCACTTCCTTGCCATCCTGCATCTTCTAGGGTGACTTTCTCCACCTCCTTACTCCTTACTCCACCTTCCTGTTCCCCAACTGGACCCCATGCTCTGTGAAGGCTTCCGCCAGCCTGGCAGGGCAGAGCTGAGCCACAGGAGAGAGCAGACCAATGCTGGGCCCAGCCTCCTCCTCATCTGCTTTTACCTTTTCCTGCTCTGGGCCCCTCTAGCAACAGCATGGGACAGGAGGAGGCACATGGCCATTACACAGAGGATCCCTAGATCCCTCTGCTTGGGAAGCTCTGGGAGACCATGGCCAGATCCCTAGACCATCCTGAAATCTCACCCGCGTGGAACATGATGAGCTTGTTTGTTCTTTGCTAGATGAGTCTTGCCCAGCCTTGCTTCTGCACCTTTGCTCGGGCTGTTACTCTTGAGGCATCCTTCAAGACAGAGGGCTGCCGGGAGCAGCAGCGGTGACAGCCACCTGCCAGGGGACGCTCCCGGGGCACCAGCGTGCTGGAGGCACGGACTGCACACCCCGCGGACCTTGGTGGGTATGCACAGGCTGTACACGCGGCTCCCATCCAAGTCTCACGGTAAAGTCATGAAGTAGGCATCGTTAGCAGCACGGTTTTCGAGATGAGGAAACCAAGGTTCAGAAATGTTCAAGAACCTTCCCAGGGTCCCGCTGCCATGCTTGCCAACTGTGACCATTGGGATTAGGCCCCCACACTCATAACCTCAGGTCACTGTCACTCTCCCGGCTCCGAGCTCTGGCGTCCTGGTGAGTGCAGCAGCCACCTGGACTTACACCCCCAACTTAAAACCCTATCCTTGTTTAACCCGCACCAACCTCCCAACTAGATGGTTTCTGATGGTAGGGACCGTCCTTTATCCCTTTGTGTCTCTAGCTCCTTACATTTCCAAGATAGTGATGATTGTGACCCCCTGCCCACAACTGTCTCTCGGCCTGTCTCTTGGGCCACAAGGTCACAGTGGTGGCTTTGTGCGGCGTCAGAAACAGTGTGACCTGGGAGACCGCTGTCCTTTGTAGGAGAGTATTTTGGTTTGGAAAGAGGAGCCCTGGGCAGACCTGGCCCTCTGACCTGCTTATCCCAAAAGTGTTCTGCAGCCCTGGGGACAGCGGCAGAGAGAGCAGGTCCCTCCCTCCCTCTGGAGCTGCCATTCTGGCCAACCCTCCACCTCTGCACCCCCAGAGCGCTGGGCTCCGTAGGCCTGGGTGAGGAGGTGGTGGGGAGGAGGCGGGCCTCCCACCCTCCTCTGCAGCTGTGACAAAACTATGTGGTCCTTCCAGTGTGTTTGGGAGTCCCATTCCCACAGAAGCCGGGACCAGGTGGAGCTGCCCCACTGAGGGCAGCCTGGCCTGATGGTTTGGGTCTGGGAACCCCACTGGAGGTTCCCGAGAGCAGCTGCAGGGCCTGCGGGGGGATCCCTCAGCTCACCTGAGATCTCTGTCCTCATGTCTGAGAGGCCCAGAGGCGGGAGTCCCTGCACTCAGCACTGTGGGGGAATCTCTGAGATGTGTTTCCTGCCCCGTGGACAGAGGACCCAGGTACCCCCAGCCTGTGCGCACAGGGAAATGGGTAATAAATTCGGAAAGCAGCCCTGAATGTTAGCAGTGCTGTGTTATGTTCAGGAGGGAAGAGCTTGGTGGGTCAGAGGGTCTGGGAAGGCAATGCGGGGAGAGGAAGTGGGTTTGGCAGTTCCCCAAGGAGAGGCTCAGAGGATCGGGAAGGTTATCTTGGGCAGGGAGGAACAACACAGCCAGAGTGATGGTAATGCACACGCTGTTCCCTAGTAACTCATGGGTCTGACCTCCCTCCACAGGAGAGGGAGGACGTGCCCTGGTAGGGACTTCTTGTGAGCACGCCAGCACCCACTCCAGACACACTTGACAGCCCACAGTGACACTATCACTTTCCAGATGTGCACACTCGGGAGGGTTACTTCACTTCCCCCAGGCTCCGTTTCCTCATCTGTAAAACAGAGGGGGAAATCTCTTACCTCTGAAGGTCATTGGCTTTTGGTGTCATCATGCTTTGGAGCGAGACAGGACTCTTGACACCAATGCTACTCTTTCCTCCAATGTAAATGAGGTGGAGAATGGTACTGTTTGGATTCCCTGACCTGTGTCTACCGGAAAGTATTCGTTCCCATGAGCTTTGCCCTAGAGTCATGTGTCATGAGGGAAGCAGGGGGCGGCCTTGAGAATCTACAGGCCTCCCTGGAAGCTCAAAGATTGGCTCTGGGGAGAAGAGATGGTGCCTGGACACAGGGCACTGTGGACTAACTGCGTGGACCAGGTGGGGGCTATAGCAAGTCACAAAAGCGGAGGCACAGGCCAGGTCTGCATCGGCTGGAGACACTTGCTGTAGAAGCTGACACTTGAATGAAACTTTTGACTTGGTTAGGGTGGGTAATTTTTCTGCCCATCATTTTTTTTTTTAATGTTAGTATATTAGTTATCGCTACCTAACAAACCATGGCCAAACATAGTGGCTCAAAACAACAAACATTTATTTTCACAACATTACTCTAGACTGGGAATTCTGGAATGGTTGAGCTGGGTGGCTCTGGCCTTGGGTCTCCCATGAAGTTGCAGTCAAAATTTTGGCTGGGCTGCACTGTAATCTGAAGGCTTGACTGGGCTGGAGGACTCACGTCTAAATTCACTACTGGGGCTATTGGCAGGAGGACTCAGTTCTGAGCTGGTGATTAGCCTGAGGCCTCGATTCCTTGCCACAAGTGATGCTTGAGTATTCTCACAACAAGGTATGTGGCTTCCCCCGGAGTGAGCCATCCAAGAAGGAAAGAGCAAGGAAGAAGCTGCACTGTCATTGATGACCTAGTTTCTGGCATCACGCACCATTGCTTCCAGTTTCTGTGCATTAGAAGCCAGTTGCTAGGTAGAGCACACACACTTAAGGGGGCGAGTGGGGGGAGGGCAGTGATGGACTTCACCTATGGAAAGGAGGAGGATCAAAGGATTTGTGAAAATATTTTAAAACCATTACAGTTTTTATGGACTTTTTTTTCTTTTTAACAGGCAAAATTTCAAACATATGCAAAAGCAGAGAGAATAATATAATGAACCCTCATATGCCTGTCATCTAGTTGCCAACGATAAACACATCTGAGGGATAAACAACACATGATCAATCACATGTATTTCAAGTGGACAATTCATTAAGTTTTCAATATGTTTAGATCCATGGAACCATCCCCATAATCAAGATACTGAGCATATTCATGGCCACCCAAAGTATCCTCATACCCCTTTGCAGTTGATCCTTACCTCCCTGCCCACCCCCATCCTCAGGCAACCACTGATCTACTCCTTATCATCGTAATGGAGTTTACACAAGCTAGAATACTATATAAATGAAATCTTATAGTATGTACTCTCTCTTTTTATTTTTTTAAGATTTTATTTATTCATGAGAGACCCAGAGAGAAAGAGGCGGAGACATAGGCAGAGGGAGAAGCAGGCTCCCTGCAGGAAGCCTGATGTGGAACTCGATCCCAGGACTCCAGGATCACGTCCTGAGCCAAAGGCAGACGCTCAACTGCTGAGCTACCCAGGCATCCCTTACTCTCTTTTTCTTGGATACCTTCACTCAGCCTAATTATTTTGAGGTGCATCTGTGTTGCTCTGTGTATCAATAGTTCATTATTTTTCATTGCTGAATAGTATTCCATTGGAGGGTTATATTATGCTTTGTTTATCCATCCCCTATTGATGGACGTCTGCATTGTTTTCAGTTTGGTGCTATCACAAATAAAGCTTCTGTGAGCATTCATGTACAAGTCTTTATGCTCATATATGATTTCATTTCTCTTGGGCAAATATCTAGCAGCGGAATGACTGAGTTATATGGTAGGGTATGTTTAACTTTTTAGGAAACCGTCAAACTCGCTTGCAAAGTGGTTGTACTATTTTACATTCTCATCAGCAGTACATGAGAGTTACTTGTTCCACATCATCACTGATACTTGATATGATCAGTCTTTTTAATTTTAGGCATACTAAAATTAGTAGTGGCATTTCATTGTGGTTTTAATTTGCATTTCGCTAAGGACTGATGAAATTTAACATCTTTTCATGTGCTTGTTTTCCATTTACAAATTGTCTTTGGTAGAGTGTCAGTTGAAGTTTTTTGCCCATTTTTTATTTGGTTGTTTGTTTACTTCTTACAGAGTTTTGAGAGTTCTGCACATATCCTGGATTAAAAGTTCTGTTTTGGAAACGTGATTTGCAAATAGATTCTCCCAGACTGTGGCTTGTCTTTTCGTGCTCTTACATGCCTTTTAAAGAGAAGTTCTTGATTTTGATGAAGTCTAATTTGTCCCTTTGCCCTTTAAAAAAAAATCCCTTTCTAAATAAAAGAAATCATGTTTTCAGTGTTACGTCTAAAACATTTTTGCCTAACTCAAGGTCATAGAGATTTTCTCCTGTGTTTTCTTCTAGAACTTTTATAATGACTTTAGATTTTACATTGAGGTCTATGATCCATTTAGAGTTAAATTTTTTATATGGTTCAAGGTAGGGTCAAAGCTTTTTTTCTTTCCTTTCCTTTCCTTTTCCTTTCCTTTCTTTTTTTTTCCTTTCCTTTCTTTTTCTTTCTCTTCTTTTGTATACATATATCCAGTTTCTCAAGCACTGTTTGTTGAAAAGACTAGCCTTCTCTACTTTTGTTAAAGATCAATTAACCATGTATCTGTGGATTTATTTCTGGACACTACAGTGTTCTGTTGATTGACTTGTTTATTTTTAAGCCAATACACACTGTATTAATTGCTGCAGTTTATAACAATATTCTTTTTGTTTTTTTTTAATTTGGACTTAATAAATCATAATATTCACTTTTAAAGTATACAATTCAATGGATTGTATATATTCACAAAGCTGTGCAATTATCACCATTATAAATCCAGACCATTTGCATCACCCAGAGAAGAAACCGTACATATTAACAGTCCCTCCCCATCCTCCACCACCGCACCCCCCCCCCGCCCACAGGCCCCTAACAACTGATCTACTTATGTCTCTATGAATTTACATCGAATAATATGGTAACTCCTCACAACTAAGCACTCCTCCGTGCTCCTCACATTAGGTAATAATAATCCTGAAATCCCATATTCTTTGTTTCCTTGTACTCCTTTTTAAGAGTTGTATTGTATCTATGTAATTCCTAAAAATGGTATTTTTGAAATTTTATCTATTTGTAACTTTATAAAAATGATGTCATGCTGTGTGGAAAGGGGTAGGGGCTTACTTTTTTCTCTTGATATGGATTTGCTGAGTTTTATTCATATTTTTGTCTATCACTGCAGTTTATTTATTTTAACCCATACACAAGAATATACCACACTATAATTGCTCACTCTGTCTAGATGGACATTTGGACTGTTTCCAGGTTTTTGCTATTGTGAACAGTGCTGCTCTGAATAGTCTTGCACATGTTTCCTGAGTACATGTGAATGAAAATCTGGGGCATAGGTTATGCTGGAAACTTAAGGAAATAACACAAAACTATTTTTTCAAAATTATTCCACCGACATACACTCTCACTGGCAATGTTATAAGAGATCACGTGGCTGTGGATCCACATACTCCAAAACTTTGTACTGTCAGACTCTTAAAATTTTTTTTGTTAATTGAATAGGTGTGAAATGGTGTCTCCATATGGCCTTGATTTGTGTTTTCCCAATCACCAGTGATGTTGCACATCTCTTTATATGTTTACTGACCATATGTGCTTCCTTTCTGTGAAATCTCTGTTCATGTCCACATTTCTATTGGCTCCATTGGGCCCATCATCTTAATTAAAATGTTTGTTGTTAGGGGCACCTGGATGACTCATTTGGTTGAGCATTTGACTCTTGATTTCAGCTCAGGTCATGGCCGGGGGGTCCTGGGATTGAGCCCCACTGAGTGGGGCTCCATGACCAAAAGGGAGTCTTCTGGGAGATTCCCTCCCTCCCTCTTGCTCTCCTACTGCCCCTCTCCTCACTCTCTCTCACTCATATGAATATATATTCTGGTACTAATCCCAGTCAGTTGTGTATATTACAAATATCTTCTCCCAGTGCACAACTTGTTTTTCAAACCCTGTCCAGGTTGTCTCTTGAAAAACAAAAATTCTTTATTTTAACTTAGTCAAGCTTGTTCATCTTTTATATTTTAGCCAATGCTTTTTGTGTGTTTAGGCATCTGTCCCTACCCCAAGGTATAAAAGATATTCAAGGTATAAAAGATATATTTTTTACTAAGCATATTAAAGTTTTGTTTTTGACATTTTAAGCCTTTAGTCTATGTGTAGTCATGAAGAAGGGATCTGATTTAACTTATTCCCTTTGGGTCCATCATTTTTTTCAGTTTCTTTTTTTTTTTTAAGATTTTATTTATTTATTCATGAGAGACACAGAGAGGAAGGCAGAGACATAGGCAGAGGGAGAACCCCTGCTCTGTGCTGAGCAGGGAGCCTGATGTGAGACTGGATCCCAGGATCCCAAGATCACGCCCTGAGCTAAAGGCAGACGTTCAACCACTGAGCCACCCAGGTGCCCGTCAGTTTCATTTATTAACTAATCCTCTTAACCCATGGGTCGAATGTACAATATCTATCATATGTCAGAGTCACATGCTCCGTGAATCTGTTTCTGAGCTCTCTGTGGTACTGCAGTGGCCAGCCTGTCCGTCCCTGCACTGTATAGGTGAGCCACACTGTCTGAACCCTGATAGCCTCAGGATAAGTCCTAATATCCACAAGGTGATTCTCCTTACTGATCATCTTCTTCAGAGGCGCTCTGGCTATCCTTGGCTCTATACTTTCCCAAAGAAATTTTAGAATTATTTTCTCAAGTTTCAAAATAATAATAATAATAATAATAATAATAATAATAATATTCTAATGAATTTTCAATGGAATTACATTTAATCTATAGATCAGATTAGAAAGAATTGACATCTTTATGATTATCAGCTTTCCTGTCTGTAAGTATTTTTTCCATTATTTCTGCTTTAAAACTATCTCTTAATACCATTCCCCTGGTCTTTACTATCTTTTGTTACATTTCTTCCTGAGCATTTTAGAATCTTTAATGCTATTGTCTGTGTTACCTTCTCTTTGATTGCATTTTTTAATTATTTGCACTGGTGTATAGAAATGCAACAGACTTTTGAGTGTTGATTTCATATCCAGGCAGCTCGATGGACTTTCTAGATTTTGTCTTTTATAGTCTTAAATGTCATTGCCCTGCAGATCGGTGTGAGCCTTTCCATGTTCTTCCTCTTTGATATTCTAGAAGTCCTCTCGATTTGAGGCTGTTCAGTTCTTATTTTTTGTTTGTTTGTTTTAATTTCAGGAAATACATCTCTGCTACTTCATATGATATTTACTCTTTTCTCTTTTTATTTCTGCCTCTTTTTGGTAACGTCTAATCCAGATATTAGCATTCCTACCTTTAAAATTCATATCTCCTTAACTTTCTTTGCCCAGTTCCACTTCCTTCCCTTCTGCCTTGAGAGTTTTTTCAATTTCATCTTCTGATTTATGAATTCATTTCCCAGTTGTGACCATCTGGCTATTTAATTATCTATTGTGCATTTTATTTGAAACATTATGTGTTCATAACTAATATTTCTACGTGATTCCTTTTTTATGAGCTCTTCAGTGGCCAGATATTTTGTCTGGAGGCTAGTTTTCTCCTATGTGTATTGGCTACTGTTAGGCAATAATTATGGGGGCTGGGCCAGGAAGATTCCAACAACAGCTCAAGGGATGGCCAGTGAAAAACCTTGAGGTGGAAAGAGCCTCAGGCAGCAGAAAACCACAGTTTTCTATTCATCTGCCACAGCAAGCATGGTGCCTGGGGTCCCTGATTCTTTCAAGGACCCATCAAGAGGTGTTATTTCTAATTCATTTTAATATAAGAAAAAATGAACATAATAAGAATGTATATAAAATAATGAATCCAGTCTGGATTGTATTAATCTTTATATTAACACAGTCATAAGATACAATTTTTAATATATTTTAAAAAGGAAGGGTCCTCAGATCCTATAAGGTGAGCACTGTACACACACACACACACACACACACACAAACAAACCCGCCCCCCCCCCCCAAAAAAAACAACAACCCATCACTGCTCACCCTCTCAAACAACCCTCAGATCAGGTCTGGTCTTCACCCTCCCCTCCACACCCCAGACACAGAAGTGCTTTAGGAGGAGACACTCCTTAGATTGTAATTCACCATCCCTGAGGGATGGAAGGAGATGGGATAAGAAAAGAAGCCAGTTGGTCCCCACCTGGTTTTGTCAGTTCCTCTTGAGCCCAGGGCACCAGCACTGCCCTAATTTCACCTCTGAGGCCCCGTAAATATGGGGTTTGACTCACAGAACTGCTGGTAGAGAAGCAATCCTGGATTGCCAACAGCTCTTTCTATTTGATCCTCCCAGGGAGTGCTAGAAGCTGGAGTGCTTGCAGCCCCAGGCCAAAGTCACCACCCCCACACAACAAATCAAAATAGCTCCTGTCATCCCTGGGGGTTCCCACAGTTTTCTATCTCACAGATCCACTGGGTTGATCTTGGAGGAAGAAAGCCAGCACTTGTGCTCCTTAAAGATGCAAATCTTACTTTGTCACTGGCCTGGCTGAAAAGTACTCGGGTTTCCTATTGGGCTTCCGGATTCTTAGCTTGACTCATTTAGGAGAAAGGAGAATTCATTATAACCTCCACTCTTACCCTCTTCCTAGATCTCCTCCAGAGTTACTAACCTGAATGCTCTAAGTTGAGAATTGTTGATCTGGAAATACTGTGCATGAATGGGTCACATGCATTTAATTCTCTTTCTCCTTCCAGCTAGAGAGGCAAGTTGACTTAGAAAATTAAGCTAGGTCTTACTCTGCAAACCTGGCCATTTAACTCTCCTCTCTCCTGGACTTCCTCCATATGGCCCAGACAGAAATTGGTAAGCTCACAAACTTCGAAAGTGGCTCTAAGAGGGAGTAGGGAGTCTTACTCAGCTTACAGTCTAAGCTTCGTTCTTCCACCCAGCTGTTGTTCAAGATCTGCGTACGGTCAGCATATAAGTACAATTTTGATTCCCTTTTGGCTCCTGTTGTTTCCAATGGGAACTTTCTGGAGCTGAGAGGAAGAGAGAAGAAATGATAAACAGGGCAGGACTCTGACTTTCCAGGATTCCTGACCACAAAGCCATCAAATACCAATAGCTCCTCTTTGTTGTAGATGGTAAAGGTTGAGCAGCCCCTCTGTTCTGCCCTATCATGACAGTCTTCTTGCCATTTCATCTCAGCCTGTGGTATTCCTTACACACTGGTCCTTACTGAGTGGTCCCAACATTTGATTTCATATCCAGGCAGCTTGATGAAAATGCCTGGCACTTGGCATATATGTGCGTGTGTGTATGTGTGTGTGTGTGTGTGTGTGTGTGTGTAAAATGGATAAAGTGAAGTAAGTATTCATCCATTTTCTGAATATAGCTCAGAGAAGCTAAGTCATTTACCCAGAGTCACACAGAAGTTCTGGGACTGACATCAGATTGGTCCCATCAGATTGGTCTGATTCCCAGTCTTCTCCACGGGGCCCGGCTGAGAACTACTTCCCTGGCACAGCTCCATTTGCATCAGGAGAGAGAAATTTGGACTCATGGAGAGTACATGCCCCAGAGCTGACAGCTTGCTCTTCTTGTCCACTTATCTGCTGTCTATCTTCCTTACTAGCGGAGATACTGTAGGCATAGTTCTTATTAAATTAAGCGTGAGATGAAATCATTTATTTAAAGCCTTTTACCTGTCCATTTCCCCAGGGCAGTTCTTTATTAAGTGATTTCTCACATTTTCCTAGTGACTCAGTTCGTTTGATGGGTGGTATGCCAGGGGAAGATCAGGAGAGAAGAGAGACCAGGAGACAGAGATTGTTAACGAAGGCTGCCTGGGTAGCTGGAAAGGAGGCATGGGGAGAGATGGGGTACCTGAAACCTATGATGAAGGATCTCAGCCCCCCAAGAGCTCTGGGAGTTCATAGAAAGTCTCCCTTTCCTGAGCCATTCACTCCCTTTGAAGTACTGATTTCCCCCAAGAGAAAAAACAGCTGCTCGTTATGGGGACAGCAGGAGGGCCTCAGGGCAGAGGGTGGGTTCTATGTTTCCAGAAGCCTGGGAGCAATTTGGAAGGGTCTAGAAAGACAGGGAGGTTGAAGGTAATACCAGAGGTCACACGTCATCCAGAGCACAGTGTGGAGGAGACTGGGCCCCTGTGAGGGAAAAAACCTCCCTCAATGGAATTTAAGGCCTAACATAGTGACAGGGCCCCAACAATCAAAAAATGGCCATGGTCTCATTACCACTGCTATCAAGACTCTGGGAAACTCCAATGTATAAGTGAGGAGAATTTTTGAAAGGGAGAAGCAATTGGACTGGTAACTAAGACACTGAGCAGGCTGGCTGTCACTCTGCTCTCTGGACTCTGAAGTTCTCATTTATCAGATGGAGGTATTAATCTAATGGTCCTCGCAGGTTCTTTAAGCGAGGTAGGGTCTTCTGCCTGAGTTGAAGTTTCCTGATGATGCTCTCTGGACCATGACTACCAATTTGACCCCTACGAGCATCTGTCATACCACCATGAATGGATCACATACAGGGCTCTTGAGCCCCACACTCTGCCCTGATTCTCAGGGTATGCAAAACGTTTGCTAACACACCTCAGAGCTTGGAGCAGGCTGGCCCCTTAGGCAGCCTGATAAAATCAAGATCATTGGCTTTGGATCAGGATACCATGACCCTAATACCAGGTTCCTGTAGAACCAGGTTCCTAATATCAGCTTCTTAGTCAAGTCTCTGATGTTTCTGGGATTCAACTGTAAAATGAGGAAAATATTACTTATCCTTCTGTCCCATGGGGTTAAGAGATCTGAATGGCATGACTATGTAGGCTCTTAGAAGAATATAAAGTTCTCCTGCAGAGCGAGTAATGTGACCAATACTGACATTACTACGCAACTGTGAAGAGGAGACTCTAATACCTCAGAAAAACAAATCCTTCATTGTATGAATGAAGAAATGCTTTCCTTGAGTTAATTTAAAAATATATCATTTCCCTTAAAGAAAGGAATTGTTCCAAATTAGCCATACAGGGTGCTAGTCAGAAACACTGTCCCCTACTGGAAGTCTGGGTGCTGCTGTGATTCCCCCTAAGAGATTTTCACCTAGAGGGTCATTAGGCTTGGTGCCACATGACACCCTTTTGGCTACAGCCAACAGGACAAGAGTGAGCAACCCTACACAGGCAAGGTAGTAGGTATGAAATCTCTGCCCCCTCCACCCAGGAGTGTGTTCCACTGGATGGTGATTGAGCAATCCACAACATATGTGGGTCCATCCCCCATTCCTGACACCTTCCTGACACCCCACAACTTTGTGTAGCCACGGCCTCATTCTTTTGCTCCAGGTGTTTCACAAATACTCGAGAGAGTTGTCTATGCTCATTGTCTCCTGCAAGGAGGAACTCTTCACCTCACTTTATTTTTTAAAATTGATTCTGGTTAGATTTCTTTCCCTCAGCCTTCTACTCTTGAAGGAGCCTTCTGTGGCTTTGGGAGGAGGAAAAGGCCCCTGAAATGGTCCAGAAGACCGCCTGATGAGGGGCTTCCCACCTCTTCTCTCAAGCTCTTCTACCCCCTTGCCATGCTCCAGCCAACGTGGCCCCTTGCCCTTCCTACAACACAGCAGCAAGCTTCTCTACCTCCCCACTACCTGAAAAGCTCTTCCCTTCTGGCTCAAGTCAATCATTTGCTGTGTTCAGATCCCACCTTGAAATTCACCTTATCAGAGAATCCCCCCCCCCCTTCCTGCTCAGTGGAACACAGCATCTCCTCTGGTTCTTCTTTCTTCATCATTCTTCATCCTTCTCTGCATGCAGCACCACCTGATGTTTGACATGGATGTGTGTGTAACTTTTTCTTGTCTTCATCACTAAAATGTAAACACCATGATCACAGAGACTTTGTGTATTTTGTCTAATGCTACATCTTCGGTGCTTAGACAAGAGCCTTGTTCATCGTAGGTGCTTAATAAATACTTGTTGGATTAATTAGTTAGAAAATGATTAGAACCAATCAGATTTTTCCTGGGACTCTGCCCGCCAAAGGCTCAGAAAATCGGTACAGCCAGAGGACAGAGTGGCCCAGTCACCATCATGATGGAGTGTGACAGAAGGGGCTTCAGCATCTGTTGCTAAGGGGACGTCTAAATAGCCACCGTGTCACCACAGCTATGTCACATCCAAAACAATGCACTATTTTTCAGTCGATGGTTCAGGCTCCTCAGTACATTTGGCTACTTAGTACATTTAATGTTGTTTCCTGTTAGATTTTTTTGAAAAGCCTAAACATGTCTCCTCTATGCAGCAGAAGGAGCTAACTCACACAGAGAGTTATGAAACCATCCTCATGCTCTAAAAATTCAGTAATGAAAAAAAAAATTCAGTAATGATGTTTAAAATTATTTACCTGCTTATTTTTTTGACCAACCTCAACTTGTACCAGGTTTCAGGGAAGGAATCAAAAATCACAGATGATAATACTCTCTCAGAATTTTTTTTAAAAAGATTTTATTTATTTATTCATGGAGAGAGAGAGAGAAGCAGAGACACAGGCAGAGGGAGAAGCAGGCTCCATGCAGGAAGCCTGATGTGGGACTCGATCCCAGGTCTCCAGGATCACACCCTGGACTGAAGGCGGCACTAAACCGCTGAGCCACCAGGGCTGCCCCTCTCTCAGAATTTTTGATGTTATAAGTAACATCTTAAATAAGTCTTTCTTTGCATCTCAGATAATTTTTCTTTTTTTTTTCTCTCTTCCAAATAGCAAAATGATTGAGTCTAGGCCTATGAATCCTGATACACCCAAATGTAAGATAAGATTTTCCTTTTTCTCCCCTCATCCTGCTATTCTTCAGAAAAGAGGGAATCATTCATTGTCAGGTGTTATGAGTACTTTTATTAGCAGCACTCTTTAAATTACTTTATTTTTAACAGCCAAGAACTGTTGGAAGAAAAAGATATATAATCCCAGTGCCTCTAAACCCGGGCTGGAATCTTAGGGGGATTTAAGAAAATACTGCTTGAGTCCTACCTGAGACCAGTCACATCAGAATCTCTGGGGGATGGTGCTGGGCATTGGTCTTTTTTAAAAGCTTCCCAGCTGTATCTGTGTGCAGCTAGGACTGAGAGTCCCTGCCCTGAAATGACCTCAGTCCTTGTTCATTTTGTATATTTATAAAAGTCACTCCTCAGAGTCAGTATCCAAGGAACTAAAGAAATTTAACTTGGATTTTGTCTTATTCTTGGGGGTGTGACTTCCTCCTCTTCTTATCAATCTAGTCTCAGGAAACTGACAAGCTCAGTCACACAAAAGTGTCAATGACTCGTAACATTCATGGGTTAGTAAGCTTTTGGATAGGATACCCCTTGCCCTGAATATGAGGAGCCATGGGGTCTTCTGTATCCACACCCCCTTTCACCTCCATCTAGAGGGTGAGTGGTTGCATCCCATAAGGCTCATGTGGATTCCCAAGAGGTACTTTTCAGTTCCACCCCTAAAAAATACGGCATTCCGGGACCCATAATCAGCTCTGGGCCTGTACGCAGGGCAGTGTCCCTTTAATTTGCTGCTGGAATTGGGCAGTATCTGAGATCAAGACCTTTTGAAATATTTATCTGCTTGTTATTTATCTGGGCAGGGTGAGGAGGAGAAGAGAGGTCCTGGGAACTATGCCCAGAGCCAGAAAGAGTACAGGGAAAACTTTGCTAAATTTGTTTTAATAACTTGTACTGTATTTTTTTTTTTTTTTACAAAAGTAATAACTGCTTACTGGAGAAAACTTGGAATATGCAAAAGTATAGAGAAGAAAACAATCACCCATAATCCCACAGCCCAGAGACATCCGATGTTAACAGTCTGGCATTTTTCCATAAAGACCTTTTATTTTAAGCACACACACAAGCACTGTATATAATTATATGTAGTGTTGCATCCTGTTCTTTTTCTTTTAACTTTATATCATGAGCACATTGCTATGAAATTGAAAGTAATTTGGAACGGCTCCATAACGTTCCTCATTGGCTATCTCGCAATTTATTTCACTAATTTCCTCTTGTTGGATAGTTAGGTTATTTCCAAGGTTTCGTTTTAGTGAAGAATAATGAGACTGGCAGCCATCTACAGATCTGCTCCCACTTGTGATTCATTTTTAGTTTAATCTGTGACCAGAAAATTGACACGGTATAGAAAAAAAAAAAAAACCCACATTATTTTTTTCTTACTATTTTTATTATTAAGGTAAAATTCACATAACATAAAATTTACCATTTTAACCCGTTTTAAGTATGTAAATCAGTGGCTTTTAGTACATGTGCAATGTTATGCAATCACCACTACAGTCTAATTCCAGTATGTTTTCAAAACCCCAAGAAGAAACCCTGTATCCATAATGCTCTCACTCCCCATTTCCCCCCTGTTACCCTCTGTAACCACTAATCTGCTTTTCCTCTGTGGATTAGAACGCACTATTCTTGTACTCAGGAATACCACAGTTCAAGTCCTGATTTGACTACTGACTAGGCTTGCGACTATAGCAAGTTTACTTAGCCTTTACTTTACTTACTAGCCTTACGCTCTCTTCAGCCTCAGAATTTTAGGTAAACAGACTGAGTTATTGGCAACTTAATGAGATACAATATGGGGAAACTCATGACAAAGTAGATGCTCGGTCATTTAAAAAACAATATTACAGCTGAGGGGCGCCTGGGGGGCTCAGTCAGTTAAGCAACCAACTCTTGGTATGGGTTCAGGTCATGATCTCAGGGTTGTGAGATTGAGCTCCATGCTGAGCGTGGAGTTTGCTTAAGATTCTCTCTCTCTCCCTCTGCCCCTCCCCTGCCCTCTCCCCCCACCTCTAAAAAAATTAAATAATAAAAATATTACAGCTGAGATGGACTTTTGAATATAATGTAATATAATCTACTCTTGGAGGAGGCAATTGAGAGCCCGTGGGAGAAAGCAGCTGGGTCCTCCCAAT
The DNA here is from genome assembly GCF_048164855.1 of Canis lupus baileyi. Taxonomy (NCBI): domain Eukaryota; kingdom Metazoa; phylum Chordata; class Mammalia; order Carnivora; family Canidae; genus Canis; species Canis lupus. Next base: position 51,239,179 of record NC_132848.1, read on the forward strand.
GTTGTGCTTGAGCTTCTGTCTTCACTCCACTTTTTGTGAAAAATACAGTCCTCACTTCCAATGGTTGCACACAGCCCTCGGACCCAGAGGTCAGCAGCTGGTAGAGGCTCCCAGGGCTTCCAGTGCAGCTGGCCTCAGATGAGTGTTTCGGAACTCAGGTATCTGGTTGCTGTTGTGCTACTGTCTCCTGTGTTCCTACACACCTGCAAAGGTGTGAACTATACCAAAGACGACAGTTGCAAAATAATCACTCCATAGATTACTGACTAGTTACAAAGGAGGAAAGGCAGCTTTACAACAGAGAAATGCACTGGAAACCACGTTAACTAAGTGGTGAAGCTTAGCATCACCACTAATGAGACAAACTGACATCACGTACTAAGGACACAACATCACCTATGTAGTATTCTCACCAAAAATGTCGACCTTCCACTCCTGAGGATCCAGAGACAAATCTAGAGACAGTCTCCAAACGACTGGCCTGGGGCTCTCCTAAACTGTCACTGCCATGAAAAGCAAAGAAGGCAGAAGACTCGGTGAAGAATAAAGGACACTACAGATGTGTGTACATCTGGACAGGTTGCCAATTAAGAAAAAAAAAAAAAGAGTCACAAAGGAAATTATTATGATAATTGGAGAAATTCGAATATGGACTGTGTATTAGATGGTATTATGTCCTGTTAGTTTATTTCTTTTTCTTTTTTATTGAGATACAGTTGACATAGAAGATTATATTAATTTCAGGTATATAGCATAATAATTCAATATTTGTATATATTGTGAAGTGATCACCACAATATCGAGTCAACATTCCACACCATACATAGTTATGGAAACAAGACTTTTTTTCTTGCGATGAGGACATGTTTAGTTTCTTCAGTGTGATGATCATACTATGGTTAGGTAGGAATATATCCTGTTCTTAGGAGATACATGCTGAAGTGTTTAAGGGGGAGGGATCATGAAGTTTATAATGTCTTCTCAGATATTTAGCAAAAAAGAAACTGTACTTGTGTATAAAGAGAGAGAAATGAAGCAAATGTAGTAAAATGCTAACAGTAGGTAGGTCTAGGTGAAGTTGCAATGTAGGGGTTCATCTTACTCTTCTTTCAACTTTCCTGGATTTAAAGTTTTTCCATATAATAAAGGTAGGGAAAATTTTTTTAAAAAATTGAATCCTCCCCAGAGAAACGTATTACTTGAACTAAAGTTTAAGCATTTAACAAAGTTTAAGCCAACATTTAAACATTGAAGAATTTCACTGAAAAATCTAATTTCCAATTTCTTTAGAAAACTAAACCCATATTCCACAAGACAACTACTGGTGTTGTGGAGTGGTCTCTTTCTGCTTTAAAAGGTTGCCTCCACTCCAAGGATGCATGCTTAGGCTCTTATACTCACTGTCATTGACCAAGTAAACCTCGATGACAAAAATTTTGCACACCAAATTTTAAATGGGGAAGGAGAGCATTCTGGAACAGAAGCGCTCAGAAACCTACACAGCAGGTTGTGTTGCCAACAGAGCCAACCAAACCAGGAGGTCCCTAACACTATGGCACTCCTCTCAGACAGGTAGGAGCTTCACTGAGGATGGAGGCTGAGCCTCCTATTTTACCTGGGGACACCTCAAGGACCTCATCCTCACTAAGTGAGGGGCTTCTGTGAGAGTAGAAACCATAGGCTTCCACCTTTATGTTCACGCCAGAGAAAGGTGTTTGCTAGGGCACACAGCCTTGACAGCAGGCAACCAATTAACATTTTAGGAATCTCAACCACACCAACATGTACAATGACTACTCCTAACAAAATATTTTTCTTGGAAGCCTATGAATTTGTTGGTGGCCAACCTATCACCATGGTGCCCATCATCTTGGCCAACCAATCACAGATCAAAGTAGGTTGGGGCAAGAGCAACAGTTTATGTCCTCATAGAAGATTATGACACTTAATTGACTAAAATGAATCCAATTAGGAGACACATATACATGCCTCACATGACATCACCATAATAGGATAATGTCCTTCACACTGGTAGAGGAGAGAGAAAATCGCAATTCTGGTCTCAGCTTCATCACTGACTCACTCTACAATCTTGGGTGAGGCACTTAACCCATCTGAGCCCTAAAATGCCTCATCAATCAATTGAACATAATTGTCCCTGGCTTGCCTACTTCATAAGGATGTTGTCATGAGAGAATAAGATAATACATAGGAAAGTTTTTAAAAAATATTAAGGACTGAGATGCTATTGATTTACTATTTGGTGAATGTATTGTGATTTTTTTTCCTGAGACATCTTCCCCACTCTAAATTCATCTAGTTCTTCCCTCTCCGTATCCCCAACCTCATTATCTCTCCTTACTCCAAACTTTCCTTTAGCCCATCCCAGAGTTCCTAAAACTTTCAGGGATGGCTTCCCTTGAAAACACTGGCCCCAAAACAAGAACAGGGGAGGCATGGATACTTGAACCTCGAGACTTTTGCAGGAGCAGGGAAGGGCCTTACCTGTTTCTGTAGCCCATGGCTCTACCATGGACCTCACCAAGTAGGAAGACAGGACATGTTTGTTGATTAAACGAGTGAGTGCCTCAGGGATGTGGGTGGGCCCTGCCCGAGCTGGGGACGGAAGGAGGCAGAATGGAAACCAGCAGCCAAATTCTGTACAGCAGGATGACACAGGAGGCAGAGAGGAAGTATGTGGGTTTGTGACCAAAAGAGAAAAAGGTCTTCCACTCTGTTGCATGCAATCACACCTTGTGACTTGGGAGCCAGCTGGGCATGTAGAATGGGATAATAAGGGGCTGGAGTCAGGAAGGGCTGAGAAACCCCACACCTCACCTGAGGCCTGATAGGAACCCCCTGTCCCCCCTCCCCCAAAGTCACCACTTTCATCAGATGGCATGAGAAAAGCTTCAAAGTAAAGCCGCCCAATTTTCCTCTTTGGGTTTGTTTAAATTTCTTCGGGATGGGAAAGATGTGGACAGGAAAAAAGACTCCTAAGCTGTCAAAGCACTCCAGTGACAAGGGGCAAGAAATGTTTGAGGAAAAATTTGGTCAGTGTGTAGGGCTACGAGCAGGCAGAGGTCGCACCCTGGCCCCACCCCCGCAGGCCGTGGAGGCTCCCAGAGCCAGGGTAATGGGGAGGAGAGCATTAGATAATGCTTGTTTGAAATAAGACTTCTTAAAAGAAGCACAATTTGTTTGTATATAAGCACACACGTAATGAAAGCAGTTTACTTTCATTTTTAAAAGATATTTATTTATTTATTTATTTGAGAGTGAGAGTGAGAGAGCACAAAGCAGGAGGAGCAGCAGAGGGAGCAGCAGAGGGAGAGGGAGAAGCAGGCTCCCCGCTGAGCAGGAAGCTGGTCATGAGGTCATGGGGCTTGATCCCAGCGTCCTGGGATCATGACCTGAGTCGAAGGCAGACCCCTGATGGACTGCACCACACAGAGCAGTTTACTTTTCATGTGATTACTTCAAAATCCTAAGCTTAAATGCTTCAAAACAAGCAAAGAGCTGGAAAGACACAGTAGAAAAATGCAAGCTGTGAAGACATGCATGCAGAATTACCAACTACATCCTTTTCTCCTCAAATAATTATAGCTCTCCTCCACCATCTGACTCCTTCAGATATGGTCACCTCCCTTAGGCAATCCTATAGCAACTATTCTCCTCGTCACTTGGGGTACGAATCCCTTTCTTCTTGTTCTAGTTACTTCCTTCACTCAACAAGTGTTTTCTGAGGACCTGCTACATGTCTGGTACTGTTCTAGGGGCTGGGGTACATCATAAACAAAACAGATCCAAACTGATTCATCATAGGGTTTATATTCTAGTGAGAACAGATGGACACATAAATAAAGAAATAAAACATCCTTTTCCAAGAAATGGGCAGAAGACACGAACGGACCTTTCTCTAAATAATACACACAAATGGCCAACAGACACATGAGAAAAAGCTCAACGTCAGTCCACATCAGGGAAATACAAATCAAAACCACAATGAGATACCATCTCACCCTAGTCAGAAAGACTAAAATTAACAAGTCAGGAAATGACAGATATTGGCGAGGATGTAGAGAAAAGGGAACCCTCTTACACTGTGGGTGGGAATGCAGGCTGGTGCAGCCACTCTGGAAAACAGTATGGAGGTTCCTCAAAAAAGTTGAAAATAGAGCTATCCTATGACCCAGCAATTGCACTACTGGATATTTACCCCAAAGATACAAATGTAGTGATCTGAAGAGATACCTGCACCCCAATCTTCATAGCAGCAATGTCCACAGTAGCCAAACTATGGGAAAAGCCCAAATGTCCATTGACAAATGAATGGATAAAGAAGATGTAGTATATATATATATACAATGAAATATTACTCAGCCATCAAAATATGAAATCTTGTCATTTGCAACAACATGGATGGAACCAAAGGATATTATGCTAAGTGAAATAAGTCAATGAGAGAGAGAGACACTCATCATATGATGTGGAATTTAAGAAACGAAACAGAGGATCATAGGGGAAGAGAGGAGAAAATAAAACAAGACGAAATCAGAGAGGGAGACAAACCATAAGAGACTCTTAATCATAGGAAACAAACTGAGGGTTGCTGGAGAGGAGGAGGGTGGGGGGATGGGGTAACTGGGTGATGGACATTAGGAGGGCACATGATATAATGAGCACTGGATGTTGTATAAGACTGATGAGTCACTGACCTCTACCTCTGAAACCAGTAATACATTATATGTTAATCTAACTTAATTAAAATGTTTAAAAGTTTTAAAGAAATAAAACATCCTATTTATAACATATGTCAGACAGTGAGAGGTGCTGTGGAGCAGCACACAGCAGGGGAGGGCAATAGAGAATGTGTGTGTATAGAGGATGGGGGCACAGGTTGGAGCCTCACTGAGGATGGGTTTGAGAAAACCCAGGGGAGATTGAGGAGTGAGCCATGTGACAATTTGGAGGAAGAGTAGTCCAAGCAAAGGCAACTGCATGTGCAAAGCCCCTGAAGCAAGAGAGTATGAGCGAGAACAGTGGAGGCCAGTGGGGCTGGAGTGGCGTGGGGCTGGTGAGTGGAGATGAGGTCAAAGGGCCACAGGGAGCCACAACATCCAGGCCCTCGGGGACCATTGTAAGAACTTTGTCTTTTGTTTTTTCATAGGGGAGTGACATGATCTGACTCTATTTTAGCAAGATCACTTGAAGAAACCCTTGAAGAGAGACTGTAGGGGACACTGAGGGAGATGACAGCAGTTTAGAACAAAGTGGTTGTGTTGTAGCTGGTGAGATATGGTCAGCTTCTGGATCTGTTCCAAGGTAAAACCCACAGCCCTTGCTGATGACTTGAATGTGGATATAAAAGAAAGCATGAAGTCAAGGATGACTCTAAGACCTTAGGACTGGACAACTAAAGAGTGGGGTCACCATTAAGTGAGGGGAAAGACGAGAAGGGCTGGTGGGATTTGGGGAAGAACAGGAGTTTGGCTTTTGACATTTTCAGTTTGAGTTGTCTTTTGGAGATCCAAGTGGAGATGTTGGGAAGGCAGTTGGATATGAAAGCGAAATTTTGGGAAATGGTCCAGGCCAGAGACATAAATTTAAGAGTTATCAAATGTATATTATTTGTGTTCAGGTAGGTCCGTTGGGACAAAAACTATGTCTTATTGTTTGTTGAACCCCTACCAAACTTAGGAGTGATTTGCCTACCCATAGTAGGGACTCTGTAAATATTTATAAAATACATGGATTCATCTGTCTGTGAAAATAAAGCCAAGATTAATTGAGATGTGAAAACAGTGGCACCCCCCCCCCTTCCATCATGCACAGATAGTGGCAAAAACCCAAGATCTAGAATGAGCTGATGCAGACATGAGTCCTGGGTCTGCTGCTTCTAACAGGGTAATCTTGGCCAAGTTGCCTAACATCTCCAAGCCAGTTTCCTCATGTGTAGAATGGGAGCAATCTTAATAGCTATGTCAAGAATGGTTATGAAAATTTAAGGAGTTCATGAGTGTGAAATGTACAAGCGCCCTACAGATGGGAATTAGCTGAGAGAACTGGGCAGGGCTTGGTAAATGAACAAGCACCTTCTTGTTCACCTGAAAGATTTTGAGTAGAAACCCCAGAAGCTGGGATTCAGAATGCAGTGATGTGGTCCCTTCCTGGCTACTCCTTACCCCTGAGGGGCCAGTCTAACCATCACCCCCATCCCACCCCAGCCCACACACCCACTGCTCGAGCAATTTTCTGGACCACCTCTGGACACGCTGAGTTCTCCTTCCTCACCTCCTATAGCAATGGCCTCCAAAGTACCAATGATTCATCTTCTACTAGAGTAAAGCTAGAAAATACTGGAGCATATACTCAGATTTATTTTTAACCTTAAAGAATGAATAAAAATTGTCAACATCACTCACTAGGGAATGAAAATTGAAACCATAGTGAGATACCACCACCCACATTAGAATAAAAACAAAACAAAATCAAAAACATACATTCCCATCATACTAATACTAATACTAAGTGCTGGCTAGGATTTGGAGCAACTAGAAGTTTCTGATATGCTACTGGTGGGAATGCAATTTGCACAGACACCGGGGAAGATATTTTGGTGGTCTCATATAAAGTTAAATATACACCTTCCATAAGATCCATGGGATTTATTGAAGAGAAACAGAAACTTATGTTCCCATAAGCACCTGTTTGTAGATGCTTGTAGCAGCTTTATTCATAATCGTCCCAAACTGGAAACAACCCAGATGCCCTTCAATCAGTGAATGAATAAATGATGGTACATCCATAGAACAGATGGAATAGTGCTTAGCAATAAAAAGGAACAAAGAATTGATTCAAACAACATGGAAGAATTTTAAATATATTTTATAAGTGAAAGAAGCCAAAGCCAAGAAGCTCCATATTGCATGATTCGGTTTATATGACATTCCAAAAAAAAGCAGAGAACAGATCAGTGGTTGCTGGAGGTTGGGAGGAGTTGCTGAACAGAGAGCCAGCACGAGGGGACTTGGGAATGTCTGTTAAGATGGATACACTGTTTTCCAAAACCCTTAGAAGTGAACATAATAAAAACTGAATTTTACAATATGTAAATTAAGAAAACAAATAATCAGGATATGGGATGAACTCAAAATAGAATACAAATTGTAATAAATGAATTTCAGTGTATTATAAATGGATAGTGTCACTACACTGAAGGGGATGGAGAAGAAAAGACCTAGCCTATGTCATTCTGGAAACTGGTATTTTGACTGGATGTTATCAGGCAAAAAGAAAAATAGACTGCATACAAATCATGTGGTTAATAAATTAGTTCCTCACAGGCATATGCATTAGCAATTCTGAAAATGGATGTACTAATATTGGACAAATAAGTAAATATATTATAGATAAGGACAGCACGATATCTCGCAGTCAGAGCGAGAAGTTACACACAAGGTAAAGGGAAGGCCAGAGTGAACTCTGTGGTGTTGGATGGGATTCAGAGGTATCAGCATGAACTCATGTCTCTTTGTTGGTTTGCGTGGCACATTATACATAACTTTTCCTATTTTAACAACTTTTAAGTGTAAAATTCATTGGCATTAAATATATTCATAGTGTGCAACCATTTCTTAATATCCACTTCCAGAATTTTTTATTCCAAACAGAAACCCCATAAGCATGAAATAATAATCCTCTATTCCTCTCTAACTCCAGCCCCCATTAGCCTATATTAAATTATCTGTCTCTCTATATATGTATATTTTAGATACCTCATGTAAGTGGAACCATGCAATATTTGTTCTCCTGTGTCCTGCTTATTTCACTTAATGTACTACTTTCTGGATTCATCCATACTGTAGCATGTATCAGAATTCCATCCTTTTTAAGGCTGAATGATATTCCACTGTGTACTATGATGTCTACACCATTTTTTTATTTATCTGTTCATTTATTGATGGACACTCATCATTTTTTAAATTTGAATTCATGTATGGAGACGTGAGTGTCCATGTATTAGTACACAGATATATTTTCCTGTCTCTGCCTCCTGAGAGGGCCAAGAAGCAACCATTCTCCAGGGGTAATGAGCACACCTAGAACCTAGATCTTGGTTTATAAATATCATTCTTCAGTAAAAGAAACCAGAGTTCTTTGGAGAAGTGGTTGATTGTAGGCTTGGGGCAGGGAAAATGGGTCTCTAGCATCTAGTGAACCCAGAGAGTTCAGAAATGCTTTTAAAAGGTTGGAAGGATGGGTGCCTGGGTGGCTTAGTGGGTTGTCTGCCTTCGGCTAGGGTCATGATCCTGGGGTCTTGAGATTGAAGCCCTGCATTGGGCTCCCTGCTCAGCAGGAGAGCCTGCTTTTCCCTCTCCCTCTTATGATCTTTCTTGCTATATCTCTCCCTCCAAATAAATAAATAAAATCTTAAAAAAATTTTTTTAATTAAAAAAAAAGTTGCGAAAAATGTAAAAAGGTACAGGAGCTGACGTGAAGGAGCTCCTGGTAGCCAAAGCCAGAACAATTGCAGGAATAAAATAAATAATAAGCCGAGATTATAACCACATCCATGAATTCATACCAATATAAATAATTGAATAAATAAATAAATGGAAGTGAAAAAACAGCCCCTCCTTTCAGAAGGACTTTGACTAACAGACATAGAAACAGCATACACATGTGGAAAGAATGAAGGAAATGGGAAAACCACCATTAGAACAGCATAGTAATCATTGTTACAGGCTAATTCATGCAGATGCTAAGATTAGAGGGAAAAAGTCTGAGGAGAATAGATATGTTCATAATCTCAAACACCTCTCCCAAGATATTCATCATTTAAAAAGGACACACTGTAGCTTGACAGTGGGGAAGCCCAGCAGATACCCTCTCAAGTAGGCTCCAAGTAGACATGACCAGGAGAGAGCCAGGCAGGCATCATGGAGCCCCTCAGGTGACACTCTAGAAAGAGTGCGTGGGCTCTGTAGTATTCTTGCCAAAAATGTAGAGCAACAATCTAAGCATCAGTAGACATTGGACAAATCCAGATTGAGGAACATTCTACCAAATAAAGTCAGGAGAGACAAGGAGAGGGAGAAGCTATCACAGAATGGACCAGGGGATGAAGGCAACATGACGAGTAAACGTGGTATGGGATTCTGGACTAGCTCCCAGAACAGAAAATGTATATTAGTGGAAAAATTAATGAAAATCCAAATAAAGTCTGTAGTTTGGTTAATAGCATTGTACCCATGTTACTATCTTTGTTTTGATAATTTTCCTAGGATTATGTAAGACATTAACATTAGAAGAAACCAAGAGAAGGGTGTGTGGGAACTCTCTGTGCTATTTTTGCAACTTTTCTGGAAGTCTAAACATTTTTTGTTTGTTTTTTTTTTAAATAAAAAATTTAAAAAAAATAAGGAATAAAAGCTTTACTGCTCTCCTATGTTTTAAAATACACATAATGTGGGGCACCTGGGTGGCTCAGTCGGTTGAACATCTGCCTTTGATTCAGGCCATGATCTCAGGGCTCTGGGATCGAGTCCCGCGTCGGGCTCCCTGCTCGGTGGGGAGTCTGCTTCTCCCTCTCCCTCTGCCACTCCCCTTCCCCAGTTCATGTTCTCTGTCTCTCTCTGAAATAAATAAAAGCTTTAAAAAATAAATAAAATACACCTAGTGTATTCATATAGTGAGATACATGCATTAGCGTAGCAATTGTCAGTTTTAGATACGGGGGGTATGTGTGCAAACTTAAATAACCCATGGGAGTTCAGAGGGGAAAAGATCTGGAGACCACTGCCCGTCAGCCTGAGCCGAAAGTCCTGCAGATACCAAGAGTAGTCAAACTCTCAGAGATAGAAAGCAGAAGAAGGTGGTTGCCAGGGGCTTGGGGAAGGGAGGAGCAGATGGGGAGTTAGTGTTTAATGGGTACAGTTTCAGTTTTGCAAGAGGAAAAAAAAAGCTCAGAGCTGGATGGGGGTTCTGGTTGCACAGCAGCATGAATGTACTTAATGCTACTGAACCGTTTGCTTAAAAATAGTTATGATGGTAAGTTTTCAGTATGTGTATTTTACCACATTTAAAAACAAAACAAAGCAAGGACTTGCAGGGTTTATGGTCGGCTCTGCACTGTCTTGCTTCTACATCTTTCTCACAGGTCAGACTTGTCTTCCCAACAAGGCTTCACGTGAGCTGGGTCTGGAAGCCCACTTGTGTTGCAAGCCCGGGTATTGGGTCATGCTTAATCCACAGATAGGACACAACAGGAGATGGAGAAACTCAGAGTGCAGACGGGAAAATTCTCTTGGGGGAAGCTATGAAAAGGTTTCATTGAAGGTTATCTTAATCTCCCGGAGACAAGATGAGCCTTCCCTCAGATCTCTGAGGCCTGGTGACCGAGGCTCGGGGATGACCTGGGAGAAAATGCCCACCCTCTGTCTTCTTTATCCACCTCCCTGAGAGGGTCAGCCCAGGTTATGTGTGCTCCTTGGCTCTGTGGGATCTTCCTTCAGGATTTATGCTTACTCCATGTGTATTTATGCACAAACACATCTATATAGGCAAGGTTATGTTGGGGTGGTAAACAATCCCCAAATTTCTGTGGTTTAAAACATCAGTTGGTTTCTTGCTCATATCTGTACATGATCCCAGGTTGGCCAGGGCCCTTCTCTGTGTCATGGTCCTTCTGGGATCCAGGATGATGCCATAGCCATTATCGGAAACACGGTGGTAACCGTGGGTTACCAGTCTTTGCCTGGAAATGACCAAGGTCACTTCCGTTCACATTTCATTGTCTAAAGCATGTCATATGTCCTGGCATGACTTACAATAGGTGGGAAATCACAGTCCTGCACAGGGTGCACTTGCTATCGGGGAACAGTGGTACAGTCCACCATCGCATTGACCCACCTCCCCAATACTTCCCTCACCCATAGGGGAAGAAATTGGAGCTGGGGAAAGTGCCGTTCCCACCCCACCCACACCAACCACACTCTGCCCTCCTGATAGAACTCTTAATGCTTCTACCTCCTGCAGCTGAAGACTCAAAGCCCAATTAGGGGAATTTGTTGGTCCTCTCCATGCCTGTTCATTTCCTGTCCCATTCCCACACTCCAGGCTGGGTCTGCCCAGATGGCCGTCAGGGTCCTACCCTGCTCCTTGTGAGAGAAGATTCATGGTCATTCTTGAAGAGCACATGTGGGCTGCTCACAGGGGCCCCCCGTGTGACTCATTTGGCTTCCCAGAAGCTAATCAACCAACTGGTGATTAGCGATGCACCAGCCTATTTTCCCCTCTGCTCCTACTGGGAATCAGTGACTGCAATCCTGGAAGACTGAGAGAATCTCTATCACTTATTTACATTCTTAAGAGCCATGGTGCTAGAGAGCTGCTTTTCTTTATTTTTTTTTCTTTGATAATGGAATGTAATCTTTGTATAAGATTGGTCCCCTAGTAACAGACAAAGAAAGATGCAGGAGGCTGCAGTGGGTATGTATTTGTGTGTGTGATTTAGTCAGATTTCACTTTACACTAAACAAATTAGCTCACTTTCTATACAAATTCACAGCATTCTTAAAATAGCCAGTTCCCATTGTGCATTTAAAATACTAAATAGCTTTCACAAAACTCTGATTTACACCCAACTTTTCAGGAGCATTGTTCCTTTATAAAGCAAAGCCTTTGCTGATGTTTCTCAGCAAATTCCTAGAACTATAGACAATATGGAAATAGAAGGTCCTGGATACAACAATTGTAATATTTGTGACTCACCCAAAACTTGCTTCCCTTTTGGGATGGGGGATTTCTGGCAGGGAGGAAACAGATTTATTCATTTGTTCAACAAATATTTGTTTTGCTGAGTGGCTTCTAAGAGCGGAGTACTCTGATAAGTACTACGGAAGATGCAAGGAAAGATTAGCACCCATTACACCCTGCTTAATGTTTACAATTGGCCATGGGATTGTCTTTCATTTGCATGATATCCTCCAGAGGTAGCTTTGTGCCCAGAGACCAGATGGGGAAACTGACCCCTGGATTGGTCAGGCCTCAGGCCCTGTCCCACACAGCTCCAGGCCGAGACCTCCTCCCTACTCCTCTCTCCTTGGCACACTTCTCCTCAGTAGTGGTTCTTGGCACACACAATAGTGGTTCTTGGCACTTCTACCCAAACCTGGTGGCCTCCCAGGACCCTGCACTGGCCCCAAAGGAGGCAAATCGATCTGACACACGGAGCCTTGAAACTTGGGCTTCTCTTTTTGCCTAAGTGAATTCTAGGTTATTGTTGGGCAATAACGTCTGATTAAATCAGGGCAGAGCGTGATTGGCCTATGTGCGCTGGTATGGGGCAGGGCCTCGCGGAGCGGGGCAGAAAAGCCTGTGTGGGCTCAGAAGCCAGCACCGAGCCTTGCAGGTTTGCGTGGGGCCAGTGGTGGTGGTGGCAGTTCCATTCACCAGGACCTGGGAAATCTGGTCAGTCACACTATCAGGCGGATGGGACTGTGTGATGGAGACAAGGTCTCTGGAAAGGGTTGGTCCCTTCTCCAGGGTGAAAGCACTCGTTGCCCCAAAGAGCAGATAATTCTCATATTCATGTGGGGGAACACCTACTGCCAGAGAAACTTCTCCTGACTTGCCATTTGGTGGCAAGCCTTCAGATGTGCAACAGTGTTCCAAAGGGGTTTGGAAGATGGCCTAGGCTCCTGGGAGGCTGGCTGACCAAGGCCCAAAGCTGCTGCTGGCAGGTTGGGGAGAAGGGGGTTGCAGAAAGCCATTGAGAGCAGAGCAGGGGCAGGGTGCAGCCCCACACAGACCCCCTGTGGCCCGTGCGGAGGAGGCATTGCCTGAAGCAAACCCCCTGACCTAGAGCTTAAGGGGTTGGGGGCGCTGTTGTTTCTCTCCCTGGGGGATTATTGCTATACACACCTGCAGTTAGTCACAGTGTAGGCTTTTAAGAGGTGATCTGCCTAGCATCATCTTCTGCCTCCAGACAGGATGTCATTTAAGCTTCCTTCCAAGTTTCCATGCTTTTCCTCTCCTCAGGGCCACCCTATTTCTGCTCACCTTCTTTAGAACGTGCCCCTGGAAGAAATACAAATCAAAACCACAATGAGAACCCACCTTACACCAGCCACAAAGGCTAAAATTAACAGGTCAGGAAACAACTAATGTTGGCGAGGATGTGGAGAAAGGGGAACCCTCTAGCACTGTTGGTGGGAATGTAAGCTGGTTAGCCACTCTGGGAAATAGCGTAGAGGTTCCTCAAGAAGTTAAAAATAGAGCTACCCTACGATCCAGCAATTGCACTACTAGGTATTTGCCCCAAAGATACAAGTGTAATGATCCCAAAGGGCACTTGCACCCCCATTTTATAGCAGCAATGTCGATAATAGCGAAACTATGGAAAGTGCCCAGATGTCCATCGACAGATGAATGGATAAAGAGGTGATATATATATACATAGCAACATTATATATATATATATATATATATATATATATATATATATATATATAAAATACATTTATAATGTAATATTATTCTGCTATCAAAAGGATAAATATTTATATAGACGTGGGTGGAACTGGAGGGTATTATGCTGAGTAAATAAGTCAATCAGAGAAGGACAATTATCATATGGTTTCACTCGTATGTGGACTATAAGAAATAGTGCAGTGGATCATAGGGGTAGGGAGGGAAAACTGAATGGGAAGTCATCAGAGAGGGAGACAAACTATGAGAGACTCAACTCCAGGAAGCAAACTGAGGGTTGCTGGAGGGGAGGGTATGGGGAATAGGGTAACTGGGTGATGGGCATTAAGGAGGGCACGTGATGTGATGAGCACTGGGTATTATATGCAACCAATGAATATGAACTCTACATCTGAAACTAATGGTGTACTATATGTTGGCTGATCGATTTTAAATTTAAAAAAAGAAAAAGGGGATCCCTGGGTGGCTCAGCAGTTTAGCCTTTGGCCCAGGGCACGATCCTGGAGTCCCGGGATCGAGTCCCACGTCGGGCTCCCTGCATGGAGCCTGCTTCTCCCTCTGCCTGTGTCTCTGCCTCTCTCTCTCTCTCTCTGTAATAAGTAAATAAATAAATCTTAAAAAAAAAAAGAAAAAAAAATGAATGTGCCTCTGTAGAAACATTGCTTCCCCCTGCCCTTCTGCACTTGACTCCTCCGTCAATCCCTGACCACACAATGTGACCGGGCTGTAGTGGGCCATGTGGAAGGCAGGAAGTTGCCACGCTCATGCTCGCCATGGGCCCAGGCCCTAGCGTCATAAGCAGAGGCTCACACTGTCGTGGAACTGAGATGAAGGTTCCATCCGTGCCCCGCCCAAGAGACTTACTGGCCTCCCTCAGTGACTCCTTTCCAATTTTTCCTGCCAATTCCTAACCAAAATTCTTTACCCTTCATCTCAAAATTTTTTTTCCCTTAGAAATAAATTACTGGACAGGAGTTGGCTTCTTCCCTGCTCTTGTGGTTTTTATAGGCAGGAATTCTCTGTACCTTCCTGGCTCCCTGCTCCACCCAAGACCCCTCCCCACCGAGGGGAGCCGGGTTAACTGAGTAGACGGTTTGGGAGGGGAACAGCGTCCTGCCAGGAAACAGAGCTGACATTTTTACTTCTATCTGCTGTTTCTGAATTTTGGAAATTTGGGGGTGGGGGGACATGGGTGTTATATATCGACCTCCTTAAGCCCCAGCAGCCCAGAAGGAAAGCACAGAGACATTTTCAAGAGCTGGCTTGTGTCCCAGAAGTATATAGTAAGCTGGAGGCCCAAGGCCTGGCACCCCCATCTTACCATGTACCCATTTGTGTCTCTAAGCCCATTCACTGTTGCTCTATCTCCCTAGAGCCTCCTGACATGTACGGATGCCTGGCTGGGTCTCAGGAGCTGCAGAGTGTTGAATTAGACACTGTGCCCAGCCCTGTGTAATTATCCAGAGTCAAAATGAGTCAGCAGGCAACCCAGATTAAAAACCATGGCTCCTGACTCAGGACCACACTCACAGTGCCCAGTCTGCTGAAGGAACTCTCTGAAGGAAATCTGGGGAGGGTGGGGGGAGATAATGAGGAGCCACTAGGGAGCTAGACTAGATTCTGGGTGAGGCAGGAAGGATGATGAAGTGTCTCAGGAAGGAAGTCAGGACCCTCCAGCACCCATTCTTCCTTTGTAATTAGGACCCTCCCCGCTCCCCACCCTACACCCCACTCCCCACAGCTCTCTGCTCCAGCCTGATTCCCTGGAGATAGGAAGTACTGGCCAATGCTTCCTGTTCACAACAAACATTTGCTATGGCTGAATTCTGTGCCCAAACCCTGAAATGGTGACATATGAAGGGCTGTGTGAACCTAGATAAAACATGTTTTTTAAAGGATTTTAGGCAAAGCTACACTATTTTCTGAATTAACCCTGGAGGATTCCCTAGCCTTCTCTTGCTCTGAGGAACTGACACTTGACAACTTTCATGGAGCAGTAATTGGATGAATAT
Organism: Canis lupus baileyi; assembly: GCF_048164855.1. NCBI lineage: Eukaryota > Metazoa > Chordata > Mammalia > Carnivora > Canidae > Canis > Canis lupus. Next base: position 51,254,685 of record NC_132848.1, read on the forward strand.
TCCTGTAAAGAAGTCTTAAAATTTCTGAGCCCAATGTGAGTCTCAAGTAAATACTTTAGGAGGCGACTCCATCTCCGACCAACTCTACAACCCAGCTGACCCAGAAGTAACCAGCTCGAGGAGATTTCGTAGCCTGATTAATCCCAAGCTGTCATGTCCATGGCTAGTGGATTGATCACCTATCAGTCTTTAGGGATTTCCAAGTACTCTTGGGAACGTTTTTTGACATTGCGCAGACCTGTCCAATCAGAGAGTAGGAGACCTACAGGAGGAGCCAGGGCATTTAGCCTAGAGAAAGGAATACACAGCCCACTAATATGGGAAGCGTGCTGTGTGGATACGGGTCAGGCTCGTTTAGTACGGCTCGGAGAGCAGAACCATTTTCAGTAGATGGAGGTAGTGAGTTTTCTGCCACTGGGCAAGTTAAAGGGAGACTGCGTGTGCATGGGTCAGAGGGACCATTTGTGTCACCCATCAGGGTCAGGCCCCAAGATGCTTCCAACCTGTTATGGACTGAATGTTTGTGTCTCGTAAAATTCATCTAGTGAAGCCCTAACCCCAATGTAGTGGTATTAGGAGGTGGAGCCTTTAGAGGGTAATTATATTTAGATGAAGTCATGAGGGTGGAGCCCCCATGATGGGATCAGTGCTCTTATAAGAAGAGGAACAGACGCCAGAGCCGGTTCTCTCTGCCATGAAGTGAGAAGGTACTGGTCTGCAAGTCAGGGAGCAGGCCCTCACCAAGAACTGAATCAGCCAGCACCTTGATTTTGGACTTCCCAGCCTCCAGAACCATGAGAGACAACTGTCTGTCACGTAAGCCGCCCAGTCTATGGTATTTAATGTGATAGCCCAAGCTGAGACACCAGCGGAATCCTTGGTTCTGTGGAATTTCAAGAGATGAGGCTGAGTCTACACCAACCTTGCGAGATGCCCTGGAAATTATAAAAAAAAAAAAAAGAAAAGATTCCTCCCTTTTGTGTTTTCACATAAGCAGAAAAAACTACGGTTTCTACTTTCACTGGATTGCAGATAAACAGGAATCTCGTGTTTCCCTGGGATCTGGAAGATGCTATTTAGCCGTGCTGGTTTCACTCTAGGTTAGCAGTCGGTGAGCATCCGTGTAAGGCCCCCTCTCACCTGGGGATTGCAACGGTAGATCCGAGCTGGGTTACCTGCAAGTCACAGTGGTGGGGGGCCCCTCTCGCCAGAGACTGTTTCTCAGACACCCTTTTTTGTACATCCACAGCCCTAGCGCCCCCCCCCCCCCTGCAGTTCACTCAGCCACAATGGAGGTCTAGCTCAGAAGCAGAAAATAAAACTTGCAGGAAACCAAGGAAGTAGGACGCTCTTTATGTGGAAGAGCAGGTGTCTCTCTAGCTGGTGAGACTTGAGAGACCCTTAGAGAGTGGCCTCCCACTCCCCTCCCTACCACCCCCGGAACCCCTGCCAGTCCCTTGTGCCCACAAAATCTGCCCTGATGCCCTCCACCCCCTGTCCCCGGAAGGGCAGCTCCGAGGCAGGAATCCAGGACGCTCACTAACTCAGCCAACCTCCAAGCGGTAGTCATCATGGAAAAGAAAATATGAATCTGGTCGCTCTTCCTCCTGCTGATTTTACTTTAAATCTTGACACATTTCAAAGTTAACCGAGGGCAGCCCTGGTGGCTCAGCGGTTTAGCGCCACCTTCGGTCCAGGGCGTGATCCTGGGGTCGCAGGATCGAGTCCCGCGTCGGGCTCCCGGCATGGAGCCTGCTTCTCCCTCCTCCTGTGTCTCTGCCTCTCTCTCTCTCACTCTCTCGTCTCATGAATAAATAAATAAAAATCTTTAAAAAAAATAAATAAAAAATAAAGTTAACCGAAAAGCAGAAAGAAGAATCTAAGCAACACCTGGGGTTTCACCCCACCCCCAAAACTGAGGCTAAGATCTGTCTCCCCTTTGCTTTGGATCATGACACATTTCAGGTAGAGCCGGTGCCCTTGTGTTCAAGCCCCGGTGCTGCGGTCTCCTCCATCTGTCCGATAGCGGAGCTTTCTTGTTTATTTCAAAGGGAAGCATGACATTCTAAAATGCCAGGTGGGGGCCGGGGTCCCCCTGATATTCTCTGTGCTCTGGGCCCCGCTCAGGGGAGGGGGTCTCGGCGGCCCCCAGGGGGTGGTCTCGGGCTCTGGGGCGGGGCGGGGTGGGGGTGATGGGGTGGGGGGCAGGGTGGGGGTTGGGGGTGGGTGGGGGCTGGGGCTGGGGGCGGGGCGGGGCGGAGGTGATGGGGTGGGGGGCGGGGTGGGGCAGGGTGGGGGTTGGGGGTGGGGGGGCTGGGGGGCGGGGCGGGGCGGGGGTGTGGCGCTCCCAGCCCCGCCCGCCGGGGCTTCCGCGGCCTCGGCCTTCCCGCCGCGAGCCATTGTGCGCGCGCCTGGGGGCCGCGTTTGCGGGCGGCGGCCGCGGGCCGGGCACCTGGCAGGGCGGCCCCGAGGAAGCGCTCGATCCTCCGCGGGGCACGTTCGCCTCGGGCCCTGCCAAGCGCCCCGCCGGGCGGAGGGGGCGGCGCCGGGGGTGCGACCCCGGCCCTGGGGTTCGCAGGGGCAGCCGCGCGCGCTCGCTCCTTGGCCCCATCCTTCCTTCTTTCCGTCCTTCCTTCCCCCATCGATGGATCGATCGTTGTAGGGCCTCGTGCTGCCAAGCCCAGTGTGGCTGCGGGCGCTGCAGAGCCTGGTTTCCGCCTCCTTCATTCATTCGCTCATGCATTCGTTCCCGGGGGGGGCGGGTGCTGGGCTGCGCGCGGCCGGGCTGTCCTAGGGGCTGCGGAGTCAGCCAGGGGTCCTGCCCCGGGACCTTTCACTCTAGCAGAACCAGACCACGAGCAACAGATGTACCAGGTAAACATGGCCCTGCCGCCCCGGGGAAGTGCTGCGGCAGGGAAGAGAAGGCGGGAAATCAATCCTGGGAGTGGGGGCCCAGTTGCCAAACAGCTCTCTGGAGGAAGAACTTTCTAGGTAGGGAACGCGCAGTGCAGAGCTCTGCAGTGGGAGCTTGCCCGGAAGAATGGGACTTCTACCCAGATGGCTTGTGGCCTCGGCCACCTGTGCCTCACCTGAAGGAAGGTCATCTCCCTGAGGCGGGGCCCACCGTGAGCGGGGGCATCTGTGCCCCAGTGGCTCCCCTTGGTCTGCAGAGTCGTCACGTGGGTTCACCGTGGGGTGACCACAGGTATCCTCCCCATCTGGGCTTCCTTTCTGTCTCCAGTCCCATGCCTGGCCCCTCTCCGTTTGCCCCGTGCCCTGCAGCCTGGCCAGTGATTGGTGGTCCCCTAGATGTACTGGGCTGCTCCAGGCCTTGGTCCATGGCATCTCCTAGAAGGCCATACACACTCCTGACTCCGTGTCCACCTGACAAGCCCGGACTCTTCCTTCCAGAGTCTGTTCAACATCACATCCAAAGCCCCCTTTCACTTCCCCTTGAACATTCCAGCCCACCCTCTGCTTTATGTGATACCTGGCACAGATGTCAACAGGTGAATCTATGGCCACATTGCACTTATGTGTTGCCTTGTTGGTGGCCCCAGTGGGCCATGGCCCTCCCTCCCTTACCTCTAGGCCCTCAACATCCAGCACCCACCTGACATGCAGTACGCGCTCAGTAAAGGCAACTCAACCAAATGGGTGAACAGTACCTGGCTGCCAAGTTTCCCTAAGCATCTGGGGCTGAATCAACGAGTCCATGGCTTGCTCTTGGATATTTAACAGACTGTATTCACAGCTGTGGACTCCCGGGTCACGGATTTCCTGTGGGTGAGGGACTGGCCAGGGGAAAAGGTCTTCATTTTAACCACGGAAAATGGCTGGCTCAAGGGGCATTGTTGTGCGAGAGAATAGGAGAGGCTCTCCTTCTCCTGGACTCCACCCCAGCCCTGGGTGCCAGTCTGTGTCTGGCCACACAACTCCTGGAAACCCTGGTCAGAAATGGACTTCCTCTCCTTCCCACCAGGACTCTGAGCACTCCTGGGGCAGCGACACTTACAAAGAGTGTGGTGGGCTAGCTGGCCAGCCGCCCCATCAGCCCCCCAAGGCCTGCCAGCCTTCCCTTGAAAGTCGTTGTCCTTCTCTTCCTATTCTGACATCCACAGTCCTCATCCATCCCCCTGTCTTTGCATGCGGATGGCCCAGAAGGTTTTTCTGGCTCACTGCCTTGTCTCCATGCCCTATCAGTTCCTACCTTCTCCTTCCAGTGTTAGGATCACCTCCAGACACTTCTGTTTTGCAAGTCACCTCTCTGCTTGGAGAGGTGACTCTTTGTGTCGAAAGTCAGAGTCTGGACACCCAAACCTGGTGTCCTGGGCCCTCTAAAAATTTACCTTAACTCCCCTGTGTGCACTTCTTGTTTTTACTCTTCCCCATCACCAGCCTCCTTACAACAGTCTACCTTACAGCCTCTTAAGTATGGTCCCAGCTCTGCGCTTCACCTGTGCTGGACGCCTTCCCTCTGCCTCCCCACCTACCCAGTCCTCACAGACGCTTCTGCATCCAAACCTGTCCACACAGCCCTGGGTCACTCATCTCTGAACCCTGAATCACATATGCTGACTACCTTTGACAGTCATTTAAAACTAGACAGTTGACCTTGAAAGTTTTAAGGTCTCTTCAGTCCTGCAGTTCTATTCTGACCAAGTGTTTTAATTGTCATTTTTTTTATGAGTTTACTTCTCCCTTCACAGAGCAAGAGTCTTAAGGAACAGACCTTGCCTTTGTCACTGAGCATGTTCTATGCTATAGCAATACCTGGTACATGGTCACACACTCGGTGTGGCTTTGCTGATGTGAAGTTTCCAGTGCCTTGCTCCCCCCCCCCCCCCCCGATATTCCTGTCCTCAGTAGTTCCCTGCTCGGCTGCCATATGCTGTGGCTGCCACACACATGCTTCTGAAGGGGAGCTGAGAAATATGTGCATATTGAGGGATCGGAGACTTCATACATTTGTCCTCCAAAGGGAGTCTCTGCATCTCTAGAGGTGCCTGGGAAGAGCATCAGGGTACCACCATTGAGCTTTAACGGTGGAATGCCAATTATCAGCAAGGGAGGAATGGTTGGCATGGGAACCTTGCTTGGGGCCCTGCAGTAATACCTGGCCTCCCTGCCTTTGTAGCCTGGGTCTGCTGCCAATTGTAGAAAGGGCAAGGGGGTGGGGCCAGGGGGTGGGGGCGAACAGGGTAGAAAAAGGAGAAAGAACTGGCCATTTACAAGGAAACTCACTCCTTTACTCCATGGAAAACTTACTTCCCTAGATGTCACCATGAGAAGAAACCTGGTGGCTCTGCTATCCGGGAGGAGGAGAGCAGGTGTCATCCCTGCTCCTCTGTCCTGGGTCAGCAAGGCTGCCTGGAGCTCCTGCCAGCACCTGGCCCTGAGGAAAAGCTGTGGGAAGGAGCTGACTCAGTCCTCTTGGATTCACGGACCCGCTGGGGAGACCAGTGTTACTCGACCATAGGGGAATGGGCCAGACTATCAATGGCGTATAAGGTTCAGAATGAGAAAAGCAGGTGTGGGCATGCAGAGGGACGGAGGGAGGGATGAGCTTGCATTTATTGAGCACCTAGTGTGTGCCAGGCATTGTGCTAATCACATTTACATCTATTACCTCTTCTAATCTTCCCTCAAATCTTATGAGATAGTTGTCATTAGCTGCATTCCTCAACCCAGTTTATTTCCTCTCACACCCTTTCTCCATTGTTCTTATTCCTGTTGTTTTTTTTTTTTTTCTGGTCATAAAGTAATTAGTGTTCATTATAGACATGGTATATGAAAATAATATAAAAGTGCAAGGAAGAGGGATGCCTGGGTGGCTCAGTGGTTGAGTGTCTGACTTCAGCTCAGGGTGTGATCCTAGAGTTCCAGGATCGAGTCCCGCATCAGGCTCCCCGTGAGAAGCCTGCTTCTCCCTCTGCCTGTGTCTCTGCCTCTCTCTCTGTGTGTCTCTCATGAATAAATAAAATCTTTAAAAAGAAAAAAAAGATTTGAAGAACAGTTAGATGTCAGACACTTTAATTGCAATTTTAAATAGTTTTATTTTCTGACTTCAAAAGTGAAAAATGTAGAACACTTAAAAAAGAAAACAACATTCATAACTTTTGCAGTGGCTATTATTAACATTTTGGGGTGTTTATTTCTCAGTCTTTTTTCCAAAGACATCCATATCTAAGTATAAGTAAAAATAGCTGCAAAAAATTGCTATTACATGGTATATCCCATGCTATAGCCTGCTTATCAGCAAACATTGTATTGTGATCATTACATTATTAACTATCTTTAACAATATAACTTTTCATAGCTACACAATTCCACTTTAAGGATACATCACACAAATTATTCTTTTACTCGTGGCCATTTAGAGTGTTGTTTCCAAAACTTTCCTATTAGTAACTCTGTTATGAATATCTGAACATCTTGAACATCTGTAAATATTAATCTTTGACCTCATCTCTGATCATATCCCTTCATACGCATTCCTAGAAGTGAAGCTACTAGGTCAAAGTGTACACATGTTGTCAGAGCTGTTGGTACATATTGCTTAATTGTGTTCCAGAAAATGTCCTTATAACCAGAGATCATCTGTCTTACCATACCATTGCAATACTGATTATTATTCATTTCTTTAATTTTCACTTTTATTATTAATGATCGTGTTTTGAAATGTTAACTTGTACTTCAGCTTTTAGGAATGATCTGTTTGTGACCCCTATTCACCTTACCGTTTTTGTTTTTGTTTTTAATGTATTTCTTGATGTTTTAGACGAGCTCTATATATTTTAAAGCTATCAGCCCTATGCTTATCATATTCATTCTTGAAGAATTCTCCAAGTAAAGAAGAAAGGATCCCTATTTTTACAGATGAGTAAACTGAGACTCCATGAGGAAGTGAATTATTCAAGGTGGCAACTAGCTGGGATTTGAATCCAGGTCTTACTGGCTGTAGAACTCTTTTTCGTTTGTTTGTTTGTTTTAAAGATTTTACTTTATTATTTATTCATGGGACACAGAGAGCAAGAGAGGCAGAGACACAGGCAGAGGGAGAAGCAGGCTCCACGCAGGGAGCCTGATGCGGGACTCGATCCCAGAACTCCAGGATCACACCCTGGGCCGAAGGCAGACACTAAACTGCTGAGCCACCCTTGGATTCCCCTGTAGAACTCTTGATCAGAAAAAAAAATAAGAAGAGGAGAGGAAATAACGGTAGCTGTGGAAGCTCAGTGGTGGAACTGGAGCATGTTCTTCTGAAGGATGAGTAAAAGTCAGCTGCTAGAATGGTGGGGGATATTTATCAAGAGGAAGAACACAGTGCTGGGGGCTTGGAAGCCAGGAAGGGAGGGCCTGGCCCGGCGCCAGCTGTGCATCTTTCTGGTCATTGCCTCTGAACTTAGGGACGCGCTTCTGGCATCCCTGGTAGCTTCATGACCCTTCAGAGGACTGCCTCCAGCAATTACCCACATCCTCTCCAGATCTGTGTGCGGTCCCACAACCTTTGGTTTGTCCGCACCTGTATGTTCCTGAGGCTTTGAGAGGCCCCTTGTTACCTCTTGCACTGATATTTAGGGATGGGAGAGGCCCTGGAGGCCACATCCTTAGCAAGGTCCAGAATCAGAGGTCTTCTTTGATCATCTTTTCTTACCCAGTAACATTTCTCCTCTCATTTCTACAGATCTTTGCTGATTGCCGCGGAAAGAAAGGGAAAGGAGGCAGAAGGGAGAAGACTGGATTGTTGATTTCCTTAGGTTGGGTGCACACGGTCTCCCACCTAGCGCTGAAGCTCCTTGATGTCCCTGCAGCCCTCTGCCCCTCCGCCCCTCCAGCCCCTAGCACAGGGCCAGCACTGAGACTGGGCTGAGTAAATGCCTGCGAATGACTGACAGGGAGTGCAGCCTACTGCGAGAAGGCTGTTGCTCTCCTCCCTCCTCCAGGAAGGAACGGGTGTAAAAACAGCAAATATAAACGTAGCAGTTCAGTTGTTCCTTCTGGAGGCAGGCAGCTGCCCTTCAGAGTGAGAACAGAGGCCGGGAAGGAGGAGGTGGCATAGGAAGGGGAGAGAGGGGAGGCCCCTTGTTACTTGCCCTCTCCTCTTTCATGGCTCCAGCAGGACCCATCCTCAGGGAGTTTGGAAATGCCTAAAATTTTATCTTGGCAGTTAACTGCTCTATGGCAAATGGATGGAAACTTGTAGATTTTAGAGCCTTTGTGGACTCAGGGATGGAAGGACAGAGAGGCTACAGTGTCCGTGGAGGTGGGAAGAGAGTTGTCGCGTTCTGCAGGTTGAAGGGTAATAACAGCACATAGAAGCTTGATTTACAGAGAAGAAGAAGAAGCATTAGGAATTATTATATGGGCAACTCCAGGAGAACAATCTCTCCATTCTTAATTTCTTTAAAAGGCAATTGTCTAAAACAATAACAACGACAATGTATCCTGGGGCTTATATTCAAGGAGTAACATATATGACCACAGGACAAAGGAGTGTGTGTGTGGGGGGGGAAGGTAAAGGGAATTGTACTGGTTGAAGTTCTCATATGCAAATTCCAGGTCCACTGTGCTAAATTGAGGGCGCACACTGGAATCCTTAGAACAAAACGTTTTAAAAAAATCATTCAAAGAGGTTTAGCTACAAATCCCAGAGAGGAGGTTAAAGGAAATAAATACTACATTATAATCCACAGTTGATCTTAAAGGAAAGGAAGGAAAATGAGCACAGAACCATGGACAAACAAAAAATAAATGGTAGCACCATTAATTATTATATCATCCTTGAAGGGAAGAAATGAGATGATCTCTATGGTCTTTTCCTGCATTTGGTGTCTCTGATTTTAGTTCACACCCTCGTGACGGTGTGTACTAATGGCTCGGAGGCTGAGTTTGTTAAGAGAATTGGCACAAGAAAGGGTCTGCTGGTTCCCGGGCCTGTGATGAGCCCCTTGAGCCTGTCGTTAGGGGTCGACCATTAGGATCAGAGTAGCAAGTTGAGGTGATGACTCGGGGCAGGGGGGAAAGAGAAGATGTCAGTGAGACCGGCCAGGCCCAGGTTGAAGGCCCGAGTTAGCGTCAGTGTCCTTGAAGTCACTGCTGGACGTGGCTGGCCCGTGAGCTCCGCGGGCTCAGGGAGGCTAGGTTGGGTGGGCCTGGGCGGACCCAGCAGAGCACAGGCAGCCTCTCACAGCAGCTGCTCGGGGAAGGCAGGCATTTGTTTCCCATCCTTAATAACCTCTCTCTCCTGGGACCTTTTTCTCTTTCTCTTGACCATGCAATGCAATCGCCATTCATTCAAAAACCTTTACTGATTACCTGAGATTACCTGGTTCCCCGCCAGGGGCCATTCCAGGTACTGGGGATGCAGCCTGAGCAAGACCAAGTCCCCGAGCCCACCTCACTGGTGTCCTGATGGCGGGAGACAGAAGCAATTGTGAGTCCAGGGAGCAAAACCAGGCCCCCGGTGGGTGGAGATGGAGAAGGCCCTGTGCCCTGTGAGGGCCGTGAAGGGCCTGGGGGGGTGGTGAGGGTGGGGTAGGGGCAGGGTGCGAGGAGGGCAGCCGGGCCTGGGAGGCGGGCAGGACCAGCGCTCGGCCAGGAAGGGATTGTCTTCCACTTGGGATAGAAGCCACATGAGGCTGTAGGGAAGGGAGTGACATGGTCTCGTCTGAGATTTAAAGATGACTTTGGCTGCTCCGTGGAGAATAGCCTAGGGCAGCCACCAGAGAAAACCAAACAAAGCAGAACAATGGGCAGCGAGATAGGAGTCCTGGATTCGTCAGTGGACCGTGTGTGATCTTGGATGCGTCACTTAGCCTCTCTGCTGTGTTATCTGTCTGTCAGATGCCAGTAGTAGTATCTGGGCTATTTACGTCACAGAGACATGGTAGCCATCGGTGATTTAAAACATTACCTTTAAAGGACAAAGGGTTGTACAAAACAAAGGCTATGGCGTCTCCTTGGCCCTCAGGATTTTGGACACGCTAAATTCAAGTCATGAAATGGGGTCTGTGTAATAATAACTTGAGTTCATCTCCTCCATGACCATCACAGCTTCAGAGACTTCCCTCCACAGGGGCTGGTTAGCTGAGTTGGTTACTGAGGCCAGACTCAACCCCAGTGCCAGCCAGTTTCTTCCCCTCCATTCCCAGGCCCTGGCCTCGTCAGGCAGCTTTCGACTGGATGTCATAGGTCGCACTGAACCAGTGGCCACCCCCATCCCTGGGGCCAGGTCAGCTTCGCACCAGCCCCCCTGCTGGGCTGCTTCGCTCCTGCTGGGCCACTGCCTCTTCAGAATGGGGAGCCTCGTCCTGGCTTCTCACAGGGGCGTGTGGGAGCCACAGAAGCCCCTAGGGAGGGGCTGGAGCATTAGCCCTGTTGTTGCTGCTGCCAAGGGAACTACCTCTGTTGTCACTGGATTGGGAAAGAAAGCCTCTGACACATCAAGAAAGATTTCTGTGTTCCTCCAGCCCCGCAGGCTGGATTCCAGCGGAAGGCCATTTTGTGAAACACGTGCACAGGGCCAGAAAACAAACAAACAAAAAAACCCACAAGAAGCCAGACTCTGTGCACACATGTACCCTTTGGGTGACAGTGAGGTGATTTTTGTGCCCCCTGCACCGTGTGTGCATGCAAGCTCACTTCATCCTCATAGCGTCCCTCCAAGTAGATATCATCATCCTCATTTTATGGACTGGGAAACTGATATTCAGAGAAAGTATATGCAGATGGGCTGCAGAGCGGGGAGTCAGCCCTCGACAGTCTGATTCCTCAGCCTAGTGCACCCCAGGCCCTAGGCTTATAGTCCTAGAGCGTTCGCTGCGCCTCTCCGTTGTTTTTTCCATGAAGGCCAGCACTCCAGACATTCTGGGAACCCCTCAGGCCAGAGATGATTGAGGACAAAGTCAGACCTCTTGGGGTTGGTTTGCCATTTATTCCATCAGAAGAAAAATAATCCATCAGCCAGCAAATATTAACGAGGGGCCTGGGGGAGAGGTCTGGCAGGCAGGCAGGAGGTGTGCAGATCTAAGAATAATTTTGAGAGCAGGATGCAGCCATGTCCATGCCCAGAGGAGAGGCAGTGCTGGCCACTGAGGAAGGAGCTGATCAGCAGCTAATGTTAAGTCAGAGTCAATGAAATGCAGATGGATAGCAAAGGGTGATATCACGGGCTCAGTTGCCACCATGGGAGAGCCACAGGGGCCTGACTGTTTCCCTTTCCAGGGCCCGAGACTCAGATCTTGGATCTCTCTGAAGCACAGCAGGAGGCCGGGACAGGGCCACCGGAAGTGCCAAGCACAGACTGCATGCACACCTCAGGCTAGCCCAGGTGCCCCAGGCACAGACCCTGGCCCTACTGTCTCTTTTCCCTACAGAGCCATCCTCTTCACATTGCCAGCAACTAGCTGATGACTGGCTGAGTGATTGAGGCTGCCCAGAGCCTGGATGCAGGAACTGAGCTAGGAAGAGGGATTTCTTTCCAGGTTGGAGGGAAGTCCCTGACGTAAAGAGAAAAATCAGTGGCAAGGACAAAGTCTTGTGGTAAGTCTATGGTGGGGCCATACACTACGGTGCAGTGTCCTCTAATGTGTGCAGTTGGGCCCACGGCTCCTCTGGGGTGACAAGGTGACAGGGTGTGGGCTCAGCTGCTTGGCCTGCTTTGGGACCTCAGGCAGGGAGAGAGCAGAAAAACCTGCCCTTCCTGTCATGTGGGCCTCCCTGCCTCCCTGCCTCCCTCTCTCTCTCAGTACTATTTTAAAAATGTAACTAGAGACTTACCTGGTCCCACCCATCTGCTCAGGGAGAAGGGGAGGGAGTTCAGCTAGACAGTCCTACCCTAGTGGGCGGGGAGGGGGGAAAAGTGGGTCCTCCCTTTCAGAAGTGGGCTAATTTAACAATGGCATAGAGCAGAAGAGAGGGGTCTTTCCCAACTCATAAAAAATGCCTCAACTTTAAAATAAATTGATTTAAAATTACATCAGATACTAAACTTTAAATGCGTGCAGTTTGTATATCAGTGTGCAAGATTTAGTTTTTTTAGACCATTCTAAGACTATTCCATCTTGCTAATGCTCTCCCTTTGGAAACCCATAACAGTACAATTAACTATCGATATTGATAGAATATTAATCATCACATTTGTATCACAGTTGCACCCAACCCTGTCCCTAAGTCTGAGAAGTAGGAGCCACTAGTATCCACATCTTGCAGACAAGGACACTGGGACTCAGAGATATTGAATGTGTCAGTGACCACCTGAGGGGTGGAGACCAGAATCTGGGCTCAGGCTTGAGACTCCAAGCCCACCAGTGGGCCCTGCAGCACCTTCCCGTGCATGGCCTCTCCACCCAAAGGAGAAAAGAACAATGTTAAACCGGCGTGCTCTTCTAGCTCCACCCCAGCCCAGAGCACGGAGTTCACACAGACCCAGTTCAGTCAGATCAGGTCCTTGTGCTTATACAGGGCTTTAGATTTTCCCCATTCCATGGCTCATTAACGTCTTCACCTTTCTTTTAATGTGGAAGAAGAATAAATGTAGGCACAAATGGGAAATGGGATGTGTTTGCTCCTCGTGCCTTCTCGTGAGATCTCTCAGCCAAACCTCTCCAGCATTTGTTGTCCCCATGTCCAGCCCACTCCCTAGCATTGGGCCGAGGGACTTCAAGCCATAGACGCCGACTAGAGTGTCACGTCCACGCGTCTTTCCCACCAGTTCATCATAAACAGTCCAGGCAGGCCTGCAGAGAGGGTCCTCCTCACCTCTGCTCTCTTTTACACAGATACTAATGGAAGTGGCCTCCTTATCTCTGTGATCATCATGGCTGGGAAAAGTGTGGTCATCGAAACCCACAAACTCAGTAGAATCTTCTGGAGAAAAAAGGAATATTCACTGGGAGAAGGAGTGGGGAAGGATAAAGGAGAAGTGTAGAAAAGAAGAGAAGCAACAGGCATGGGGAGCGGGTTGGGGGTGGGATTGCTCATAGCAAGACATATAGTAGAAACTTGCAGGACCTGGGGACTCCCTCTGGGTCCACTCATCATGGCTCTGGGGGCCTCATCCATGCTGCTTACACCTAAATATCCCCTGAGCTGGACTGTGGGGGAGAGTTTGAGTTGCCTTTGAACCTACTTAACACCCCCAGGATGCTAAGATCTCCACAGCCACCCATCTATACTATACATACTATAATATATATATATATACACAGCCGTGCATACAGACCAGAGTCCCCTCAAAACTTCAAGGCTGTAATAATTGGCTCCTTGCTTGGAGTGGGTGTACCCACAGGAGATTCTAGAACCCATGGGAATTTTGCTCTGATGCTAATACCTATTGTGCAAACTTCTAGTATAAATTGAGCATGAAGGTTTTGTAAAAATTGAGCTGAACAAGAAAGATAAACTGTTCTTATGATGGACTGGGAGAAGCTCCCTGGTAACCTGAGCCAAGGGCTGCCAAGGTCAAGGACATCCATGCTCCATTCTACATAGGCTCCTAGAGTTTTCAGAGAAATACTCACCACTGTATATTGGTGTCATTACTGCCACAATGGCCACCTAATTATTGGGAACAAATTCATGGTGGGAAAGCTGGAATGTCATGGCTGAAAGATGAGGGTCACGTTCCATTCCTCACTAGCACAGGTGTCGCTGTCATCCTCCAAAGGCCCCATCAGGTGTTAGTAATACAGGTGTTCTAAGTGCTCTGCAGAGCCAGTAAGAGCTGATAATCTCAGATGACAATAATAACTAAACCTCCTCGAAGGGTCTTTTGTATTGCCTCTGAATGCCCTGCCCTTTGCTTCAAGAGTTGTAAGAGAGGATTCAGGCCCTGCTCCTAGACCAAAATGCTCTTCTACTACTTCTCTGACTAACAAACTCCAGGTCACCCTTCAAGACCCAGCCAAAATGTCACCTTTTCTACAGACTTTCCCCTAACATCCCTCCCCCTCCAACCAGGCAGACAGAGTCAATCTTGATTCTGAACTCCCAGAAAAACAGGGTTTTTAACTTCTTACCTGCAGTATTTTGTCTGTTTGCAACTGTGAGTTTAGAGGGTAGGACTTTGTCTTTTTCATCTCTCTAAGCTGAATTTCTACCACATTGACGACTAAGAGCTGGACACTTGATAAATACTCAAGAAGGGAAGGATGAATGAATAAAACTAATAAATTAAACAAAGACCGGAATACACACAAAGGGGATGAGGCCTCAAGTACAATGAGATTTGGAGAGGGAATTTGAAAGGTGCCTTTTTAAAAAGTGTTGTTTATTACTTTTAACATATGCTTTCTATTCTTTTTTTATTTTTTAAAGGTTTTTCACTTATTCATTTGGGAGAGAGAGAGTGAGTGAAGGACAGAGGGTGAGGGAGAAGCAGACTCCTTGCTGAGCAGGGAGCCTGACACAGGATTCCATCCCAGGACCCTGAGATCATGATTGGAGCCAAAGACAGACACTTAACCGACTGAGCCACCCTGGTCCCCTTTGTCTTTTTAGTCTTAGCAGGTAAAGTTACTGTGTAATTGTCTATGACTCTTTCCAGTAATCTTCTAAGTACGGCCTTACTTATGAACCTTGGGCATATAAGCTTCACTTTCACATACAGTGAACTCTGGGCTCCCTGCGTTGGCGTTATCTACTTAGAGCTTTACCACTGGCATGTTTTTATGTGACAAGGCATCTCTCAATAATCGTCTGATCAAGGTCCACTTTAATTTAGCCTCAAATAGAATAATAGAAGGGTTAATATGCTATAATGTAAAATTAGCGATTAAGGTAAAGCATGCCAAGACCCAGTGTCTAAAGGCTTTGAAATGTCTGTGCCTCTGCTTCCACCCCGGGGCAGGTCATTGAGCACACTGGTCACAGCTGAGTGTGTAACATCATCAAGACAGCATCAAGACACCAGAGTCTGCAATCCTCTGAGACAGACCAAGAGAAAAGCCTCAGAGTTTAAAATCTTAAGTATTTACAGGCACATTCTCAGCATTGCATCCCTGGTTTTCTTCAAAGGGCAAAGACAGAGTTATGCACTCAGAGCAGATGAAACATTTTAAATGGGGTGTGTGGGGAACTTATTTCCGGGCTTGGCACCTGTGGAGGTACATGTGCCTGTATGTGTGTGAATCCACAGCTGCATTTGGGGCCGTGTTAGTGTGTGCCCCTGACGCTCTCCCCTCTAATATCCGTGCTACAGAAGGACCCAGCTGCAGTCCCAGAATGATGCAGACAGGAAAAACCTTCACATAGCCATGGAAATTGTAAAGGGACACCTTTCCCCTCATTCTTCATATATTAATAAGTTTCAAAACCAACTCCTCCAGTATCTAGATGCCCCAATGTTATGTGAGCATCCCTCTCAATTAACATAGATCCAAAGTCTCAATTGTGTCTTGCTTTCTCTGACCATTTCTTGAATCTATAGGTGCTTTTCTGGGGAGGCATGATGATGAGTTGCTGGGGAAGCCATTTCTGGGGTTGTGAGGCTTTCTCCTCCCACTTTCTTTTGTGCTTCTATTAGCTTCAATCTGAGATTTAAACCTGGAGAGTGGGCCAGACAACACCATGAACTTTTCTCAGTGGCTAAGCTCCCTCGTAGATGTCGCTGGGTGCTCCATGGTCTGCCACAGGGATGGTTTCAGGCTGGCAGGAGAACTGTTTTAAATGAGATCAAGAGAAGGTGAGGTGAGAAGATGCTGATAACCAGCTCCTGTGAGTCAAACTTTAGTCAGGCCCCTGACTAGATAAGATGCCTAGAGTGATTAATTTTCCATGTAGGAAATGGAAGCCCTAAAGACACAGTTTATGCCCTGACCTAAGTAGCACAGCTGGCCTCACATGTCTGCCAGCTAAGGCTTCTGAGGCAAACACCATCACTTAATTCAATGATGCATAGCCAATTCAAACATCAGAGCCTAAAGGCTTTAAAGATCTACCCCTCTCACTTTAAAGAAAAGAAACTGAGGGCCAGAGATAGAAAATTAGTTGTAGGGGGATCTCTGGGTGGCTAAGCGGTCTGGCGCCTGCCTTTGGCCCAGGGCGCGATCCTGGAGACCCGGGATCAAGTCCCACGTCAGGCTCCCTGCATGGAGCCTGCTTCTCCCTCCTCCTGTGTCTCTGCCTCTCTCTCTCTCTCTATGTCTATAATAAATAAATAAATAAATAAATAAATAAATAAATAAATAAATCTTAAAAAAAAAAAAAAAAAAGAAAATTAGTTGTCAGGGACCTCTTACCTGACTGTAAGTTCTTTGAGGAATGGCACATGTCTCATTGATCTTGGTATCACCAATGCCTTGCAGGGTGCCTGGCCTATAGTGACCATTCACCGGATGCTGATCGAGTAAATTCTGCATACAAATGAGTAAGTGAATGAATGAATGAATGAATGAATATATCAGCCAAGATTCTTAGCTGCAAGTAACATAAATTATCTCTAGCAAATTGAAAAGAATGATTTATTTAAAAGGTGCTGGTCATCTCAGAAAATCTCTGGCAGGGGGTGGAGGAGCGGTGGACTGGAGAGCCAGGCTCAGAGTTGAGGCAACCAGAAATAAAGCCCCAAACTGGAACCCTGCTGCCGGTGACTAATTCACATGGCCAACCCACCAACTCACGACTCTGGATGCTGATGCCAGAACTGCTTGGCACCAAGATGCTGTCAGCAAGGTGGCAGCCACTCTGCAAGGTGCCTGCTGCCCCCAGATTCAACGAGATTCAAAGTCTGGGTGGATGTGTCTGATTCAAAGAATCTAGGTCCCGTGTCCACCAAGGGTTCTAGGGAAGCTGAGATTATCTGGCATTTTTACTCTCTTTCGTGAAAGGCAGGCTTTCTTCATAAGGTGAGTGAGGAACTCCCCCAACATAGAAAGGTGCTGAGGTTTGGATGCTAAGCAGCTAAGGAAAAAGAAAATGTCCATTGCCACAAAATAAATTAAGACAATGTAGGTGCAAGATGTAAATACATTGTGCATTTGGCTAACTCTTGCCTCTATTTGCCCCACTTGGCTGACTCTTAACTGCAGGATGTCCCTCCTACTTGCTCCTCAGTCTCACCATTACTTATTTCCAGGAGTCCCTGGAGCATGTTTCACGAGTTCTGTCTGTAAGCTGCCATTTCCTTCCCCTCACCTTCTACAGCACTTCCTGTGATTTCCATAGTTAAGGCCCTCTCCAAAATTAGGTCAGTACATTTGCCACTACCTCTTGGGCCCAATTTTTTTTCTGGCCACCTCTTGAGGTCCTTCCAGCAAGTCACCAGCACTGTGGCTTCCGACATCATCCACATGCACAGCCCTGAAAGGGGCCTCAAGATCCCTGAAAGAGTTATGTCCAACAAATTGGATTTGTATGCTACAATCAGAAGGCAATATTATTATTTTCTCCGATTAAAATTTTAAGTTGTCCATCAAATTGATGGATTATTTAGTTCCCACTTCGAATCAAATCTCAGTGAGGTCCCAAGACTTTGAAAGTCACTCTGGGGGATCCCTGGGTGGCACAGCGGTTTGGCACCTGCCTTTGGCCCAGGGCGCGATCCTGGAGACCCGGGATCGAATCCCATGTCGGGCTCCCTGCATGGAGCCTGCTTCTCCCTCTGCCTGTGTTTCTGCCTCTCTCTCTCTCTCTCTCTCTCTCTCTGTGACTATCATGAATAAATAAATAAAATCTTTAGAAAAAAAAAAAAGAAGAAAGTCACTCTGTTAGTAGTAAAAATAGAAATTCCTTTGCTGGGATCCTTGGGTGGCTCAGCGGTTTACCCCCTGCCTTTGACCCAGGGCGTGATCCTGGAGTCCCAGGATCGGTCCGCATCGGGCTCCCTGCATGGAGCCTACTTTTGTCTCTCTCTCTCTCTCTCTGTGTCTCTCATGAATAAATAAAATCTTTAAAAAAAAGAAAAAGGAATTCTTTTGCTCATACTAAATAAACATCTGAATCTGGTAGGTAATGAAAATTCTAAGCTTCACGTCGGCTTAAAGCTCTGCTCTCCCTGACCCAGACTTCCTTCAACCTAGAAGCCGGAGCCAACAGGAGGGAAAATGCTATCTGTTGCTTGCACCCTAGGGTCTTGAGTGATATATTCATTTGTTCATTCACTCGTACATTTGTGTATTCATTTGGTCAGCATTTACTGAATGCCCCTTTTTTAAATTTATTTATTTATTTTTTTTTTCTGAATGCCCCTTTTATGCCAGATGCCCTGTTAGGAACTGAGGAGCTAAGATATTTCCCTACCTAGCACCTCGATGCCTAACCCCTCTACTGAGCTACAGTGGCCCCTCTAGACTAGGCAAGGGGGAAAAATAGGATAGGAATGGTCATCTTCCCGTTCTTCCTCCTCCCCCCTCTCTTTCCCCCTCCCCCTCCTCTCCTTCTTCTCCTTCTCCTCCTCCTTCTTCTTTTCCTCCTCCTCCTCCTTCTCCTCCCCCTCCTCCTTCTCCTCCCCCTCCTCCTCCTTCTTCCTCTTTCTTCTCCTTCTCTTCTTCTTCTTCTCCTTCTTCTTTTTACTCTCATTGGAAAACCAATTTCTCTTTGGTTTTCTCTGGCCATGGTAGCTCTTTGCCTCTTTGGTATCTTTGTGGATTCCTTGGATATTCCCCTGACAGTCTCCTCCAACTGCAACCCCCCATGGCTCCAGAAGGGCCCTCCTCTGGCAGGTCACTTGCACTCTTCCTCAGCTTCTGCCTCCAGAGGTGCCTCCAGTGGTACCTCCATTCCTTTCTGTCAAGATCTCCTTATAGAGGTGCATGTGGCAGGATCCTCTTAAAAATCCTCAGTGGGTATTCCTCCTGTGGATTCTATATCTGGTCTGTAAACATCATGCTCTGTGTTAGACCTTCTAATCATTGCCCAGATCCACCTTAAGGAATGGAGGCCTTCCCACCACCCGCCCCCCACCTCTCCCTCCCCAGGTCCTGGCGCCCAAGGCCACAGCCCTTGACGGATCAGTGCAGAGGTAGAAAGGCCTGGCCCCTTTACCCTACTTTAGGACAACTCTAAAGAGCCATTCCAGTTTCAGACACCCTGAGGGGTAAGATGAGACCTTTGCTGAGGCTCCACTTTGCCCTCCGCCCAATCCTACTTCTGTCTCTTCCCTCCCACAGGTGCTGATCCCAAGAGCACTCCCTCAAAAGCCTGCTGCCTGCTAATCTCCTCCTCCTGTTGGCTTCCTGGGGAATCCAACCTGTAAAATACACCACTGCCATGACTAGGTGAGAGGGAATAAGTCTCCAACAGCCACTTTAGCTAGCCTCTCACCTGGGGGGCAGTCTCCTGTGTCCCTAAAGCTGCAGAGGACGAGAATCAGGCCCTCATGTGATCCCTGGGACCACAGTCAGTGGACCTGAAGATGGTTGAAAGGCAGACCTTTGTCCACGGTGTGGGGAGGGGAAATTCTGTGATGTTGACAACTCCACCCTAGACATCCAACTTCCAGTCTTTGTCTATACCAGTCCATGCACTCCCTTGAGGTGGACAATGACTAGTATGCAAAACCGTTTTCAAAAGCTCTTTTTCTAGGTGTGTACTTCTGTATTTTGAAACTGAGCTAGAGAAAGTCCCATTTTAACACTCTATCATAGACCAAAGCCACACTATAGGAGTGGGGAGGGCGTCTCTGACCCCCACTCTGTGTCATTCTTAGTTACCAGATTTCAAAGCAGTGCTGCTTGAGGCCCAAAGTCATCGTTTTTATTGTCCGTAGCACCTTCATTTCTGCTTGTGCCCTTTCTACTCTAAGGCGGGGCTGGCACATCCTGCCTATAGGCCATTCCTCCCACAGAGATCGCACCCACCAGCCCAGCAGACGGGCCAGTCTGGGCGAGGCATCTCTGACTCCTAG